>NC_082639.1:52747250-53377500 GCF_028023285.1 Balaenoptera ricei
AAAAAGAATGAAAAGAATTGAGGATAGTCTCAGAGACATCTGGGAAAACATTAAACACACCAACATTCGAATTATAGGGCTCCCAGAAGAAGAAGAGAAAAAAAAAAAGGGACTGAGAAAATATTTGAAGAGATTATAGTTGAAAACTTCCCTAATATGGGAAAGGAAATAGTCAATCAAATCCAGGAAGCACAGAGAGTCCCATACAGGTAAATCCAAGGAGAAACATACCAAGACACATATTAATCAAACTATCAAAAATTAAATACAAAGAAAAAAATATTGAAAGTAGCAAGAGAAAAGCAACAAATAAAATACAAGGGAATCCCAATAAGGTTAACAGCCTAACTTTCAGCAGAAACTCTGCAAGCCAGAAGGGAGTGGCAGGACATATTTAAAGTGATGAAAGGGAAAAACCTACAACCAAGATTATTCTACCCAGCAAGGATCTCATTCAGATTCGATGAAGAAATTAAAAACCTTACAGACAAGCAAAAGCTAAGAGAATTCACACCACTAAACCAGCTTTACAACAAATGCTAAAGGAACTTCTCTAGGCAGGGAACACAAGAGAAGGAAAAGACCTACAACAACAAACCCAAAATAATTAAGAAAATGGTAATAGGAACATACATATAGATATCTGCCTTAAATGTAAATGGATTAAATGCTCCAACCAAAAGATACAGATTGGCTGAATGGATACAAAAACAAGACCCATATATATGCTTTCTACAAGAGACCCACTTCAGACCTAGGGACACATACAGACTGAAAGTGAGGGGATGGAAAAAGATATTCCATGCAAATGGACATCAAAAGAAAGCTGGAGTAGCAATTCTCATATCAGACAAAATAGACTTTAAGATAAAGACTATTATAAGAGACAAAAAGGACACTACATAATGATCATGGGATCAATCCAAGAAGATATAACAATTTAAAATTTTTATGCACCCAACATAGGAGCACCACAATACGTAAGGCAAATGCTAACAGCCATAAAAGGGGAAATCGACAGTAACACAATCATAGCAGGGGACTTTAACACCCCACTTTCACCAATGGACAGATCATCCAAAATGAAAATAAATAGGAAACACAAACTTTAAATGATATATTAAACAAGATGGACTTAATTGATATTTATAGGACATTCCATCCCAACACAACAGAATACACTTTCTTCTCAAGTACTCATTGAACATTCTCCAGGATTGATCATATCTTGGGTCACAAATCAAGCCTTGGTAAATTTAAGAAAATTGAAAATACATGAAGTATCTTTTCTGACCACAACGCTATGAGACTAGATATCAATTACAGGAAAAAATCTGCAAAAAATACAAACACATGGAGGCTAAACAATACACTCTAAATAACCAAGGGATCACTGAAGAAATCAAAGAGGAAATCAAAAAATACCTAGAAACAAATCACAATGGAAACACGACGACCCAAAACCTATGGGATGCAGCAAAAGCAGTCCTAAGAGGAAAGTTTATAGCAATACAATCCTACTTCAAGAAACAAGAAACATCTCAAATAAACAACCCAACCTTACACCTAAAGCAATTAGAGAAAGAAGAACAAAAGAAAGCCAAAGTTAGCAGAAGGAAAGAAATAATAAAGATCAGATCAGAAATAAATGAAAAAGAAATGAAGGAAACAATAGCACAGATCAATAAAACTAAAAGCTGGTTCTTTGAGAAGATAAACAAAATTGATAAACTACTAGCCAGAATCATCAACCAAAAAAGGGAGAAGACTCAGATCAATAGAATTAGAAATGAAAAAGGAGAAGTATCAACTGACACTGCAGGAATACAAAGAATCATGAGAGATTACTACAAGCAACTATATGCCAATAAAATGGACAACCTGGAAGAAATGGACAAATTCTTGGGACTTCCGAGACTGAACTAGGAAGAAATAGAAAATATAAACAGACCAATCACAAGCACTGAAATTGAAACTGTGATTAAAAATCTTCCAGCAGGGACTTCCCTGGCGGTCCAGTGGTTAAGACTTTGCCTTCCATTGCAGGGGGTGCGGGTTCGATCCCTGGTTGGGGAGCTAAGATCCCACATGCCTCATGGCCAAAAAAACCAAAGTGTAAAACAGAAGCAATACTGTAACAAATGCAATAAAGACTTGAAAAATCGTCGACATCAAAAAAGTCTTTTAAAAAAAAAAATCTTCCAGCAAACAAAAGCCCAGGACCAGATGGCTTCACAGGTGAATTCTATCAAACATTTAGAGAAGAGCTAACACCTATCCTTCTCAAACTCTTCCAAAATATAGCAGAGGGAGGAACACTCCCAAACTCATTCTACAAGGCCACCATCACCCTGATACCAAAACCAGACAAAGATGTCACAAAGATAGAAAACTACAGGCCAATATCATTGATGAACATAGATGCAAAAATCCCCAGGAAAATACTAGTAAACAGAATCCAACAGCACATTAAAAGAATCATTCACCATGATCAAGTGGGGTTTATCCCAGGAATGCAAGGATTCTTCAATATACATAAATCAATCAATGTGATACACCATATTAACAAACTGAAGGAGAAAAACCATATGATCATCTCAATAGATGCAGAGAAAGCTTTTGAAAAAATTCAACACCCATTTATGATAAGAACCCTCCAGAAATAGGCATAGAGGGAATTTACCTCAACATAATAAAGGCCATATATGACAAACCCACAGCCAACATCATTCTCAATGGTGAAAAACTGAAAGCATTTCCCCTAAGATCAGGAACAAGACAAGGTTGTCCACTCTCACCACTATAATTCAACATAGTTTTGGAAGTGTTAGCCACAGCAATCAGAGAAGAAAAACAAATAAAAGGAATCCAAATTGGAAAAGAAGAAGTAAAGCTGTCACTGTTTGCAGATGACATGATACTATACATAGAGAATCCTAAAGATGCTACCAGAAAACTACTAGAGCTAATCAATGAATTTGGTAAAGTAGCAGGATACAAAATTAATGCACAGAAATCTCTTGCATTCCTATACACTAATGATGAAAATTCTGAAAGAGAAATTAAGGAAACACTCCCATTTACCTGTGCAACAAAAAGAATAAAATACCTAGGAATAAACCTACCTAAGGAGACAAAAGACCTGTATGCAGAAAACTATAAGACACTGATGAAAGAAATTAAAGATGATACAAACAGATGGAGAGATATGCCATGTTCTTGGACTGGAAGAATCAACATTGTGAAAATGACTATACTACCCATAGCAATCTACACATTCAATGCAATCCCTAGCAAACTACCAATGGCATTTTTCACAGAACTACAGCAAAAATTGCACAATTTGTATGGAAACACAAAAAGCCCCGAATAGCCAAAGCAATCCTGAGAAAGAAAAACGGAGCTGGCGGAATCAGGCTTCCTGACTTCAGACTATACTACAAAGCTACAGTAATGAAGACAGTATGGTGCTGGCACAAAAACAGAAATATAGATCAATGGATCAGGATAGAAAGCCCAGAGATAAACCCATGCACATATGGTCACCTTATCTTTGATAAAGGAGGCAAGAATATACAGTGGAGAAAAGACAGCCCCTTCAATAAGTGGTGCTGGGAAAACTGGAAAGCTACATGTAAAAGAAAGAAATTAGAACACTCCCTAACACCGTATACAAAAATAAACTCAAAATGGATTAAAGACCTAAATGTAAGGCCAGACACTATAAAACACTTAGAGGAAAACATAGGCAGGATACTCTGACATAAATCACAGCAAGATCCTTTTTGACTCACCTCCTAGAGAAATGAAATAAAAACAAAAATAAACAAATGGGACCTAACGAAACTTAAAAGCTTTTGCACAGCAAAGGAAACCATAAACAAGACGAAAAGACAACCCTCAGAAAGGGAGAAGATATTTGCAAATGAAGCAACTGACAAAGGATTAATCTACAAAATATACAAGCAGCTCATGTAGCTCAATATCAAAAAACAATCCAATCCCAAAATGGGCAGAAGATCTAAATAGTCATTTCCCCAAAGAAGATATACAGATCGCCAACAAACACATGAAAGGATGCTCAATATCACTAATCATTAGAGAAATGCAAATTAAAACTACAATGAGGTATCACCTCACACCGGTCAGAATGGCCATCATCTAAAATCTACAAACAATAAATGCTGGAGAGGGTGTGGAGAAAAGGGAACCCTCTTGTTCTGTTGGTGGGAATGTAAATTGATACAGCCACTATGGAGAACAGTATGGAGGTTCCTTAAAAAACTAAAAATAGAACTACCATACGACCCAGCAATCCCATTACTGGGCATATACCCTGAGAAAACCATAATTCAAAAAGAGTCATGTACCACAATGTTCACTGCAGCTCTATTTACAATAGCCAAGACATGGAAGCAACCTAAGTGTCCATCAACAGATGAATGGATAAAGAAGATGTGGCACAAAATATACAATGGAATATTACTCAGCCATAAAAGAAACGACATTGAGTTATTTGTAGTGAGGTGGATGGACTTAGAGTCTGTCTTACAGAGTGAAGTAAGTCAGAAAGAGAAAAACAAATACCATACACTAACACATATATATGGAATCTAAATAAAATAAAATAAAATAAAAAATGGTTCTGAAGAACCTAGGGGCAGAACAGGAATAAAGACGCAGACCTAGAGAATGGACTTGAGGACACAGGGAGGGGGGAGGGTAAGCTGGGACGAAGTGAGAGAGTGGCATGGACATATATACACTGCCAAATGTAAAACAGATAGCTAGTGGGAAGCAGCCGTATAGCACAGGGAGATCAGCTCAGTGCTTTGTGACCACCTAGAGGGGTGGGGTAGGGAGGGTGGGAGGGAGACGCAAGAGGGAGGAGATATGGGGATATATGTATATGTATAGCTGATTCACTTTGTTATAAAGCAGAAACTAACACACCATTGTAAAGCAATTATACTCCAATAAAGATGTTAAAAAAAAAGAAAAGAAAAGAAAAAGTATGACTGTACAAATTGCTTCCTGGAAAACCTAAAAAAGATAATTCCATTCTTGTCCCTACCCTATTTGTGGAGGAAATGATTAAGTACCATTCCAGTTTTTATATCACTAGGCTGCTCTCCCTAAATTATGATGACTAAATCAATAAAGCATAAGGTCTGAAATTCTCTCCTCTCTGTATGATGTACGCAGATATAGGAGCAAGCTGCATTAAAGCTGTATCAGAAATAACAAAAGTCGCAGGAACTTCTGATAATAGGAAGGTAAATACAGTAGCCCCACTATCCATGGGGCATATGTTCCAATACCCCCAGTGGATGCCTGAAACCGCAGATAGTACTAAACCCTATATTTACTATGTTTTTCCTTTACATACATACCTAGGATAAATTTAATTTATAAATTAGGCACAGTAAGAGATTAACAACAATACCTAATAATAAAATAGAACAATTACAACAATATATTGTAATAAAAGTTATGTGAATGTGGTCTCTCTCATTCTCAAAATATCTTACTGTACTGTACTCACTCTCCTTGTGATGATGTGAGATGACAAAAGGCCTGTGTGCTGAGGTGAAGTGAGGTGAGTGATGTAGGCACGGTGATGTAGAGTTAGGCTTTTACTGACCTTCTAACAATACGTCAGAAATAGGATCATCTGCTTCGGGTGATCCTGGATCATCGAGCTACGATGATGTCGATGCTTGGATGTCAGGAGCAGACGATGTTGGTGGTTGCCGAATCCCAGGAGGGACAGCATGGGAGGGCAAGAGATTTCAGAACAATGCAGAATTCTAAAACTTATGGATTGTTTATTCCTGGAATTTTCCTTTTAATATTTTCGGACTGCGGTTGACAAAGGTAACTGAAACTGCAGAAAGTAAAACCGTGGAGAAGGGGAGACTAGTGTGTGGTTAAAAATAATTAGAGATGCACTTTTTACCAGGGTGAGGCATAAGGCTCATGAAAAGTCACCTGTCTCTACCTTTGCTGCAGACAAAAATGTTCTCTGCAATATCTCTCATGAGTCCTTTAGCTTCAGGTTTGCATCATAAAGATGAATGTCCAAACCAAAATTCATGACCTTACCAAAAACTTCTGGTTGTTTATATTGGTGAATTACAGCACGTCCTAAACGAGTTTCCAAAGGTAGAAATCTTATAATCATCTCAGACTCCTCCCTTTCTCTCACTGACAATATCCAGTCAGTTGTCAAGTCCTATCAATAATATCTCCTAAATTGCATTACTTAATTAGGTCTTCACCATTCTTACTCAGGTTACTGCATTAGGTCTCTCCCTCAGTTCCTGTGCCTTTTAATCTATGCTCCACATGCTGCCATAAAAACACAAGCTTGGGACTTCCCTGGTGGCCCAGTGGTTAATCCGCCTGGCAATGCAGGAGACACGGGTTCAATCCCTGGTCTGGGAAGATCCCACATGCCGCGGAGCAACTAAGCCGGTGCACCACGACTACTGAGCCTGAGTTCTAGAGCCCGTGAGCCACAACTACTGAAGCCCGCGAGCCACAGCTACTGAAGCCTGCGTGCTTAGCCCATGCTCCGCAACAAGAGAAGCCACTGCAATGAGAAGCCCACACACCACAACAAAGAGTAGTCCCTGCTCGCCGCAACTACAGAAAGCCCGCGTGCAGCAACGAAGACCCAAAACAGCCAAAAGTAAATATAAAAAAAAGAAGATTTATAAAAACAAAAACACAAGCTTGATCAAATAACTCTCTTACTTTAAATACCTTAGATCCTTTGTAGTCATGTAGCTCCCTCATAGTCTAGCCCTGTATACTTTGTTAGACTTTTCTCCTGGAATTCCCTAGGAACTGCTGCCCTCCAGCCATTTCAAATTATTTCAAGTTCCTCAAACAGCCCTTATGCTCTGTCATTTCCCTGTTTTTGTTTGTGCTATTTCTACTGCCAAGAAATCTATTCTGCACTCCCCCATTCACCTGATAAACCCTGTTTATTTGTCCATCAAGACTCAAACAAGAGGTGTACTATACAGGAAACCGTCACTGACTCTTGCAAATCTGAGTTGTAGGTCCCCACTCTGTGTTCATATAGTACTCTGTGCTTATCTGTAGTGTATTAGCTTTTATCTCACCATTGCAGTTGTTTGTATGCCCATCTCCATCATCATCCTCAGAGTTTCTTGAGGAAGGGACTAAGTCTTTTATTGTGGACATCAATTCTGTCTTCCCAGGACCATTCTTTCCATTGGGGAAGTACCATGCCTTCATCCCATGTGGTTCTGCATAGACTATTCTTCACAGTGCCCTGCAGGCGAGGGCATGTTATCCAGGGCTGGCAATTCCTGGTACCGTATAGCCTCTTGACGACAATGACTGATATTAAGCATAGGCATGTGATTGAACAGAGTCTTTCCATGATATTAATATATAAATCCTGGAAAGAGAAGATTTCTCTTTTCCTTTTGGATTGAGTGCTATAATGATACAGGCCTTGGACTACCAAGAGTCATCTTTCCCAGCTCATGAAAAGAGCATGTCTGTGGAGTTGAGCTAACTCTAGAGAGGGATGCACAGTTAGAATATGGAACTAGAGCCCAAATAACATAATTCAGCCCCTGAATCTAATAAATGAGAAACAAGTGCATTCTGCATTTCCCAGTTATATAAGCTGATAAATTCCCATCTGTGCTTAAGGCAATTGAGTTATATTCTGATACTTGCAACCAAGAATCCTGATGAATACATCTTTAGAATTTATGTCCCCTCTGAATAACAGTAATTGGCACATAGGACCCAATAAAAACTTGTTACATGGATGAACAAATAACAGCAAAAGGTTTAGGAGTTACCTCTGTGTAAAGTGAATTTCTTCTGCCCCCAAACTGCTTAGTGTCTGCTGTTCATCAACAGCACCCCCAGTTCCTGCATCTTGTTGTAGAGGCCACATCACCTGTGTCGACATGCGGTTTCTCCTTAAACAGTATTTGCCTAGTTAGCAAGTGCCTAAAATGTCTATTAATCTGTAAACACTCGGAAAGACTCCAGCTTGTATTCTTATTTTCCTTGTTTAACATGTTAAATGAAACTCAAGTTAGGAAAGCTCTTATCAGAAAAGCCATGATGCCTGGTCCAATTCACTGAACAAAAACGATTGAGGAGCCCTCTATCTGACATTGGACTTTGTAAAAGGAGCCTTGACTTAAGTGTGCTTGAGCCTTGTGATTGTGGGTCACGGAGTCTGAGGAGTGATTTTCCCTCTTGTAGGAATCGATTTGGTATATCCTCCACTGTGTAGCTACTGAGGACTCTGCCTTAAATGAAAGGAAGTAGAGCTTCTAAACCATTAGTAGAATAATCCCATCCTTTGGTTTTTAGAGAATAAAAGACAGTGTTTTTTTAATGAGCAAATTTTATTTGATTTTGAAGCATTTTCTCCATATAAGGTAAATGTCCTATTCAGAGTTCTCTCCCCTTTTTTAAATATAGCAAATCTAATCCTCTTTCAACATACACGTGAAAGTCAAAGCATTTTATATATTAAAAACAATTCAAGGTTCTTTGCATCAGAAACAATCCCGCTTGTATCCACTTAACTCATATAAATATTTAGCAAGGTCAGCAAGGATGCTTCTGAAATTTTTCCTTTCAA
The DNA here is from genome assembly GCF_028023285.1 of Balaenoptera ricei. Classification (NCBI taxonomy): domain Eukaryota; kingdom Metazoa; phylum Chordata; class Mammalia; order Artiodactyla; family Balaenopteridae; genus Balaenoptera; species Balaenoptera ricei. The sequence goes on from NC_082639.1 coordinate 52,755,901, forward strand.
TTCTTTCTTAAGGTCAATAATCTAAAATCCCCCAAATAGTGATGTACTTTTACAGCAAAAGATAAGTACATAAAGAAAAATAAAAGCAAAAATTAGAACTGCCTTGTTCATGTGCTTTTGAATGGTTAGGAAAACGTGTAAGTATCTGATGGCTTCTGCTTGAAAAATAAGTGTAATGAAAGAGCCAAAACCAGGCATGACCCATCCCCCAGCAGAGAATCAAAGAATATAGTGGTGTGGGCTCTTACATGCAGTGTAAGACGGAGTTCCTGCGTTTACAAAGAAAAGCCAGGGATTGCGGGGATTTGGACTAGGGTGAAGAGGGTTAGATTGCTCTGCATAGATGTTGGGAAGAATTTGAGAAAGGCTTTTTGTTCCTGAGAGGAAGGGGGAACAGGAGAATGCAGGGGATAATGGGCAAGCAGGTGGAGGACTAGCAGAAAAACTTTTAACAACAGGTCTAAGTTTTCTTTTAATCTATCTATATTGCTCTATCTCCCATTTGTCTTAGTGAACTTGAGTTTGCCACATATACAGAGGCCTTTGGTGAATAATGTGTATATATATATATATATATATATATATATATATATATATGCATACATTTGTGTATAGTATTATATATACACACATATGTATATATATGTACGTATGTGGAAAAGAAAGTATATTTAAATTCTTTTGTGATCAATACCAAAGTGAAGGAGACAAATGACCAGCCACAAAGAGGCAGAATGGAAAATAAGAACTGAGTAGAAATATGTGACTGGATTCAAAGATGACTATAAGAAATTAAAGTCCCCGAGAATTTGCACAAATGCTGAGGAGGGCATTAGACTTTCCCATGAGGCATGGAATGTGGTTCAGCTTAATCTTAGGAAGATGTTAAGGGGTAAGGAAGCCCCAGATAACAGAGCATCTATATGATATGATTGCCCCCAAACCCTGAGATCTAAGCACTCAACTAACTAGGTATGGGTCATATTGATGATACAAAAGGAGGGTCTTTGTTGTTTATTCTATAAATAACACAAGTAATAGAATTGACAGAAATAACCCAAGATGATTGAAGATAAGGCCAGAAAGCAGAGAGGCATAAAAGTGTGGAATAGTAGCCTTTCAAATCATGGTAGAAAGAGGAAGGAAAGACTCCATGAGGGTGATTGTGAAGGGTAATAAATAACTATAGATAGGCTTGGGCAGAGAAAGTCCAGATTGAAAAAAATCTACATATTCTGTATAGGAATGAAAATGGATTAACACCATATATTATTTCACTCTGCATGTAGATGCATCCTTTGTAAATAGAGCTAGAAACTGTAATTATAGAAAACGTCTCACATGGTCTTTAATATTTAAGTAGTCTCCCCACTGGAAATCAACCATGTAGAAAAGAAACGCTTTCTCAATAGGTTAATATTAATTACTTAACAACCCTGACATCGATATTTATGGAATACTTAAGAAACAAGCATTCATGAAGTGGAAGCGTGTTCATCCGTCTACTGGGAGGCTTACAGCATTTTTCAAAGTGTCGAATTCACTTTGCGCTCTGCCTCTTTACGTTGTGAAAATTTGAAATTACTGTTGATTTGAAGGCTCTTCAAAAGGCTCTTTTTTTATTCCTAGCTGAGAAAAAAAAAATCAAAACAGATTAATCTGGTATTCTTTAAGTATGTCATTTCTCAATCTTGCAAAAAGAAGATGATAATCATATGAGGAAAGGAAATCTAATGGAGTAGAAGAAACTAGAGAGGTAATAACATCCGTGTATGACAGTCAAAGACACAAAAGTAAAAATTATTTCAAGGCAGCAACCAGCCTTAAGAAGAAATGGAGGGGCTTCCCTGGTGGCGCAGTGGTTGAGAATCTGCCTGCCAATGCAGGGGACACGGGTTTGAGCCCTGGTCTGGGAAGATCCCACATGCCGCGGAGCAACTAGGCCCGTGAGCCACAATTACTGAGCCTGCGCCTCTGGAGCCTGTGCTCCGCAACAAGAGAGGTCGCAATAGTGAGAGGCCCGCGCACCGCGATGAGGAGTGGCCCCCGCTTGCCGCAACTAGAGAAAGCCCTTGTACAGAAACGAAGACCCAACACAGCCAAAAATAAATAAATAAATAAATTTTTTTTAAAAAGGGGGGGAAGGAGGTTGGGCGATAAACCCCGTAATGTGGTCTATAAAGAAGAAATGGAGGAAGAAGGCGAGTATCTGATGTGATTTGAAGAATGTCAGAAAAGATGCTCACCAATAGAACAACCGTGTCAGAACCACAAAAGGGTGATATTTAAGACTCTATCTCCTGTGCCTGGCAATCATTCATTTGTTCATTCATTCTTTCAGCATTCATTCAAATCCCCACTCTCCTACCTTGGCCTGGGTGCTGGGATACAATAATAAATAAAGCCCAGTCCCCATCCTTAGGAGCTCAGAGTCCAGCTGGGGAGACACACGAGTAAGAAACAATTGTAGCTTTCTGTGCTAAGAGCACCACAGAGAGAAATAGGAATTCTAGGTAAGGAGTGATAACTTTGTATGCAAACGTATGTTGAATACTAAATAAATACACATCTCAAAATATTTTTCTCCCTTAGTACCTGAAAATTCTTTAATTAATTATGTTGTGAGAGCTTGTGTGTAAGGGTGCAAGGTGCCCTAGACCCCAAAGCAGTTCCGGTTTTTGCTCTGCCCCTTACTAGCCCTGAGATCTCTGGCAAGTCCCGTGAGGCCTCGGAGCCTCAGTGGCCTCCTATGTAAAGTCAGAGCATTTGTCCTGATGATCTATAAGCTACTTGCTGAGCTTGACATCTAAGAAGCTTCATTTAAAATGCAAATGTTATCCTCAAAGAGTGATCCATGAAGCCAATGGGACTTTATCGTGCATTAGTTAATTAAATTTGCTAGCCAGTCACCTTGCAGAGCCCTGAGAGAAAGGGACACAGGTAGGATTCATCTCAGAAATGGGAGAAAGGGCCCTAGATTTGGGTGGATAAGAGATCTTGACAAATAGAGTCAGTGAAAGGCATTCAGGCTGAGGAGGATGTATCAGGGAGAAAGGAGAATCATAGACAATATTTTTAACACGTTATAGGAAAGTGTTTTTCAATTTTGTTTTCAGGATAAAGCATTAGAGCATGCATATGTTCTATGTGATCAGACTATAGTAGCTGCAGATTATCTACATTGGAAGGACTTAGGGCAACTGCTGGTTGAAAAAGGTTGCTCAGGGACCTGTCTTCAGGGCACGCTGGCACTACATTTGCACAACTGCTCTTAACTGGATTGTGGGTTTATGTAGGATAATGGATGTGCAAGGGGATGGGGATGAGATTATATGGGACAGTTTAGGACCTAACCAAGTGACCTCTTGACACCAAGAGTAACCAAAGAAGAGGAAGAGGGAAACTGGAAATCCTCTTACTTCCCCTTGGAAAGCTCCCTCCAAATCACCACTCCCCTCAAATGTTCTGCTCAACCTTCACACCTCTGCTCCATCTGGGAAGACACGATCACATCATCTAGAGAGAAATGACTCACCCTAATTTCCTTACACACAAGAGCCCCCGTCCAGGTGTTTTATTTTTATTTTTCATCCAGGTGTTTTAGACCAGCAGTCCTAGCAAAAGACAAATGTGAAAGCAGGCTGCATTTTGCCCTAATCACCTGCTTTTGGTCTTCTTACATGACCTAGTCCAAAATGTTTGTTCTTATCCCATCCACTCCTAATTTTTCTTTACATTTTTACAGTGGATATAACCTCATTGTTATATTATTGTATTTTTCTATAATATTGTTTTATTTTCGCCAACCAAAACCAATTTACTTTTCACGGGCTTACAAAGGGCCACGCCCACCATGGCAAGAGTGAAGTGATGGAGACCCACTGACCAGCGGAATGAAGGACTGTGTGTAAGAGCCAGGCTTGAGCAGAGCAGTGTTGAGTCCTGACTGATCCATTGATCCAGTGTCTGGCAGCAACACACATTCACGAGTGAAAAAAAAGTGGTTGTGGAACAGTGCTCATATTTTACATGATACAGGTTGGATTTGATCTGTCTTAAGTAAATATCTTAAGAACAAGCAGTTAAAAATATTCGAAAGATGATTTGACCCCAAATAAGTTCTGTATTTCCAAAAACTGAAACTACATGCACATCTCATCATCTATTTTACACAAAATACTCGTATGACTGAAGTAAGCATGTGTGTTCGCCTATGATCAAGCTCCCTGATCTCTCACACCTGGAGGGTCCTTGCATGTGTTAGATCTTTGTGTGTTCAAGGTCCTGGCATGACTCTGTAGAGTAAAGCTGCTTCTCTGTTTGGGGCCAACCCCAACACTTATAACCTTGATGCCTCCCTTCCCACCTCCTCCAGACCTTATTAGATCAATTGCCCCTGGTGTCCCATTCTAAATCCTCAACAAATCTCTTCTCTACTCTTTCCTCCCCCTCCCTATTCCACTTCTTAAATCTCTTTCTTCTAAATAGAAACTCTTTCCTCTGAACTCTCCCACTAATTACCATCTCATCTCTCACCTCTTCATACACAAATTCTTTAAAAGAGTATACTATTTTTGCTGTTTATATTGCCTCTTTTCCATTAACTCTTCACCTCACTACAGTTTATCTCCCATTTTGCATAAAGCAACAGAAACGGACTAACATATGCCAAATTTTTTTTTTTTAGTTTTTTGACATACTGAATAGTATCCATTCTCACCCCCTCAGAGACCTTAGAAAGGGAAAAACTACATCTCCCAGACTCTCTTGCAGCTAGGGTTCTGTATGCAAATAAGGTCCTGCCAATTAATACATTCCCCAAATTTTGGAAGACAAATATGGAACAGAGGCACTCTTCTGTTGTTATTTCTACTAACAAGCAAGCTCATGAAATGAAAACTTGAGTGTCAAGAAGCAGGAGGCAATGACGACCAGACTCAGTGTCTGGTTATCACCTTTATGGGAGGCAAGAAAGTTTCAACGGTGACAGAGGAAGTGGCTTCCTAACCCCAAATACCTGATCTCTGAATAGCATCTGTGATGATGAGCACTGAACTTAATAGTGACAGTGGTGGTTTCCCAATTCATGCTACTCTAGCATTTCCAACCGTTTTTAAAGCACCCAATTTCCTGTATAAAAATCCTCTTTTGTTTAAAATACCTAGGGTATTTTCTATCTCCTATACTGAGCCCTAGTACAGTTTGTGAAACTGGAAGTGGTTATAGATAACTGACTCTCAACAACAAGAATTTGGGAATGGTTATCTTGGTTTGGTTGGATGTGAAGGTAGAGATGATTCATTCCCCACTGAGAAATGGGAACTGGCAGTCCATGAGAGTTGCAAGCAGAGTTACTTAAATTATCACATTTTTGGACTTACATTAAGTACCTATTGAAGGCAAGCCTTTTGGTGGATTAGTATGGTAGAAATGGGGCAGACAAGGATGATGGCTCAAGCTGGACAATTCTGAAGCCCTGGAGAGCTTAAAGAAAGGCACTATAAGCTCAGGCCTTACATTTCTTTGAATTCTACAATCTAGGCAAAATTAGAGGATTAGAAAGTTATTGTAACTGCCATCAAACAATATGCAATCTCTTAAAGCCAGTAGGCTGACATGTCCAAATAAGATGCCAAGGCTGATCATGTCAGTTTTGAAATGAAATTGAATTCACAGCCTCACCATATCTTTTATGGTCAAGACAGACTTTGATTAAGAAAGAGTGGACCCCCCCCCCAAAAAAACACACACACACAAAAACAAAAACAAAAAAAAAGAGAGTGGACTCCTGAAAACTGAGATGAGAACATCTGAGTATAATTAGATGAATATGAGTCCCTGGAGCCCCCCAATACCCACTAAGCCTCATATGCCAGAAGAAGCAGTCCTTCCTCCCCATTTGATGAAGTTGGCTCTGCCTTGTGTGGAGAGCCGGCACTGACCTTCCTTGAGCATCTACCTTCAGGAGGATGCCACTTAACCTCATTTTCCACCATGACAATTTCCACTGTCTCTTGACTTATTAAAAACAAACAAAAAAACCGATATCACATCCCTGGGTGACTTACATATAAATATCACCATCAAAGACTTGAAGGACTCACCTGAAGCTTGCTACAATCTGCATTTCCCAAACAGCAATTCCTCTATTATTCTGCAATAAACTCAATTTCTGATAATTTGGGGGGAAAAAGATTTGAATTGGGAAGATGGTGGCAGATCTTGTTGAATCCCCACAGAAAAACTGATATAAGACCAAATATAATCAATATTTACAACAAAACTGGATGATAAACCTCAAAATACAAATGGATGGAGGGAAAACACCAGTAAAATACTAACAACAGCAATAATATCTGTATATTATTGGCATCTGTGTTGGAGAAATCAGAGAAAAGCAATAGTGAAATTGATAGACTTAAAAGCCCTACAAGAGGAAACTTGCACAAGCCTCTTAGATAGCCTCATCCACCAGAGGGCAGACAGCAGAAGAAAGAAGAACTACAATCCTGCAGCCTGTGGAACAAAAACCACATTCAGAGAAGGATAGACAAGATGAAAAGGCAGAGGGCTATGTACCAGATGAAGGAACAAGATAAAACCCCAGAAAAACAACTAAATGAAGTGGAGATAGGCAACCTTCCAGAAAAAGAATTCAGAATAATGATAGTGAAGATGATCCAGGACCCTGGAAAAAGAATGGAGGAAAAGATCGATAAGATGCAAGAAATGTTTAACAAAGATCTAGAAGAATTAAAGAACAAACAAACAGAGATGAACAATACAATAACTGAAATGAAAAATACACTAGAAGGAATCAATAGCAGAATAACTGAGGCAGAAGAACGGATAAGTGACCTGGAAGACAGAATGGTGGAATTCACTGCTGCCAAACAGAACAAAGAGAAAAGAATGAAAAGAAATGAAGACAGCCTAAGAGACCTCTGGGACAACATTAAACACAACAACATTTGCATTATAGAGGTCCCAGAAGGAGAAGAGAGAGAGAAAGGACCTGAGAAAATATTCGAAGAGATTATAGTTGAAAACTTCCCTAACATGGGAAAGGAAATAGCCACTCAAGTCCAGGAAGCACAGAGTGTCCCATAAAGGATAAACCCAAGGAGAAACACGCCGAGACACAGAGTAATCAAATTGGCAAAAATTAAAGACAAAGAAAAATTACTGAAAACAGCAAGGGAAAAATGACAAATAACATACAAGGGAACTCCCATAATGTTAACAGCTGATTTCTCAGCAGAAACTCTACAAGCCAGAAGGGAGTGGCATGATATACTTAAAGTGATGAAAGGGAAGAACCTACAACCAAGATTACTGTACCCGGCAAGGATCTCATTCAGATTCGATGGAGAAATCAAAAGCTTTATAGAATAGCAAAAGCTAAGAGAATTCAGCACCACCAAACCAGCTATACAACAAATGCTAAAGGAACTTCTCTAAGTGGGAAACACAACAGAAGAAAGGACCTACAAAAAAACCCCCATAACAATTAAGAAAATGGTAATATGAACATACATATCAATAATTACCTTAAACGTGAATGGATTAAATGCCCCAACCAAAAGACACAGGGTTGCTGAATGGATACAAAAACAAGACCCATATATATGCTGTCTAGAAGAGACCCACTTCAGACCTAGGGACACATACAGACTGAAAGTGAGGGGATGGAAAAAGGTATTCCATGCAAATGGACATCAAAATAAAGCTGGAGTAGCAATATTCATATCACACAAAATAGACTTTAAAATAAAGAATGTTACAAGAGTCAAGGAAGACACTACAAAATGATCAAGGGATCAATCCAAGAAGAAGATATAACAATTATAAATATATTTGGACCCAACATAGGAGCACCTCAATACATAAGGCAACTGCTAACAGCTATAAAAGAGGAAATCGACAGTAACACAATATAAGTGGGGGACTCTAACACCTCACTTACACCAATCGACAGATTGTCCAAACAGAAAATTAATAAGGAAACACAAGCTTTAAATGACACAATAGACCAGATAGATTTAATTGATATATATAGGACATTCCATCCAAAAACAGCAGATTACACTTTCTTCTCAAGTGCGCATGGAACATTCTCCAGGAGAGATCAAATCTTGGGTCACAAATCAAGCCTCAGTGAATTTAAGAAAATTGAAATCATATCAAGCATCTTTTCTGACCACAACGCTATGAGATTAGAAATGAATTACAGGGAAAAACACGTAAAAAACACAAATACAGGGAGGTTAAACAATACGTTACTAAATAACCAAGAGATCACTGAAGAAATCAAAGAGGAAATAAAAAAATACCTAGAGACAAATGACCATGAAAACACGACGAGCCAAAACCTATGGGATGCAGCAAAAGCAGTTCTAAGAGGGAAATTTATAGCTATTCAAGCCTACCTCAAGAAACAAGAAAAATCTCAAATAAACAATCTAACCTTACACCTAAAGGAACTAGAGAAAGAAGAACAAACAAAACCCAAAGTTAGCAGAAGGAAAGGAATCATAAAGATTAGAGCAGAAATAAATGAAATAGAAACAAAGGAAACAATAGCAGAGATCAATAAAACTAAAAGTTGGTTCTTTGAGAAGATAAACAAAATTGATAAACCTTTAGCCAGATTCATCAAGAAAAAGAGGGAGAGGGCTCAAATCAATAAAATTAGAAATGAAAAAGGAGAAATTACAACAGACACTGCAGAAATACAAAGCATCCTAAGAGATTATTACAAGCAACTCTATGCCAATAAAATGGACAACCTGGAAGAAATGGACAAATTTTTAGAAAGGTATAACCTTCCAAGACTGAACCAGGAAGAAATAGAAACTATGAACAGAACAATCACAAGTAATGAAATTGAAACTGTGATTAAAAATCTTCCAACAAATAAAAGTCCAGGACCAGATGGCTTCACAGGTGAATTCTATCAAACATTTAGAGAAGAGCTAACACCCATCCTTCTCAAACTCTTCCAAAAACTTGCAGAGGAAGGAACACTCCCAAACTCATTCTATGAGGCCACCATCACCCTGATACCAAAACTAGACAAAGACTCTACAAAAAAAGAAAATTACAGACCATTATCACTGATAAATATAGATGCAAAAATCCTCAACAAAATACTAGCAAACAGAATCCAACAACATATTAAAAGGATCATACACCGTGATCAAGCAGGATTTATCCCAGGGATGCAAGGATTCTTCAATATACGCAAATCAAACAACGTGATACACCATATTAACAAACTGAAGAAGAAAAACCCTATGATCATCTCAATAGATGCAGAAAAAGCTTTTGACAAAATTCAACACCTATTTATGATAAAAACTCTCCAGAAAGTGTGTATAGAGGGAACATACCTCAACATAATAAAGGCCATATACGACAAACCCACAGCAAACATCATTCTCAATGATGAAAAACTGAAAGCATTTCCTCTAAGATCAGGAACAAGACAAGGATGTCCACACTTGCCACTATTATTCAACATAGTTTTGGAAGTCCTAGCCACAGCAATCAGAGAAGAAAAAGAAATAAAAGGAATACACTTTGGAAAAGAAGAAGTAAAACTGTCACTGTTTGCAGATGACATGATGCTATACATAGAGAATCCTAAAGATGCCACCAGAAAACTACTAGAGCTAGTCAATGAATCTGGTAAAGTTGCAGGATACAAAATTAATGCACAGAAATCTCTTGCATTCCTATATAATAATGATGAAAAATCTGAAGGAGAAATTAAGGAAACACTCCCATTTACCATTACAAGAAAAAGAATAAAATACCTAGGAATAAACCTACCTAGGGAGACAAAAGACCTGTATGCAGAAAATTATAAGACACTGATGAAAGAAATTAAAGATGATACCAACACATGGAGAGATATACCATGTTCTTGGATTGGGAGAATCAATATTGTGAAAATGATATACTACCCGAAGCAATCTACAGATTCAGTGCAATCCCTATCAAATTACCAAAGGCATTTTTTACAGAACTGGAACAAAAAAATCTTAAAATTTGTATGGAGATACAAAAGGCCCCGAATAGCCAAAGCAGTCTTGAGGGAAAAAAGTGGAGCTGGAGGAATCAGACTCCCTGACTTCAGACTATACTACAAAGCTACAGTAATCAAGACAATATGGTACTGGCACAAAAATAGAAATATAGATCAATGGAACAAGATAGAAAGCCCAGAGATAAACCCATGCACCTATGGTCAACTAGTCTATGACAAAGGAGGCAAGGATATACAATGGAGAAAAGACAGTCTCTTCAATAAGTGGTGCTGGGAAAACAGGACAGCTACATGTAAAAGAATGAAATTAAAACACTCCCGAACACCTTACACAAAAATAAACTCAATATGGATTAGAGACCTAAATGTAAGACCAGACACTGAAAACCTCTTAGAGGAAAACATAGGAAGAACACTGTTTGACATAAATCACAGCAAGATCTTTTTTGATCCACCTCCTAGAGTAAAGGAAATAAAAAGAAAAATAAACAAATGGGACCTAATGAAACTTAAAAGCTTTTGCACAGCAAAGGAAACCATAAACAAAATGAAAAGATAACCCTCAGAATGGGAGAAAATATTTGCAAATGAATCAACAGACAAAGGGTTGATCTCCAAAATATATAAACAGCTCATGCAGCTCAATATTAAAAAAAAAAAAACCCAATCAAAAAATGGGCAGAAAACTTAAATAGACATTTCTTCAAAGAAGACGTACAGATGGCCAAGAAGCACATGAAAAGCTGCTCAACATCACTAATTATTAGAGAAATGCAAATCAAAACTACAATGAGGTATCACCTCACACCAGTTAGAATGGGCATCATCAGAAAATGTACAAACAACAAATGCTGGAGAGGGTGTGGAGAAAAGGGAATCCTCTTGCACTGTTGGTGGGAATGTAAATTGATACAGTCGCTCTGGAGAACACTATGGAGGTTCCGATAAAAATAAAAATAGAACTACCATACGACCCAGCAATCCCACTACTGGGCATATACCCTGAGAAAACCCTAATCCAAAAAGACACATGCACCCCAATGTTCACTGCAGCACTATTTACAATAGCCAGGTCATGGAAGCAACCTAAATGCCCATCGACAGACGACTGGATAAAGAAGATGTGGTACATATATACAATAGAACATTACTCAGCCATAAAAAGAAACAAAATTGAGTTATTTGTAGAGACGTGGAGGGACCTAGAGACTGTCATACAGAGTGAAGTAAGTCAGAAAGAGAAAAACAAATACCGTACGCTAACACATATATATGGAATCTAAAAAAAAAAAAAAAAAGAATGGTTCTGAAGAACCTAAGGGCAGGACAGGAATAAAGACGCAGACCTAGAGAATGGACTTGAGGACACAGGGAAGGGGAAGGGGAAGCTGGGATGAAGTGAGAGAGTGGCATGGACATATATACACTACCAAATGTAAAATAGATAGCCAGTGGGAAGCAGCCACATGGCACAGGGAGATCAGCTTGGTGCTTTGTGACCACCTAGAGGGGTGGGATAGGGAGGATGGGAGGGAGACGCAAGAGGGAGGAGATATGGGGATGTATGTATATGTATAGCTGATTCACTTTGTTATAAAGCAGAAACTAACACACCATTTTAAAGCAATTATACTCCAATGAAGATGTTAAAAAAAAAAAAAAAAAGAAGAAACCAGGGGGAATTCCCTGGTGGTCCAGTGGTTAGGACTCCATGCTTTCACTGCCGAGGGTGCAGGCTCAATCCCTGGTTGGGGAACTAATATCCTGCAAGCTGCACGGCATGGCCAAATTTTAAAAAAAAGAAGAGGGTGAAGGAGAAGGAGAAGGAAAAGACGAAGACGAAGAAGAAGAAGAAGGAGAAGAAACCAGGGATTTGGGGAGAAATGACTGGTTCCAGGTCTGGGGCAGGATATATACAAGATGTGCCTGGAACATCATAACATACCAGATAGCAAGGAAGCCCTCAAAGACCACAGGGGTCATGTCAAAAAGACTCAGAAGCCGACTTGAAGAGGCTGCTATTGGCCGATGGGAAATTTTCAGTTTCAATAAAAATTGTAATAGATCGGAATTCCTCAAATATGTTTATTTTTTTAATAAATTTATTTATTTATTTATTTTTGGCTGCATTGGGTCTTCATTGCTGTGCTTGGGCCTTCTTTTTAGTTGCGGCGAGTGCGGGCTACTCTTCGTTGTGGTGCTCGGTCTTCTCATTGCAGTGGCTTCTCTTGTTGAGGAGCACGGGCTCTAGGCACACGGGCTTCAGTAGTTGTGGCACGTGGGCTTAGTTGCTCCGTAGCATGTGGTATCTTCCTGGATCAGGGCTCGAACCCGTGTCCCTTGCATTGGTAGGTGGATTCTGAACCACTGCGCCATCAGGGAAGCCCCTCAAATATGTTTAAATCCATGAGTTATTTATAATAGTAGTAAATGAAAAATCAACTCATTAGTCACCTTCTGAGGATGAAAAGGAACTCAACGTACTTCCTTGAGAACTGGATAAATGAAAGGAAAGAATCAAGTACATATCTTGCTTATTCTACATGAATTGGCTAACCAGTTAATACACATGGGCAAGTGTCCCTTTATAAAATTATTCCAGCTAATATGAAAACAAAATGATAAAATATCAGAATTTTGAAACCTCCAATAAGTAAGTAGGTATCGGCCTTGAGCTTCATTTGCAATTGATATCATAAAAAAGTGAAAATAAGACATATATTATTGTGTCTTCTAATGAAAGAACAAAACATCACCTATATTATTGCCAAAGTGATTGAATCTGAGTCCAATCAGGCCTCTAGATCCAGCTGCTAATCTGCAGGAAATACAAAGGGGGAAGAAGCATGTTAAATTGCTCCACGAGTACACAATAAAAAAAAAAATCCAGACTTTGGGAAACTCTACAGTTCCAACGGGCTGGGATAAATTGCATAACTTTCAAATAGGCATGATAAAACTGTAATATTTAAGAATGCACACTTAGGTGACAAAAGCATAAGAATTCAAGGAAGTGATAACTACATAGAAGTCAGGATGGTCATTACTTTTGAAGGGAGGAAGAGGGCTGTGATTGGGATGAGGCAGTTGTAGATGCTTCTGGGATGACTGGCCAAGTTCTATTTCTTGAGTCATGTGTTGGTTACAAAGATGTTCACCTTAAAGTAATTCAATAAACTATTTCAAAAATAAGATTTGAAAGATGCTGGGTGGTGATTTTTAACATAGCCCCGTCTAATTCACCACTATAGCCATGGCAGAAGATGTATGGGTTTTGGAGAATGACAATGGATTCTCTTAAATTTAGTCATTTGGCAGCACTTCAAATGCAATTGCTTTTTCAAATATGATCTCTTTACTGGAGCAAATCAACACAGACTCTCGCATTTGGTATGCAGTTATCAGTTGGATAAATTTTTCGTTCTCTACACCAGTAAGCAGAGAATATCAAAAGAGTTTGATTCATCTGTCAGGAAAGCAGTTCACCAGTACTGTTTTACCTCAGGGTTATAGCAACTCTGACTCTCTGTCAAAACGTAGTTAACAGGACACTGATTGCCTCACCATCCCACTGGACATCACGGTAGTTCAGTACATGGATGATATCATATTCTTAAGACATAGTAAATAAGAAGCAGCTGTAATCCTAGACTCTTTGATAAAACACCTGTGCATGAAAGAGTGTGAGATAAACCTCATAAAAATCCAGGGCTCTGTCACCTCAGTATAGAGATGCTTAGAAGATCTCTTCTTTAGAGGAAATTCATACCACATTTGGATAAACCGCTGGACACATTTACCAAATAAGACCTAAGGACTGTCAACTTTGATTAGGTCCCAGAGCAAGCTTTGATTCTCCAGCTGGTCCAGGTTGAGAAGCAAGCAGCTTGGACATATGGTGTAGCAGAATCATGGTGCTCAAAGTGTGTATGGCTGACGAGGAAACTAGACAGATAGTGCCAATAGAAGAATCAGAATGCAAGCCCCTAGGGCTTGGGGCAAAGCCACCTACTCTTCCACAAGTACGTAGTCTCTTTTTGAGAAACATCTCCTGGCTGGTAGAGACTGAATGCTTGGCCATGAGACACCAAAGAACCATGTGACCTGAGCTGCCCATTATCAACTGTGTATTGTCTAATTCATCAAACCATAAAAGTGGGCATACATAGTAACAGTCCAAAATCAAGAGGAAGTGTTAAATATGAAATTTTACTAATGCAGGTGGTAAAGGCAGTGTAAGCTGCCGCATGGGCGGGTCAACAACACTCCCCGTGCACGTACTCCAGTGGTACTGCCACCTCTTCTTCAACTCATTCAAATAGCTTTGTGGGACGTTGCTTACGAAAAGTGACCTGAAGAAGCCAAAAACATTTGCAGGAATATGCACTAGTTAAAAGTGGACTGTGGAAACAGTGTGACCTACTTAAGGACAATAAGGAAAGAATTCTTGCCGTAGGCAGAAACTCAAGCAGCGCATATCATTGCCCGTTTGCCTGGAAGGAAAAAGAAGAGGTACAGATCTCTAGAAATTTGTGGGTAGTACTAAATTGTTTAGCTAGATGGTCATAGACTTGGGAGGAACATGATTGGAGGGTTGGTAAAACAAGGATGAATGGAGAGCATTGTAATGTCAGATCTCACAGAATGGCCCCAGAAGGTGAGACTATTTGTGTTCTATGGGGATGCTTATCAGAGGGCACCCCACTGCAGAGAAGGCTCTCAATAACAGTAGGGAAAGATGATCTGATCTGTGAATATCAGCCAGCATCTTTCCTAGTAATGCCAGCGTTTGCTCGATGTGTACAAGAATAAAGTAATTGCCCTAGTGACAGAGACGGTTGTTATTTATGGGTTCAATAACAGAGAAAGACTTCTCACCATGTTGGATCTGGATGGCACTGCTCACTCTTCCAACAGTAGAGTCCCAAGCTTAGCCCCCTATCTGATACCATACTCTGGAAAGATCAGATAATTACCTGGCGGCAGATTAATTGGACCACTGCATAATGGAGGGGGAAACAATTTGTCCTCACTGGAACAGAAATTTGTTCTAGGTATTGTTTTACCTTTCCTGCCTGCAGGGAAGTATCATCACCATACTCTACCTCAAGAAGAATAATTAGTGATGTAGAAAGGAGAGATTAGAGATGGAAAGATCAAGTATCAATACCATTTTAAAAAATCAAAAGCTACTCAAAGTCAGGTTATATCTGCCATGTGCTATCACAATCTCTGTAATTCCCCTGCTGTAGCACTTTTCATGCTTCATTACAACAAAAACTCGTGAGAGCAGGGTGGTGTCTATGTTGCTCTCTATCATATTTCCAGCACCGAGCACTGTGCCTGGGACATCACAGAGCTCGACAGATATGTGTTAAATGTTTGTTGAATGTCTTCTACACTTTAATATTTATCAAAATGCCTTAAAAGTATTTTGGCCAAAGTAGGTGCTAAACAGACATTTGTTAAGTGAAAAAAAAATTATGCTCAACTAGATCAGAAGCCAGCCAACTCCAGCCTGTGGGCCAAATCCAGCCTGCCACCTGGTATTGTATGGCCCATGAACTCAGAATGATTTTTAAATTTTTAGAGGGTTGGAAAAAACTAGAAGAAGAATAATATTTCATGACACATGAAAGGTATGTAAAATTCAGATTTCAGTGTCCATAAATAAAGTTTTATTGGAATACAGCCATGCTCATTTTTGTACATGTTGTCTGTGGTGCTTTCACGCTACCACTTGAGTAGTTGTGACAGAGAACATATGTCCTGCAAAGCTGAAAGTATTTATTATCTGGCCCTTTACAGGAACAGTTTGCTGACCCCTGCACCAGACCTTGCAAAGTACAGAGCACACCAGTTTTTCAGACACTGGTTAATATGGTGCTTGGAACCTTCTTTGGCAGAGAACCACTGCTTCACTTCAATTTCTTCTAAAGAAAACAAACTGTGTTTCTTATACTTCATGGCTTCAGGGTGAGGCTTGTTCCAAGACTTGCCAGAGCCCTTAGACCCCTTCGTGCTATATTTGAAACACGAGATCTATAGTAGCCAGGAGAGATCAATACACAGAGAGACATGGAAGGAGAGCCATAGAGAACATCAGAGGAAGAGACTTTGGCACACTGGCTCTGTAAGGGAAGCTTTACTCCTGTCAGCATCGTTTCAGAACCATGTAATGTGGCCTTTTCCAAAGCTTCATTCTATTTTTATTACAGTAAAATGTTTATTGTGATTGCTGAGAGAATTGCTGTCTTAAAACTGATGTTTCCTATGGTAGAGTTTGACCTGTATTTGCTGAAGCTATGTTTTAAAATAATACACTGAAGTTTATGAAGGAAACACTGACTCTTCCCAAAGACAGAAACTAAAGAGTTTCTTTTCCTGAAATAATGATTTCATTAAATTAGAAAAGTGGACATACTTTTGTTATTTAACTTCTTCCTCACTCTCTATAAAATGCATCCCTCCATTTTATCTACTATTTATCTAGAATAACCACATGCTAGTAACTGACTTCCCTTTATTTTGCACTATACTCCAGCAATTCTTTATCATTTAAGTTTAATACAGGCAGGCAGAGCCTGATCCCGATTAGAATGACAAGGGCTATTTCCTTAATTACTGTACATAGATAATAGCATTTATTCTGGCAATTCCCATGTTATTCAATCAGGCAAGATTCAATACAAAAAAAAGAAGAAGAAGGAGAAGGAGGAGAAGGAGAAGGAGAAGCTGATTTGAAAAAATCAGACATTTGTTAAGCGAAAAAAATTATGTAGGCACTTATTAGCATAAGTGCCTACAGTCACATTCTATTTTTTAAAGTTTATAGCTCTCAGGGAGCACTTCTTATTGGAAGTTCTATTTAAAAATTATGGAAGGATTACAGTACTAGCAACCACTGATACAGGAAAACAAGAAAGGCGAGTGGGCCATTTTAGAAATCACAACTTTTATACTAATTGCAATTTCTAAAGTAAACCTAATGGTACTGCACAGAACAAAAACGTCTCTAATCTAATCTTGGCAGCATTGTGATTTCAAACTGCTAAACCACACGGTATATTCACTTTTCCTTTGGGTGGGCTTGCATATTTACCTTCACCAAAGATCTTTCTCTGTGTCTTGGTTGTGTATTGCAGCACTCATGATTGATGAATTATTGTCAAGAACAAACTAAGGCTCCTGCTTTTTACCAAAACAACTTTTTATGGAACACAAATTTTTTTTTTCCAGGGGAGACATGCAGATTTAGCATTATGCATTTTTGTTAACAGGTTAAAGAGGATGGTCTAATAAAAAATGGTGAACAAAATGAGAGCAAAGCTGGGAAATCCACTGCTAGTGGATGACTTGAATTAAAGGTAGATATATGTAAACTTTCCTGGCCTTAAAGCTCTCTTCTAAGGAAAACGTCAGTGCCACTGACTGTTTTTCAGAAATTAAGATGGCAATCAACCAATTGTTTTGTCCTTTACTGAGATCACTAGAAGGAAATACTTCTAACTCAACCAAAAATGTCACTTCTAAAGAAAAATTATGTATATATATATATGCCCATGATGGCCACAGAGCATGGGAATATTTTCTTTCTGAACTGTTAAGACAATGTCTTGATCTCTCTCCCTATACCTCCAACAACGCTCCTCCTCTATGGATCCTTGCAATCTCATCTACAATATAGACCAGGAATTTTCACTGAGTCCATTTCAACACCTGAAAAGACTTACAACTGACAGGTACTGTAATACCTGTGATAAGATGCACATCCACTCAATTCAAGCGTGTTAGAGTATGTCAGGACTGAATTTATAAATCGCATGAACACTGTGATTTAATAAATGGTGGTCCATCTTTGGTCCCAAGAAGCATGAGAAAGGATTCATAAAAAACAAAGACAGGGCTTCCCTGGTGGCGCAGTGGTTGGGAATCTGCCTGCTAATGCAGGAGACACGGGTTCGAGCCCTGGTCTGGGAAGATCCCACATACCGCGGAGCAACTAGGCCCGTGAGCCACAACTACTGAGCCTGCGCATCTGGAGCCTGTGCTCTGCAACAAGGGAGGCCGCGATAGTGAAGAGGCCCGCGCACCGTGATGAAGAGTGGCCCCCGCTTGCCACAACCGGAGGACACCCTCGCACAGAAATGAAGACCCAACACAAAAATAAAATATAAAAATAAATAAATAAATAAAAGAGCCTTCCCTAAAAAAAAAAAAAAAAAAAAAAAAAACAAAGACAAAAAATCTGGTGGAAATAGGAAAAAAAAATGATTATTTGTTAATTCTGAGTGGTGGGTACAAGGTTGTCTGAAGTTTGTTCTATTTTCCTATATTTCGAATGCTTCATAATTTTTAAAAATTGTTTTTCTATGGGAAAAAAAGAAAGCTAAAGAAGTTCCCAGGTGCTCAAATTCTAAATGAAGAGGGGGAAAATTGCACAGCATTTTTCTTTTTCAGGGGTAGTAAGTTGAAGAAAACTCTGAACTGCCATTGCATTGGAGAGACAGTGATCTAGGGGGTCCCTGGGAGCAATATTCTTATTCCACTGAAGGAGGTGAGCCAAGATACTTATAAGCTCTAGAGAACCTTTAACACAGGAAGCTATTTATCATAACAAGCTTGGTTGATACTGTTCCCATACTGAACCAATTAGGTTCGCCTATTTCGTCATACTTCATAACTTGGGATGATAGGTTTCCAAGTATGGTACAGCGTAGTAATTGAATTTTGATCAAACACACATGGCCCATAACCCAGTATGTGAAATTTTCAGAACAGTTCACAGCTTTTAAATATCCAGTCAACATGTTGCCAAAAGTACAGGATGTACTTGATGCAAGGGGGAGAGAAAGGGGAGGGCTGAATCTTGGTAGAGCTGTAAAACAAATATTTTTGTTCTTGTTCTCTTCTTATTTTTCAAATGGCAGTGGAGAAAGACCATGGGATATCATATCATAACTCAAGTCTTCCCCTTGCTTGCTCCGTGTGCATAAAGAGCTTTGAGTCTCATTGCAGATTACCATTTATTTTTTTGTGTGAAACTGTTTTCATGTCACAGGCCTGTTACACATGACTTGCTGCATTTCTTGTTGCAGCACTAGCCAGAGTATTTCTTGACAACCTACTATATGTTAGGCACTGGGTATACAGGTCAACTCTTTTGAATAAAGGGACACGATCCCTGTCTTCATGTGTTCTACTGTGGATGGGGAGATAGACATAAAATAAATAAAAACATGAATAATTTTGTCACTGTAACCTGTGATCCTTCACATGAAGGAAAAACAAGGCATCAGGAGGGACAAATAGTGGGTACCTGATTTATCCAGGAGAGAGGAAGAGGGGAGGAGAAGCAGGGGACACATCTCCAAGAAAGTGCCATTGAAATTGATTTCTGAAAGACGAGAAGTGATCCGAGAGAGAGAGAGAATGAGTATTCCCAGGAGAAGTAAGCACAGGGATAAGCTTTGAAGTAGGCAGGACTCTGGCAAGTTCAAGGACCTGGAGGCTAGTATATTCAGTGAGAAAGAGGCTCAATAGGCGGGAGCCAGACCGCACCATGCCATATAAAGGATTATGCTAAGTGCAGCCTTTGAAAAGTGGCTGGCCAGGGAGTGACATGACGGGAGTCAGGCAAGACAAGAAGCAGAAAGACTAACTAGAAGGCCTTGGCAATTGTCCAGGTGGGAAGTGATAGTGGCTTGGAATGGCTCAATGGCAGAGATGAAGAACAGTGGACAAATCTGAGAGATATTTTGGAGAAGTGACATGACTTGGAGATAACTGGACGTGGGAAGTGATGGAGAAGGAGGTTCCAAGGACATTTCCAGGTTTCTGGCTTGAGCAACTTAATGAATAAAGTCTAATAAATAACAGCTAGTTAGTATAACTCATAAGGCTACATCTAACGATAGAATTCCATCATTCTTACAAGCTCCTGTATCTGTGGTGATATTCTGCTCTCACCACAGACACCACGGATTTTGTAGGAACAGATGCGTTAATCAGATGGTGGGAACGTAGAAATTTTCCACCTACATCCATATCAAACTTTCCTTACCATAAGCAGAAGAATGTCTCTGAGATATTAAAATCAGACTTTAACATAAACCTAGAATTTTTACTCTCAGATCTACAGACACAGTCATAGATGGCTGGCCGTTGAAATAGAAGAACCAGAAAGAAAACAAATTTCCCCTTTGAAAATGTTTAAAAACCATGTCTTTATTCATTCACGAGATTTTTTTCCTGAGCATTTTTAGTGTGAGAGTTGTGAGGTAAATAAGACGTATTCCTTGTCTTAGCAAAGAGTATATTCTATCAGGGGAGAAAGAGGCATAAAAAATATGCGTAATACAGTGTAGTATGTTACACAGATCCAAGCAATAGAATTATACTAAACAGACCACAGAATGATTAATTCTACAGGGGGACTGGCACATGGGCATGGCTATGAAAGACTTCAGAGGGATTGCATTTGAGAAGTCTTGAAAGACAAGAGTTTGCTAAGTAGAGCAGTGGATGGGGGAGAAATTCCAAGAGGAGGTAAGAGCACAAGCCAAGGCACGAGGGTCCTAAAGAGGACGGGGTACTCAGAGCTAGAGTCCTCAGGGTGAAACCATAGGGTGTCTGACCCAGTCTGGAAAAGTCATCCTTCCATTCCGAAGTCTGAAAAACACTACCAGTCTAGTCTGACTTATCTGCTCTCATTTGACCCGGGTAGAGAATTCTCTTTTGTGTGGGCCCCAACCAACAAAAACCTCTTACTGTGACTACTGCCTGAAGATTGCCCATGTTTACGTATTGAGATGAGTGGTCCTTTCTCCCACAATCATAATCAGTCCCATCACTGGGCCAAGGCTACAGGACGCGTAGCCTTGAAAGTGCCTAGAAAGATGTGACCGTTGGACTTCCCTGGTAGTCCAGTGGTTAGGACTCTGAGCCTCCACTGCAGGGGGCATGGGTTCAATCCCTGGTCAGGGAACTAAGATTCCCTCATGCCGTGTGGCCAAAAAAATAAAAAAATAAAAGAAAGAAAGAAAGACGTGGCCATGGCCCAAGGTAATGCTTCTGTGGACTGGAGAATACAGACAATAGAATGGCTGTGACTTCTAGTCTCAGTCTGGCTAATTGGTACAGCTGTCCCTACACAACAGTCAGATGTAGTGAGTGACTGCCACCAAAAAAAATGTGTGTGTGTGTGTTTGTGTGTGATCTTTAAATTTTAATAGCTGTTCAGACAGTCCTTAGAGAGAGAATTGGCAGCTTGGACCTGGAGGCTGCTCCCCCCACCTGTCTCCAGGCACCGCAAACACAGCTGTGTAAGAAGGAGACAAAGCTTCCAAGGAAAGAAATGGTACAGTCTGGGGGGCAACAAACAATGGGAGCGCCTTTCTCACAAACCCACTTGGGACAAGGCCTGTCTAGCAACAACAAAAATTAGCAAGGAGATATGATCAAGCTTTTTTTTTTTTTTTTTTTTTAAAAACTTCACCGTGAAGTAAGATCATTCAAGACCCAACTCAGCGGCCACTTTAAAACCATTTTTTAAGGATGAGACAGATCACACCATTCAAGTTGAGGGGAGAACAAGGTAGCATGTGTTTCTGGCAAGTTTCACATTCAGGTGTTGTCCGCGCATGGAGATGAAATGGAAAGACGATTTATGCTCTGTCATAGAACTCGGAGTTCCCCACACGAAACGCAGGCGTCCCTGGGAAAGTGCCTAGAAACTTCTTTATCTGGATTTCTCCAGGCTGCAAAGCGCAGGCATTTTAAAAGTTCAACTCTTCAGAAAAAAGTCAGCAGAGGCAAGGTTTCCACAGATGTTAACAGTTCTAGAGTGGTCAGGGGGCTGCCGCTCTCCGAAGAAAGGGAAATTCGAAGAGGGAAAGAAGTCGTTTTGGAAGAAGAAAACCCAAGCAAGGAGGTATTTTCGGTATCATTTTAATCACAAAATAGCACGAATGCGGTCTGTGCCTGTGCGCTACCCAAACGTCGATCTGAATACCACTGAACGCTGGTTTGAAAATTTCCATTTTTGTAATTTGCTTTCCTTTGTTAAGCCAAGACTTGAGAGAAACCTGGCAGCCGTCTCCAAAGTCTGGCACGATTTCCCCTCCGACGCACTCGGTTGGTGGGGATGTGGAAGGGACCGCACAAGAGAGAAGGAGAGAGAGGGAAGGAGGTGGATTGAGAAGTGCCCGCCGGGGGCTGCGGAGGGAGCGGGCCGCAGCCTCTCAGTCAGGGGGTTTGGCTCCACCTACAGGAATCCGAAGGCACTCGAAGCAGATCCCTCTGCTGCCGCGGAAACCAGGGGTGTCGGCGACTCGAACAACCGCTGGAGAATTTTCCAGCCAGTGGGAAAGGGGTGTAAGTAGCTGGCTGTAAGGAGTCGGGAGGTAGGGATCTCCATCACCAGGTCCACAGCGGCATATCAGATTCAGCACAGGGATTCGTATTTGGAGGGAAAAAGACTCCATGCCTCCTCCTGTAACCTATGATTGATTTCACTGGTTACATGTAAGCCCCATCTGAGGACAAGGGCAGTTTCTATTCCCAGTCCAGGCCCATGACATAGCCAGTGTGCCCAACTGCTGAATGAATGAATGAACAAATGAATCTAACCCACTGGATAAACACTCGGTTAAACAACAGCGATCTAATGTGATAACAAACGCTTCCCCCCCACCCCCCAAGGTATATTTATGAGTTGTCAGGCATTTTGTTAATGGCTGTAATTGCTTAAAAAAAAAAAAATCCTGCACCATCTACACTATTCCAGTGTTCCACCTCCAATATGGGTAGCACTAATTAAGTACCACTCATTTCATCTGATGCCCTGAATTAGAAATGAGTAAACAGAGGCTTGGAGAGGTTTTTTTTTTTTTTCCCTGGGTCAACCAGTTTGTTGGTGATAGAACTGGTTCGGGGCTAAATTTTCCTGACCTTCTCTCTGGTGTTTGTTTTCTAAGGCAAGAGAATTATTCTGCCGGACTGTGGATTGACCTGCACGGATACGCTTAGCCGATTGGCTCGCTCAGGCGGAAATTGGCTTCCCCACCTACCTGTTGTCCTGTCCCTGAGCTTCTGTCTAGGCTTCTGCCAGGGGCCAAGGCAGCCGCTCGTGCTGCTTTACTCCAAAAATCAAGTGCTGCCTGGAGCTGGTGCCCACTGGTTGCTAAACTTATGAATCCATTTTTTTAAAGCCTAAAGGACAGAATCTTTGAGCTTGCAGGTTTGTAAGCTACAAACAGGCAGGTGCTGTGTTTTAGCAAACCAGGTGTCTTATATCCAATATCTAGCACATCTACTCATCCAAAGTGCTTAATAAGCAGTTATTGAATTTCCCAATGATAGTTATAGACAAAGATGATATGTACCAATTGAAAAAGAATTTTTGCTGTAGGCAGTTAGCACTCAGTTTCCAAATTTAATAAAAGTGAAGATTCTTCCTGTAAATGAGACTCCATTTGCATTGTGTCAGATAAATGATGATGTAGTGAAAGTTGGAGGTCAGAAGATCCAGATTGTAACCACAAGCCATCTATAAGATGGAAATAAATAATACTGTCATGACCTCCAAAAGGATTAGACATGAATCATTATTACAATAATAATCACAGTATTAATAATAGCTTTTTTGTGCTATTATTAAGTGCGTACTACATTCCAGGCTCTCTATTAACCACTTTAAGTGCATTATCTAATTTATCCTTATAGCAACCCCATGAGGGTGACAATTATTATCCCCATTTTACAGAATGAGAGAACAGAAGCTCATAGACATTAAGGTACTCACCTACAGTGACACAGTGGTGAGGCCAGTATTGGAACCCGACTCCTACCTGACTCCACACTCCTAAATGTTATGTTACACAATAGATACCTATTGGCTGATTCCATGCTGGTGGCATTCAAATCTCCATCTCTAGTTCTTAGTTCTCATGGGAACTCTATACTTTTATTTCCAATTACTGAAATAATATCATTAATTGTAGGTTCCACTACTGTTTAAATTCAAAAGGACCTAAGCCAAACTCCTTCTTTTCTTTCATAAGCACTTACTCAGAACCATCCATATTCAGGCCTCCAAGCTTGGTCTAAGGCAATGGTTCTCAACTGGGGGTGATTTTGCCCTCCAGGGGACATCTGGCAATGTCTGGAGACAATTCTGGTTGTCACAACCAGGGGTGGGGGGATGCTATTGGCATCTAGTGAGTGGAGACCAGGGGTGCTGCTAAACAGCCTACAGTGTGCGTGACGTCCCGCCATGACGAAGAATTATGTATCCCAAAACATCAATAGTAGTGAGGTTAAGAAACCTTGGCTTAGGAATATGGAGATGAATCAGGCAGATATCATCATTAATCATCTGATATGGGAGATGTATGTATAAATTTGAAGCACAAAGTTTATGCAGATTCTTGTGTCGTGACAAAGGATAAGTGCCCCAAAGCTCGTAAAGAGTTATGGGGTTTACTAGGGGCTGGGGAAGGCTTGGTGGAAGAGGTGGCCCTTGAGCCAAGCGCAAAGAAGAGAGAAGATCTGGATTCTGGATAAAAGGACAAACAGTGTGCAGGGTGTGGGTGTATGTAAGGAGTTTATTTTAATTGAAGTGGAGGAGGTGTGAAGAGGAGTAGTGGAGAAAAGGAGGTAATGTTTTGTTGGGGCCAGATCAAAGCGCCTTGAGTGCAAAGAGGGGGACTTCAGACTTTAGTTGTAAGTAATGGGAAGCCGTCTAACATTTTCACATGGGGGAATAATGTGATCAAAATGTTCTGGGGGGATGAATCTAGCAGCTGAATGGAAACGGATTGCAGAGAATAAGAAGCCGGAGGCAGGAAGACATGTTAAAACACTACTATCACATGTCTTGCTATTAAAAGGAAACCACTTAGCTATTTTCATTTTTATTAGTAGCAACCAATAACTGAGTGATTATTGTGATTCAAAGCCAAACACTATATATACAGTCTTACTTAGTGCTCCCCTCTGTCACAAGGATCTCCCCATTTTACAGATAAGGGGAAGGTCAGAGTGGATAAAAAGTGGCAGGGCCAGGATCTTGCTACCAAAGCCTGGGCTCCTAACTGCTTTGTGTGCTGGGTATAAGGTTGGGATTCTTAACCTCTTGACCAACCCAGACTGTTCTTTCTAAGGCAGACAATAAAACGAGCCAGCCCAGGCCCCCACTGGGAATGGGAAGGTCTAGGACAAACAGCCTCAGGAAATCTGCTTCTCCTTGGCAGACAGAGCTGACTGTAGGGAGAAAGGGAGTGTTTCTCTGGGCTAATTTTGGGGGTGTGGGGAGCATAGGCATATGCCTTATTACAAACACACCTACAGGATAGATTCCCTTAATTTATTTGGAGTTAAATTGGTTCCTCCCAGGGGGGATGGTGAATGAGAGCAAAAATGGGAACGTCTGAAGCAAAGATCGAGCTTCTCATGTCAGGCATCTCTTGGCTGATGAGGTAGCAAGCAGAAGACATGAAGTTGGGGACAGAAAGGCTGTGACTCAGAAATTCCTTGTTTACTTGGCTCCTGAACAGATTGCTAACTGGATCCAGGTGTGTGCTCTGGTTTTGTTTTAGAGCTTTTTCGCCACAGGCAGGGAAGGAGAGGAAAGGTGTGGACCATATCCGTAGACAGAGTGGGTGGCAGCATTAGAATTGGTGGAGGTGCTGACAGAGGCATGGCCATACATACTAGCTGGCTGTGTGGGCTTTTGGTGACCTGTAACTAGAGTGTCTTTGGTCACCCAGGGCACCAACTTCTGTCATGAAAAAAGATTCATAGCAAGAAGTTAGAGAAGGATAGGACCAAAATGGTGGCCACCACCGAGTAACCAAGGACCAGTAGGTAGAGTACATATGAGAACATCCTTGAAAACTTCCAGGTCTACCTGGAAGGAATTGAGATGGTGGAAACTCTCACAGAGCAGGCAGGGGAAGAGTCAGAGAGACTTTGATGGCCTTTGATGGCCATTCATTTCATGGTGACTCTCCATTGCAGGATAATCTTTAAACTATTTTGGAAAGTTTGTGATCTACAATTTAAAGGTCAAAGGCTCCAGGATTCCAGGGTTCCAGTTCTTCTTTCAAAAGTCCCACAGCGTTAAACAAACATAAATTCTTGCCACAATCTCTTAGATTTGACAGCCTAATAAATAGATTTTAAAAAAAAAAATTCAAGACACAATCTCCTCTCTAGACCAAAACTCCTCAAGGTCAAAGATTGAATCTGCACCACCAAACTCAAGAGGTGCTCAAGAAGTATCTGCTGAGTTTAACTCAGTGCAACGTTCTCCTGAAACATCAAGAGCATTCACTAGACGCAGTAATATAATTTTTAAATCCAAATTTTATTTTCACCTCGTTAAAAAAAAAGCCTAACCTTATGTATCAATATGCCTGTTTTCACAAAGCCTTTGCCCACAGTCTGTAAGTTGTCCTAATACTAAGACCAAATGCCAAAAAGCAAATGTTTTTTTCCTTGAGAAAATCTGGAAGGGGCAATTATACTAGACATACTACTCAGAAGGATCTGTTTCAGTGTTTTTGCTTTTGTAAGTAGCATCATTAGGCCTCTTCAAACCAAACAGTGTCCTGAGAAAAGAGTGAAAGCCAGAAAGCAAAGTTCTCTAGCCTCTAGATAACTAAATGGCTCTAGCCTCTCCATTTTGTTATCCTACGTGGGATGTTCCATATGGAGATGAGGAATGAGACTCAAAGCACAGCTCTCTGGGCTTGAGGGTCTCACACAACTGAAAATGTCCCTGGTCACTTCACACACACCCCATCCTTCAAACCAGCTACCTTGAATCCAATCTGGTGGATGATGTATTACTTAAACTTGAAGTATCAGGTTAGCTTCAAGTTTTTATTGAGTACTTACCATGCATATGGTGCAGACTTAGAAGATATAGAGGTAAGAAAAAAGACCAACAGTAGCTGTGCAGGGCAGATCATGTTCCTGCCATTTGGATTCTTCCTTGCTGAATGAAACTCAGCCAATTGATCCTCATAGCAATACTCTTGGGAGTTAAGTTGGGAAATATGAGTGGGCATGTAAGAGCAAAATCCAAATCTGCAGGAAGAAGAAATGATGGAGAGTCTTCCCAGCCGGTTAGACCTCTGTTTGCTCAGCAGCCCAGTGATAAACAACCTCACCTAGAAGAACCACAAACTGAGAGTCAGGATATTATACCTGCTTATGACATTGAAGATGAAGGAGCATCTGTAGCTCAAAGGGCTGATATGGAAGCTGATCAATAGAAACTGGTTCTCTTGGAGACTGTGGATGAGCCTGGAGGTGGTCCTGATGTCAAGAAGGAGATTCTACCAAGTCTAGAGCCTGTTAAAATGCCAGAAGCTGGTGAAGGACAACCACAGATTTAAACAAAGACAGACTGAAGCCAAGCATGCTGTCCTTATGTTGGAAATTTGACTGCTAACCATCTCTCAATAAAGTTTTACAACTTAAAAAAAAAGGAAAAAGGAAAAAAGGCCAAAATAGGACCCTGGCCCCCAAAGTTTGGCTTACAAGCTAGTTGAAGAAAACACAGTGAATATGGATGAATAGAAGAAAATATTTGTTCCTCAGACACTTACTGAGTGCCTTCTTTGAGCCAGGCTCTGTGCTGGACAACAGGGGTACCAAGGCTGAATTGGTTCCATTTTGTTCAGTTCAACACTTGTTATTCATTCAGCATGTATTTATTGAATGTATTTGTAGTAGACCACTGCTTTTCAAGCCTTAATGTGTATGGAGATCACCTGGAGATTCTGTTTCCAAAGATCTGGGGTAAGGCTTGAGATTCTACATCTCCAGCAAGTTCCCAAGGAATGCAAGTGCTGTTTGTCCCTGAACTACTCTTTGAATAGTAAAGGACTATACAATGTTTTAGTCCTTTGCTATAGAGGGGAAAATAAGGTAGCCATGGCCCCTGCCCTGATGAAGCTGATATTCTAACAATGAATATAGATATTAAACAAGGAATCACAGTGAAATACAATATTAATGGATGTTCAAAGTCTTTGGGGGAGCATTTTGTGAGGGGACCTAATTTCACCTAGGAATCAAAAAAAAAAAAAAAGCTTTCCTGAGGAAGTGATGTTTAAGCTAATAGGAATTTGCAAACAATAAAGGAGGAAGAATATTTTAGGTAGAGGGAACAGCATGTTTGAAGGCCTGGAGGTGAGAGAAAGCTTAGATATTCAACAAATATTTTGAGTTTTACCATTTCCAGGCTCTGAGTGTAAGACCCTGCCCTGGACGAAAGCACAGTGGGAGAAACGGACATGGAAACAGATGACTTCAAAACAATGCAGCAAGAGTTTTAACAGT
The DNA here is from genome assembly GCF_028023285.1 of Balaenoptera ricei. NCBI lineage: Eukaryota > Metazoa > Chordata > Mammalia > Artiodactyla > Balaenopteridae > Balaenoptera > Balaenoptera ricei. Next base: position 52,784,306 of record NC_082639.1, read on the forward strand.
GGTAAGCACAGGGTGCCAGAGGAGTACTGAAGAGGATTTCCTAACCCAGCCCAGGAGAGAGGACATTTGAATGGAGCCCTTGCAGATGAGTGGGAATAGGCAAGAGAAAATGATGTGGCAAGATGGGAGATCTGTTCCTTGCTGCTGAGGACAAACAGTCTAGTGGGGTAGTTGGCAAGTTGTGTTATATGATCCTGATTTTAATACAATTTAATCATTGTCTGGGAACAGTGCCTGGCACATAGTAGGCACTCATTAAATATGTATTGAAAGGATGAATATCTAAATGCCATGTAAGTGATAGACTCAGGATGTCCTAGACATAATTGGGTACTAAGTTGTTACCAATTCCAAGTGCCCTAAGAGTTCAGAGCACTAGGGTGTGAGCAAGAACTGGGCTTGAAGGAAGGCTAGAATCTGTGGGATGTAGGGGAGATCAGTAGACATCCATCCTGAAAAGGAAAAACTACCAGTTCACTGCTGGGAGTAAAGGATTAAAAAAAAAAAAAAAAAGCACAGTGTAGGGTTTCTTAATCCAGGGCCCATGGAGCTTCTGGGGCATCTATGAAACCCCAAAGATTATATGCAAAATCCTAGGTGTATATATATGTAGGACTATTTTTCTGGGCAAGGAGACTAGAACTTCATCAGATGGTCAAAGGAGTCCAGTGACCATTATTAGGTTAGGACCCTTGGGGAGAGAACAGGAAGCTTATTCTAGGTAGCCTCTGAACCACTTACTGATTACAAATAATTGTGTCAATGGAATTCCAACACAGAAAACCTCGGTCTGAGTGTGCTGGATGGTTGCAGCGCTGCCTTTGAGTGGCATTTTAGCAATGTCCTTGCTGCTACTTATCTATCCAGACCTGTCCACGTCGTCAGGGTATCCTCAGCAGCTGATGGAGGTGCCTCCTTCCAAAGGCTATTTATATGCACCCAAGTCCTTCCCCTTAATGAGTTTCCAGAGGGGACAATGGCCTCTTGTTAGATTGTCAACTGTTGACATTTCTCTGATCTTTTCTCACAGTTTCCGTTGAGCAGCCTCCTGAACATCGAACAGGCAATTAATTGGTACAGATTTAATAAATGTATTAGAGAAGGAAGCTGCATGTTTATGGACTACAGTACTTTCATGGTCATGCATAATGGACTAGGCACTTTTCCACCAACCTACTTATGCTACCACAGTGAACACAAAATTTACATATCTGGCAGAAAACAGTATTTTTCTGAAACATTAATAATAAATGCAGGAAATTTGTCTGTTATGGGTAAATGTCTCCATAGCTTAACTTTGCACGATTCTATTTTGGTTAAAAATATCTACAGTGTTGTCCCTTACCATCTTCCTTCTAAAACATACTGGTAATTGAAATGGCCATTCTTTCATCAAGAACTGGGGTTTTGGGCTTCCCTGGTGGCGCAGTGGTTGAGAATCTGCCTGCCAATGCAGGGGACACGGGTTCGAGCCCTGGTCCGGGAGGATCCCACATGCCGCGGAGCAGCTGGGCCCGTGAGCCACAATTGCTGAGCCTGCGCGTCTGGAGCCTGTGCTCCGCAACAAGACAGGCCACGATAGTGAGAGGCCCGCGCACCGCGATGAAGAGTGGCCCCCGCTTGCCGCAACTAGAGAAAAAAGCCCTCGCACAGAAACGAAGACCCAACACAGCCATAAATAAAAAAAAATAAATTTAAAAAAAAAAAAAAAAAAAAAAAAGAACTGGGGTTTTGCAAAATAGCAATGATCAATCCCTCTGTTTGAGGATGCAGGCAATGTTTAAAGTTCTTAGAATAAAATAACCTTAGAGTAGAAACCTTAGCAACCAGGTTGTACTAATAGAAGTATAATGTTCAAAATGAGGGAAGTGATAGTCCCTGTCTCCCCAGGGCTAGACATACCACGTAAGAAATATTTTTTATTCAGTACTTAATGCCACATTAGAAGAGCCATAGCAATAGGCACATGAAGCTGGTGCTCTTGAAATGAAGGCAAATGGCAGTAGCTAACATTCGCAGAGTCCTTACTAAGGGCTGGGCACTGTGCTTTGCATTGTACATTTAATCTTCACAACCACCCTACTATTATACTACTATTAATAGTAGGGCACTACAATTATTATCTCCATTTTACAAATAAAGAAACTCAGGTCATGCAGATAGTAAGTGGTGGAGCCAGCATGACACTTGTTCTTTCTGACTCCAGTGGACCCTCAGCGTAGGCAGTTGGTGTATTTTCAGTTAATCTTGCTAGAGATGATTGGTAATCATGAAAATGAAATCATTGCCACTGTGTGTGTGTGTGTGTGTGTGTATTAGTCATTTCACCAGTCAGCACACACACACTGTGAGGGCAGTGACCATATTAATTATGCACGTATTTACTTCTAAGGTTTAGCACAGAGCTGGGCACAAGGTAGGTCTTTCTTACATCTTCTACTGAATAAAATAACTAATTTCAACCATCACCCTGATACCAAAAACAGACAAAGATGTCACAAAGAAAGAAAACTACAGGCCAATATCACTGATGAACATAGATGCAAAATTCCTCAACAAAATACTAGCAAACAGAATCCAACAGCACATTAAAAGGATCATACACCATGATCAAGTGGGGTTTATCCCAGGAATGCAAGGATTCTTCAATATACGCAAATCAATCAATGTGATACAGCATGTTAACAAATTGAAGGAGAAAAACCATATGATCATCTCAATAGATGCAGAAAAAGCTTTTGACAAAATTCAACACCATTTATGATAAAAACCCTCCAGAAAGTAGGCATAGGGGGAACTTACCTCAACATAATAAAGACCATATATGACAAACCCACAGCCAACATCATTCTCAATGGTGAAAAACTGAAAACATTTCCTCTAGGACCAGGAACAAGACAAGGTTGTCCACTCTCACCACTATATTCAATATAGTTTTGGAAGTTTTAGCCATAGCAGTCAGAGAAGAAAAAGAAATAAAAGGAATTCAAATTGGAAAAGAAGAAGTAAAGCTGTCACTGTTTGCAGATGACATGATACTATACTTAGAGAATCCTAGAGGTGCTACCAGAAAACTACTAGAGCTAATCAATGAATTTGGTAAAGTTGCAGGATACAAAATTAATGCACAGAAATCTCTTGCATTCCTATACACTAATGATGAAAAATGTGAAAGAGAAACTAAGGAAATACTCCCATTTACCTGTGCAACAAAAAGAATAAACTACCTAGGAATAAATCTACCTAGGGAGACAAAAGACCTGTATGCAGAAAACTATAAGACACTGAGGAAAGAAATTAAAGATGATACCAACAGATGGAGAGATATACCATGCTCTTGGATTGGAAGAATCAACATTGTGAAAATGACTATACTACCCAAAGCAATTTACAGATTCAATGCAATCCCTATCAAACTACCAATGGCATTTTTCACAGAACTAGAACAAAAAATTGCACAATTTGTATGGAAACACAAAAGACCCCGAATAGCCAAAGCAATCTTGAGAAAGAAAAACGGAGCTGGAGGAATCAGGCTTCCTGACTTCAGACTATACTACAAAGCTACAGTAATCAAGACAGCATTGTACTGGCACAAAAACAGAAATATAAATCAATGGAACAGGATAGAAAGCCCAGAGATAAACCCATGCACATATGGTCACCTTATCTTTGATAAAGGAGGCAAGAATATACAATAGAGAAAAGACAGCCCCTTCAATAAGTGGTGCTGGGAAAACTGGAAAGCTACATGTAAAAGAATGAAACTAGAACACTCCCTTACACCATACATAAAAATAAACTCAAAATGGATTAAACACCTAAATGTAAGGCCAGACACTATAAAACTCTTAGAGGAAAACATAGGCAGAACACGCTATGACATAAATCACAGCAAGATCCTTTTTGACACACCTCCTAGAGAAATGGAAATAAAAACAAAAATAAACAAATGGGACCTAATGAAACTTAAAAGCTTTTGCACAGCAAAGGAAACCATAAACAAGATGAAAAGACAACCCTCAGAATGGCAGAAAATATTTGCAAACAAAGCAACTGATAAAGGATTAATCTCCAAAATATACAAGCAACTCATGCTGCTCAATATCAAAAAAACAAACAACCCAATCCAAAAATGGGCAGAAGACCTAAATAGACATTTCTCCAAAGAAGATATACAGATTGCCAACAAACACATGAAAGGATGCTCAACATCACTAATCATTAGAGAAATGCAAATCAAAACTACAATGAGGTATCACCTCACACCAGTCAGAATGGCCATCATAAAAAAATCTACAAACAATAAATGCTGGAAAGGGTGTGGAGAAAAGGGAACCCTCTTGCTCTGTTGGTAGTAATGTAAATTGATACAGCCACTATGGAGAACAGTATGGAGGTTCCTTAAAAAACTAAAAACAGAACTACCATATGACCCAGCAGTCCCACTACTGGGCATATACCCTGAGAAAACCATAATTCAAAAAGAGTCATGTACCACAATGTTCATCGCACCACTATTTACAATAGCCAGGACATGGAAGCAACCTACGTGTCCATCAACAGGTGAATGAATAAAGATGTGGCATATATAAACAATGGAATATTACTCAGCCATAAAAAGAAACGAAACTGAACTCTTTGTAGTGAGGTGGATGGACCTAGAGTCTGTCATACAGAGTGAAGTCAGAAAGAGAAAAACAAATACTGTATGCTAACACATATATATGGAATCTAAAAAAAAAAAAAAAAAAGGTTTTGATGATACTAGGGGCAGGACAGGAATAGGGACGCACACATAGAGAATGGACTTGAGGACAAGGGGAGGGGGAAGGGTAAGCTGGGACAAAGTGAGAGAGTAGCATTAACATATATACACTACCAAATGTAAAATAGATAGCTAATGGGAAGCAGCTGTATAGCACAGGGAGATCAGCTCAGTGCTTTGTGACCACCTAGGGGGGTGGGATAGGGAGGGTTGGAGGGCTATGCAAGAGGGAGGGGATATGGGGATATATGTATACATATAGCTGATTCACTTTGTTATACAGCAGAAACTAACACAACATTGTAAAGCAATTATACTCCAATAAAAATGTTAAAAAAAATAGCTAATTTCAGAATGCTTCAAAAACCAATTCACCCATCAGATTATTGAGAGTGTAGGGGGAAAGGACATTTTGGGGGGGTATAAATTGTTACAAGTCATTTTAGAGGACACTTTGGAAACAGTGATCAAAATGTGAAATGTGTAAACCCCTTGACCACAGCTATACACCTAGGAATCTATTCAATCTATTCTACAGAAATACTGATACATATGTAAAAAGATTATGTGTGTGTATGTGTGTACACACATAAAAAGATATACATATAAATGCAAAGATGTTTATGTATGTATACATATTATTAGGAAAATAAAATGGAGACAACCTAAATGTCCATCAATAGGTGAATGATTTTTTAAAATTATGATACAACCGTACAATGCAATACTATGTAGACATTAAAATACTGGAGTAGATGTATTAGGTTAACTATATGAAACTGCCAATTCCTTCTTGTTTAGATCTATAGAAATAGCAATTTCACATGGTTCAACTTCATCTATGTATAGATATGAACAATTTCTAAGCATATTAGAAACTGAAAAAGGCAAGTTGCAAAGCATGATGTATTTATGTTAAAATATAAGTAACAAAAATATAGAAAATAAACGAGAGATACTCACCAAAGAGTTAACATGATTATTTCTGGGCCTTTTACAATGAGAATTTTTTTTATCATTTCTTTTAAAAATATGTTTACTACAAGTAATTCCAAAGTGTTTCTATATTTTGTAAGCATTTTTTCTGATCTACAAATTCCAAAACCCATGAACTCACCATGTTTCTCCACTGGCACAGATGAGGAGAGTAATGAAGAATTAGCTTTAATTATTCAGGCAAAGAAACCCAGATTATTATGAGAACAAGGCAAAAAGCAGAACTTTGTCTTGGATTATCTCGAGACAATTGCCGAAATTTTCCTGCTTACTTTTCCTGTTTGAACCTGGCTTTTCAGACTAATGTGAGGTGATCTGTTTTTCTGTGATTCAGAACCTCACAGAACTTGGCAGGCAAAGAAATACAAAGAACGGAAGAAAAGGAAAGGGGAAAAGTGGGGGGGAGCGAACGAAGATGGGCAGAACTTGAGAAGGCTTTATAAAGTAATACAACACACCCCATACCCTCTGGGAACAAAGGAACAAAGCTGATGGGAGACAACAGATGTTCTCCTTCCCAAACCATGAAAGCATAACACTCTACACCCAAAACTCCTCCTCATTCCAAGGAGTGGCTAATACCTCTTACTAGAATATCTGTACAACAAAGGACTTTTTTTCCTTTTTCCTTAGATGATAGATATTAAAGGAAAAATCACTGTTACCAGGTACTTATCAAGTGTGAGTTATCCAAATTGTTGGTTTCTCTTGATTCTTATTTCTCTAAATCAGTTTTATTGAGGTAGAGTTGACATAAGGTAAAATGCATCCACTTTAATTTTACATATCCATGAGTTTTGACAAGTAATACACTCATAACCACCTCCAAAATCAATTTTGGATGAGGTTCCATCATACAAAAACCTTTCTTTGTGCCAGTCAATCCCCACTCCCACCTCTGGCTCCAGACAACCACTCATCTGCTTTCTATCATTACAGATTATATTTGTCTTTTCTAACATTTCATATAAATAGAATCATACAGTATGTACCCTTTTGTGTGTGTCTTCTTTCATTCAACATAATGTTTTTGAGATTCACCCATCTTACTGTGTGCATTTATAGTTCATTCCTTTTTTTTTTTTATAGTTCATTCCTTTTAATTGCTGATTTCCATTGTATTCCATTGTCTGGCTACGCTATAACAACAGTTTATCCATTCACCTATTGAAGAACATTTTGGTTACTTCTAGTCTTTGGCTATTATGAAGAAAGTTGCCGTGAACATTAGGTTGACTCTTACTTTTGCAGTAAGTAAGGGTTTTTTTTTTCCAATATAAAGTCATTTGTTTTCAAATTAGCAATAAAATAATCAACTTTACATTAAAAAATGAATAGACAACCAAAAACTCTTCAAATCTGATTTGAAACTGATTTGAAATTAAAATCTGTCCATTTGGTTGGGGCATAGAGATGGGAGATAAAACTAATATATCTTAGACACCTACTAAGTGCTCATTAATATGCACAGATTATCTCTTAAATCTTCACAAGCACACTACACCGTGATGTAGCTATTATTCTTATTTTACTAATAAGGAAATAGAGGCACCAAGAAGTTAAAGAACTTGCCCAAGGTCACAGAGCGACTAAGCAGCAAAACCAGGAGTTTGCACACAGAACTGCCTGACTCCCATCTGATGTTCTGCAACCCTGCTTCTCATTGCTGCATCTCTGGCAGGAGGCTTGGTAAATAGACTCAAAAGCAGACAGGTTTTGGTTTGAGGTATTGTGTTGACCTAGATGTGGGAAGCAGAAGAGGGAAGATGGCAGTGAGTGGGTAAAGAGAGAAAAGAGAAAAGAAAGAGGAAAGAGGATAAAAGGAGAGGAGGGAAGGGAGCATTCTCTCCCTTTTGACAGAATAAGAAGGAGTCTGAAGGTCCAGCACGAAGCTGGACTCCCTGGAAACCGCCTAAGGCCTGAAACATTTCTGCTCACAATTGAAGGCAAAACCTTATCTAGCCCTGGCAGTTCCATCCCTCTTCATCTGGGCTCCACCTCTCAACCATGAAGCTCACAGATAGCCAGGAGGGGGAGCACCTTTTCAGTTGGGTCGACATTGCTATTTTGCATGGAGCAAATGCCACTCACATTTGTGTCTGAAGTCAAGAAAAAAGCCGTGCTTGAGATTAGAGAAACTGAAAACAAGTAAGATGACTCATTTGAAACAGTTTGAAAAGTGTAGAAAGTTTAATGATTTAGCTCAAAATTAATTCAATGCTTACAAAGAGAAAAAGGAGCCAAAGTAAAAGAAGAAGAAATGCAGAAAGTGTGTAGCCCTCAATATGTGTCAAACACCGAGCTAACAGCTTTGCCTGTATTAATTGAGTTGATCTTCATAATCCTATGACGTATGTACTATTTTTATTTCTATTTCACACATGAGGAAATCATGCCTCAAAGAGGTTAAATATCCTGCCCAGGGTCACACAGTAAATGGCAGAGTCAGGACTCAAACTCACTAACCACTACTCTGTCCTGTTCCCAGGGACTATATACCAAAGACTGTGTATACATTTATACAAAAATGTATAAAACATGGTCCAGACTTTTGGAGAGCTCATGGGTAAACACTGGACAATACTTTCACTTTGGGCAAGTGACCTAATATTTTTCATTAAAATGGGAATTAATAATCCCTTTCTTGTTCTCATTACAAGGTTCATTTATTCTAAAAATTTTTACTGAACATCTATTATGTCCCAGGCATAGTGCTGAAAGTCTCTCATGAAGCTTATGTTTTAGAAAGAAGAGAAAGTAATAATTATGTAAAAAACAGGTACGTAAGTAAGGAGACAGAAAGGTAGAGGGAAGGAGAGGGAGGGAGGGTGGGTGGGAAGGTAGGAAGGAAGGAAAGAAGGAAGGAAAGAAGGAAGGAAGGAAGGAAGGGTGGGAGGGAGGGAGGAAGGGAGAAGATCTTTTGTATAGTAATAAGTGCTATGAGAAAAAGGAAATCGAGTAATGAGATGAAGGATGATTTTAGACAGAGGGGTGGTTGTTATTTTGCAAAAGGTGGTCAGGGATGTTCTCTGTAAAGTGATGACATGGAACTGAGACCTGAATAATGAAAAGCAGGCAGTCATGTGCAGGTCCAGGCACAGTGAGTTCACTTGGGGAAGTCTGTGGCCAAAAGTTCATGACCAGGAGGAAGAGTGGTAGGAAATAAAATCAGAAGTTAGCAGGGGCCAGATCATGGAAGGATAGGAATTTGGATTTCATTTCAATAACAGTGAGAAGTCATGGGAAGATTTTGAGTAAGGAAGTGACATGATCTTATTTTCACCTTTAATAGACCATCCTGGATGCTTAGTGGAGAATGGATTTGGGGAGGTCTAGAGGGGAAGCAGGAAGGGCAGTGAGAAGGGCATTGCAGTAGTCTTGGTGAGAGATGCCAGTGGCTTAGACAATGATGGTAAGAGTGAAATGGAAACTAGTTATTGGATTCAGGATTTATTTTGGAGGTATAGGCCATAGGACTTGCTGATGAATTGAGAAATCAAGGGTGTCCTTCAGGATTTTGGTTTGGGCAACTGTTTGAATGATAAAACCCTTAGCTGAGAAGAGCATATTTGTGGTTAATTTTAGAATGGAAAAACATTTGCAAACTACAAAGTGCTTTCCAAAAGCAAGCTGACACTGAAGAAAGAAGCCACCATGAGTCCTACAGCTGCAAGGAACTGAATTCTGTCAACAACCTGAATGAGCTTGGAAGTAGACTCTTCCCTGGTCCAGCCTCCAGATGAGAATGAAGCCCTGACGCCATCTTGATTGCAGTCTTGTGAGATCCTGAGCAAGGGAATCTACTAACCCATGCATGTACTCCAAACCCACAGAAACTGTGAGATAACAAATGGTGTTGTTTCAAGCCACTAAGCTTATGATAATTTGTTACACAGCAAGAGGAAGCTAATACAGGTGAAGAGTAAATTATTGACTGGCAGAAAGCCCCAAAGTGCTGTTGATATAAACCTAAAAGACAGGGACAAATTTGATCCCAGCTGGGCCCAGTCACACCTGGCTCCCCATTCCTGGGCCATGAGCACTTTCACCTTTAGGGAAAGGGGATTTGATGATAATTTGATAATTAATCTTCATCATCCTCTCTTCCTTGCCTATAACAACAGTCTCACAGTACTGAATTACTCTATTCTTTGTTCAATCACCACATTTGGTTTTGCTGAACTTGCAGCAATTTATTTAACTCAGAAAAAGCTGTATCTATAAGGCTGGCATCTCTTCTGCTATAGGAATAAGAAGGAGTTCCCTCAGAACTGAGACCACAACACCTACCTACTTCTTGAAATCCTCCCGGACCAGAGGACCCCAGGGTTGGGAGAGAGATTGTTGGTCATGCAGTTAATTCTCCCAGCAGATGTCTGAGTCCTCCACAGCCTGTCTGCCATGGCCTTCTGCATGAATACCTCCAAGGAGGAAGTGTGGACACAGAACTGATTCTAAATTCTGACCCTGTTTCCTACTACCTGTTGATCATGGACAAGTTTCTCAACCTCCCTGAGACTCAGTTTCTTCATCTGTAAACTGGGAATAGTATACCTTTACAGAGTTGTTTTGGTTGGTCTAATATATGTGAAGCGCTAACCCTTGCTTCTCTCTCTGTCTCCCTCTAGTGATGAAAAACCCCAGCTCAGTTCACTTTCTCCCTTTTCTGATTTCTTTTATCTTTTACTCTGTTTACCAGCCATTTTGGACACCTAATCATATGCTGTGTTTTATTGTTTCTCAATTACTTTGTATGCATGAGTCATGACCTCCCAGGAGGCTGAGGACAGCCAGCCATATTTTATACTTCTGGGGGTCCCACAAAGGAGTTAGGTCAATCCAGGGCATACAACGAGCACACAGTAAACCAGTAAAACCTGCCAAATTAAATTAACAATCCATCATCATCAGAGTAACTTAAAACTGGCTATATGCAATGAACTGTCATTTAATTGGAGCTTCTCGTAAAAGGGTCCCCTTTCTATAATATCCATTTTCAAGTTAAAAAAAAAAAACTGACTGCAAAGACCTTTGCTTTTAAAAAGAAATCTTTTCATGCATCTCACGTTTGCATTTGAAATACAACTTCCTCACCAAGAAAAAAAAAAAAAGGAAAGAAACTAAAAACGAAGCATCCTAAATTGTACAATTCAGGCTTTGTTCCCTATCTTTAACACCCAGGCATACTGAGCCTCAGATTCTCCCCTTTCCTTTCTCATATACTTATCCATTTTTGCATCCAAGAGTTAAGATTTTTAAAGGTTGATTTTTAAAAGAAATGAATCTCAAATCTCCGTATGAACTGTAAGGTTCTCATTTCAAAAGGATACAGGTTAGAATACATTTGACCATAAAAGCAGAAAGCCTGGAGGAAAGTGCCATGAAGAATCTACTGGAAGAAATGGGATCAGATAGATGTGGTGCACTTCTCTTAAGTGCATATCACTTAACTGCATAATCAGCTTGTGCTCCCAAGAATTATGCAGTCTCTGTCTGGCCCCCATTAGACTGAATGTGTTGCTACTCCAGTTAATTGAGTATCAGCAAATTGCATAATACAGCTATATGCACCCTGAACCGAGTTCCAAATGCCATCCAGTACAATATAATCAAACTAGGGAAGTGAAGAGCTGGAATACTTATGAGATTCTGCCCATTTGTCACATTTGGTTTGGAGAGTCTGTGCTGTAAACAAGGCTGCCCACTGGTCATAGGGCTATGTACTTTGGATTCCTGTCCACCCCCTCTCCATCACAACAGAACCTCATGTCCCCATCCACAGATTAATTTTAAATGGGTCCAAAAGAAAACAGGATGTCAGCATGTGAAAATTTGATTAAAAAACAAAATATCTGACTCATAACTATGGTGCTCTCCTTCCCAAGACTGATGTTATTTACATGGCAGAGCAGAAAAAGCAGGGACTAGTCTTAATTCTGCCATTAACTAGCTGGGCAAGTCTTTTCGTCTCTCTTGGCCTCAGTTTCCTGTTCCGTACTACAGAAAGAGTATTACTAACCTTGCCAACCTCAGTAAGCTGTTATGAGTGTTAAATGCAACGCTGCTTGGTGACCTACAAAGTAATGTGGGATTCTATTAGTAGATGCAGCAGAGGGAGGAGAATGGGCTTTGTACCAAGAAATACAGAGAGTCTATCAAGCTGACAGAAATCTTCAGTAAGGATCCAGGGCAGCAGAAAGTGGTAAAATAGAAATGAAAAGAAGGAAATGCTACCGACTCCATGGCAAACCCTTCAAGGGTCAGACATTGTCCTTGGTTTCAGTTCTATTCTTACTCTGTAAAGATTCAGAGCTCTTTCTCATACATGGGCACACACACCATGCAATGAGATCCTCATTACATTGCCTGTTTAGCAGAAATGGCAGCATATCCACATTATCCAGGAATAACTATAGGGTCTAGTTGTAAAGAAACAAAGCAGCCATCACACAATGCTCAAACCTATCCAACTATCACAAGGAGGAGTTTGACCTGCAGGTGGCATCTTGGAATCTAGAGGAAGTGCTCACATGCCAACTTGCGATTGGAGGGTAGCCCAGGGACTTCAAAGGTCTCCTTTGCTCTTTGCAGATTTCCTTCCATAGATGTTTTATCTGCAACTTGTATCTGTTAAGACTATGAGAAATATTTCTTAGCCGTCTTTCCTGCCTGTAAAATGGTCCTCCTGAGTCACCTGGAGGAGTCTTTAAGTCAACGGTTGCCAAACTCTAGAGTAGTTGGTGGCTCCTTTGCTGACTGTGGAGTGGTTAAGAGGAGGGGATGCTTAGCTCAGCCCCTTACTAGTTATATTATCCTGGGAAGGGTACTTAATCTCATTAAGTCTTGCTTTCCTTTTCTGCAAAATTGAGCTAATAAAAGTACCCACCTTTCAGGGCTTCTGTGAGGGTGAAATGAGATCCTGTATGCCAAGCAAAAGGCACAACGCTAAGCTGTGCTACACTTTACTAGCACACAGCCCGCGGATTACTCAAGATAAGCTGATGTGAATTATGCATCAACATCTTTACAGAACTCTGAAACAACATTTATTTTAACAAAAATGTAGTGGTTTTAGGCAATTTAATCTGCATGTTTTTGTCTTACTTAAGTGCCTAATAAAGGATACAGGTATTTTTGCTGTGGAATGAGGACATCATAAAGTAAAATGTGAGCACAAATGATTCTAAAAAATTACCAGGGAAAGAAGTGACTCACACTTCTACTCTGATCAATATCATCAGGTGCAGGCACATTTCACAGTTTGAGACGACAATGATACTGTGCCTGCGAGGAGCTTGCCCAGAGAAGGCGCTTAAAGTGTTGGTTGAGTTGAATTAAGGGCAGAAATTCAACTGACCATTTGTTCCAATTGGAAGAGTCCACTATTTCTCAAGAGATGGGTCAAAAACTGAACAAGCATTTTAGTCTAACATTCAAAACCTTCCAAAATCTGACTCTTTCATTCATCACTGTAGTCTTAGCACCTAGTACAGTGCCTGGTAGATAATATGTGCTCAGTAAATAATGGTTGAATAAATTAATGAGTTTGTGAATTAATGATTCCAATGTTTCTTTCGAGCCTCATCTTCCACTATCTTCCAGCATGAGCCCTTCACTATATCCAGGCTGATCTACTCGTGATTTCCTAAACACTAACTTACGCATTCCTACCTCCAAAACTTTGCTCACAAACCTTCCCCACAAGCAATGTTCACTCCTTCTCTTATGCAGATTTGTCCCACTTATTGAGGTGTGATATTTTGAACTGTGTAAACTTGGCTAAGCTAGAATAACATTTCCCAGGATCTCTTTTCCTGTATGTTTCCAGGTTAGAGTTGACCAAAATAGGAATTTGCAAGAGTTCTGGAAGATTAGTCTTGATTAGATGCGGCAAGAGACAAAAACAGTGGTGATAGCAGGTTCAAATTTGTCTTATTTCCCCTGCTCCATGACCAGCTCTTCTTCCCAACTGCTGGCCCTGATGACCACCAGCCCACCACCAGACGCAGAGTCAACCACCTCCATGGGCTTCTCCATCAGTTCCCCTTGGTGGTCCCATCTCAGCAGCTAGATGTATCCTGGCTTCCCAGATTTCCCTTGCAATTCCTACTTATCTACCAGTGCCAGTGTTTCAGGAAGGTTAGTTAGTGACTTTATCTCTGATCCTCCAGCTCCACTTTCTGGATTTTACTTCCCCAGATCCTCCCACAATTACGTAATGTCTAATTGCTATAATAAATCCCTTATTCCATAACACTCATAGTGGTTCTGCTTCTCTGATGAAACCCTGACTGACACACAAGGCTCAGTTCATGTAACAGCTGTTCCTTGATGACTTCTTGACCATCCAGAGCATTTCCTCTACATTTCTCTGGTTCAATGTGTTTGTGGTCCTCCATTGGCATTACTCACACATTGCTTTGTATTGCATTTACATCCACATATGCCTTCACGGTGCTCAGAACATGGCTGGTATTCAGTGAGAGTTTAATGAGTAAATGAAAGTTTACATGGCACATGTGTCACCATTCTCCTCTCTCACACTCACAGCAGACACTATTAATTGATATTACTATGCTTTCTCATCATGCTTGAGCTTAGCCTCACAAACCTTCTCCATGCAGTGCTATAGATGGACAACTGGAGCTGGCCTAGAAGAAGAAACCTATCTGCCATACTGAAACCTTTGAGTATAATGACTTATACTTCTTAGGCAAATTAAATAAGCATAGAAGGTTGCAGTGCATGCACATACTCGGCTCAGTAAATGTGAATTCCCTTCCCTACCTGCTGCCCCACTGCACCTGTCTTTCACACAGTAGGTATCCAGTAAACATTTGTTGAATGAGAGAATGTCAGTGCAACCTTCACAAAATGAGCTGTATGATCTCTACAAACCAAAGCAACTCACACAGATCTCACCTTTTAAAATAATGAATAAATAAAAAGGCAGCTAGAGTGAACTTCCTGCATTTTAAGAAGGCCACTCCCAACATTTATGGTACTTTCAGAGCTAAAGAAGACAAAATACAAACAAGCCCAGGCCGCAACCAACAAAAACATGTAACATGCTCTTAAGTACTTGGAAAGAAGGAAAACCCTTCTAGCTTCTGTCCCCCTGGTATGATTAGCTCACTTCTTAGTAGCCATATAGGAGGAAGACTATGTAAGAGAAAAGAAGTCTGGAGAGAAAGCTTGGGTTCAAAGGAGTCAGATAGAATTATTAGACAGGAAATATAGGGTCTAGAGAGGAATATTTCTTGTACATTTCTGATAAGGGAATCAAAATAAGGACATGATTGACTTGACCCCTGGAAATATTATTTTTGGTTTTTTCTCTTTTCCTGGCTTTGCCTTGGTTCCAGGCTGCAACCAAGGCCCATATCTCTAAGAATTCTGGCAGGTACTTCCCATCCCTGTGCTCATTCTTACCATCCCATTTTCTATTTCTGTGTATAGGATGTGATGATGTCCCTGGTCATCCTGGCAATCGGTAATCGAAAGCATAGATGTGAAAGAAACAAAAACAAAATAAGCAGTGTGTTTATTCCAATGGGTGAGAAGGTAAATGAAATAAGCTTACTCTATTGGATAGACAATGTCCAAAGCAAATTTTTATCCCTAATCTTTGCAATGTACACATAAAGCCTTGGTGCTAAGCAGAAAACAAAATGCAATATTGTCCTTCCACATTCTTTTTCTCACTTGAAAATTGTGTGTCTGATTCCCATTGGTTTCTCATTAGGAGAGCAATTTCAAGACTACCTCAACTTAATTGACAGGAATTCACACACCTAAGCCTAGGGTATGCATAACCTAACAAGTAACATGCTATATCCATTTTCTGCTTCTCCATCAATCAAAATGGCACTAAGTTTTGGGTAACTGCTAAATGTGAGACATTCTCATTTCCCCTCCACATTTTGGGAAGAACCATCATAAGATAGATCCACTGCCTTCAAGGTTTCCCTAGACTAAAAGCCATGTGAAGAATAGATATTGTTTTTATTTGTTTGCAACCCCAGGGACTGAAACAAGGCCTGGCATAGAGTACGTGATGAGTACATATGTGCTGAATGAATGAATGAGTTTTACTATATTGGTGTGGCAGGCAAAATAAATGCCCCCCAAAGATGTCTCCATCGTAATTCCCAGAACATTTTTATTATCTTACTGCAGAAGGGACTTTGCAGGTATGATTAAGTTAAGAATCTTGTGGGACTTCCCTGGTGGTCCAGTGGTTAAGACTTCGCACTCCTAGTGCAGGAGGTCTCAGGTTCGATCCCTGGTCAGGGAACTGGATCCCACATGCCTCAACTAAGAGCCTGCATGATGCAACTAAAGATCCCGCAGGCTGCCACGAATCTCCCGCATGCCGCAAGGAAGATCCCACCTGTCGCAACTAAGACCCAGCACAGCCAAATAAATAAATATTTTTTTAAAAAGTTAAGAATTTGGGATGGGGAGATTATATGGGTGGGGCCCAGGGTACTCACAAGGGTTCTCATAAGGGAAAGAGGGAGAAGGGAAAGTCAGCATCACAGAAGGTGACGGGACGACAAAAGCAGAGGTCAGAGTGATGGAGGGCCATGAGCCAAGGAATGCGAACAAACTCTTGAAGCTGGAAAAGGCAAGGAGACAGATTCTCCCCTAGATCCTCCAGAAGGACACAGTCATGCAGGTACTTTCATTTTAGCCCAGTGAGACCCAGTTTGGACTTCTGACCTCCAGAACGATAAGATAGTAAATGTGCATTGTTTTAAGCCAGAAGTTCGTGATGCTTTGTTACAGTGGCAATAAGAAACTAATGTATTAGCATTAACATTAATAAACCACAGAAGTCTTTTTTTAAATTGAGATATAATTGACATATAACATTGTATTATTTAATGGACACTAATCATAATGACAGCCAGCATTTATTGAGCACTTAGGGAGAACCACAGTACAAGATAATTTCTAGACATATCTTATTAATTCTCAGAACTATATCATAAGGTAGGTATTATATTCCACTCAATTTACAGCTAAGGAAATGGAGGCCTAAAAAAGTGAAGTTACTTGATCAAGATCACATAGTTAGCAAGTGGCAGAACAAGGAGTTGAACTCAGGCAATCTGAGTCCATGTCATACTGAGGTAGGAGATAGATGGGCCCCTGGGCTGGACAGCTGGTGTTTGTCAAATGGAGTAAAATTGAAGCTTTGTTCTCACCCAGGCACTCCAAAGACAAAGCTAGTGGCTGAAGCTGAGCTCTGCTGAAGTAAAGAGATAAGGGGTTCACTCCTGAGGTCAAGGAGGACTTCCCTGTCTGCACATGCGCAGGAAGTCTCCTTGGGGGTCAAAAAAGGAGGGGGGCCCCCCCACCCCATTAATAAGTGTGGACATGCACCCACAGGATCCTCTGCAGTGGGATCCAACTTAACAAAAAGTTGCGCACGCATCTTGGGGAGGGTCCTAGGACCAGTCAGGTGTGAAAAAAGAAAAAAGATAATAGGCCAAATGTAAACAAAGACAAGGAAGGACTGTCCTATGTAAGTGATTTAAATCACCTCCTTACTGCCCTCCTCATTCAGGATGTACCCACTCCTCTCTGGGTGTGTATTTCTGCCCTCCTTCTCACTTAAATAAATAAACTCTTTCTCTGTGTGCTGTGTCTCTAATAATAAACTTTGTACCTGTTTTTGCAGTTTTTGCCTCCTTAAAGCATTCTTGCTTTCAAACGAGGTTAGAATCAGGGAACTTTGCTTCTAGCCTCCAGCCCCTGGTGGACTGGTGGCTAGGTTCAATCCCTGGACAGGGAAATAAGATCCTCCTTCAAGACGACTGTCCCTCCCAGAACAATACCGTCTTGCATGCTCATGCTGAGAAGTGTGGGAAATGATAGAGAACCATAAGACATAGTCCCAACCTTCAAGTAACTTATAGATAGAATGGGAAGGATGATTCCAACACAGATGCCATGTTAGAGAGAGTATATCACAGATGCTAAAGGATTTATGACCTACATTTAAGAAAGTAAAGGGCTTCCCTGGTGGCGCAGTGGTTGAGAATCTGCCTGCCAATGCAGGGGACACGGGTTCGAGCCCTGGTCTGGGAGGATCCCACATGCTGCGGAGCAGCTAGGCCCGTGAGCCACAATTACTGAGCCTGCGCGTCTGGAGCCTGTGCTCCGCAACAAGAGAGGCCGCGATAGTGAGAGGCCCGCGCACCGCGATGAAGAGTGGCCCCCACTTGCTGCAACTAGAGAAAGCCCTCGCACAGAAACGAAGACCCAACACAGCCATAAATAAATAAATAAACCCAAAGTATAAAAAGAAAAAAAAAAGTAAAGAGGACAAAAAAGCTGGAATATTCAGGATTGGATACAGCTGTACCTTGAAGGGCACCTGGACCATGTCAGGCAGTACATGGTGGAGTTTCCTTCCAGTCTGGGGAAATGGAATGAAAGAAGGAACAGTGACGCATGTGAGCGTGGAAATGGGGAAAGAAAATGGAAAGCCCTCAAGGGGGCAAATCTGAGAAAGAAAAACAAGAAGATAAAATACTTAATTATTTTTATGGGAATGGTACCACTTATTGAACACCTATTCCACCCTAAAGGGAACATTCACATTTGTTATTTTATTTAATCCTCACAAAATCTCTGCTAAATGAGTATTATTAACCTCATTTTTACAAAAGAGGAAATTAAACATCCAGAGAGATTAAGTAATTGCTGAGAGGCAAGTACCCAGTGAGTTTCATTCCAAAATTCGTGCTCTGTCCTTTGTTTCTTTCTGCCCCCAGTAATCTCAGCCCTTCTCTGAGAAGGAGCAAATTTCCATTGAAGTAAGAATGACAGGCAGAGTTGTCTTGAAAAATGGAAAGAGCTGCTTTGGAAGGTGGCAAGTTGAGGGCAATCAAGCTGAGGCTAGTTTTATCCAGGCAGCTGTTGAACGAGCATTAGAGCATTATTGACAAGCCTTGGGCTAAGCAACGACAATAGAGAGATCACAGCAAAACGACACACATCTTCCCTGCCTGGCCTTATATTTAGTGAGGGAAACAGAAGAGTAAAAAGACTTTTCCATGCCAACTTCAGGTTAGTATTTACTCTTAGGAAGGGTCTGGAGCTTTAGTTGTATCATAACTTCTTATTTCATAAAAGAAAAAAGAGAAATCTGAAACATGTTTGGCAAATTACTAACATATGTTTAATCTCAGTGCTGAGTACACAGGTATCTGTTACATTACTTTTCTTCATTAGTTTGTAATGTGTCACAATAAGGCTAAATCAATGAACTTAAGAAGTATTGTTTTTTTTTTTAGAAGTATTGTTTTTAAAACAGATCATCACAATCATAAATCATCAGTGCCATGCTAGTGGGAAGCATAGGTTACTACAGAAGGACAACAGAGGGGCATCTAACCTAATTTAAAAAGAAGCTGGAAAAGCCAAGAAAATGGATTCTCCCCTAGAGCCTCCAGTAGGACACATCCCTGTGAATACTTTCATTTTAGCTTAGTGAGACCTGATGGGACTTCTGACCTAAGCCATGTCTTCAAGAACCTCTAAGAGATACTTAGAAGTGTGCGATCAGAGTGTTTCCAAACAAGGAACAGCAGTAAGCAGACTTCTCAGAGTAAGGGAGAACAGGGCACATTCCTGTGACCTCCAGGGGTCAGCTCCCAAGTCCTGACTGTGCAGGGAGAGGGGAGGGGATCGATGATGGCTGGGACTCAATCAGGATAAACCTTTTAAGCCAGGAAAAGGAATTTGGGTTTTATGGTAAATGAAACAGGGAGCTTCTGGGGAGTTTTAAGCCAGATAGAGACGATCAGATTTGCTTTTCAAAAAGATCATTCTGATGGGAATAAGAAGGTAAACTGAGAGGAAGGTGGGACTCAACCAGGCAGGCCAGGCAGGAGTTTATCACAAGATCCTATATGTGCAGGGCTCTGAAATAACAAAGTTGCAGTGAAGATGAAGTAATGTTTACAGAGTATTTATGAGGTGGAATTTAAAAATTTGGTGATCCATCAGATGTAGGGAGGAGATAGCATCGAAGGTAACTTCCGAGTATCTTTCCTGGTGGATGTGCTGCATTTTCTGTCATAAGGAACACAGGAGAAATAATTTTTTTAAATGAAGATGAATTTTCTACAAATGGTGCTAGAAAGACTAGACATCCATGTGCAAAAAAATGAATCTTGACACAGAACCTACATCTTTCACAAAAATTAACATAAAATAGATCACAGAGCTAAATGTAAAATCCAAAATAAAACTCCTAGAAGATAACGTAGGAGAACATCTAGATGACCTTGAGTTTGGTGATGACTTTTTAGATGAAACACCAAAGGCATGATCCATGAAGGAAATAATGATAAGCTGGTTCATTAAAATTAAAAATTTCTGTTCTGTAAAAGACACTTTCAAGGGACTTCCCTGGTGGCGCAGTGGTTAAGAATCTGCCTGCCAGTGCAGGGGACACAGGTTCGAGCCCTGGTCCGAGAAGATCCCACATGCCATGAAGCAACTAAGCCCATGCGCCACAACTACTAAGCCTGCATTCTAGAGCCCGTGAGCCACTACTACTGAGACCACGTGCCACAACTACTGAAGCCTGCGTGCCTAGAGCCCATGCTCCACAACAAGAGAAGCCACTGCAATGAGAAGCCCGCACACCACAACAGAGAGTAGCCCCTGCTCGCTGCAACTAGAGAAAGCCCTCACACAGCAATGAAGACCCAGTGCAGCCAAAAATAAATAAATTTTAAAAGAGACACTTTCAAGAGAATGAGAAGACAAGCCACACACTAGAAGAAAATATTTGTGTAAGTCATATCTGATACAGGACTATCATCCAAAATATGAACTCTTAAAACTCAACAGTAAGAAAAATAAAACCTCATTAAAAAAATGGGCCAGAGGGCTTCCCTGGTGGCGCAGTGGTTGAGAGTCTGCCTGCTAATGCAGGGGACACGGGTTCAAGCCCTGGTCTGGGAGGATCCCACATGCCGTGGAGCAACTAGGCCCGTGAGCCACAACTACTGAGCCTGCGCGTCTGGAGCCTGTGCTCCGCAACAAAAGAGGCTGCGATAGTGAGAGGCCCACACACTGCGATGAAGAGTGGCCCCCACTTGTCACAACTAGAGAAAGCTCTTGCACAGAAATGAAGACCCAACACAGCCAAAAATAAATAAATAAATAAAACAAAACAAAAAAATTGGGCCAAAGACCTTAACAGATACTTCACCAAATAAGATATACATATGGCAAATAACCATACTAAAAGGTGTTCCATATCATATCTCATCAAGGAAATGCAAATTAAAACAATAAGATACAACTATACACCTACTAGAATAGCCACAGTCTAAAACACCGACAACACCAAATGCTGGTGAGGATGTGGAGCAACAGGAACTCTTATTCATTGCTGGTGAAAATGTAAAATGATACATCCACTTTGGAAGACAGTTGAACAACTTCTTGCAAAACTAAACATACTCTTACCACCAAGTCCAGCAATCATGCACCTTGGTGTTTACCTAAAGGTGTTGAAAACATATGTCCACACGAAAACCTTCACACATATGTTTATAGCAGCTTTATTCATAATTGCCAAAACTTAGAAACAACCACGATATCCTTCAGTAGGTGAATGGTTAAATAAATTGTGATATATCCAGGCAATGGAATATTATTCAGCCCTAAAAAAGAAATAAGCTATAAAGTAATGAAAAGACATGGAGGAACCTTAAATGCATATTACTAAGTGAAAGAAGCCAATCTGAAAAGGCTACATACTGTATGATTCCAATTGTATAACATTCTGGAAAAGGCAAAACTATGGAGGGAGTAAAAAGATCAGTGGTTTCCAGGGGTTAGAGGGGAGGGAGGGATGAATAAGTGGAGCACAGAGGATTTTTAAGTCTGTGAAAATACTCTATGTGATACTACGATGGTGGATACATGCCATTATACATTTGTCTAAACTCATAGAACGCACAACACCAAGACTGAACCCTAATGTAAACTATGGACTTTATGCGATAATGATGTGTCAGTGTAGGTTCATCAGTTGTAACAAATATACCACTGTGGTGAGGGATGTTAATAATGGGGGAGGCTATGCATGTGTGGTGGCAGGGAGTATATGGGAACTCTTTATACCTTCTGGTCAATTTTGCTGTGAACCTGCTCTAAAAAATAAAGTCTATTACATTTTTAAAAAAATGAAAATGGGAACAATTTTGAGAATGTTGCATATAAGTCCTGAGAATATATAAGCAGAAATGTTTTAATGGGTAGTTTAGTATTATTACTTCATCCTCAACTTATAGGAGGAAACTGAGGCTCAGAGGGATAAAGAATCTTGCTCAAGGTCAAGCAGCACATTAAGTGCAGAAGATAGAATTTGAACAGTTTAACTCCTAAGCCCACACGGGTAGCCATTGTGAAATGAGGTTTGAGGCCTATCTTAGTTTCTTATTGCTGTTGTACCATTTTTAAAGTGGGAAAACTAAAGGGACCTAAATGGAAGTAAGCTTTCAATACTTTACTTAAAGGGGTAAAATGTTGACACCAATAGACCACGATAAGTTATGTATGTATGTGTGTATGTTATACATGTATGTTATACGTATATGTATGTATGTGTATAATGTGTGTATACATGTACACACATGTGCACATGTATTGTAAATATGTATATAAGCATACATATATGTGTATGTGTGTTATATGTATATGCCTATATATGTATACACACATGTGTGTAACACAAATATATATGTGTATATTTATGTATTATATGTGTATACATGTTATATGATATGTATATGTATATATGTGTACACATATGTATGTATATACATGTGCATGTGTGTGTGTGTGTGTGTGTGTGTGTGTGTGTGTATTATAACATCAATAGCAACCACTAAAGAAAATTATGCAGGGTGATGTATTCAAAAACATTGAAAATACAGAAAAACTGATCTTTAAAAAAGTTCAGGTAATACTCAGAGGCATAAAAGACAAAATGAGAAACAGAGGGAGAAAACAGAAAACAAATGATAAAATGGTAGAAGTAAGCCCTAACATATCAATAATTAATTTAAATGCAAATGGTCTAAATACTCCAATTAAAAGACAAAGATTAGGGACTTCCCAGGTGGTGCAGTGGTTAAGAATCCACCTGCCAATGCAGGGGACACGGGTTCGATCCCTGGTCCCAGAAGATCTCACATGCTGCGGAACAACTAAGCCCGTGCACCACAACTACTGAGCCTGTGCTCTAGAGCCTGCGAGCCACAACTACTGAGCCCATGTGCCACAACTACTGAAGCCTGCGTGCCTAGAGCCCACGCTCTGCAACAAGAGAAGCCACTACAATGAGAAGCCCACCTATCGCAACGAAGAGTAGCCCCTGCTCGCCGCAACTAGAGAGAGCCCATGTGCAGCAATGAAGACCCAATACAGCCAAAAACAAATTAAAAAAAAAAAAAAGACAACGATTAGCAGAATGGAAAAAAGGTACAATCCAACAATATGCAGGCTGTAAGTAAGACATTTTGAACATAACAACTTATTAGTTTCCTATTGCTGCTGTAACAAATTACCATAAACTTAGTGGCCTTAAGCAACCCACACTTATAATCTTACAGTTCTGGACGTTATTAGTCTGCAGTCGGTCTTACCAGGCTAAAACCAAGGTATCAGCAGAGTCATGTTCCTCTGGAGGCCCCAGGGTAGAATCCCTTTCCTTCTTTTTCCAGCCTCTACAGTCCATCTGCATTCCTTGGCTCATGGCCCCTTCCTCCATCTTCAAAGCCAGTGGCATAGAATCTTCAAATATCTCTCCTCTCTGACCTCTGCTTCAGTCATCTCATCTTTGGCCTTCCTGCCTCCCTCTTTCCCTTATAAGGACCCTTGTGATTGTATTGAGCCCATTCAGATAATCCAAGATAATCTTCCCATCTAAAGATCCTTACTTTAGGGACTTCCTGGGTGGCGCAGTGGTTAAGACTCCATGCTCCCTTAATAAAATCAAAGTCAATGAGAGTCAACCATCTATATGCTGGGGCTTCTGGGAAACAGACACAGTCTAGAAGAAATCCTCTTTTGGACCCCCGGACAACCTGGACCATGAAGTGTGAGAATGTGTTGTCTGAAGCTGCTAAGACCTTTGCTTTCCTCCCATAAAGCGAGAGCCTGGAAGAGCAAGGGGGGGGGGCAATCATTTGGAGCTGATGCATGAAAACAAGACCACAGAAGGCAGAGCAGTGGGACACGGACAAAATGGATTCTTAGTGATATTATCTGAATCTCTGGTTCAAAAGTACCCAAAGCCAACATCACCTCTCAACTTTTCAGTTATGTAAGCCAGTGAATTCCCCTTTCGGCTTAAGCCAATTTGAGTTGGGTTTTTCTGTCTTTTGTAAATGAAGCATATAACTGAAAAAAAAAAAAAAAAAAAAAAGACTCCATGCTCCCAATGCAGGGGGCCCGGGTTTGATCCTTGGTCAGGGAACTAGATCCCACATGCATGCCGCAACTAAGAGTTTGCATGGCACAACTAAGGAGTCCATGTGCTGCAACTAAGGAGCCAGTGAGCTGTAACTAAGTAGCCCACGAGCCGCAACTAAGGAGACCACCTACCACAACTAAGACATGGCACAAAATAACAAATATTTAAAAAAATAAAGATCCTTACTTTAATCACATATGCAAAGTCTTTGTTGTCATGCAAGATTCTGGGGATCAGGACACGGACATCTTTGGGGGGGCTAGTATTCTGCCTTCCCCAAGTCTCTAGGCAGAAAAGACAGGCAGACGAATGATTCTTTCACAAATACAGGCTCAGTAAGAAGGCTGTAGCCTGATGTGTCATTAGACCCTCCTGGGGCTAAATCCTTCCTAAGGACCAGTGTTCCCTGGGGATATAAATAGTGGACATTTCCAGATTCCACTGTTTCTTAGGGAGAGGCCACTCTGCTTTCCAGGTCTGGTTTGTATTGACCCAGGGTTTGGGTGGGGTTGGACCTGCAAATGGCAGGTTTTACTACAGGCAGCAGAAGCAAGCAGGGGCTAATACTCCTAAATTTAAAGTGAATGGACAGAGATGGGGAAAATCTGAAAAGGATGCTTGTCAGATATTCCTAAAAGGCTCTATGGAAAATTCCAGTGTGGGGAAAAGTCCATAAGAATTTAAGCTGAGCAACAGCAAAACAACAAACAAATAAATCAAATGACACCACATATATACAACTCAGAACATGAAATAACTCACTTTGGAAACCACAAACTAATCTTCCCATAGGAGGCTAATCTAGGAGTCAGCTAGGCCAACAGGTCATTTTGACCTCTCAGAGGAAACTCTGTCTAAACTCTCCTTTAGGGAAAAGAATGCTTTTCATAATCAGTGAAGGGTATTATGGAAGTACAAGGCTAGGCATCAATAACTTGTATGAAACGAGGAAGAAGGCTGACTTACACATTTCTTCCAGCTCAAGGTTCTACTAGTCCAAGCTCAGAGTCAAAATAGTGTTACATTTGGATGGGCCCACAGAAGTCTTATAAACCAAACTTTCCTGATGCCAGGGAACCTCCCTAAATGGACCACAACAAATGGACCTCTGGGGTCTGCTTAAGAGAGAGAACCTATCTATCTATTTCATGGGCCACCTCATGGTAAGAGGGGTCTTCTATGCTGAACTGAAATTATTCTCCAGACCAGTTAGTCTTGTTTTCCTCTTTAAGCTACACTGATAGCTACATTCCATCTTCTTTAAAAGTAGAAGCCAGTTAATGTAAAAAAGACCAACAATATCAAGTGTTGGAGAGGATGTGGAACAACTGGAGTTCTCATGTTTTGCTGATGGGAGCGTCAACTGGTACAACCACTTTGGAAATCTGTTAGACAGCATCTACTCAAGTTAAAGACGTGCCTACACCGAAAGCCAAAGATTCCACTTCTGCACATATACACAAGAGAAGTAAGGGCGTATTGCTTTAAGTATATCTCTAACAAAAGACATGTGTAAGAATGTAAGAGTGTCCATCTCAGCTCTATTTATAATAGCCCCAAACTGGAAACAAACTGACAACAGTAGGATAAATAATTTTTGGCATATTCATACAATGTAACACTACACCATAATAACGATGAGTAGAAGAAACTGATCACAGAAAAGGGCATACTATATGACTCCATTCATATGAAGTTCAAAAACAGGCAAAACTTATCTATGGTGACAGAATCATAGAAGAGTGGTTACCTGTAAGGGGTAGATACTGACTGGGAAGGAGTAAAAGGGAACCTTCCGGAGGGCTAGGAATAGTCTTTTTTTTTTTAAATTTATTTGATTTATTTATTTATTTTTGGCTGTGTTGGGTCTTCGTTTCTGTGCGAGGGCTTTCTCTAGTTGCGGCAAGCGGGGGCCACTCTTCATAGCAGTGTGCGGGCCTCTCACTATCGCGGCCTCTCTTGTTGCGGAGCACAGGCTCCAGACGCGCGGGCTCAGTAGTTGTGGCTCACGGGCCTAGTTGCTCCGCGGCATGTGGGATCTTCCCAGACCAGGGCTTGAACCCACGTCCCCTGCATTGGCAGGCAGATTCTCAACGACTGCGCCACCAGGGAAGCCCACTAGGAATATTCTTTATCTTCAACTGGTGGTGGTGAAGTGGGTGTATACACGTGTAAAAATTCATCAAGTTTTATACTTAAGATTTGGGCATTCTATGTATACCTCAACAGAATATTCTTTTAAAAATGAAGTCATTAGACCCTTGTAATTTTGTTTCTTCTTTTTTGGTTAAAAAAAAAAAAGCTCCAGTGGGGCAGTTATAAAATAAATAGATCTATGGTCAGTTGTCCACTCACATGGGATTAATAAGGAGGTAGAAGGTGTAGTGATTAGAACGGGCAATGGGCTTAGGAATCACAGACTTGGTTTCAAGCTTACTAGCTGTGTAAGGATAGTCAAGCCATTTAATCTCTCTAAGCCTCAGTCTCATTATGCATAAAATGAGTACTAACCTTACAGAAGTGTTATAAGTACTACAGGAGATAAGAAATATAAAAACCTTAAGAACAATCATCTGTCATTTATTAAATACATACTATGCACCACACACTATGAAATACCCTACAACAATCATATGAGGAAGATAATATCTCCATTTTAAGAATAAGGAGGGCTTCCCTGGTGGCGCAGTGGTTGAGAGTCTGCCTGCCAATGCAGGGGACACGGGTTCAAGCCCTGGTCTGGGAAGATTCTAAGCACTGAGGATACAGTAATAGATGAAATAAAGTCCCTGCCCTCACCAAGCTTACATTCGAGTAGGGGAGGGAAAGGGAGAAATACATAAACATATGTAATTTCCAGTAGCAATAAATGCTGTGAAGAGAATGAAGCAGGATCAGGATTCAGAGAGTGACCAGTGGAGGGCTGGGGTAGTATTTTAGAAAGGATGGTCAGGGACAATACCTGAGCAGAGACCTGAACGAGTGAGGAACCAAGTCATGCGAAGACCTGGGAAAGAGCACTCCAGGCGAAGGGAAGAGTCAGTATAAAAATCTTGAGGTGGGAACCAATTTGGCATACTTAAGGCAGGACAGGAAGCCACTGGAGATCTGGCAGAAAAGTGACATGTTCTGATTTACTTTTATCATTTGTCTGCTGTGTGAAGAATACATAGTAGGAAGGCAGGAAGGCAAGAGCAGAAGGGGTACACAGTAGGTCAATAAATAATTAAGAATTAATAAGCAATAAATTCATTTTTGAACACCTTTTTAAAGACTTGCTGCACTTATTTAAAGCAATTTGTGTCGTGTCTCACGCAGACCACTCAATCATAAATCATATAAAGAAGACATGCCATTCTTTCTTGTACTATAATAATGGATTTCATAATTCATTCAAATAAGTCGTCAAATTTTGAGGTATATCTGAAAAATCAAAGATGGGACCGTGGGCCTTCATAATCATACCCTCTTAAATATAAAATTAGCTCACGATTAAAAGTTCAAACACTACACACTTTCTAAAGTGTTCTGCTAACACAACATTTTTCTTTGGCATATGCAGTCCAAATAGCTCTAGCCTTAATCATTTTTCAAGTTTTCATCTCCACATGCTTGGCATATTCTGATAACATTGACAGGTTAAAAGCAACATTCTGTTGTATGCATAGCGATTCCTTGCAATTAACCTTAATTTAGGCTGAAAGTAGATTGAACAGCTGCTTCATAGCAACATTTCTAAATTTATTAGATAAATATCTCCAGAAACTGCAGATTAAAGAGCAACAAAAACAAAATCTGCAACATCGCAGCCTTCCCTTAGTAAGGAGAGTCTTCAAGCATTGCAGGTGCCAATAAGACTATTTTCTTGAGAAAAGTGACATTTGGGACCCTTATTACACAGGGTAGCGAGAGATAACGATAACAGAGATAAGAAAAATGTAGGTAAACAATGTCTGAAGAACACATCCTACCTTCCTTCTGTAAAAGGAATTTTTGAGTCCACTGGAATTTTACTGAAGGTGTAACCACACTACAGCCCCAGTGTGAGGAACCCCTTGCAAATCCCAGATGGTGTGAGGAACCCCTTGTAAATTCCAGATGGCACTCTTCAATGCCTAATGCCATCATTCCATTCCTTTAAAATGTTTAATAAATGGTGACTATTATCTATGTCATCTTAACCTCTCAACATTAACTGATATTATTATACCCATTTATATGAAGACAGAGGGCTCAGAACTGTTACAGTAACAAAACAAGTGGCAAAGACAGGAGACAAACTCAGGTCTGATTCCGAAGTCTGTGCTTTTCCCATCAAACTGTGCTGCTTGGATGAAAAACCTTTGATAACATGTGTTAGATCTGCCTTTTTCTTTTAAATGCATCTATCCTTTAAAGTTAGAATCATGTCAGAAATCGGGATAAGTGTATCTTGAAGGGGGGGGCAGGGGAGAATAAAATTTTCTTGGGCTCTTTGTTCTGATGTACCTATACTATTATTTATGGTGTCAAATACATGCATGTTTATTGTGGAAAAATTAGAAAGTTCAGATAAACTGAAAGAAAAACTAACCAAATAAAAATCACCTGCAATCCCACCACCCACAGGTGTCTCTAGCTTCATTTGACCTCAGCAAGACAAAGCAGACCATGACAGTATGGTCCTACCTAACATCTCTCCTCTTGTCACACAAACATAATCAGACGTTGGTCTAGAAAGTGCTGCAAATGTCAGATGAGGTAACAGCAGAAAAGTCTTTAGGTTTTGACAATAATCACTGCTCTATCATAGTCTCATTTTAATATTCATAAAACGTTTTGGCATTTGCATGATGTAAAGTTGAGAAGTTTGAATAAATAAATTCTTTTTTTCTTTTTAAACCAGCAAACTATTTGTTTAAGTAAAAAGACTCAGTATAGGCAGATAATTCCATCTTTACTGAAAACATTAAACAACATACTAAAAAAAAATCTCTAGTACACAATCATTAGCAGTATATTTCAAAGAATGAGATGATTCTAACTATCACAATGCAGGAGTATAGCAGTTAATAGACCTGGGTTTAAATCCTAGCTTCACCACTTATTTCATGACCTTTGGGCAAGTGACTCAATCTTTGTGGGACTCAATTTACTTATCTGTAAAGTGTGGATAATGATAGTGATTTTTTAGGAAGACTCTATAGAGCTTAACATCGTGTACATGAAGAGCAGTAAAAGGAAATTTTAACAAGTTCAAATCTAGAAAATTTAAGATTTTAAGCCTTAATATTTTAATAAATATTTTTTCTTTAAAAATCTATTTTCTAAGATAGTAAATACCAATGTTTCTTCATCAGACAATGACTAGCTTTAAGAGCACTGCTACATTTACTAAGAATTAAGATATCAGGCTCTATTTTAAAAGATATGGGGATGAGTACCATGATGATTAACTCAACTACAAATGTACTATTCCAGGACTCCATTGGGTACTCAGTGCTGTATAGAATTTTTATTCATTTCTAATCAGCAACTTTTCTAATTTTCCAAATCTACCTCCCTCTTTCCCTCTCAGCAGCTCAGAATAAATACCATTATGAATGAGCTTCCTATGTACTCCTTAAAGCACTCCTCCTCTCATCTAGAAGACGGCAGTTAGATAATTCAACTATTTGACACTCTGTGCAAATTAACAGATACGCTATCATTCTCCAATACCCACAGCCAGCATCCTTTCTCTAGCAGCTATCCTGTTCTCAAAGTTTGGTTTTTCTTCTCCAGCCTGTGGGATGTGAGGAGCAGGAAACAGCATTGGTAAGCAGTGGTCTAACTGCAGAGCAAGGGGTAGTTGCAGGTCCCTGCAGCATTTTATCTGCAGTTAATCTGCACTGGAATAATTAAGAGTTGACTGTGGTTTTGTTTGGGTTTGGGCTATTATATTTCATTCTTTCTCTATTACCCTGGTTAACTAAGACTGTATGTATGTATCAAAAACTTTAATATATGATTACTTTTTGACTAAGAATGACAATTCTAGAGAAAAAAATCAGAAATGTACATTGTTCATTTATTAAAATAAGTTAAATAGCACATAACATTATTTATCATTACATAAATGATGATACAGACATGGAATACTCAGCAGCCATTAAAAATAATTTTGTAAGATTATTGAAATAGAAAAATATTTACAATGTGAAGAAGCAGGCTACAAAACAGTATGGAGAATATATCATTTTTGTGAAGAAAAATGAAAATACATGCATGGAAAAACTACTAGGACATACATTAAAATATTAACATTGTTATCTTAGAGCTGTGGAATAAATTTTTTTTCTTTGTACTTTTTGGTGTTTCCCAAAAATTTATGCATTAAGCTTGTATTAATTTTGTAAACAGAAAAAAGCAAAATGGATGCTGATTTAATGAGAGAAAGGAAGAAGGAAGGTGCCAGAACCCTGGGGAATATCTACATTTAAGGTATTTGAATGAGAAAGAGGAACCAACATCTTAGACTTGCACTTTTTAAGAACTAACCTTTCTTTTTTGCTAGTTTCTATCTATTTTGGCTTCCTAGCTACCCATCAGTATAATAATACTTAACTTAGCCTTAAGCATCTAGGTTAAAATAAGGGAAAAAGACACAGAAAGTTTTTGTAAAACAAAACAAAAACAAAACATACCCCCAAACTAATATTTCTTAGAGTCCTAGTGGTCCCATGAACAAATGCTGGCCGTAGACATAACAGAATCTCTGAAATTTTAAAGAGGTCCTTTAGTTTAATACAGTGGAGGTAAGAAATCGTCCTGGGTAAAGAGGTACTTCTGGAAATTGTATTAATCCTTTCAGGCTAAAGTAGTACCATTTATAAATGCTTCTGTAGAACACTAACTGTTTCTATAGAATTGAAAGAATCCTTTCCATTTTACTCTAGAGGGTTTAGGAGTAATCCCAGGAATGACTGAGCTAATCCATTTTACAATTTTGGCCACTGTTCTAAAATCAGGGTTATCATATAAAACATCTCATACAGAGGCCTTAACATACAATTCCTACACACACTACTAACAAATAGCCATAATAATATAGTGCTCCATGAAACTAAAAACAAACAAACAAAAAAACAAAACTGTATTCACATGCTTTAAGTGCATTCCCCTAACAAATAAATAATAAGACACAGAAAAACCATCTGTAAAAGAATTACATGTATTAGGCAACAGGGAATTACACAAATTGGAAAAACGAAAGCATTTTTAGGAATTTAGGAAATTATAGTGAAAATTAAGTCTAAAGGTTTAAGAGTGTACTGTGAACGGACTTTATTTCTAGATTTTACCAACAACTCTTTCAGAGTACAGCTTATTTGAATAAATACTTTTGAGAAGCACCTGCTTGGAAACAGACTTCCCACCTGGTCAAGGTAACTGTAACAATTACATAGGAAGCAAGATTCGTTTCAAGATATGACTGCAGGTATTTCTCATGTAACTGAAGTTACATAGCTGTGGAACCTTAAAGACTTTTAAATCTGAGCTTAGGTGATCCTGAAGTAAACTTCAAAGCACTGTCGGCAACCAAAATGAACTAGGGTATACTAGAAAACGGGCATCTAGCTTAACTGAGGCCAAAAATATCACTGTGAAAAAGTGGATCCTAAGGAAATATAAGCTCCTTAAGGACAGAGGTGTTAGTGTTTTGTCCACTGCTGCATCCTAGAACCTAGAACAGTGCCTCCCAAATGATAGACACTCAGCATTTTCATTAATGAACAAATCAGAGACCCTTCCTGGTGTATATTAGGAATCAATCCAAATTCACTTCTTATATCAATACTTAATAATCTCCCATCAACTGGAGAAGCTGTTACTGAATGACTAACATACTATGAAGCTAACTGTACTATACTGTATATTTCTGAGTGAAATGAGTGGTGAAAAATTATGGTTTTTACTTTTGAAAAGCCCAGATCCCAGTAATTTTGAAATTGGTATGCCTGTTACTAAAGTAAGAGTATGACAGTATTTTAGGGACATAACATTTCATGTATTTCCATCTTCTTAAAACCCTTCTAAACATGGCAAGAAAAACTAGTGCTAACGTACAGGTGCTGCTTCCTCCAGACACTGGTGCATCACTTAAGACACTTGTGCCGGCATCTGCCAGGCAGTGCTAACAGATGGAAGACATTAATCATCTGGTTGGTGTTCCCACCTTGTCCATCCAGCTTCAAATATAACTGCACTGAGCTAGATGAGTCAGCACCTGGTCCACCAAAAGCTAGTGCATCACTCCCAAAGCAAAAAGGAGAAAGTTCACACTTCAGAGCCCTGAATCAATGCCAAGAGTATCTGCGTTGCCTCAAGGTTTCAGGCTCCCTGATGATCTTTAGCTCCCTGGATACCAAGGCAAAGACAGATCTGAAAGCTCCAAAAAACAGGTGGGTTGTCATATACAAGACTGCAGCCCCAGGCAATATAGATGGTATTTGTTCGCACCATGGATTAACTGCTTTGAAGGACCAAAATGCAGAAGACAGCAACATTCAACATTTAAGACGGTTTTCTTAATAATAAAGCACTAAAAATGTGAATAAGTCATACTTTTATTTTTCAGAAGCGAAAAGGACAAGTGGCAACTTGCCTTTGGAAAACACATTAATATCACAGTAATAAGCTATCTATCTCACAGAGACAGTAGCCTAAGAAAGACTCTATTATCATATAAATCTCAAAGTTCTATTAAATAAATCTCAGAATAATATGTTTTTAACTAAGACAACAAAACAAAAACATCAGCAACAACAAAAAATTAAACAGAATCCATAAAGTGGTATGTGAAGATGGAAAAAGGAAAATCTGGAAATCTACACACTGAGAGTTCTCTATTAAAATCAAGGAGGCCCAAATCCTAAAACAGAAAAAAGAAATATGTTAAAACACAATCTTTTAAAAGAATTCAATGAGGTTTTTATAGATGCACATATTAATGCTTCATTTATTCAAGACATTTTTTTCTTACACTGGGAGCACTTCTGTATGTATTGTAGGAGATTATATGAATGACAATGCAGAGAGACGCCTTCTCAATGGGCCCTTCTAGTTTTAAATTTTAAATTTGAGTCTGGAATCCTAATTAAATGTTTATATAATAGGCTACAGATATTGTTTTTAAAATTACATTTGCTTATTATTTATACATTATAGTTTTAAAACAACCTATATACTTTAAAAAGAGAAACAACAATTTACAGTGTGAAAATAAGGTTATGTAAAACTACACAACCCTTCTCATAAAGTAGCAGTAACAATTTCCAAAATGAAGATACTTGATAAAAAACAAAGCAGTTAGTGGGGCGGGGCGGGGGTGGGTAGAAGAGAACAACCAGTGGAATGCACAGAAGACCTAGGTTCTAGATTCAGTTTTGCACTGATTAGTTGTGTACCTTAGTCTCAACTTCCTTAGGTCTTAATTTCTTCCCTAGTAAGAAGAGGCAGATGGATCTCTATGCTTCATTTCAATTTTAAACACAGAGACTCTTATAGTTTGTAAGAAAAGATCTGAAAAACTTTTTGGACAATGAGTTGAATAAATTCCTCAGATCTTAACAGGAAGGACCTGTCAGCATTCAACTCTCATGGCAATAACTATAAAGCATATCCCATAATTTTACTGTGAGAAAAGAAAAAAAATCTACCCTAAGGGCAAAATTATACTTCATATCCTATTTATACATTAAACATAGAAAATGAATGTCTAGTCCCTTTCTGGACTCTAGAAGCACTCTCTGAGATAGAGTCAACTAAAAATCCTAGGATTATGACTGTGGCCAAAACATTCAGCCTATGTTTCTCTCTGCCTTCCCTGAAAGCTGCTAGACAGTTCTAAAGCCAATTAATAATTCTCGTGGGCAGGGCCAAACTTCAGGTTAAAATAAGTACTTATAGTAGTTCAGGGTTGAAACTCTATCAACTTTCAGGTTTAGGAAAAGAGAAGAAGGAGGTTTAAGGATCATACTGACCCTAAGAAGGATGGACAGTAGAAAAGATATGCTTTATCATCTATAACACATACTTTCATCATAACCATTATATAAAACTATGGGATATCTTTTTGCTTTGATGTTATTTTTTTCTTGTGAACCTTGTCCTTTAACTATATTCACTGCAAAGAAACAGTCTGAATTGAGAACTGCAGGAGCAATGAGCATATACAAAAATGCTTTATAAAAGATTAGATGGGCTTCCCTGGTGGCGCAGTGGTTGAGAGTCTGCCTGCTAATGCAGGGGACACGGGTTCGAGCCCTGGTCTGGGAAGATCCCACATGCCGCGGAGCAACTAGGCCCGTGAGCCACAATTACTGAGCCTGCGCATCTGGAGCCTGTGCTCCACAACAAGAGAGGCCGCGGCAGTGAGAGGCCCGCACACCACGATGAGGAGTGGCCCCCACTCACCGCAACTAGAGAAAGCCCTCGCACAGAGACGAAGACCCAGCACAGCCATACATAAATAAGTAAATAAATAAATAAATAAATAAAATAAAATAAAATGTTTGTTAAAAAAAAAAAAAAGATTAGAGACCTGCAAGACATGGATGGACCTATAAACTGTCATACAGAGTGAAGCAAGTCAGACAGAGAAAAACAAATATCGTATATTAACGCATATATGTGGAATCTAGAAAAATGGTATAGATGATCTTATTTGCTAAGCAGAAATAGAGACAGAGACATAGAGAACAAACGTATGGATACCAAGGGGGAAGGGGGGGGTGCGATGAATTGGGAGATTGGGATCGACATATATACACTACTGATACTATGTATAAAATAGACAACTAATGAGAACCTATTGTGCAGCACAGGGAACTCTACTCAATGCTCTGTGGTGACCTAAATGGGAAGGAAATCCAAAAAAGAGGGGATATATGTATATGTATAGCTGATTCACTTTGTTGTACAGTAGAAACTAACACAACATTGTAAAGCAACTATACTCCAATAAAAATTTTAAAAAATGAAAAAAGATTAGAGACCTGCCTTCCTGATAAGCAAAAAGACAGGTTTACAATACTAGATGATCTCTTAAATTTCCCCTGGTTCTCAAATTCTCATAATTTTATACAGATAATATACTATAATTAAGATTACATATACATATCACTTACTGTTTCTTTTACACAATATTCATGGATATAACTGCGTTTTTCTAAATGTCTCATTGGTAATACTCAGTCTTGTAAGTCTGGTTCCATAATAATCTATAATGTAACTACTTCCATCTGAAGGTCCAACAATCTAGAAGAGAAAATTTTCCAAATTACCCATTTTACAAAAGATACTTTAAAAATACTTTGAGTTTACTTTTCTTAGGTGTTAATACAATTATTTCAGTAGCACCAGAAATACAACTCTAACTCAAGCAAAAAAAAGTAATTGTGGCTCATGTAGCTGCAAAGCACACTGTGGAAGCTCACAGAATCAAGAGAGCTGCAGGAACTAAGGGCCTCAACGACTGAAGCCCCATGCCCCACAAGGCCCTTGGTTTGGCATCCCTGCCTCTTCATGTAGCTCTGCCTGCCTTCTTTCTGCAGACAGGCACTCTCAATTGGTTGCCAACAGTTCCAGATACACATCTTTGCAGCTCAGCAGCTCCCAACAGAAAGAAAGTTAAATTTTCTTCCTCAGTGTTTATATACCAATTTCAGGGAAGAACTTTCATTGATCTGCTTGGTTGTTACACCTGTTGCAGAACAAATTACTGAATCCAAGGTAATACGAATAATATTGGCCAGGCCAGGATCCCTCTGGGAGATGAGACAGGATGACTGACAATCCTACCAGAACCACATGGAATGGAAAAGGAAGAGATTTAAAAAAAAAAAAAAAAAGCTCATCCATGCTAATCACAATAATCTTGTCCATTTAATCACATTTGTGACAATTCACTTAACATGATCTCTCTATTATCCTTTAAGATAATAATCTTCACACTGTAGCCTTAGGGGTACACAAGGATTTACTAAGGTATATGTAGACCCAGATAGTTTCAAGGGAATTCATTTTGATATCCTTAATTCAAGTAAATACTCTTTGTAAAACTGATCCACCTGATACCACACTAGGCTTAAAAGCAGCATGCTAGGTCCCTTGCCCATTTCTTTGCTTTCACTGTGGTCCTTTCTCCAACTTGACAACAGTAAAGCATACCTACAGTAAGGCACACCCTGAATCTTATGATGGCACATTGCCATGAGGTATAAAAGTCTCTGATGTGTCAAAGAAGGGGATAATTCAAAATATTGGATTTCAGGAAATCTCTTTTAATCAAGAGTCCAAAAATATGCTCTGTCACATCTTGTTCAAAAGATGCAGTCCTAAGCCCTGCAGAAAGTAGGCATACAGGGAACTTTCCTCAACATAATAAAGGCCATATATGACAAACCCACAGCCAACATTGTCCTCAATGGTGAAAAACTGAAACCATTTCCACTAAGATCAGAAACAAGACAAGGTTGCCCACTCTCACCACTATTATTCAACATAGTTTTGGAAGTGTTAGCCACAGCAATCAGAGAAGAAAAAGAAATAAAAGGAATCCAAACCGGAAAAGAAGAAGTAAAGCTGTCACTGTTTGCAGATGACATGATACTATACATAGAGAATCCTAAAGATGCTACCAGAAAACTACTAGAGCTAATCAATGAATTTGGTAAAGTAGCAGGATACAAAATTAATGCACAGAAATCTCTTGCATTCCTATATACTAAGGATGAAAAATCTGAAAGTGAAATTAAGAAAACACTCCCGTTTACCACTGCAACAAAAAGAATAAAATATCTAGGAATAAACCTACCTAAGGAGACAAAAGACCTGTATGCAGAAAATTATAGGACACTGATGAAAGAAATTAAAGATGATACAAATAGATGGAGAGATATACCATGTTCTTGGATTGGAAGAATCAACATTGTGAAAATGACTCTACTACCCAAAGCAATCTACAGATTCAATGCAATCCCTATCAAACTACCAATGGCATTTTTCACAGAACTAGAACAAAAAATTTCACAATTTGTATGGAGACACAAAAGACCCCGAATAGCCAAAGTAATCTTGAGAACGAAAAAT
Source organism: Balaenoptera ricei (assembly GCF_028023285.1). Classification (NCBI taxonomy): domain Eukaryota; kingdom Metazoa; phylum Chordata; class Mammalia; order Artiodactyla; family Balaenopteridae; genus Balaenoptera; species Balaenoptera ricei. The sequence continues at coordinate 52,821,700 of NC_082639.1, forward strand.
GGAGCTGGAGGAATCAGGCTCCCTGACTTCAGACTATATTACAAAGCTACAGTAATCAAGACAGTTTGGTACTGGCACAAAAACAGAAATATAGATCAATGGATCAGGATAGAAAGCCCAGAGATAAACCCATGCACATATGGTCACCTTATCTTTGATAAAGGAGGCAAGAATATACAGTGGAGAAAAGACAGCCTCTTCAATAAGTGGTGCTGGGAAAACTGGAAAGCTACAAGTAAAAGAATGAAATTAGAACACTCCCTAACACTGTATACAAAAATAAACTCAAAATGGATTAAAGACCTAAATGTAAGGCCAGACACTATAAAACACTTAGAGGAAAAACATAGGCAGGATACTCTGACATAAATCACAGCAAGATCCTTTTTGACTCACCTCCTAAAGAAATGAAATAAAAACAAAAATAAACAAATGGGACCTAATGAAACTTAAAAGCTTTTGCACAGCAAAGGAAACCATAAACAAGACCAAAAGACAACCCTCAGAATGGCAGAAAATATTTGCAAATGAAGCAACTGACAAAGGATTAATCTCCAAGATTTATAAGCAGCTCATGCAGCTCAGTAACAAAAAAACAAACAACCCAATCCAAAAGTGGGCAGAAGACCTAAATAGACATTTCTCCAGAGAAGATATACAGATTGCCAACAAACACATGAAAGAATGCTCAACATCATTAATCATTAGAGAAATGCAAATCAAAACTACAATGAGGTATCATCTCACACCGGTCAGAATGGCCATCATCAAAAAATCTAGAAACAATAAATGCTGGAGAGGGTGTGGAGAAAAGGGAACACTCTTGCACTGTTGGTGGAAATGTAAATTGATACAGCCACTATGGAGAACAGTATGGAGGTTCCTTAAAAAACTAAAAATAGAACTACCATACGACCCAGCAATCCCACTACTGGGCATATACCCTGAGAAAACCATCATTCAAAAAGAGTCATGTACCAAAATGTTCATTGCAGCTCTATTTACAATAGCCAGGACATGGAAGCAACTTAAGTGTCCATCATCAGATGAATGGATAAAGAAGATGTGGCACATATACACAATGGAATATTACTCAGCCATAAAAAGAAACAAAATTGAGTTATCTGTAGTGAGGTGGATGGACCTATAGTCTGTCATACAGAGTGAAGTAAGTCAGAAAGAGAAAAACAAATACTGTATGCTAACACATATATATGGAATCTAAGGAAAAAAATAAAAAGGCCATGAAGAACCTAGTGGCAAGATGGGAATAAAGACACAGACCTACTAGAGAATGGACTTGAGGATATGGGGAGGGGGAGGGGTGAGATGTGACAGGGTGAGAGAGTGTCATGGACATATATACACTACCAAATGTAAAATAGGTAGCTAGTGGGAAGCAGTCGCATAGCCCAGGGAGATCAGCTCGGTGCTTTGTGACCACCTAGAGGGGTGGGATAGGGAGGGTGGGAGGGAGGGAGATGCAAGAGGGAAGAGATATGGAAACATATGTATAGGTATAACTGATTCACTTTGTTATAAAGCAGAAACTAACACACCATTGTAAAGCAATTATACTTCAATAAAGATGTTTAAAAAAAAAAAAAAGATGCAGTCCTAGTAAAATTTTACTCTTTTTAGCTTAAAAATAATTTGCTAATATTTGTAACATGTTTATGCTATTTTGATCAACTGTATATCAGTAATTATAATGACAACTCAATCCAGAAATCACAGAAAAATTTTTAATATTTTAATGAATGATATGATCAGTAGAAGATTTTCAAGCATAAAAACATATTGGGGGTAGGGAGGGTGGGAGGGAGGGAGATGCAAGGGGGAAGAGATATGGGGACATATGTATATGTATAACTGATTCACTTTGTTATAAAGCAGAAACTAACACACCATTGTAAAGCAAGTATACTCCAGTAAAGATGTTAAAAAATATATATATATTTATAAATATATTTCCAATTTGTATGTAATGAATGCACATTGTTTAAAATCTGAGTTGCTCCTATTTAAAGTTTCTTCTTTATTCAACTTGAACAGAATAATGTGTAGCAAAACTATGCCCTGAAATTATATTTAAAATAAGCTAATATTCATCATTTTTTTTTTCTAAAGAAGACCTGACATAGAAAACCAGTTGACCGGCCATGTTGCATTCTAATAGAAGAGAGGTTATTTGATTCTTTGCTCTTGGTTTAGCAACTCTCATGGTATTGAACATCTCAAGACATTGTAGAGAGGTTATTTTAATGATAAAAATAGATGATTTTAAGGAAATTTATATTTTGTATGAGTTTGTGAAAATTTCAGTAGAGGCAATACTAAGAAAACTAAAATTTAAAGTGTATAATATACTGAGTAGAACAATGAAGAACCAAAAAAAAAAAAAAAAACCATATTGGGGGTACTTCTCTGGTGGTGCAGTGGTTAGGAATCCATCTGCCAATGCAGGGGACATGGGTTCAAGCCCTGGTCCGGGAGGATCCCACATGGCACGGAGCAACTAAGCCTGCAAGCCACAACTACTGAGCCCTCGTGCCACAACTACTGAAGCCCGTGCACCTAGAGCCTGTGCTCTGCAACAAGAGAAGCCACCGCAATGAGAAGCCCGTGCACCACAATGAAGAGTAGTCCCTGCTCACTGCAACTAGAGAAAGCCCGCGTGCAGCAACAAAGACCCAACACAGCCAAATATAAATTCAATTCAATTTTTAAAAAAAGATTAAAAAAACCATATTGGGGTAAAATTCTGTTGGAGAATGGGAATAGAAATAAAAATTAAAGGAGAAAAAGAAACAATGTAAAAATTATAATAGTGAAGGGTTCATTCATGTCTTTTTAAAGTCAATGATATTTTAAATTCTATGGTATTTATAGTCTGTTGGATACATTTTAAAATTGAGGTAACAGTTTTATTTAAATATGTCAATATTTGCAAACTAGAAATTATATCCTTTGCAACTATTTAAACTTAGGACAAAACTTAAATGTCAACTTAAAACATGCAAAGGGTAGGGATTAAAAAAAAATTTCTTTTAGGGGTTATGCAACCAGAGTTTGAAGAACACTGCTGTAGCGCATTCTTTATTTTAAAAATAAATTTGGTTTTAAAAACTATTCAACAAATACTTAATTCCTACAGTCCAGGCACTGTGCTAGGCATTATACACAGAACAGTGAATAAGATACAATCTAACAACAGGGAGTTTATTCTAGTGAACTATAAATGTTAATATTCAAATAACACTTACAAAGCATTTATGTTCTATATACCATGCTAGGTGCTGTCACGTACTTGGGGATTTCCTCCAAAGATCAAATTGCTTTGTCTTGACATTTATGAATGTTATTTATGAATTTAAGTATAAATTAAAACCTTTTTAATGGTAAGGTCACAGAGGAAACTACTATGAGTATTAAGCAAAGAAAGAAAAGAATGGGTGACTAGAATTTCATGTTTTGAGATGATATAAAGGAAACAAAGAAAAAGGAAAGCCCAGCCAGTAGAAGTAGGTTAAGTCATATGGTAAAAACTAGCCGAATTTGCAAGTCATATGGTAAAAAGTTGCCGAATTTGGAATATGTGCATAGATTGGAACCGGGCCTTTTGTCCTATTATTTTTTTCTTCCTATGCCATCTCCTCTGACAATCTCACTTATCCCTGTTGAAAAAAAAAGTATTCAGAAGTTGGAAATAAGGAAGATATAAGATTGGATGGCCTTTTAATATCATGCATTTCTAATAAGCCCACCTGCAGCTCATTTGACTCTCTCAGGAAATAGAACTATTTAACTAAAAATTGATTAGGGTCCAGATGATTTACAATCTTGTCACATTACCAGTTAACATATAGAAAAATGATACGGTGTTGTTTTGGTCTTTTGTTTCCCCTGTCCTGTAGAGAAGATAGCTCCAAAGATTATAGTTTAATTACTTATTAATACATGATCCAATTTTGTATCTAATTTAGCAATCTTATTACAGCATTTCTTTCCCCTCAAACTATGTAATTCTAGCTCCTCAACAACTAGTTCTATGGTGATAATTCCATCCTCTTTCCACGGGTTTGGTTCAGCCTGGGCATGTAATCAATCACCAATGAGATAATAATCTATGAGACAAGTTCAATGGGAGGCTTATCTGCTTTTAAGAAGATATGTGTGAGAGAAAAAGAGATGTTTTTCCGCCTCTGAAAGTAACTACATAGCAAGTGGTGTTAACCAAAGGAACTGAAGATGGCAAAGAGAAGGAAGGAAGAAGGGAAGAAAGGAGGGAGAGAAGGAAGGGAAGGAGGGAGAGAAGGAAGGGAAGGAGGGAATAATGGATTTGGGTCTTTCACTTTGTCTTTAAGCTCTAAATTAACAAATTTTAGAACTACCATATCTCCAGATCCTTGGTATATAATATAATAAACTACCACGTTATTAAAGTCAATTTAAATTGAGGTTTCTGTTACTCATAGCCAAAACTCCAGATAATGCACTTGTCTTCAATGCCTCCTACACACCACTGCCAGATCACCAAAGCATAGCACTAGTTGCTATTCTCTGCTAAAACAATTTGAAGACCTGCTCCAAAGACAACCAAATTAAGTCAGTGTGGTAAATAAAGCATTAGAAAGGAAATCTTGAAGAGAAAACTGTCAATAACTAGTTGTAGGATCAATCCTCTCTGGATCTCCGTTTTTCTTAGCCGTAAATTGAGGAATAGAATAAACGAATCTGTATGGTACTTTTAAAGTTCTATATCTTGTTTGACTGACATTTAAATGCAAACAACTCTACAAGGTATTGTCAACATCCTTTTCTATCAATTATCCCAGCAAAGAAGAAACTGCTCTCCCTGCTTAATTTTTAAGAAAACTATCAGCTGTAAAGGTTTCAATTATTTAAGTCCATATTCCCTCACTAAAATTAAAAATTAAACCTGTTTTTAAGCATCTATATTATACACTTATGTAAAATACAGTGCCAATTATAAATTATTTTTGAATTTTTTTTTTTTTTATACAGCAGGTTCTTATTAGTCATCAATTTTATACACATCAGTGTATGCATGTCAATCCCAGTCTCCCAATTCATCCCACCACCACCCCCACTCCCCTCACTTTCCCCCCTTGGTGTCCATACGTTTGTTCTCTGCATCTGTGTCTCTATTTCTGTCCTGCAAACCGGTTCATCTGTACCATTTTTCTAGGTTCCACATATATGTGTTAATATACGATATATAAATTATTATAAGTATATTATTGTACTGTTAAATATAAAACTACAAATTTTAAAAAATATCTCATACTGAGAAATATTTTACTCAGTTAAACATGCCTATGTCCACTTGTTCATTGACAATAGAGTATGAAACCTAAAATTATGTGTTTATTTCTCTCCTACGAAATAGCCTGAAGCCAAATTCTATAGCATGAAGTATTTGTTTGATAAGCTAGGGCAGATTTTTTGAAATCTATTGGGAAAAGAAAGACCACTTAACAATTAATAGACCAAAAGGTTACTACAGGTCTTCCAAGAGGGAAAACAGGAGGGCCACTACACTGTGGGAAGCTATTTTGTACAAAGGGTGTCAATGTCTCTTGTGTGAGAAGCCCTAAAACCACAAGAAAACAACTTCATATTCGTCTACATTAGTTTCCTGCAGCTACTGTAACAAATTACCACAAATTTAGTGGATTAAAACTAGAAATTTACTCTCACAGTTTTGGACGCCAGAAGTCTAGAATCAAGGTTATCAGTGCAGCCATATGACCTACAGAGACTCTAGGGGAGAATCCATTCTAAGGTGCCCCTTGGCATGGCTTGGCTTGTGGCCACATCACCCCAATCTCTGCCTTTGTCTTCACACCACCTTCTTTTCTGTGCAGGTGTTTGTGTCTAATCTTTTGTCTCCTATAAGGATACTTGTCATTGGATTTAGGGCCCATCCAGATAATCTAGAATAATCTCTTCATATCAAGATACTTAATTTAATCACATCTGCAAAGACCCTTTTTCCAAATAAGATAATATTCACAGGTTCCAGGGATATGACGTATCTTTTGTCCTACCACACCCTTGTTCTGTGCAGATGGTTGGCGGTGGTTTGGAGGAATTGGGTGAAATTTAATTTCTCCTTTCCTGTCATTTTTGATTGTTTTCACCATGAAATTTTATTTGCAGCCTAAATGCAAAAAATCTTGAATTGTTTACTTAAAGGAGTAGGCTTTTCTATAGGTGCAAAGTCTACAGCAAGAAGAGTAAATCAGAAAACTTTAGAAGTACACATTAAAGTCAGGAATGTTAAGCAGTGATCATCAAATTTCCTGTTTTCCTGTTCTTAATCTTTGATCTCCACTATAATTCTCCATAACCCCACTCACCCACCCACAGGCACCCACACAAATAATGGGCATTTACTTAACTTGGTATATGACTTTGAAACATATTTATTCTTGAAAAACATGTGATGTTCTTTGAATAAATATGCATTTTTAATTTATCCAAGTGATATTGTTTTGGATCTTGTTCAATTTCAAACGATTTTCACAGTACACTAAGATTTTAAGACATTTCCATGTAGCTGTATGTACATCTAGGTAAGTGCCTGTAATTGCTGCCTAGTGTTACAGAAGATGCATCCATTCTCCAATTAGTGTACACAACTAGGTTAATTCCAACTTCCTGCTACCACAAACAGTGCTACAAGAGACATATTTGTACAATGTCCCCTTGTGGACAGAAGTATGAGTATTTTGGGTTAAGTGCCCAGAAGTATCTCTTTATTTACACATTAGCTATTTGGGTGATTTTGTGAATCATCTTTAGTTTATGGCTCTCATTTAACTATTAAGTTCCCTATCATTTTCTTTTTGATTTGTATATTCCACATATCAATTCCTGTTGCTAGTATTCTTTAACTCAGTCTATTAACTGTTAACTTGGTCTATGATCTTCTTTTTAGAAAAGAATTTCTTAATTTTAATGTATCAAATTCAATGATTTTTTTTTCTTTATGGTTTACGTTTTTGAGATCTTGGTTAAGAAGACTTAACCCATCTAAGGTCATGAAAATATTTTCTTCAATTAGCTTTCTGCAAAAGTTTTCTTCTCCTAGATACATACCCCAAAGAATTGAACAGGGGCTTAAACAGATACTTATACACAAATATTCATAGTAGCATTATTAACAATAGCCAAAATGTGGAAACAACCCAAGTGTCCATCAACAGATGAATGGATAAAAGAAATGTGGTACATACATACAATGGAACATTATTATTCAGCCATAAAAAGGAATGAAATTCTGAAACATGCCACAATATCAATGAACCTTGAAAACATTATGCAAAGCGAAATAAACCAGACATAAAAAGACAAATATTGTACGATTCCAACTATATGAAATATCTATAAAGTAGGCAAATTCTTCAGGACAGAGTAGATTAGAGGTTACCAGGGACTGGGGGAGAGCGAAATGGGGAGTTACTGCCTAATGGGTACGGAGTTTCTGTTTTGGGTGATGAAAAAGTTTTGGAAGTAGTGGTGACAGTTGCACAACATTCTGAACGTAATTAATGCCAATGAACTGTATACTTAAAAAAAGGTTAAAATGGCAAATTTTATATTGTATATTTATTTTACCACACAAAAAAGAGCTTACCTTATTTGAACTTTAACAGTGTTGTAGTTCTGTTTGTAATTTATAAACTTCTGATTTTGTTAGTGGAAAATGTATTTTTGTTTGTATATATTTAAGTATCACTCTAATAAAAATAAATTAAAGGAAAAAAGATGGTTACCAGTAACTACTTTAACACCTAAACTTTATCAACAGATGTGATCCCTCATTTACTGGCTTTGCCTTGTTGTTGAAGTCAGACGGCTTAAGTAACTCAAATATCTTATACATTTAAAATGTTATGAATGAATTAAGGAGTGAAGGGCAAAAACTAACATTTTATGCAACTCTATCAATATACCATTTTTCTATCTGATCCACTGATGAGTTTCTCCATATAAAGAATGCAAATATTAAATTAAAAAGAATGCAAGATCATATCATCTCCTGAAGACCTGGTAAAAAAAGTAAAATGACACAGCTGTCTCCAGTTAGAGGATAATGATGCAACCTGTGTCCACCCCAGTTCCCCAAAGAAGTAAATTCATATTCTCTTAAAAGTCAAATTACATGTTTGCGTCCAGTGCTGACTTCTGTATGTCGTTAATTTTAACAAAAAACCATTAAAAACATCTAATTTGTCACATTTTAATTAAGCACCAAAATTCCCACACAATGCCGGAAGTTACACATTCATATCCCCTGACTTCATTTGATTTAAAGACTGGTTAGTATTAATCCTTAATGACCGATATAAACAGCATTCCTCAAGAAATGAATAGGATTCAGCATCATATCTCCTGAGGAAAACACAGCGTTGGGCTCAGTCTCAGGACTACTTTGTTTTTTGAACATTCCTTTAATTCACTAAATAAAAATCTGCCCACAGGTAAGTGAACTAAGTGAAATCTATTGATACTTAATTGAGATGATGTGACAAAGCACAGACTACCCAAATTATCATTCTCCTCCATTTTCCAGTTCACTTCCCCAGTAAATCACACCAGGGTTAAATAAATAATACAGAGAACTATTTGAAAGACTTGATATCTAGTTTTTATATATTGCTGTCCTACATCTAGTGAACTATCAAGGACTTTGACCAACTTTTCCAGTGCTGGAAATAGATTTAGGGTGATTACACGTTTAGTACTTTTGATCAATGGCATGTATTTCACGGAGCAAGGGCATAGGATATGTCTTTGACAAAACAAACTGGCTTACACAGAAGTGAACCTATTAACCTGAGCCTTATTTACGCTCTAAACTGAAAAGCCTAGGCTTTTAAAATTTTTAGTAAAATTCAAGAATTTAAACAAGATAAAATCAAGATAACTCTTCTTTTATTTTCAGCTTGCAGTTCCAACGGACATATTTCTGATTATAAGTGGGATGTTATTCTCACACCACTTTGGGGAGGGTCAGATTCTAAGTTCCTTTAGGGCAAGGACCCCAACTTATACCTATTTCTACTTTATCATACCAACTTTTATTTTTGTTCATTACCTCTCAAGTGACCCATGAAATTTAGAACTTTAAAGCCCTAAAGAAGAGCAATCACTCTTTTAAAACTACCATTTTTAGCCTCTCATCTTCCCTGTAATTGGCACAAAGCCACACTTTTCACAAGGTATACTGCATTCAGCTCAAATCAGCAAAAATTTTGAGAGCATACTCTATGTTGAGCACACTATTAGTACTACAGGAGATTAATAAAAATCTTTTTTTCTCAAGAAATTTATGTGTGAAAAATCAAACCTGGTGTATAAAAGTTAAAAAAAAATACAAAAGCAGTATATAACCCAGGGCTAAAATGAGTTACATATATTAAATGCCAAACTAATGAGATATTTAATAAATTTATTTATAAAATTCAAAAAATGTCTTGGAGATTATATTGCTTTGTGTATTTTGCTGCTTATATAGTTATTAGTTCTTTAAGGAATCTACTCTGTAATTTTTTTTTTAATAGGGGTATAGTTGTTTTACAATGTTGTATCTGCAATGTTAATAGGAGTGAAAATAAAAGTAATTTCTTCCACGATGCATAGAATTTTTTTAAATTGTCACGAAGAACCCTGACATACTTCCTTCAACAACTTTCTACATTCCAATGCATATTTCCATTTTCCCTGTACCCATCTTCATCTTTCTGATTTGTGGCTGTCTTGTCTCCACTTAACACAATCAATTTTCTTTCCTTTTTGTTGGTGGAGTACACATCAGTGGTTTTGGTATAATTAAAAATATTCATTGTGTGAGTGAGAAAAGAGATTTAAATGAAATCAAATATTCTCATATTTTTTCTGATAAAAGACCAAATTATCTAATCTATCCATCATGATATATATAAATATAAGCACAAAACAATGAGTGTTTTAAAATCTTCAGACCTGCCTTATGAATAACTATATATACAGCAACTATATATACAGTTATATACAATGGTTGCCTATAATTGAAAAACCGTATGCTATCCATGTGTCACTGATTTAGATTTTGTTGAATACAACAAAAGAATTAATTCTACATATTGTTTTATACCATTCATTCACACAGTGCCATCTGCATATTTTTTAAGAACAAAAAACAAACAGAAGAAACTTCAAAAGTTTACTAACAGATAAATTCATGAAAGTATTTTTAGTAAATATAGCTACATTTAAAGCTTACTTACTTTAGTAATATATGTGTTACACTTTATATTGTTTCAGTTCAAAGATGAAATAACTACGGCTTCCCTGGTGGAGCAGTGGTTAAGAATCCACCTGCCAATGCAGGGGACACGGGTTCCAGCCCTGGTCCAGGAAGATCCCACATGCCGCGGAGCAACTAAGCCCGTGCACCACAACTACTGAGCCCACGCTCTAGAGCCCGTGCCCAGCAACAAGAGAAGCCAAGACGATGAGAAGCCCGCGCACCACAATGAAGGGTAGTCCCTGCTCACCGCAACTAGAGAAAGCTCGTGCGAAGCAACAAAGACCCAATGCAGCCAAAACAAAACAAAACAAAACAAAAACAAATAAATAAATTTAGAAAAAAAAATTATTTAAAAAAACCCATGAAATAACTAGACCTATTTTTTTAAAGAGGATTTTTCTGGATTTTTGTTATAAACACTGTGAAGCAAAGTATGTTTTTATAGGTCTTGAGTTCATGCACAATATGTTTCTGGGATCACAGCCCAAAAGAAAAATACTGCAACTCACTGGGGAATAATATTTAACGGCAAAAAGAAAAAAAACTGGGGATGGAGAGAATGAGTAAGGAAAGAAGAATAAACAAAAAGATGATAGACAGAATGTAAAAGGTTTATGAGAAATTGAAAAAATATATTTAGGACAAAAATATTAACATAGTTTATGATATTTATAGTAAAAACTTATTTGGCTGAAAAAAATTCTCTAAAATTAATGTAGTCAACATCACATGTTAAGTATATTAAACAACATGTAGAATAAGGATGCATGTCTTATTTGGCTACTTTTGAAAAATGATTTATTTTTCCCCTAATCTGAAAGCAGTCTAAAGTAGCCATCCCTATTAAAATGTCTTATTTAGGGAAATTTACTGTAGAAATTCAAACATTCTAATTCTACCTCAATAATTTGTTGATGTAATAGTCTCAATTCTAGATCTTTAAGAACTATTAGTTCTGAAAAGTTTAGGTATACATGTACTAGAAAATAGTGGCTGAATCAAATAAGCTCTATAATTTGATATAAATAAAGCTACAAAGCACTGATATCACCAAAGAAAGAACCTAGTGTGAAATATTAACTAAATGGTTGGGTTTTAAAGACGCAGAATTCTGTGTATCTCAAAGAATCCCAATAATACATTAAATTCCTTGGATCCTCAGAGAAACCCATTTCCAAGCATATGTGCACAAGTACCTTAGCCTCTTCATGCCTGCTTGCCTGTACCACAGTCAGAGAAGGCAGGATATTTGGTTAGGCATATGTTTATGAATAAAGACAGGAAAATTCCAACTTTAAAACCAAATATTTTCCTTGTTTAATTCTGATATCTTATTGGTCCATATGTTGCCTCCTCCTCACAGTATGGTCCCCTCCTCACAGTATGTTACCAAAAATCTAGATTTTGACTTTCTTTTAAAGCATAAGGATAACATCAAGCAGACAGAATTGAGGAGTGGAAATACTGTATGAGAAAGAAGAGCAAAACTGATGATAATCTAAATACATACTGACACATTTACTGAAGACATTAGGTGCTCTATAAATGCTTACTGAAATGCTGTTTTGTGACATTTGTTGTGATAAATTCATCTCTTTAAGAATCCTCATGAGTTAACCACAACCAGTTCAGTATAATTTAATAGAAAACATCTGGTGGCACTTTTAAACGTGTAAGAGCATTTCACAAACCACTGCAGCAGGAGAAAACGAGGCTAACACAGAGAAGCAGAGAGGAAGAGCAGGAGAGTCCTGAACACATCATTTGATTATATGAATTGGGTCTTGCCTGAGACCAGCCCCTCTCCTAGATTTTCCACAGAGCGCCCAGACATTCCTTTTCTCTTTTTGGCTTAAGCTAGCTGCATTTCAGTTTCTACAATTTGCAACCAAGAGAACGCTAGTATAGAGTACCTGTCCAGTGCAAAAAAAATCTTGTTTCTGCCTCCACATATTCATATGTAAATATCAGATTCCCATCAGTATCCTATTATAGTAATTGACAATGTGGCTGTAACAGGAAAAGAAACAATAAGCTTGAAATATAACCTCAATCCCACTTAGAGATTCATAATACAAACTATAAAGATTCTGAGAAGTTCTCCAGTAAAGAAATCTCTATAACTCAGCTGAACTCACATTTACAAATCATATTAGAGCACAGAATCCTTGTTAATGAAGTTCTTATGTCTTTTAGAACTGCTAATTGGCACAGGTTGGAAAATGCAACTTGAAAACATGGCCGTGATCCTTTAGATCTAGCATCTGAAGAAAAATTGAAAAAGCATTCCTAACTGCTTTCTAACATATATATCACAGAACTCAAATTTGAATGTAAAAGAAGTTCATCTTCTAGATTGAAACTAACTTACCTGCATTGAAATAAGAATGAAATCAATTAGGCTCCCAATTCCACAAAATCCTACAGTGCAAAACTTTAACAAACCTAGAAAAGAAGGTAAAGTCATTTACAACCTGGAAAGTCCTATAAATATTAATAAACTTTTCCGTTTCCCAATAAACCATTATATATACCACAAATGCTTTATATCGACAATATAAAATTAACACTTTAAAAACATCAAATCTTCACCTAAAAATATGAGAAAAGTTTAAAGGGCCCTCTACTTAGAAAAGCCAAAACAAAATTAATTCACTTAAATAAATAATAAGAACTGAAATAAAAACTCAATGTAATCTTACAAAACTTCTTAAGAGAAAAGTTTTGTAATCTTACAAAACTTCTTCTAAGAAAATAAATCTTTAAATCTCATTATACCAGAGTTACAGAACATCTTTTAGTCTTAAAATCCTTATTTATTTATTTAGACTTAATACATTATGGATCCAAATTTTAATACGCATTTACATTAGAAAGTTCAAATAAATAGACTGTCAAGGCACAGAAAAAATAATCAGAAAAAAACATTGATCTTGTAGTTAAATAGCAAAATTCTATTAGTAACCCAATTATCTTGAAGTTATCTCCTATACTGTACTTTTTTCCTAAGCATCTTATGTTTTTTATTTTTATTAGTCAAAAATCAACAATTCTGTCAGCTATATACACCTCTGTCCTTGGTTCCAACCTTAAAGCTAAGGTACTAAAATAGATGATAATAGAGCATAGAATCTAGGACATATACAATGATATAACACAAAAATATAATGATGAAATTAGAAGAGGCAGATTGGGGGTGGGGGTGGGATGAGTAATCTCTCTTCTATATTTAAACTTGAGTTGCTTTCCAGATATCCCATTTGAGATATAAAAATGGTATGAAGCAAGACTCTTCGTGAAAGGGTAGTTCTAAGCATCAACTACAAATATATACCAGCTAAAATTGTAAAATTGGATGAGATCACCTCTTGCACACATTTGGAAATACATTAAAAAGACTGAAATATGTAGGTAAATTAGATTATTTCCACCCACCCCACCCCCTCATTATTAGTATTAGATATACAGTAGAACAATGTTGTAAGTACTGGGATAAAACATATTGGAAATGATTTTAAAACTTAAAATATAGATACTATATAAAATTATGCACTTAGTTTTCTTCAAAATACTTACTACCTACCTAATATTTTATATTGTTTACTATCTGTCTCATGGAAGCCCTGTTAGGGGAGGGTCTTTTATATGTCTTGTTTAATTCTGTGTCCTTATTACCTACAACATTGCCTGGCACATGGTAGATGCTCAATATTTGTTGAATGAATAGATAAATTTTCTCAGCTTTTCTGTCTCCTAAAGACCCCTAACTTTTTATCCACTGTCTTACATAACAACTCCTTTAATTATTTTTTTCATTCATTGCATTTTACTATAGTTGCCCAAGGAACTTTATCCACTCACTCAGTATATGTATTACATCCATTCACTCACTTATTTTATTTCTGAAATGTATCCCTCTTCACAGAGCATTGGAAATACCACAGAGTTTCCCTTCCTTCAACTTGTTTACAAAAAGAATATTAAGAATGGTCAAAAAAAGTTTGTCTTTAATGAACTGCTACTGTATGAAAAAAATGTAACCATGTCAGACAGAGCCTTTGCCCTTGCCATCCCGTCTTCCGGTGATGTTCTCCCTGTAGCTCTTCTCATCTCAGGCCACTTCTGCAGAGAAGTCTTTGTAACCCAGCATGCTGCTCCCCGCAGCAGCCCCAGCGCTGTATCACATCTCCCCTATTTATTTCCGTCATGGTGCTGATCAGAAATCACTCATTGGTTTGTGCATTCCTTCTCTTTCTTCCTATGCCATGTAAACTCCTAAAGGCAGGGTTCTTATCTGTCTTATTCAAGTCAATTCCTGGAACAGTATGTGACAGAAACTGAGTTTAATAAATATCTGCTGTATGACTATCAAAAAATTAGAAACAATCTAAGTATCTAACAGGGAGAAATTGTCTCAAGAAGTTAAGATACACCTAACAATAGGAGAAAATACTATGCAGTCATTTTAAAACAATGATATAGAAGTATATTTATTGGCAAAGTAATGTGATAACACGCAAAACAGAGAAAGATAGTGAGTCAATTAAAGTCTAGATATTCTGTTGCTGAACCCCTTCTGTAAGGATGTTTCAGAAGATTGAACACGACAGGTTCCTGTTCCGATAAAATATTAGATAAATTAGATAAATATTAGATAAAATGTTAGATACATGTATTTGGAACTTTGGTAAATTTTACCTACTCCTGGAGTAACACATTTAAGAAACTATAGAACAGATCCAAGATGATATTTAAGCATTTAAGGAATCTGCAAACTAATCAATGATGGAAAGCAGGTGAGTGCTTGCTTGGGAAAAAGCAGGACAAGGAGGGCCAAGAGGCAGGGATTACAAATAGGCATGGGGACACTTTGGGGAGTGACAGATATGGTCATTATCTTGATCATGGTGGTTGTTTCACAGGGGTATACATGTCTAACTTATAAAACTGTACATTTTAAATATGTGCACTTTAAGAGATAATGAGTCAAAGTAAAAACTTAGAATAGTACATGGTACATGGCAAACATATGATAAACGTTAGCCCAGCTGCTACTTGTGCTACCACTATTTCTACTATATTACAATTATTATTATAATTGAGAAATTTAGACAGCATAAATCCACATCATTTACAGTAGCATCATCTAACCTAGCCTCACCTCTTGCAAATTCCTTCTGTCTGCGTTACAGTCAAACTACCCGAAGTTCTCTTCCAATGTGCTGTGCTCTCATACCTGCATTTATATGGGCTATGCTGTCCTCTGCCTTGCCTCCTCCGCTGCCCCCCACTATTCCCAATCATCTAGCTAACTCTTAATCGTCTTTTTTAAAACTTCTGGAAAGTTTTCTCTAATGCTTCCAGGATGAATTTAATGCCATCCCTAGATGCTTCCTAGCACCCTGCCCTTAACTTTCAGCAGAGCACATATCCCATGGTATGATTTAGTATATATTTATTTGTCTAACTTCCCCTATCCTTCCACAAGCAACTTGAAGTCAGGGCTGTGTCATTTCTGTGCCTAGTCAATATGGCTACTGAAGGAATAAAATATATCAATAGTTAAGTTATCTTATTTATAAACAAACACTGATCAACTTGAAAAACACAAAGTAGCATACATTCTAAACAGCATTTATTAAAACTGAAAACGAGCAGAACCCTGTGGGGCCCCTGGGCACAGAAGTCTTTCTGTCCCCCGTTTTCTTGTTTGTAGGGAAGAGGATCCAGCCTCCATGACCTTCTCTGAGTTCCACAGGGCAGACTCAAACAGTTGCTAATCAAGGGAGGAGCAGCCAAGAAACTACCTGAGGCCAGGAACCAGAGAAGCACATCAAGATTCCCTGAGGCCAGATTAGAGAAGTGCAGGCCCTGCACACACCCTAGTCTTGTCAGCAACCCCACCCTTGAACTATCGCTATAAAACACCTCATCACATCCTCCTGGGTGGGACACATAGTTTTCGAGGGCAGGAGCCCGCTGTGTCCCCCTTTGGCTGGCAAAGCAATAAAGCTATCCTTTTCTACTTCACCCAAAACTCTGTCTCCGAGATTCAATTCGGCACCAGTGCACAGAGGCCAAGCATTCGGCAAAAACCAATGCAAACCGTTACTCTTACAGATTTCATTATTTTGAGCACCAATACCAGCTTCTAAAAGATGGGGAAGTATTAGTGAACCACCAAAAGTAGATTGACTTTTTTGTCCAAGTAAAAATTTGTTAGGTCTCTTTGTACAGACCCTATTTACTTATCTTATTGTGCAAAGAAATATTATATTTAGATTTTAGAGATTGTTTTGAAATTCTAATAAACAATGTTTCCAAACAAGAAGGACCCATTTTTATCTTGAACCATTACTATTGTAGATATATTCTTCCAAAAAGATTATGCTGCCAGATGACATTAATAAAGCTCATGTTTTTAGTGTACTTTATTCATACTTCAGTAACTTAAACTTTACATTTAAAAGTACACAAATTCAATAAAAGAATTTATTTGGGTATAAAATAAAAAGAACAGAGACTCATTTTTGGTATTTTAAAAAATTTTGGTATTTTTTGTTTTATTGCAGGTTGAGTCGTGCAAATACACTTGTTTCTGCATAACTATTTTAGAGAATGCAGATTATTTCATACTGAAGTTGCTGTTTGCCAAATCCCAAGCATTCTATAACGATTTGGTAATTAGTTATCACTATTCTTTTTGTGTCTATACCTATAAAGGAGAGCTTTCAAATCTTAGAAGAGTTTAACCTACAAATCCCTTTACCTGGGCTTCCCTGGTGGCGCAGTGGTTGAGAATCTGCCTGCCAATGCAGGGGACACAGGTTCGAGCCCTGGTCTGGGAAGATCCCACATGCCGCGGAGCAACGAGGCCCGTGAGCCACAATTACTGAGCCTGCGCGTCTGGAGCCTGTGCTCTGCAACAGGAGAGGCTGCGATAATGAGAGGCCTGTACACTGCGATGAAGAGCGGCCCCCACTTGCCACAACTAGAGAAAGCCCTCACACAGAAATGAAGACCCAACACAGCCATAAAAAAAAAAAAAAAAAAAAAATCCCTTTACCTTTATTTCTCCTACAATCTGTGGATATACCAGTGCAAACTAGTAACTCCAAACTCAAGAAGAAAACAAGAATAATATAACCAAAGATTTTTAAATTTTGGGCTTAAAAACATACAACATTTTGTTATTCTTGTAATAAGAAAATATTTACACTTAAAAGTAATACCACTATGAAAAGAGTATCTCTCCCCCATTAACTGCTCCAAAAGAGCTATTATCTTTGAGAATCCATAATCTTTTAATGCTACAATGGGCAAAACAAAATGTACCAGTTATTGCATATTAAAAAAATCACAGATGTTAACATGGTTAAAAACACAAAGATGGGGCTTCCCTGGTGGCGCAGTGGTTGAGAATCTGCCTGCCAATGCAGGGGACACGGGTTCGAGCCCTGGTCTGGGAGGATCCCACATGCCGCGGAGCAACTAGGCCCGTGAGCCACAATTACTGAGCCTGCGCGTCTGGAGAGGCCACGATAATGAGAGGCCCCGCGCACCGCAATGAAGAGTGGCCCCCACTTGCCACAACTGGAGAAAGCCCTCGCACAGAAACGAAGACCCAACACAGCCATAAATAAATAAAATAGTGTTTAAATAAATAAAAAAATAAAAATAAAAAGCTAGCTTGTATATCACCTGCTCTTTAAAAAAAAAAAAAAACACACACAAAGATGGAATATTAGAAAAATAAGGCTTCATGGTGAAAAAAGGCTTCCAGCTAAAGCAACACTGGTATAATGAGAATAAGTCAATTAAAGGAAATAAAGCTATATATAAAGTAATAGTTCTGGAATAAAAAGAAATTTCAAATAACTAGAAAGAAAATTTTTCTTAAAGGAATGTTTGGATCTTATCAAATTTAATTTAATCTCACCCTCAACACATTCCCTTATTTAATCCTAAAGTAAAATTTATATAATGAAGTATCACATTCAACACTAAATTACTTAAAAAGAAACCTACTGCATAGCATAGGAAACTATATACAATATCTTGTAATAACCTATAATGGAAAAGAATCTTTAAAAGAAAAAAATACATATATATATATATATATATATATATATATATATACACACACATATATATATGACTGAATCACTTTGCTGTACATCCAAAACATTGTAAATCAACTTTACTTCAGTTAAAAAAAAGAAAAAAAAAGAAATTACTTAAGAGCAAGCTTCATCATATCTGCATTATTTATTTGGTTCTTATAAAATTCCAGTGATCATAAATGGTATCGAGAAAGTATTTTAAAAAGCTATCTATAAAGGGGCGGTGTCAAGATGGCGTACTAGGAGGACGTGGAATTCGTGCCCCCTCATGACTAGGGCACCTACCAGGCACCGGTGGGGGACCACGGAAACCTAAGGGGACTGGAGGAACCCCAGTGACCAGACTGGGGTTCTGTTTTACCTTGTTGATTCACTGTTGTTGATTCTTTTATATTTTTATTTTTCCTAATAAATCTTTTATTTTTCTAATTTTATTTTATTCTTTATACTTTGTTATTGTTCTCTCTTTTTGGCTTATTTCCCCACCCCACCCTTTTTTTTTCTTTCTTTTTTCTGTTGTGCTTTTATTTTACTTTGTTGCAGTTATTTCAATTATAGTTTTATTTTTACTAATATATATTTTATCTTTCTACTTTTATTTTGTTTTTTATTTTTTGATATTATACTGCTCCTTTTTTTCTTTCTTTTTCATTTATTTATTTTTTTAACCATGCCACGAAGCTTGCGGGATCTTGGTTCCCAGGCTGGAGGTCAGGCCTGAGCTCCTGGGGTGGGAGCTCTGAGTCCAAATTGCTGGAATAACAGAGAATCTCAGACCCCAGAGAATATCAGTTGGAGTGAGGCCTACCAGAGGTCCTCATCTCAGCAACAAGACCTGTCTCTATCCAACTGCCTGCAAGCTCCACTGCTGTACATCTCAGGCCACACAACCAGTAAGACAGGAATACAGCACCACCCATCAAAAAAAAAATGAAATGACAAAAAATATGTCACAGACGAAGGAGCAAGGCAAAAACCTACAAGACCAAATAAATGAAGACAAAATAGGCAACCTACCTGAAAAAGAATTCAGATGACAGTAATGACAGTAATGACAGTAAAGATGGGCCAAAATCTCGGAAACAGAATGGAGAAAATAAAAGAAACATTTAACAAGGATCTAGAAGAACTAAAAAGCAAACAAACAATGATGAACAACATAATTACTGAAATTAAAAATACTCTAGAAGGAATCAATAACAGAATAACTGAGGCAGAAGAATGGATAACTGAGCTGGGAGATAAAATAATGGAAATAACTGCCAGGGGGCAGAATAAAGAAAAAAGAATGAAAAGAATTGAGGACAGTCTCAGAGACCTCTGGGACAACATTAAACGCACCAACATTCAACTTATAGGGGTCTCAGAAGAAGAAGAGAAAAAGAAAGGGTCTGAGAAAATATTTGAAGAGATTATAGCTGAAAAGTTCCCTAACATGGGGAAGGAAATAGTCAATCAAGTCCAGGAAGCACAGAGAGTACCATAAAGGATAAACCCAAAGAGAAACACACCGAGACACATATTAATCAAACTATCAAAAATTAAATACAAAGAAAAAATATTAAAAGCAGCAAGAGGAAAGCAACAAATAACATACAACAGAAGCCCCATAAGGTTAACAGCTGATCTTTCAGCAGAAACTCTGCAAGCCAGAAGGAAGTGGCAGGACATATTTAAAGTGATGAAAGGGAAGAACCGACAACCAAGATTACTCTACCCAGCAAGGATCTCATTCAGATTTGACGGAGAAATTAAAAACTTTACAAACAAGCAAAAGTTAAGAGAATTCAGCACCATCAAACCAGCTTTACAACAAATGCTAAAGGAACTTCTCTAGGAAACACAAGAGAAGGGAAAGACATACAATAACAAACCCAAAACAATTAAGAAAATGGTAATAGGAACATACATATCGATAACTGCCTTAAATGTAAATGGATTAAATGCTCCAACCAAAAGACACAGACTGGCTGAATGGATACAAAAACAAGACCCATATATATGCTGTCTACAAGAGACCCACTTCAGACCTAGGGACACATACAAACTGAAAGTGAGGGGATGGAAAAAGATATTCCATGCAAATGGAAATCAAAGAAAGCTGGAGTATCAAGTCTCATATCAGACAAAATAGACTTTAAAATAAAGTCTATTACAAGAGACAAAGAAGGACACTACATAATGATCAAGGGATCAATCCAAGAAGAAGATATAACAATTGTAAATATTTATGCACCCAACATAGGAGCACCTCCATACATAAGGCAAATGCTACCAGCCATAAAAGGGGAAATCGACACTAACAATCATATTAGGGGACTTTAACACCCCATTTTCACCAATGGACAGATCATCCAAAATGAAAATAAATAAGGAAACACAAGCTTTAAATGACACATTAAACAGATGGACCTAATTGATATTTATAGGACATTCCATCCAAAAACAACAGAATACACTTTCTTCTCAAGTGCTCATGGAACATTCTCTAGGACAGACCATATCTTGGGCCACAAATCAAGCCTTGGTAAATTTAAGAAAATTGAAATCATAACAAGTGTCTTTTCCGACCACACTGCTATGAGACTAGATATCAATTACAGGAAAAAAACTATAATAAATACAAACAAATGGAGGCTAAACAACACGCTACTAGATAACCAAGAGATCACTGAAGAAATCAAAGAGGAAATCAAAAAAATACCTAGAAACAAATGACAATGAAAACACAACGACCCAAAACCTATGGGATGCAGCAAAAGCAGTTCTAAGAGGGAAGTTTATAGCAATACAATCCTACCTCAAGAAAGAAGAAACATCTCAAATAAACAACATAACCTTACACCTAAAGCAATTAGAGAAAGAAGAACAAAAAAACCCCGAAGTTAGCAGAAGGAAAGAAATCATAAAGATCAGATCAGAAATAAATGAAAAAGAAATGAAGGAAAAAATAGCAAAGATCAATAAAACTAAAGGCTGGTTCTTTGAGAAGATAAAATTAATAAACCATTAGCCAGACTCATAAAGAAAAAAGGGAGAAGACAAATCAACGGAAGTAGAAATGAAAAAGGAGAAGTAACAACTGACACTGCAGAAATACAAAGGACCATAAGAGATTACTACAAGCAACTATATGCCAATAAAATGGACAACCCGGAAGAAATGGACAAATTCTTAGAAAAGCACAACCTTCCGAGACTGAACCAGGAAGAAATAGAAAATATAAACAGACCAGTCACAAGCAAGAAATAGAAAATATAAACAGACCAGTCACAAGCATGGAAATTGAAACTGTGATTAAAAAGCTTCCAACAAACAAACGCCCAGGACCAGATGGCTTCACAGGTGAATTCTATCAAACATTTAGAGAAGAGCTAACACCTATCCTTCTCAAACTCTTCCAAAATATAGCAGAGGGAGGAACACTCCAAAACACATTCTACGAGGCCACCATTACCCTGATACCAAAACCAGACAATGATGTCACAAAAAAAGAAAACTACAGGCTACTATCTCTGATGAACATAGATGCAAAAATCCTCAACAAAATACTAGCAAACAGGATCCAACAGCAAATTAAAAGGATCCTATACCACGATCAAGTGGGGTTTATCCCAGGAATGCAAGGATTCTTCAATATACGCAAGTCAATCAATGTGATACACCATATTAACAAATTGGAGGATAAAAACCATATGATAATCTCAATAGATGTAGAAAAAGCTTTTGACAAAATTCAAAACCCATTTATGATAAAAACTCTCCAGAAAGTAGGCATAGAGGGAACCTACCTCAACATTAATATAGGCCATATATGACAAACCCACAGCCAACATCATTCTCAATGATGAAAAACTGAAACCATTTACTCTAAGATCAGAAACAAGACAAGGTTGTCCACTCTCACCGCTATTATTCAACACAGTTTTGGAAGTTTTAGCCACAGCAATCAGAGAAGAAAAAAAATAAAAGGAATCCAACTCGGAAAAGAAGTAAAACTGTCACTTTGCATATGACATGACACTATACATAGAGAATCCTAAAGATGTTACCAGAAAACTACTAGAGCTAATCAGTGAATCTGGTAAAGTAGCAGGATACAAAATTAATGCACAGAAATCTCTTGCATTCCTATACACTAATGATGAAAAATCTGAAAGAGAAATTAAGGAAACACTCCCATTTACCACTGCAACAAAAAGAATAAAATACCTAGGAATAAACCTACCTAAGGAGACAAAAGACCTGTATGCAGAAAACTATAAGACACTGATGAAAAAAATTAAAGATGATACAAACAGATGGCGAGATATACCACGTTCTTGGACTGGAAGAATCAACATTGTGAAAATGACTATAATTCCCAAAGCAATCTACACATTCAATGCAATCCCCATCATACTACCAATGGCATTTTTCACAGAACTAGAACAAAAAATTGCACAATTTGTATGGAAACACAAAAGACCCCGAATAGCCAAAGCAATCTTGAGAAAGAAAAACGGAGCTGGAGGAATCAGGCTTCCTGACTTCAGACTATACTACAAAGCTACAGTAATCAAGACAGCATTGTACTGGCACAAAAACAGAAATATAAATCAATGGAACAGGATAGAAAGCCCAGAGATAAACCCACGCACGTATGGTCACCTTATCTTTGATAAAGGAGGCAAGAATATACAATGGAGAAAAGACAGCCTCTTCAATAAGTAGTGCTGGGAAAACTGGATAGCTACATGTAAAAGAATGAAACTAGAACACTTCCTTACACCATACACAAAAATAAACTCAAAATGGATTAAAGACCTAAATGTAAGGCCAGACACTATAAAACTCTTAGAGGAAAACATACAAAGAACACTCTATGACATAAATTACAGCAAGATCTTTTTTGACCCATCTCCTAGAGAAATGGAAATAAAAACAAAAACAAATGGGACTAATGAAACTTAAAAGCTTTTGCACAGCAAAGGAAGCCATAAACAAGACGAAATGGCAACCCTCAGAATTGGAGAAAATATTTGCAAACAATGTAACTGACAAAGGATTAATCTCCAAAATATATAAGCAGCTCATGCAGCTCAATATGAAAAAAACAAACAACCCAATCCAAAAATGGGCAGAAGACCTAAATAGACATTTCTCCAAAGAAGATATACAGATTGCCAACAAACACATGAAAACATGCTCGACATCACTAATCATTACAGAAATGCAAATCAAAACTACAATGAAGTATCACCTCACACTGGTCAGAATGGCCATCACCAAAAAATCTACAAACAATAAATGCTGGAAAGGGTGTGGAGAAAAAGGAACCCTCTTGCGCTGTTGGTGGGAATGTAAATTGATACAGCCACTATGAAGAACAGTATGGAGGTTCCTTAAAAAACTAAAACTAGAACTACCATATGACCCAGCAATCCCACTAATGAGCAGATGCCCTGAGAAAACCATAGTTCAAAAAGAGTCATGTAACACAGTGTTCATTGCAGCACTATTTACAATAGCCAGGACATGGAAGCAACCTAAGTGTCCATCGACAGATGAATGGATAAAGAAGATGTGGCACATATCTACAATGGAAAATTACTCAAGCATAAAAAGAAAAGAAATTGAGTTATTTGTAGTGAGGTGGATGGACCTAGAATCTGTCATATGAGTGAGTTAAGTCAGAAAGAGAAAAACAAATACTGTATGTTAACACATATAT
Source organism: Balaenoptera ricei (assembly GCF_028023285.1). Lineage (NCBI taxonomy): Eukaryota > Metazoa > Chordata > Mammalia > Artiodactyla > Balaenopteridae > Balaenoptera > Balaenoptera ricei. Next base: position 52,845,860 of record NC_082639.1, read on the forward strand.
ATGGAATCTAAAAAAAAATGGTTCTGAAGAACCTAGGGTCAGGACAGGAATAAAGATGCAGACATAGAGAATGGACTTGAGGACTCAGGGAAGGGGAAGGGTAAGCTGGGACAAAGTGAGAGAGTAGCACTGACATATATACACTACCAAATGTAAAACAGATAGCTAGTGGGAAGCAGCTGCATAGCACACGGAGATCATCTCGGTGCTTTGTGACCACCTAGAGGGGTGGGATAGGGAGGGTGGAAGAGAGACACAAGAGGGAGGGGATGTGGGGATATACGTATGCACATAGCTGATTCACTTTGCTATACAGCAGAAAGTAACACACCATTGTAAAGCAATTATACTCCAATAATGATGTTAAAAAAAAAAAGCTATCTATAAATATACTACCACTGCTTTTCATGACCATGAAGAATGATTAAATAAGATTATAAGAAAAATAGTTTTAGGCTCTACCTGTAACTATTTTCATACCAGTCAACACTGCATTCTCCATTTAAGAATTTTTTAAATGGCAGTAATCATTTTAATTGAATACCAAAATTCCTTAACCTTGGATTCTTAGTAAAAATTAAAACTTAATTAAAAACATTTAAATGTTTTAAGTTCACAAACACGGTAATTTTACATATTAGATTAGATTAAGTTGATAAAACATCAAAATCCTTCACATTTAGATAGCTTAAATACAAGTAAGATAGGGATAAAAATATTTGAATGCTTGAAGAGATATAAGAACTTTCAGTTAAAGGTAATGTATTTGGCATGTCCTCTTAACTCCTCTCACTCCAAGATCCCATTAAAAGATAGTAAAGGGATTTTTAAAGCCATAAACCCAACAGAATAAAGAGAATGGAAGAAAATTCAGAAGCAGATGAATGAGGAGTGACAGACTTAACAATCTTGAGAAAGTTGTATCTTAAGCCAACAGTCAAAAAACTTGTTGAATTAATGAACATCCAAAGGTTGTAATAATAAAGTTACTTAAAGATTTTTACACTAAGAAGTAAAGTCAAATGTAAAAATTACATTTGCAAATTTATAGAATCTCAGCCTCAAACTGAAAGGTTCTCTTTGACTGAAATTAATTAATAGATTGGAGTAGCAGTGGTTGGAGAAAGGGAGCTCCTGGCAGGGAACTAACATTCACTAACCAGAGTCACTCACTATACAGAGCTTTATATGGAGCTTTATAACCTGGAGCTTTATTTTGTAGGAAAAAAAAAATCATAATATACAAACCAACATGTTACTATGTGCTGCAATAAGTCAAAAAAATTAACTTAGACCATATGACATGACAGCTCACCTGACACATATCACAGGAAGCTAAAAAGTCACTCATTAAGCCAAATATTTAAAATATATTTACTATTCAAAATCATCATAGAATAAACTGTTCAAAGAAATGGTATTTCTCCTTCCCTCAGGCCAGGACTACCGCATCCATCTCTTTATAGCTTCCTCTGCCACCAGTCTTTCTCCGTTCTAAGCCATTTCCCACAATTTCTCCAGTATCATCTTCCTGAAATATAAACCTGACCATGACACTCCTCTGATTAAAAACTTTCATGGCGGGCTTCCCTGGTGGCGCAGTGGTTGAGAATCTGCCTGCCAATGCAGGGGATATGGGTTCGAGCCCTGGTCTGGGAAGATCCCACATGCCGCGGAGCAACTACGCCCGTGAGCCACAACTGCTGAGCCTGCGCGTCTGGAGCATGTGCTCCGCAACAAGAGAGGCCGCGACAGTGAGAGGCCCGCGCACCGCGATGAAGAGTGGCCCCCGCTCGCTGCAACTAGAGAAAGCCCTCGCACAGAAACGAAGACCCAACACAGCCATAAATAAATAAATAAATAAATAAATAAAAAGAAAAAAAAAAACTTTCATGGCTTCTGATGTTTAAAGGGTAAAGTCCAAACTCCAGAACAAGACACTCAAAGCCTTTTTTTTTTGGCCACACTGCATGGCTTGTGGGATCTTAGTTCCCCAACCAGGGATCGAACCCAGGCCCCACAACATTGAAATCGCCGAGTCCTAACCACTAGACTGCCAGGGAATTCTTTCTCGAAGCCTTTTATAATCTGACCACAGCCTACCTCTGCAATCACTTTTCATGTACTGCCACCTTTCTTCCTACACCATAGGCTAAATTATCCACCATTTTCTCAACACTGCACATATGCTCTTTCACATCCTATGCTTTTGCACATGCTGTTCCCTGTAATGCCCTAAATCTCTAATCTGTTCATGCTTAAAAACCTAGTGCAAATGTCCCCTCATCCAACAAGTTTTCCCTCACATCCAAAGGCTGACTAAATCAGTCCCTTTTCTCTGCTCTCATAGCACTTTACTACAGTTCTGTAACAGTGCTGTAGCACAAATTGGCCTACCATTTATTACTTATTTTCTTCTAACCAACATGAACTGTGATCTCCATCGTTATTTCCAGAGAACTTCATTACTTACTTAACAGCAAGTAAATTTTGAATAAATGTTTGTTAACTGCAAAAATTTCATGTATATAGTATTTTAAACTGTTACTTCTATTTATGACCTTATAACACTGAGTTCCAGTTAAGGTTAACAGAAACATAATTCCCACCAACCCCACAGTGAAAATTCCTCTTTGATCTCTGGTGGGTAACAACATGGAAAGAATAAGATTAGCTTTGCTAGCTAGAAAGCAGAGCTTTCAGAAACTTTAAATTTGCTCAGTGAAGGGCTAATACAGAAGCAAAGTACTACAGTAAATAAAGCATGATTTCTTGAGCCAGAATATTTGGGTTCAAAGTCAGGTCACTAGCTGAGTGTCCTTGGGTAAATGTCTTAATCTCGTGACAATTTCCCTATCCATAAAACAATGATGATAACAACAAATATGTTACAGTATAAAGCAAGGCCTCCAGAGTCAGTAGATCCCTTAACCTCTCTGGTGACAATTTCCCTACCTGTTAAAGAAGATTTAAACTGGATGATAAACTCAGAGAGTTTTAAGGCTTAAATAAGGGCAGGCATGTGAAAGTATTATTTAAACAAAGGCTATCATCAAATGTAAATAGTTTTCATAAGCATTAGCAACTATGGTAAATGGAAAGATTACAGCTAGGAGGAAGGTATGGGGAGGGGTGCTAAGGGTAATAATCAGGCTCCGCACCAGCTCATGCTGGCGGCTGTGGTTCCAACACCACCTTCTCCTGAAAGAAGTAGTTCCTATTCCAAAATCAACACTTATAGAGGTTCAGGTAGAAGGCAAACATTTTTTGGAGGGATAGGAAAAGATATGCATTTATTCATAAAACATTTATTGAACATCCACTGTGTGCCCAGCACTAGTAATGACAGCTCAAGTCTACTGTCCTAAGTAGTGACTACACTATCTTGAGTGTGTGTTTTCATAAAGATGAAAACACAAGAAAAGTCAATTTCTTATCCAAGTTAACTACAGAGCTAATTGCTAGCTCTATACTCACAGAAGAACATTGACTATTCAACTCCAGCTACATGGAACTTGTAACTATTAATAGTATGCAGAGATTTAATCTATAAGAGTAGGTACATTAACCTACAAGTTTCACAAGAATTTTTAAATGAAACATACTCACCCAAGGCAGGGTATCCAAGGTAAAATCGATCTGCTCCCAACCATCCAAGAAAAAGAGACAGTGCAACCGCCACCTTGTATGAATAGCCATTTCTGCACAGAATTGGAACATGAATGTCACATTCATATATTTCCAACATGTAAACATTTTAGAAAATAAAACTGTTAATTATTATTATTTGTTAACTGGTTCATTCATCCACTCAATTAATGCTTTTTGGGTGGCTACTGAGTGCCAGGCACTATCTTAGGCTATTGGAATATATTACTGAACACAAGAGACAAAGATCCCTGACCCCTAAAGAGCTTATAATCTAGAGTATGCCATACCTCTGAGGGAAGAGTGTCCCAGCCAAAAAAATTGCTGTTGCAAAGGCAGCATACCTGACAGTGCAGCAGGAGTGGAGTAAGAGAGGGGAAGAATAGTAGGAGACGAGGTCAGAGAGATAATAGGGGGCAAAGAAGGCAAATCACGCAAGGCCTTGAATATCATCGTTAAGTAAAAACTCTTGTCTTTTACTCTGAGAGATATGTGAAACTACTGCAGAGGTAAATAGAGGTGTGGAGTGTGATCTGATTTAGATTTTAAAATAATCACTCTAGCTGCTGTGCTGAAGATAGACTGTAGGGGAGCATTTGTGAGCTACTGTCACAATAATGTACAATAAACCTTTCCAGATCAAGCAGAGAAGAAACTATGAAGGAGCTAACAGTGAGGAAGAAGTAAAACCAAAAGAGTGTGGTATCTTGGAAAGTCAAGTGAAGACAGTGTATTAAGAACAGAGTGATCAACTGTGCCAAATGTGATTGATGAATGACATAAGAATGCCTGAGAATTTACTACTAAATTTAACCAAGAGGAGATCTTTAGTGGCCTCAGCAAGAGCAATTCTGATAACGATGAGGGCAAAAGACAGAACAGAACAGGCTTAAGAAAGACTGGAAGGGCCATAGTGGTACCTGTGACTCTGCTCTCCCCCACAGCACACCCAAACCTGGCTCCTTCCCCCCATACCTCCCCCTGCCCTCACCGCTACAGCAGTGCCCACAACCCAGGCAACCCCACATATGGCAGAGGGACCCGCCATCTCAAGGCACCAGTAACCCCAGAGGAACAAGCAGCGATGATGAGGGCACTGACGACATCTCTGGCAAAGGTGATAGAGGGTGGAAAGTGCCAATTCTCAAATATAGCCAGAAGGACTCAGGTAAGATAAACTAAGCTTTAACTTATGCTATAGCGCCACCTATTGAAAAACAAAAGAAAGGACTCTAATTACCAACCTGTTGAACTGTTAGAATCAAAGTAAATAAAGGTTTACCTAATAAGAAAGGTATTCACTACTTCAAATGCGCCAGCAAAGGAACAACTCACCAAGCACTATGAAAAAACACAGTAACACAGTATCAGAAAAAGAAAATGACAGTTCTCCAGAAACTAAACTTAAAGTCACAGAAGACTGTGGTCTAACTGACAGAGAATTCAAAACAGGTATCAGGAAGAAACTCAACAATCTATATATAAGAAAACAGAAACACGGTTCAGTGAACTAAGGAATAAAATTAATGAACAGAAGGAATACTTTATCAAAGAGATTGAAACTCTAAAAAAGAACCAAACAGAAGTTATGGAGCTGAAGAACTCAATAAACGACATGAAGAATGGCATTAGAAAGCACTGGAAATAGAGTAGAACATATGGAAGACAGAATTAGCAAACTCAAAGACAGAAATTGAGAAACGATTCAGGTAAAAGAGGAGAGAGCTAAGATTTTTGTTTTAACTGAAGAAACTCTACAAGAACTATCCAACTCCATTAGAAAGGCAACATAAGGACAATGCATATCCCAGAAAGAAAAGAGAGGCAGAAGGGAACAGAGAGCCTATTTAAGGAAATAATAGCTGAGAACTTCCCAAATCTGGGAATGGAACTAGATATACGAGCCCATGAAGCTAATAGAACACCTACTTATCTCAAAACAAGAAGACCTTCTCCAAGACACATTATATTAAAACTGTCAAAAGCCAATGACAAAGAAAGAATTTTAAAGGCAGCCAGGAAAAAAAGAAAAAGAAGACAATAACCTACAAAGGTACCCACATGAGGCTATCAGCAGATTTCTCAGCAGAAACTCTACAGGCCAGAAGAGAGTGGAATGACAAACTCAGAATATTGAAAGATAAAAACTGTCAGCCAAGAATACTCTATACAGCAAAGGTATCACTCAGACAGAAAGGAGAAACAAAGGCATTCCCAGACAAAAAAAAGTTGAGGCGTTTATCACCACTAGACCTGCCTAACAAGAAATGTTGACAGCAGCTCTTCTACCTGTAATGAAAAGGCAAAAGTACACAAAACTTTGAGTAAGGTAATAAATAGACAGAATCAGAAAATTGCAACTGTATATCAGAATAGGTTGTTAAACACTTAATTACAGCAAAGGTTAAAGGGTGAAAAAAAGCACTAAAAATAACTACAGCTATGTCAATTTGGTAACAAACTCACAGCATTTTGTGTTGAGACATATTTGTGACAACAAAAACATAAAAGGAGAAAAGGAAAAGGAAGGAACCCGTACAGGCATATTAGGATAAGATACTACCAGCAGAAAAAGGACTATTTTATCTTTAAAACATTTATACAAACCTCATGATAACCACAAAACAAAAATCTAGTGCAGAGACACAAAACATAAAAAAAGAGAAAACTGAGAAAAACATAGAAAACTACCAAACTAAAACAGCAGACAGAAATGCAAGGAAAAAGAAACAATGGAACTATAGAACAACCAGAAAAGAAAAGATAAAATGTCAATACCAAGTCCTCATATATCAATAATCACACTAAATGGGGACTTTCCTGGTGGTCCAGTGGTTAAGACTCCACGTTTCCACTTCAGGGGGCATGGGTTTGATCCCAGGTTGGGGAACTAAGATCACACATGCTGCAGGGCGTGGCCAAAAAAAAAAAAAATCACAATAAATGTAAATGGATTGAATTCACCAATCAAAAGACACAGAGTGGCTGGATGGATTAAAAAATAAGACCCAACTATATGCTGCCTCCAGGAGACACATCTCAGTTCTAAAGATAAATATAAGTGCAAAGTAAAGGGCTGCAAAATGATACTCTAAGCAAATGGCAGCCAAAAGAAAGCAGGTGTAGCCATACTCACATCAGACAAAACAGACTTCAAACCAAAAAAGTTAATAAGAGGCAAGGATGGACATTATATACTAATGATAAAGGGTACAACCCATCAAGAAGACATAACATTTATTAATATATATGTACCTAACAAAATAGCACCAAAATATATATAAAGCATTATTAACAGACCTAAAGGGAGAAACTGACAGCAACATAATAAGAGTAGGGAACTTTAACACCCCCTGTACATCAATAGATAGATCATCTAGACAGAAAGAGAAGAAGGGAAAGTCGGCCTTAAATGAAACACTAGACCAAAGAGACTTAATAACAGATGTATGTATACAGAACATTCCATTCAAAATCTGCAGAATACACATACTTCTTAAGTGCACACAGAATGTTCTCAAGGATAAACCATATGCTGGGACACAAAACAAGTCTCAATACATTTAAGAAAACTGAAATCATATCAAGCATCTTTTCTGACCACAATGGTATGAAACTAGAAATCAATTATAAGAAGAAAGCTGGAGAAATCACAAATATGTGGAAACTAAACAACATGCTACTGAACAACTAATGCATCAATGAAAAAAATTAAAGAAATTTTTAAAGTACCTGAAGAGAAATGAAAATGAAAATATGACATACTGAAAAACTAAGGGACACACTGCAAAATCAGTACTAAGAGGACAGTTTATAGAAATACAGGTCTACCTCAAGAAACAAGAAAAACCACAAATAATGTAACCATACACCTAAAGTAACTAGAATAAGGAGAAAAATAAAGCCCAAAGTCAGTAGAAGGAAGGAAAAAATAAAAATCAGAGTGGAAATAAATGAAATAGAGACTAAAAAGAAAATAGAAAAGATCAATGAAACTAAGAGCTGGTTCTCTGAAAAGATAAACAAAGTTGACAAGCCTTCAGCTAGACTCACAACAAAAAAAAAAGACAACTCAGATAAATAAAATCAGAAATGAAAGAGGAGAAGTTACAATGGATACCAAAGAAACATGAAGGATTATAAGTGACTACTATGAATGGCTGTATGCCAGTAAATTGGACAACTTAGAAGAAATGGATAAATTCTTAGAATCATACCACTTTCCAAGACTGAATCAGTAAGAAATAGAAAATCTGAATAGACCTATCACTAGTAAAGAGATGAAACATTAACCAAAAACCTCCCCCAAAACAAAAGTCCAGGACCAGATGGCTTCACTGGTGAATTCTACCAAACATTCAAAGATTTAATACCTATCTTTCTCAACCTCTTCCAAAAAACTGAAGAGGAGGGGACGCTTCCTAACTCATTTTACAAAACCAGCATTACCAAAACCAGACAAGGACACCACAAGAGGAGAAAATTACAGCCCAATATCTCTGATGAACATAGATGCAAACATCCCTAACAAAATATTAGTAAACCGAATACAACAATACATTAAAAGGATTATACGCCATAATCAAATGGGATTTATTGCAGGGATGCAAGGATGATTCATCCACAAATCAATCAATGTGATACACCATATTAACAAAATGAATAAAAATCATATGATCACCTCAAAAGATGCAGAAAAACATTTGGCAAGATTCAAAATCCATTTATGATAAAAACTTTCAATAAAATGAGTACAGAAGGAATGTACCTCTACATAGTAAAGGCCATATGTAACAAACCCACAGCTATCATCATATTCAACAGTGACAAACTGAAAGCTATCCCTCTAAGATCAGGAACAAGACAAGTATGTCCACTCTCATCACTCTTATTCAACATACTGGAAGTCCTAGCCAGAGCAATTAGGCAAGAAAAAAATAAAAGGCAAGGAAGAGGTAAAACTGTCACTATTTGTGGATGACATAATTTTATATATAGAAAACCCTAAAGACTCCACCAAAAACTATTAGAAATAATAAACAAATACAGTAAAACAGCAGGGTAAAAAAATCAATATACAAAAATCTGTTGTGTTTCTATACGCTAACAAACTAGCAGAAAAAGAAATTAAGAAAACAATCCCATTTATAATTGCAACAAAAATAATAAAATACCTAGGAATAAATTTAACCAAGGAGATGAAAGACCTGTATACTAAAAACTATAAGACATTATTGAAATAAACTGAAGAAAACACAAAGAAATGTAAAAATATCCCATGCTCATGGATTGGAAGAATTAACATTGTTAAAATACACATTACCTAAAGCAATTTACAGATTCAGTGCAATTCCTATCATACAACTCAATAACCACAAAACAAACAACCTGATTAAAAAATGGACAGAGGATCTGAACAGACATTTTTCCATTTAAGACATGGCCAACAGGCACTTGAAAAGATGTTCAATCATCAGAGAGATGCAAATTAAAACAATGAGATATCACCTCACACATTAGAATGGCTATTATCATAAAAACAAGAAAAAACAAGATGTTGGAGAGGATGTGGAGAAAAGGGAACCCTCATATATTGTTGGTGGAAATGTAAATTAGAGCAGCCACTATGAAAAACAGTATGGACGGACTTCCCTGGTGGTGCAGTGGTTAAGAATCCGCCTGCCAATGAAGGGGACACAGGTTTGAGCCCTGGTCTGGGAAGATCCCACATGCTGCGGAGCAACTAAGCCCATGTGCCACAACTACTGAGCCTGCACTCTAGAGCCTGCGTGCCACAACTACTGAGCCCGTGAGCCACAACTACTCAGCCGTGTGCCACGACTACTGAAGCCCATGCACTTAGAGCCCGTGCTTCACAACAAGAGAAGCCACCGCAATGAGAAGCCCATGCACCGCAACGAAGAGTAGCCCCTGCTCGCCACAACTAGAAAAAGCCCATGCAGCAATGAAGACCCAACCCAGCCATAAATAAATAAATAAATAAATAAATAAATAAATAAATAAATAAATAAATTTATTTTAAAAAAAAAGAAAAGAAAAGAAAAACAGTATGGAGAAAACTACCATATGATCCAGCTATTCCACTTCTGGGTATTTATCCAAAGAATAAGAAAACACTAATTCAAAAAGATATATGCATCCCAATGTTCACTGCAGCATTATTAACAACAGCCAAGATATGGAAACAACCTAAGTGCCCACCAATGAATGAGTGGATAAAGAAGATATGGTGTATATATATACAAGAATACTAGTCAGCCATTAAAAAAAAAAAAGACAAAATCTTGCTACTTGTGACAACATGCATAGACCTTAAGGTCTATGTGCTAAGTGCCATGTGCTAAGTTAAATAAGTCAGATGGAGAAAGACAAATATGACAAATACCATATGATTTCACTCATATGTGGAATATAAATAAAAAAGTAAATGAACAACAAAAAATAACATAAAAACAAACACATAGAAACTGAGAACAGACTGGTAGACACAGAGGTGAAGGGGGGTAGGAGGTAGGCGAAATGGGTAAAAGGGATCAATTGTATGATGATGGATGGAAACTAGATGTGGTGAGAAGCACCCTGCAGTGTATACAGAAGTTGAATTATAATGTACACATGAAACTTATATAATGTTACAAACCTATGTTAACTCAATTAAAAAAAAAAGTTGGAAAAAAAAAAAAAGTTGGAAAAAATTAAAGAAAAGAAGTATTAGATAACTCTTTCAAGGAGTTGCTGCAAAGAGGAGTAAAGAAATAAAAAGGTAGCTGGAGTTATCATTTTAAAGTCAAATCTGATCATGTCGGTCTCCTGCTTACGATCCTGTTTTTTGCATTGACTCACAATCAGGACATTTTCAGGGAGTTAGGGGAGATGGTAAACAACCCAGAGATTCTGTCTATGCATCTAATATTATAAGAACGTCAGATTTTACATTGAGGGCAGTAGTGCCCCATCTACATGGTAATGGGTCACCAGACTAGAAGTAGAGAAATAAATTGGGAGACTCTGTAGAAACTCAAGCTATAACCTACTGGATAGTAGCAGTGGGAGAGAAAAGGAAACAAAATTGGGAAATACTAAGAAAGCAGAAGCAGCCAGAAGAAATGTGGGGAATGAGAGAATAGGAGAATGACTCCAAAAGTTTCTGCTTAAGAAACTGGGTAGAACAGCTGCATTCACTAATACAAAGGAGGAAATGATTTGAAGGAAAGGACCTTTATATAAAGATGGTGAGAGAAACCAAAGGGGTGGATGAATGAAGCAGAGAAAAGGACCAAGGACATCATCTTGGGAATATCAAGATTTAAGGAAGAAGGAAAGGAATAGGAATCAAAAGAAATAGAAGTGTGTTTTATACTGGAAGTCAAGGAAAGAAAGTGTTTTAAGAAAAGGGAATGCCAAATGCTGTAGAAGGATTAAGATATGGACTATAAATATCCATTTGATATAGCAACAAAGATGGCTGGCGAATTTCAGTATGGCCAAAAGCCATACTGCATTAGACTGAAAAATTCATAAAAGATAAATATTATAGAAACAAGCCTCTCAAAAAGCTTGGCTGGTAAGGGGAATGAAATTAGAAAAGCAGTTACCTACATAAATAAATCATCCTAAAGGATAATCTAAAAACTGGTGGTGTAGAAGAGATTTGTCTAATTGTTTACCAAATCATTTCTCTTTTTCTCATGGACATACAACTAAACTACAGGCAGACCTTGTTTGGTGTGCTTTGCATTATTGTGCTTTACAGATAAACTGCGTTTTTTACAAGTCGAAGGTTTGTGGCAACCCTGCATCAAGCAAGTCTATCGGCACCATTTTTCCAACAGCATTATTTGAAAATTAAGGTATGGTTTTCTTAGACACAATGCTATCGCACACTTAATAGACTACATATAGTATAAACCTAACTTTTATGTACACAGGGAAACCAAATGATTCACGTGACTTGCTTTATTGCACTGGCCTGCAACCAAACTCACGATATCTCTGAGATATGCCTTTGTATATACTGTAGCTTACTTTGCAGTTAAGTGCAGCCATCACTTAGTTTTGGCCAATGGAATGAGGACAGAAGTGATGTATGCCATCATTTTATGTCTGGCCAATAACACATTCCTGCAGGGGTTCTTTCTCCACTTTCCATCTGCTGGCTGAATGGAAAGGACTCTAAGGACTAGAGGAAGCAAAGCTACAAGGTGAAAGCACAAGACCCCGCATGATTGCACGGAGCAACTACCACTCCCTTCACCCCACCCAGATCTCCAAGGCAACACAAATGGGACTGTGATGTGAGTGAGAAATAACATTTACTGTGTTCAGTCACTGAAATTCTTAAGACATTTGTTACAACAGGCTGCTCCAACTAATGCAGGTGGCCAGTACAAATAGGTGTGTGACTCGGTGACCAATCAGACGTAGTTACTAGACTTCAGTTGCTGAAGAATACATTATAGAATGGCTATATCTGCAACACTGAGATGGAGTTCTAGTCAAGTATCAATATTATAAAAGGATATGCCAACATGAGAAGGAAGATATGTAAACTGGAAAAGGGACACTCAGTGAATTAAGAATTTGTCAGTGAGTCTTTACTCAGTAGCTAACTAGCAGCTGGCTGTTTGGTAGGCATATGCTGAATATCCTGATAAAGGAAAGTGATATATCAGGTTATGTTACTTTTGTGACTTATCATTAAAATTATCTATCAATCTAACTCCCCTTGTTCTGATTCAATGCTCATCAAGCAAATTCTATTTTGGAATTGTAGACTTTATGACAGGAGGGGAATAAGTTGGCCAGTAGACTTGGAGTATCTAGTTTCCTTGATAGTTATATTTCCTATCACAATTGACATCAATGTCTTGTGAGCATGATTAGTACAGCTCAGTTGCATTGAGCCTAATCTACTCAGAGACAGTAAGAGAAAAATCAGAGTTAACTTGGAAATTAAGTGGCAGATCATTGTGGTGTAACCATTATAGGTAATATGAACCTGCAACGTCCAACCTGAATGGTAGCTGTTCTTAATGGATGATTTTCTTAGTTGTTGTATTATAACCTTGGACCAACACTTAACAAATTATTTGTCATTTGGAAACATCAATCTATAAATCTAAAAACTGACTAAACCATATCTAAGTACTTTGGAAATAATTCCCTTTAACAATTTTTACTTAACTTATGAGCAATCTTGGAACCCAAGAAGCTTAAAGTGATTGGATTACACAGCAAGATAGAATTTAAAGCCCCTCATTAACTCAGTGAAGTAGGGTCAAAGAGAAAAAGACTCTAATAGTAATTTCTAAGAATTCTAATAGAACTTGCAGAAACAGTCAAATAGTGGTTGTTTTTTGATATAACTGCAAAATAGGTGCCATCATATAAAACGCAATAACGTACAGTAAAAGGTAAAAATATAATGCCAACAATTAATAAAAACGGGTAAAATTAAATCATGCTTTCAGGACAAAGCATAAATATAAGAATAAACTGTTAGCTTTACTGGAGCAAAAATAAATAGCAAACTTAAAAGTCCTTTAAACAAAGAATACTCCCAACAAAATAAAACCATTTGTCTTAATATACCAAACTAACTTTTGAATTCTGTTTAACATTACCATTTATCATCCAAACCTATTACAAATAATGAAACCAAGTTTCAAAATGCAAATGATTACTAATTAGCATTCTTTTAATACTATAGGTACACAATCCGTTATTTGCACTCGAGAAAGCCCCCAAATTTTGAAAACAGAATTTTTTCATAAGCCATTTGGTAGCAAAAACTGGCTGAACTGACATGGCATGAAGCCATTCATTCTATTTATCCCACATAGTGAACTACTGAGCTTTACTTGGTTGGTAAACTGCATTTATATAACAATATGCACACTTAAAATAGAGATTTTCTGACAAAAGCAAAAAGATAAAAATTATATTAGTGCAGGATTCTCCTTACAAATTAACTCTTTTCCTCTTCACTCCATTCAGTCAAGATACAACATAGGCAAGTAATCTGACAATTTAGCTTCAGTAAGGTAGGTACTTACACATTTCGGCAAGATATGGGCTTGAGAAAACCAATTTCGTTTCCAGTAAAATGTGTTTCATTGCCACCAGAATCCTTACAAGTTATGTTAGGTGCTGGAAAACATGGAACTAAAGGCAGAAAAAAGAAAAAATCCATTATTTTTTTTCTTGTGGAAAAGTATGTAATTATGTTTTTTCCTAAAGCTAGCAATACACACAAGAAAATATAATGTTAAAACAAACCACCTCCCAATATAACATGATATACTTTAATTTAGATAGGAAAAGCTACATTTTATATACATATATATATATATATATATATATATATACACACACACACACACACACACACACGTACAAGATGCAGATAATATGATAGAGTAGTCTCAACACAAAAGCATAACAATTGCCACACTGAGTTAGATGCATGACCCATCAAGTTCAACCTCCTGCCTCTGACAAAGGTAACAAGGGAAGAATTGCACATTACTATCCTTTACTTCATCTCTAGAATAAAGAATATTTCTCGAATTTTTGTTGGTATCTCATTAGGTAATTCATTATTTAACATAATCTGATTTTATATTTTCAGTTTATAAAGTTCTTATAGATGATGGCTACAATAAACTAAGATTCCTCTTTATTCTCAATAAATTACTTTCATTTATTCTAAATGTATAGAATTTGGTTTTTGTTTCTCTATTTCCCTCTAGGATTTGATGTAGTGTATTATCTCAGCATTTAGTAATTTTGATCATTATTCATACCCCAAATGACATGATAATAAGAGGCAGTAACACTTACAGAGCTTACTATGTGCTAGGCTGGCACTGTCCTGAAGTCTTTATGGCTCATCATGTAAAGAGCTAGAATTCTGGGGACTTCCCTGGTGGTGCAGTGGTTAAGAATCCACCTGCCAATGCAGGGGACATGGGTTCAATCCCTGGTCTGGGAAAATCCCACATGCCGCAGAGCAACTAAGCCCGTGCGCCACAACTACTGAGCCTGCGCTCTAGAGCCCGCGAGCCACAACTACTGAGCCCACGTGCCACAACTACTGAAGCCCATGTGCTGAGTCCATGCCCCGCAACAAGAGAAGCCACCGCAATGATAAGCCCGCATATTGCAACAAAAAGTAGCCCCCGCTCACCGCAACTGGGAAAGCCCACACGCAGCAACAAAGACCCGACGCAGACAAAAATAAATAAATTTACGAAAAAAAAAAAGCTAGAACTTCGGAATGAGAATGACCTATCTGTGCATTGCCTGTTTCAGAACCTTGGATTCCTTATGGATAAAAATAGCACTAAGATCATAATAAGACTATTGTGGGGATTAAATGTGATACAAAATACCTAGTGTAAGGCACAGCATTTAGTAGGCATTCAATAAATGTTAGTGCCTTTTCCTCCTTCACTGTTTCTGACTATAAGGTACTAATGTTTTTAGGCTAGTTTCAGTAAATGCTTATCTCTATGTTTAGCAACAATACAGTGGTTTTTTTTTTTTTTGAGAAAATGAAAACAGAACTTGGTCTAATAGTGTAAAACAAACAAACAAACAAAAAAACACAGACTCCAGAGTTTTATTATGAGAGAAAAATTGTATTTATTTTCTGTCTATAATCATCTTAAGATTTCCAACAAATCACTGTCCTTTTTTATGCCAGAGTAGTACACTGAGAGAATGAGGCCAGGAAAAAAACTCTATAATGACTTTGCACCCTTCTGTGTGTTACTGATAGTTCAAACTATACCGTCCCATAAATTTTATTTATTTAATGTATTTACATTTCCAACACAAGGAGGTGCTTATGCTAAAAGGCATAGATAGATTCAATACAACTGAGAACCACTTAAACAAGAAAAAAAGTAATAAAATTAAGGGAAGAGGGAGAGTGAAGAAATAATTATACTGGGAAACAACTAAGGGAAGACAGTATAACTGACCACAAATTTAGCTGAGAGGTTCCTGGTAGTTAAGGCAAAAAGCTTTACAGAGCTACTGTGATATAACTGAAAGAAAGCATACCAATTCACCTCTAAACCACTGTGGGAATTTGGTTTGGTTCATGACACAAGGGTAAGAGAATGTAATAGAGAAGGTCCTCAATTAGAACTTTTAAAACAACAGAGGTTTTCCACATAGCCATTTCTCACACTGACTCCAGACATAAGCAAGAGCTTATAATGTTAAGATCTACAGAGATAGGGCAAAAGTTAACACATGATTTATATGTAGCTGTTTTGCCATCTGCCTTGATATACGGATAAAACGTACTGACTTTTATGAATGAATTATTATCATGTCCCTTAGGTTATATCTCTCAATCTGCCATCTTAGGTCATGCTTTTGACTGGAGCTATATAGTAAGTAGACAACTCAAAACTGAGATTAACATATGTTTGGGGGCTTCCCTGGTGGCGCAGTGGTTGAGAATCTGCCTGCCAGTGCAGGGGACACGGGTTCGAGCCCTGGTCTGGGAAGATCCCACATGCCACGGAGCGACTAGGCCCGTGAGCCACAATTGCTGAGCCTGCGCGTCTGGAGCCTGTGCTCCGCAACAAGAGAGGCCGCAATAGTGAGAGGCCCACGCACCACGATGAAGAGTGGCCCCCACTTGCCGCAACTAGAGAAAGCCCTCGCACAGAAACGAAGACCCAACACAGCCATAAATAAATAAATAAATAAATTAAATTAAATTTAAAAAAAACATTTGAAATGCTAATATATATTCTATGTTACCAACTGAAAGGAGATCAGTATGCTCTATTTCTATGATGAAGGAATGATGGAAAGTAATTTTGCTTTCCAGGGGACATTTGGCAATGTCTGGAAACATTTTTGGTTGTCACTACTGGGAAGCTGCTACTGGCATCTAGTGGGTAGAGGCCAGGGATGCTCCTAAACATCCTACAATGCACAAGACAGCCTCCTCACAATAAAGAATTATCTAGTCCCAAACATTAACAGTACTAAGGTTGAAAAACTGCTGTAGATCAGTGGTCTTCAAAAACTGTGGCTCACACACTCCCTAAAATAATTTTTTAAAACCATATACTCCCTCACACATTTTTAACTTGACATCTAAAATTTTTCACCATGGATTTAAATTGTTGGGAAAAATATTATTTCCAACATACTGTAAATACTGCCCTTAGTATTGAAATATTATAGCATTCTTTAAAATGGAATCTAAATACCACAGCAATTTGATAGCCATTATGATCCAACCAAGAATATGAAAGGGCTCTTCTTTAAAATTCAGAAATTTTACATCAATTGTAGGAAAAAATACACATATAAAAACTGAGGATCTGGAAATTGATTATTTTAGACACACTGTGGGCTGAATTGTACCCTCCCAAAAAGATATGTTGAAGTCCTAACCCTCAGTACCTCAGAATGTGACCTTGCTTAGAAATAGAGTCTTTGCAAATTTAACCAAGTTAAGATGAGGTTATTAGGGTGGGCCCTAATGCAATAAGACTGGTATCCTTAAAAAAGGGAAAACTGAACATACACAGGGAGAAGATGATGTGAAGACATATAGGCAGAAGCAATGTGAAGACAGAAGCAGAGATTAGACTAATGTGGGGCATTTCCTGGTGGTCCAGTGGTTAGGACTCGAGGCTTTCACTGCCGAGGGCCCAGGTTCACTCCCTGGTCGGGAACTAAGATCTCACAAGCTACGCAGCATGGCCAAAAAAATTTTAAAAAGAGAGAGAAACTAGGATTGATTAGGTTGCAATCCGAGGAATGTCAAGGATTGCCGGCCACCCCTAGCAACTCGAAAGAGGAAACAAAAAATTCTACCCAGAGTTTGAGAGGGAACATGGCCTTGCCAACACCTTGATTTCAGACTTCTAGCCTCCAGAGACAGTAAACGTCTACTGTTTTAGGCCATCCAGTTTGTAACACTGTTACTAACAGCCCTAGAAAACTAATTCATCTATATCTGTTTACCTCTTGGAAAGTTTTGTCCACCCCCCAGGACTACATGTACTCCAGTTAAGGCATCAGACATGTAAATAAGTCAAAGCAATGTCTGGTTTAAAAAAATTAAAGTTTTTTGCCTTGGTGAGGACCATTCCACCTCCACAAAGAAGTGACCTGCAGGAAGATCTATAGATAGACACGTTTTTCTTCAAATAACACCCTTAATTTTTTTTCAAATCCTCAAAGTAGTAAGTTCTGGATTGGAAAATTGTGCAATAAAACAGAATTCTATTACTAAATTTTGGATACTTTTCCTCTAAATGTATTACTACCTTGTACTTGCTGTTTGAAGCTGTCACTTTCTTGCCTTATAGCCTTGTTAGATCTTCCTGCAGACTATCTAAAATCAGATCTTAAAGAGATAGTTGCAATACAAAACACTATAATTATGATTCCCATTGGGGTTACTGTCCAATGCACCTTGCCTAACAGAAATGTACTGTTTTTTGAGATTACAGGTTCCTGTACAAAATTTTGAAAGATCAAACATTTATAGGTGAGTTGCAAAAATGCTTTATAAAAATATTAAAAACTAAATCGTACCTTTCTATTTTTTGGTTGGATACTATTAATTGTTCAAACTCCTATATTTTGACAATTTTAGTTTTCAATGCTATTGTATCATTTCTAATATAAGAAATGATTTGTATTCAATATGAGCTGCTTTGTATTTAATGAGACAGATAAAGGAGAGAAAAATGCCCAATGTTCTAGGCTTAGAACCTCAGGAAAGATACAAATAGTGGAAGTACCAGAGTGAAGGGGAAACCACATTGCTACAGTAATTCTAGAGAAGTCTGACAGAAGTATGAGCTAATTATTTCAAGGGATGAAAATTATGTACTTTAATGAGGATGGATGAGCTGCTGCTCCCAGTATAGTGAGATAACATGAGAAAATATTAAAGAGAAACATTGAGACTGATCCGATTTGTTTCAACTGATAGAAAGCTCCAAAAAGCAATACTTTAGAATGGGACGAATCTGTGTTTAAGTCCAAACTCTGTCACTTAACTAGTATGTTCTTTTGGGCCAGTTACAAAACCTCACTGGACCTTGTTTTGTAATCTGTGAAATGGGAATAAGACCCTTGTAATGCTATTATACACGTATTAAAAGCATATGGTATGTAAAGCATGATGCTTGGCTAGAGGAAGTGTTCAACTTCCTTACTCTAGGAAATTAGAGAACTTCAACACTGAGAAGACTAAGAGAATGAACCTGACATGAGGACTGAATATAACATGTGAGTGGATGTAAATTTAATAATTTTGTGAAATGAAATTAATCTATTCAATAGATGCCTACAACCCTAGAGTTTATTCATTTTCACATATTTTATAATTTCATTTGACCCTTATTTATTTTTTTTAAAGGAGTCCTTCTTTCCTTCCTTCCTTCCTTTTTGGCTGCACTGGGTCTTCGTTGCTGTGCGCGGGCTTTCTCTAGTTGTGGCGAGTGGGGGCTGCTCTTCGTTGTGGTGCGTGGGCTCTAGGTGCGTGGGCTTCAGTAATTGTGGCCCGTGGGCTTAATAGCTGTGGCTTGCAGGCTCTAGAGTGCAGGTTCAGTAGTTGTGGCACACGGACTTAACTGCTCCGCGGCATGTGGGATCTTCCCGAACCAGAACTCGAACCCGTGTCCCCTGCATTGGCAGGTGGACTCTTAACCACTGCACCACCAGGGAAGCCCGACCTTTATTTAAAAAAAAAAACTATTAAGTAGGCAGAACTAGTAATATGCTCCTTTTTTCTTTTTTTCCTTTTACAAACAGAAAAACTGAGGTTCCAAGAAATTAAATGAGCTCACCAAAGTGTCATAAATTGGTAATATTCTACAAGTCCTAGACTAACTCACCACTTTTAATCAGTACTCTTTTCATTATACCATGATAATGCCATGCTTACACTGATATCAGGAACAAGCAAAAATAAATCAATATGATGAGATTAAGGAAGCCAGTTTCCAATAAATGTTAACTAGTTGACAAAATTAAGCAACATGCTACAAGCTTGAAAACTACTCCATTTGCAGTTTTCTTGCAAAATGTTTGGCTCTGGTCAATGTCTAGGATTTAGATGGCATCAATTTAAGCATGGTACACTGTTATTTCTCAATTATAAAAAGCAGCACCGTTTTTTAAATACGAAAAAGCTAAACTAGAAATAAAATAATCAATGAAGTTTCATCACAGTAAAATGGACTGACCTAGAGAGGAGGTGGTTTGGGATCCTACTCCAGTTAACATCATGCCTCTGCACTCTGATCTGATCTGTCAAATAAAAGGGTCAGACTCTTTTATTTATGATTTCTGTAACAGGTTATACTGCATAATGACCGGATAATTAAATGTGTCAATCTAGAATTCGGGTGAAAGCAAAAGATAAAGTTGGTAAGAGCCAACCCTATCTTCATATTTCTAGTGTTAAAAGACACCTCTCCTCTGGAAGTGCTGGAGCTGGAAAATCATCATTTTGTAACTATCACAGTAAAGAATGATTCGGAGGACTTCCCTGGTCGTCCAGTGGTTAAAACTCCGTGCTTCCACTGCAGGGGGCACGGGTTCGACTCCTGGTCAGGGAACTAAGATCCCGCATGCCTTGCAGCATAGCCAAAGGAAAAAAAAAAAAAATTGAATGATTCGGGGTAGAATCATCATGGTTGCTAAGTCTAGGGGAAATTTTTGATGAGGGATAGGATATTTGCATGGTCTAAATGAGTCTCCCCAAAGACTGTTTATTAGTTGCAAAGGAAAAAATATTTAACTGAAAAGTCTGAGTGATCAACACTTAACATCATCAATGAGAGGCAGATAGATATCATGTCCCTCAGCTGTGAGATGCAGAGGACACGCCATCACTTACGTAGTTTTCCATCCTGGGATGCAGAACCTAAATCTAGTTGTAAGGAAATATCAGACAATCCCAAATGAGGAACATTCTATTAAAATAAAGGGGACTGTAGTCTTCAAACTTATCAGTATCATTAAAGACAAAGCTGTGGAAATATTCCAAGTTAAGGAAAACTAAAGGCAAAACCTGATCTTGGGATCCTGTACTGGGGGAAAATGCTATAAAGGCTTTATTTGGGTCATTTGACAAAATCAGAATGTAGATGGTAAAGTACATGCATTAATACTGAATTTACTCAAGTTTACAACTGAACTGTGGTTATGTCAGGAGAATATCTCTATTCTTAGAAAACACACACAAACATATTTAGGGACAAAACATATATACACAAATTCAGAGAGAGACAGAGAGCATGCATGAGTGCATAATGATAAAGCCAGAAGGATAATGTTTAACAATGGGTGAATCTGGGGAGACGGTGTATGGGTGGGTGTACTATTGTACACCCATATTGTACTATTCTTGCAATTTTTCTGTAAGCTTGAAATTATCTCCAAATAAAAAGTTTAAAAATAACACACTCTTTGCATAACTAATTTATGCTATTAGAAGTTAGGATAATAATTATCATTAAGGCAGGGGAGTGGCTATAAGAGAGCATGGGGCAGAGTCGTAGCATGTTGATAAGGTTGTTTCTTAATCTGGAAGCATTCATAGGTGTGTTCAGTTTGTGAAAATTTATTTGAGTTATATTTAAGTGTACTTTTCTGTAAATATATTTCAATAACATCTTAATAAAAAAGACCTTCTGCCAAAGGACCAGAGCAAAATTTCTGGAAATGGAGTTTAAATACTTTTGTATTTCACTGATCAGAAAATTAAAAACACTTGCTTATATATGTTTTTATGTATATATACATTCTAGACAGAACACTCCTTGAGGGCAGAGATTGTCTTCTTTTATGTATCATCTATACCATTTAGCAGAAGCCTGCCATATAATAACTTCTCAATAAATAAATTTCTCAATAATAATTTATAACATAAATGTTCACTGTTAGTTGTTTTGATCCATTTAATTATTTTAATTTAATTATTAAACTATTACAAATAATTTCTCAATAAATAAAGATGCATGTTAACTGGTATTGGGCTAACTGGTAACCATTTTAAGACCACAACAGTTTATTGTCATAGTTGAATCTCCTTTGCCTTTGGTCCCAATTCTTACTCTCTACCTCCAAACTCCCCTCTCTGTAAAACATTCCACCTACTCATTCCTTACTAAAAAGTATAGTTTAAGAAAATTAAACTTAGTTTGAGGATTCTGCAATAGTCCTTCATATACTCAAAAAAACAGAAGAAAAATTTTGGCTAGAGAAACGAGAGAGATCACACTTTTCACAACTCTAATATAGTCCTATGTCAGGACCAAAGCATGTTTCAAGGGTCATTTTGATGTCCTCTCTGATCAACACTCAGAAGTGACTCACCACAGCCACTCCACTAGTCTTGCGTGTTTTAAAAAGGACAATTAAAAAAAGCATCCTGTGGACAGACATAGCCTCATGAGGGCTGGGCTGGTAGAACCTCTCCCAGATCTTGGCTGAACACTTCTGGGTCATGCATAAATTATAATCCACATGCAGAAGCCCTGTAACTCATATTTGTCTCAGAAACTTTATTTTCTTTTTAAAGTCATAATAATAATCTAAAGTCATCTATTTATTAATTTTTAACATTTTATATGTGTTTCCAGATTGTTAGGCACTTATGGTTTATTCTCTCCAAATGAATAACCATGCCATTCCTGTATATAGAAAGCCTTCCTTTTATTTTTCTGCAGCTCTCCACTTACATCATCTATGATAACTTACCTGACAGGTCATGATGTGACCATAACACCTCCAAGTCCTTTTATACTTCCTAGCAGTCTGATCATTTGATTTCGTAGTTGTTTATAAACTTATTTAGCAATAATTACTTAAGTGGATTCAAACTTATCTTACAAAAGAGACACCTAACTGGAGGGCAGAGCTCTTTTTGGTCAGAAACTATTCTTTTCAGTTGTATAATTTCCTTCAAAATCCTCATACCTACAAAGAATTCTGCAGACTAGAAAAGGCTTTTTTGAGATGGCTGGCTGCCTGATTCCTAGTTTAAAGTGACCTCAGTCACAACAGTACTCACAGATTTCCAACATATTTCATATACGTGGTTGAGTATCTGAAAGCTCATTCTTCTTTATGTGTGTTAACACTATTCTCTGTATTCTGAGAGCACAATACAAAAGACTGAACTGTAACACAGGCAAATCAGAATATACTTATAAAGCAATTTAAAAAGGAGGGGATTCCATGCAAAGCTCCTTTAAGTCTAACACATCTAAATTAAATAAATGTACACATATTGAGCAATATTTACTATAAAACTCATATATATATAACCTACTACTGTTTATATGATAAAATTTCATTACTCCAGAATACTAGCAAAACGTCTGTTATAAAAGTTTAACACAATTTACTTTCAAGTATCTCTGCTGCCTAGAATGGGGCTAACAGTGTGTCAAAATATAAAGAGATAAAAAAGAGAAGGGAGATCTTTTAAAAATATATACAAATTCATAATCAAGAGGTCAGTTATTTGACTATAAGATACTTTTGAAAAACTGAAAGTTTTTTGCAGTTAAAAAAATCCTTTTAATCTGATTTCCATAATGAATCTGTTTAGTAGCTTTCAATTTATAAAGAAAACATCAATTATTGTCTTATTTCCTGTCTAAACAATAAAACAATCAGTATATATTCAATAGGTGTTTTTTTCTCAAAATAATACTAGGTATTGACCATCATTATGTACCATGTCATATAAGAATGCCAAATCCAAATAGCTCCAACATACATCTATCTGCCTCCTTTCCAACATATAACCCTTTAGAAGGCTAAACAACTTATTTTTATCTAGCGTTACGTATTTTTTGGAATAACAGAAGCTCCCCCAAATCATTAGGTTGAGGGTGTTATCCATTATCAAAACGTCTAAGAAAATACTGATGCACACTTAAAATCCTTACCATATTGTTTTCATACTTAGGATGTACCTAAGTATATTTTAGAAGTGCATGATATGGGTGATATAGCTCCTCACTGTACCTTATTGGACTAAAAGTCTCATTTCAAGTTCTTTGAGTAATTAAAAGTCTAAAGAAACATCTTTGTAAAACATAACTTGATAAATAAAGGGCAACAAGAAAGCTATATAAACTGATTCCAAAGGTTTTTTTAAAAAAATGAATGAAAATAAAATCTTCTCAGTTTATATAATTAATAGAATAGGATTATTTTTTAAATTAAATATTAACAACCCCTAGCCAGTTCTCCAATATTAAGTTGTTCTGGAAACTGAATAATAATAATGTTGTAAATCAAGAAAAAACACATTTATTAATTACTGTTAGCGATCACACATTCACCTATGAAATAATGTTTTAAAAATTATTTTAAAAAACATGTTTCTGGAAGTCTTACCATGAGCTGTGTAGTTTGTACAGTTAACTGGTTCTTGTGTAGCATCATTTATTTTTGGATCTTTACAAATATATGTAGAAAAGTTAAGGAAATATGAACTACATTCCAATATAAAACATTATCATCTTGTCTTTAACATGTCATCTTATATACTTATGCTTATATTCACATGTGAAAAGAGGATGTTAGTTTGTCCAAGTCAACAAGCACAGGTATACTTTTAGTGTCACTAAATAATACCTGAATATTCATTTATTACAGGAAAATTGTATTAAAAACTCTAGCAGAGGGTGCTATGCTTATAGAACATCAGTCAGGGTTTAAGCACAAAGCACACAAAAAAAATGAAAATAAAAATCTTTACCAAATTATTATAAGAGAACTTGAGGTTAAAAAAATCAGTTACCAGATATCTGACTGAAATTATTCACAGGCCCCAAGTATTACCATATACATAATTTCATGTAACACAAATAACCCTGGGATGTAGATACTATTATCCCCACATTACTGAAGCAAACTGATGCTCAAGGTTTGAGTGATTTATCCAAAGTGGTATGAGTGATAGGTAGTAAAATCAGATTTCCTGATTCCAAGCCAGGGGTGCTTCCCATCAGACTGCGAGGAAGACGGCTGTTTTAGGTGGGTCTACATGGTCTCTCCAACAGGATTTCAGGCTTCTGTAGATGGATATAATAATTATCTTCTCATAGATGTTCACAACACTTGGGGTCGGGGTTCTGTTTCCTAAATATTTTATTGACACTAATATGAGATAAGTAAGGTACTCACAGGATGTCTCTGGAGACACAGTCTGACACCTCTTTAGGGTTTTTGAATCACTATTGGAAATCTCATCTTTATGCCAGGAAAAACATTTTCCAGTTAACATCATCTTGTATGCTCAGCCACTTCTAAGTTTCAAAAAGCACAACTCTTCATACTGCTCAATTATTTTATTAGAAAGAATCACCCTGACATTTTTGCCAAGAAAGGGACTCAACTTACTAGGTCAGTGATTCTCAAACTCCTAGCATAATGGTAATCAGCAAATTAGAGCTATTCTCTAAAAATTGAATAATGGCGGCCTCTCCTCAACTCCTAAAAATACCATCCAATTTTCTTAATTTTAAGATTTCCTCTCATAGAATCTTTCTTATATCTCCGGCTTCTATTAATTTTTCTGGTCTACAATTTGTATGAAACTGTCTAATTTTGTACAAAAGTACCTATTTTAATTTGAATGTAACTCCCATTTCATATCCTCCTCCCTTTATCAGAGCTGCTGCAATGAACAGATCTACTTAACTCCTCCAGCCTCAGTTTTCTCATCAGTAAACAAGCAGCTAACACATATAGCCCCTACTATGTGCCAGGCATTGTTCTAAGTGACTTACCTGTACTAATTTATCACAACAGACCTTTAAGTTGGTAGCACTGTTATCTATATTTTTACTCATGATAAAACAGAGTTCAAATAATTTGTCCACGGTTACAAAGTGGAGCAGGAATTTGCCCCCTTGCAGTCTGGGATCTCATGTAGGTCGAGAGAGTATAAGGTAATAAATGTAAAGTTAACGATAAATGGGCAACATACATTGGCTATATCGTTATTAACTACTGTACTTGTCTTCCCCGAAGTCGGCAAATTTCCAGGGTAGGGTCTATCAACCTTTTAACTTAATTCCAGTGCTTACAAACATGGCCCAACATACTTCAGTATCTACGTGTTTGAACAAATAAACCCACCGGTTAAAAAAATGAATTTTTAAAAAAGAAAGGGGGATCACAAGAGGAAGCGTCAACGATCAGTAAAATCCCAAGGAAATCACACAGGATAGCCTCTGTCCGTCCCAGCCCCACATCTCTCTTCACCGCCTGGGGTCCCTCGGTCATTAAAGGACACAGGTCACCTTTCCTTTCAGTACAACCTTAGCCCGTGTTGAGAGCCGCGACCCACTCTCGACCCCGAATCTACCTCGCCCCATGGTGGGGGGGGGCTCCTCACAGAGGATATTGTCCCACTTTGAGGTCCTCGCACTTAAGTGATTCTTCGCTACCGCCGGCGGCAGCTCCCCAAGGTCCCGTGGTTACTGACACGACCCACAGGGCGGCCAGGAGCCGAGCAGCAGCAGTCTCGGAAGCAACTGGCCCGGAGACCCGAGAGGCGGCCATGCTGGGGACCGGCGCGTCCCCCATAACTTCCGGTTCCGCCTTCGCCTAGGCGGAGCCGGGAGTCTGGCGGCAGCGGGAGTGAGGCTCTTAAAGGGACCGTGCATCCGTTGGAGGCAGGTCATCCCTCTAGGCCTGCAGAATCACCTGGGAGAGCTTCGATTGGTCTTTGAGAATCAGGAGGCAGCTCGCTTGGAGAATCAGCTGACGTCCGTCCACGGCTTCCTCCCGAGCTAATCCTGCTGTGGCTTTTCCATCAGCAAAAGTGCCAGCGGCTCCCGGCAATTTGATAAACCCTTTACAAACATTATCTCTGTTAGTCTGGTAGGATTTGGGTTTACAGATAACGAACCAGATTCAAAGACGCTAAAGAACAGGTTGGCCTTAGTTACTGAGTTGGAATAGAACTGATGTTTGCCCGATTTCAGAAACTGTGCTCTTTAACTATGATATGATGGCCTCCTTGTTGTCTTAGAGAAGAACTTTTTGGAAGGCTGGTACAAATTGATCTTGAGGACTGTATCACAAAAATAAGCATTACACCTTTTTTCTTCTAATTTTTTTCTTTAAAAAAATTATATATATTTTTTTTAATTTATTCATTTTTACACTTTTATTTTTAACAGTGAAAATTTAGGTGAAGGAAAGGGCCTAAAACAAGAGTAGACCAAAGAGTTTACGACTAAACTAAGTGAAAGGTTGGAGGGTTTTTTCCTCCATCTCTTCTTTCTAAATTTCTATGTATTCTAAAGTAATGGGGGTATCTTTTATACGGAACAAAATGTGTACTATGTTTTAGTGAAATTTTAGTTGTTTTTCTCTAACGTAAAAATATTTGAGTTTGAGTGGCGCCTCTCCATCCACAGTAGGACTAATTTTGAACAATTGTGCTGTGCAGTGGTTCTCAAACTTTAGGGAGCACCAGTACCACCTGGAGTATTTGTTTAAACTCAGATGGTTGAGCCTCAGGTTCTGATTCTGAAGATCTAGGCTAGGGCAGGATAATTTTCGTTTCTAATGAATTGCCAAGTGATGCTCATATTGCTGGTCCAGAGACCGCACTTTGACAACCCTGAGATAATGTATTACAAGATGTATCATTTTTGAATGAGAAGACATGAAACTATTTGCAATAATATCTTAGTATTGTAACTACATTTAAAATTTTTCTTAAACCAATTTTGCAGCATTACTATGCTATTTTTAAAATTAAAACATTTATGCTTAAAGACTTAAGTGATAAGAAATTTGAAATTTACTAGTTCAATTTTTAAACTTCCCGTTTTAATTGGACTTACACCTTCTCTCTTTTTTTCCCCTTTCTCCTCCCTCCCTTCCTCCCTCTCTCCCGCCCTCCTTTCCTTCCTTCTTTCTTTCCTTCCTCCCTCCTTTCCTTCCTTTTCTTTTCTCTCTCTTTCCCTCCTTCCCCTCCATAAAGATATTTATCAAGCATTTACTTTGTACACAGCATAAGATGAGACCCTACAGCCTCAAAAAATAAAGAGGCAAGAACCCAGTAGTTAAACACTTTGTGTTTGCTAGGGGAAAAGACAAACTGTTAAAATACTGCTTGGTAATTGTCACAATAGAAGCATGTATTAGTTGGTGTAGTAGGACAAGGGTTTTGATAAGATAATCCCCCAAACAGTATTTGGAACACAATATTTTGTCACTGACATTAAGATAATTCAAAATCCAGGCCAAACTGGAGGAGCAGAGTTGGTTCTTCATAGAATGCATGACCACCTAAAAATGTACAACCTAGAAAATTAACCATTAACTTTGAGTTTTAAAAATTACCAATAATGTGTATAACATACAGCTCAACACCATCCCTCATCCTCATCCTGAGATGAAATTTAGGAAAGGGGTTGGGGCCAAGGATTAGGTAAAACCCAGGGATAAGGATTGGAATATCTGTTACACATAGTATCTGGTGATAAAAGATAGTGACTTTGCATTTTGACTACCATTTTGACACTTTCAAAAAGTTCTGGTTTGATTTTCAAAATACAATCTAAAGGAAATCAGAAGGTGAAAGGAAGCAACTTTCTAGTTTGAGTTTATTGAAATTATGACAAAATTAGGTATTTTCCTGCTGACTGCAGGAATATTGCTGATATTTGTGTCGTTTTTCATATAGATTTTGAACAATTAACTATTTGAAAATGCTTGTGCTTTGCTGATTAATCCCACTACAAAATCTGTTTTTATGGTTCTATTGATTATCTTTGTTCTCTCCTACAATGTATAAACTGAAAAGAACAAGAGTCTTCCCGTGAAAGTAAAGAAATACAAAATTTTTGACTCTTGAAGTGATTCTGGTTCACTTTCTCTTCTTACTGCCCCTTAATCTATTTTCTCATGGCTCAGTAAAATATATTACTTTATATCTTTGCAAGTACAGTCTCTGATAACAAGATACTACATTGTCTAATTTTAGTAAGAACGTTAAATCTCAATCTTAGGCATGTTTTCAATGCAAAATTTCTTTGTCTCATAAAAATTCTATAGGATTCTATGGAAATCCTATAGAAAGTAAAGGATATGAATAACACAGCCCAATACGGAAATTGCTATGTAGAAACATTAGAAAGAGGTTTGCCAGTGAAGCTTGAAGCAAAGCTTCCTCTGGGATTCAAAGGCTCTGAACATTGGATCTTTTCATTCCTAAAATTCTAGTATACACCTAATTACATTAATAGTTTTGCCCTGAGCAACCCGATCCCTGTTTCCATGATTAGAACAGAATCATTAAGAGATAAAAGATGGTTACTCTCCCCAAATTTATTTTTTATTTGAGATGGGCATTTTTTTTCCTCTGGTGGTAAATTCATAATATCAGGTCCTGGTAAATCTTTATTATAGTCTTCTGCACATTAGGAATTTTTCTACATCCATGCTGTCTCTCAGGTATTTCTGTGTCCTCTCTTTGGTGCACCAGTCTAACTGCCATCCAATTCAATTAACTTTGACTCATCACTTAATAAGGCCTACTCTATGCCAAGTATATTTCATGGTGAATGTCAAATGTAGGATCTAAAACTGACTTTAGCAGAGTCCTACTTCTCAAAAAAACAAAACAGAATAAATTGGCTTTTCTAAGTTTCAACACCAACATCCATTTTATCAGTTTCAGAGCTTAGAATCATCTTTGTACTTCAGTTTTCTCCTTGTTCTTCTTTTTCTAATCAGTAAGCAACTGATATTTTTAAGTGCTCAGTTTTTTAATCCTATATTTTCACCCTATTTCAGGTATACGTCATTTCCTATGTACCTTACTATAGCAACTTCTTCCTTCCTCTTTTTGATTCTAGGCCTTCTCCCCAACTTTGTCAATCTATTCTTCACACTGCTTCCAGATTAATCTTTCATTTAGGAAAACATAAAACCTATATCATATTCAAAATCTTATTCAAAATCCTATAAGCTCCTTGTATTTCACCCAAAGGAGTTGAAAATGTTTGTCCAGATAAAACCTGTACACATGGTCATAACAGCTTTATTCATAATTGACCAGACTTGGAAGCATAAGATGTCTTTCAGTAGGTGAACAGATAAGTAATCTGTGGTACGTCCAGAAAATGGAATATTATTCAGTGCTAAAAGAATTGAGCTCTTAAACCGTGAGAAGACATGGCGGAAACTTAAATGCATCTTACTAAAAAGCCAATCTGAAAAAGCTACATACTGTATGATTCCAACTATCTGACCTTCTGGAAAAGATGAAAATATGGAGTTAACAAAAAAATCAGTGGTTGCCAGGAGTTGGGGAGGGAGGGCAGTAGCAGGGGTATGCATAGGCAGAGCACAGATGATTTTTAGGGCAGTGTAAGTATTCTGCATGATACTATAATGGTGAATACATGTCATTATACATTTATCCAAACCCATAGAATGTACAACACCAAGAGTGAACCATAATGTAAACCATGGACTTTGGGTGATTATGTGTCAATATAGGTTCATCAGTTGTAAGAGAGGTACCACTCTGGTGGGGAATGTTGGTAAAGAGGGGGGCTATGAATGTGTGGGAGAAGGGGGTACATAGGAAATCTGTAACTTCTGTTCAATATAGACCCTAAAACTGCTCTAAAGAAATCAAGCATTTTAAAAAATAAACACCAATCATTAAATGTTTTTTAAAAAAGCAAAAAATAAAAATCTTATTCAGAAATTTTCAGTGGCTCTTTAATTTCTTAGAGATGAAGGATAAAGTCTTATAACCTAAAGTTCTCCGTAGTATTTTCAGGTCCTCCACCATCTGCTCTGGCCTCACTTTATTTACTACTACTCTTGGCTTTCTCTTTGCTGTCACAAGTATCTGTCATGTTCATGCCCATCTATGTGCTGCTTCATTTATTCAGTACTTTCTATGTGCCAGGTGTATGCAATACATGTAATTTCTTCATTTAACCTTCAAAACTACCATATGAAGTATTGTAAGTACTGGTACTGAAATTTCACTAATGGGAGTTAGAAGGTTTAAGTAACTTGTCAAAGTCACATATTTTAGGAAATGGTGGAATCAGGATTCAAGCTCAGATCTTCTGACTTCAGAGATGTGTTCTTAAAACTGTGTTCATCTTCATCATTCTGTGAATAAAACACTCTTGAGGGTTCGCAGAGGTTGAAAAAACAAAAAAACAAAAAAACTCTGTGCCAGAAAATGTTTACCACAGAGTATGTGCCTTAAAAAATGTATTGAATAAGTCAAACATTTTTTAAAATTCCAGGTAAGAGCCAGAGGAAAGCAGAAATTAAAATAACCACACTAAAATATGGAGAAAATGGGATTAAATGTGGTGGAGATGGATGTTTTCTGGGAATGATCATTGAGGCCCTGGGGGAAGGGTAGGGCTCATAGGACATTCCAAGCATGGAAAAGGGGATGAGTAACAAACGGAAAAGTCATGGTGTGGTTATTCCAAGGGCATAGAGTAGACCAGATCATTTGGCCAGCGTCAGATCTTGGAGGGTGAAATGGAAGAGTAGGTTGAAGAGGCAACAAGGAGAGAGCTTAGAGGGCCTTGGATACAAAGAAAAGGAGTTTGAACTTTATTTCACAGTCAATTAAAAGTCACATTGTTCTTGTTGTTATTATTTTTGCCCAAGCCACTTAGCCTGTGGGATCTTAGTTCCCCAACCAGGGATCAAACTGGGCCACTGCAGTGAAAGTGCCAAGTCCTAACCACTGGACCGCCAGGGAATTCCCCAAAGTCACATTATTTTTTGAGAAAGGGGGAATATGTTCATGACCATCATCAAATGTTAGAGTAAGAAGAGACCTTACTCTATGTTTGCAAGGTGATGCTTTGAGATAATTGGTCTCCACCTGTATGCTGCCCCTCTCCCCCCCAACCCCAATTTAGGAAGCATTTCCTTCTCCATTTTACCTTAAGCAAATCCCAAACACCTGTTAGACCTGTTTAAATCCTAAGAGGTGCTTTCAACAAGCATAATAGATCTCTTTGTTTTCTGAAAGTTCTGGCTTCATTATACATATTTGCTAATTTAAGTTGTTGTATAAGTTTATTTCCTTCGATAGTTTGTTCATTCTTAAGAGGCAGAGACCATGCTGAAATTTTGTATCCTGTGTATCCTTTTACCAGGCCTAACAAGTGATAATTTCTTAAAAACAAGCAAACAAAAAAACAACTAACGATACACTAAGAGGTGTCAAGTGCATGATCTTACAACAGATGTCCTTACATTGCAGCTGTCTTGTACATACCATCTTCCTTGAGGACCGGTATCCCCCATATTTAACATTTTACAAAGTCAATCACAGTGCTTAACAAATACTAGATTTATTTAATGAACACATACCTGAAGATTGATTCTGTTTACCGTTAATGTGTGGACTGTATTAGACAAAATAAAACGCCTATCATCAAAATTCTAGTTAGTTACATTAGAGAGAGTCGAATAAAGCTGTTGTAGGTTCTACACAATCTTTCTCAAAGTCAAGTTATGATATCAAGAACAAAAATGTTAAAACATATAGGGAAGTCAACACTGGACTTATAGTCATAAGATCCCATCTGGGTCCCAAATTTTGGGCAAATTACTTAACCCGTAGGTGCGCAGTTTCTTCATCGGTTTTTTCACAGGGCAAATGAGGTAATGTATATAAGCTAGCGCCCAGCATATCGCAGGCAAATACTGCTAGATTGGTTTCTTTCCTTTCCTCAACTAAATGAGCAAAAAATAACCCCCAGTTATACTTAGAATTTAGTGTGGGGTCAGCGGATGAAGACAACACAAGGAGGGATGACAGAACGGGAAAGGTAAGGGACAAAGAGGGACCAAGCAGATTTGACGAAATCCTTTCATCAATGTCCTCCTTCAATTTCCATGATTTCAGGTCTCCTCTCAGCCCAGCCAGCCTACACCTGTCCAGCCGGATCTCCCCACCACTTGGCTTTTCGTCTGCCCACTTGACCCTCAGATCCCACCTTTTTCTGGCTCTTTAACCCTCCCTCGCCCAGTAGAACTTTACCTGCAGAAAGTAGAGAAGCCCACCGCCCCCGCGTTCCCCCCCAGAGTCGGCGTCCCGCGGCCCCAGGCTACCCCGCCCGCCCCTCCCGCGCCACTTCGGCGCCCCGCCCAGGCGGAGAGGGTAGGAGGGAGGGGAGGGCCTGCCAGGTGAGGCGCGGTCCTTCTGGGCCTCTCACTTCCGCCCAGGTGAGGGAGGGCTGACGCCGAGTCCGCCCGCCCGCTCCGGGCTCCCACCGGCGCCGCCGCCGGACCAGGTAAAGCAGGGGTCGGGCGTGCTGGCGTGCGCTGCGCGGCGGGGACCCCTCGCCCCGCGTCCGGAGCCTCCGCCGCTGCCCCGGCGCGCTCTCCGCCCGCCCTCCGGGAGGAGTGGGCACGGGAGACCCAGGACGCCGCCGGGCGCTCTGCCGGGCCCGCGGAGGGTGGGGGGCGCCGTTCGTCTGCGTCGGGCCCGGTGATCCCGCCGTGGTCCGCGCCCCTCGGTGCAGGGCTCGCCGGAGGCCGCGGGCCGCGGAGCCGCCCCTCCCCGGCAGGCCCTGGCGGCACTCAAATCTCGGCCCGGGTCTGTACCGGGAGTGGCCGGGATCAAACTTTGCACTCAAGTGGGTGCCTGTGCTTCGCCCCTAGAGCTGGGCGGAGTCTTTCCCCAACTGGTGACGGTGAAAGGAGTGAACAGGTGGTGGCCCGTTCGGGGTCCCGGAGGAGGGGGTACTCAGATCCCAGCTGAGGGGCCACTTGGCCCCGACCCCATCTGGGAGCCTGGCGGTCACGTAGACGAGTTCCCAGGCCGACGGTCAGGCCTGGGCTCTGCTAGCCTCACTTTATAGATCGGGAGGACCAGGCGGAGAGTGCTCTGGCTCCAGGCTTTTGGTAAATCGCTGGATTCCTGCTTTATGTCAAGCTCAGGAAAGCGTTTTCAAATCCTTTCCCCCCACCCCCTCCAAAGCGCCTCAGCCCTCCTGGGACACCTAGCAGGCCGAATTAATCTCCCCTGGAGTGTTCTCTTGGCAGTTTGACATTATCTCCAGATGGCTCTTATCACTTTGGATTCGAATTAGTTGTTTACTGGTTTGCGCGATTGAGAGGGTGGCCTTTAAGGACCTTATTTACCTAGGCTGCTTCTCAACTGCATTGAGCGTCTGGCCATGGGTAGGTGCGCAATAAACAAGTGTTTCTTGAAAGAACGAAGAAGCCTTCTGGAGATCTAGAAGAAAAATCTGTTACACCGGGGATGGTAATACTACTTATAGGCCGTCTAAGCTCCTATGGGTTGCCAATTCACTTGCGCATAATTTTTTAAAAGTAAAGCTAGGGAGGAATGGAGGTAAAAACTCAAATTGGTTCATTTTGCAGCATCAGAAAAAGGTGAGGTCGGGGCTTTTAGCTAAAATGAGCTTGACGTTTCTAGGCCCCTAACAACCTTTATAAGGAGAGTTCAAAATTTAAAATAATTAGAAAGTTAATAAATAACGGAGCTGGAAGGTACTTTACAGATAGAATTTGTAAACTGAGTTCCGAAGACATTTGCTAATTGAGGTCCTATTAACGGTCACATAAGGTGAGCTTGGTATATCAATAATAGTTGCGTTTAAGGTTGAAGGTAAATTGTATTAATCCCTCATTTGTGTTTAAAGATGCTTTAATAAGTTCAAGTCATGTATTAATATTTTTTATAACTATAAAACTAACATATTCATTGTAGAAAAATTGGAGAGAATTTCCAGAAAAGGAACTAAAAGCACACCCAGACCCACCTACCATTGAAAATAATCACTAATAAAATTATGGTATCTTGCCTTTCAGTTAGTATTCTTAAAAAGAAAAACCTGTATATTTTCCCATGATGAGTTCACTTTTAGAACCTTGTGATTGAGACAGAGGCTCAGCATCCAGTAATCCTTGTAATTGCATTTTTATTTAAAAGCACTTAATAATGATCCTTAAACGGAACAACCAAGCAGTCTGAATTTCCTTGCTTTGTTAAACTTTAACAAAAATACATTAGTTTGGGGAAACTAAAGTGGGGTTTAATTTGTTTACTTAAGATTTTGCTCACCTTGGTAGTAGAGTAAAATTTTGAGAAACAGGACTGTTCCACCTTAATTTTTGGGATCGCTTGACCATTGCTCTGTTTTTTTTCCCGTACTCTGATGTTTTTTAGTAGACTTGGATGCCTTTTTTTCAAAGTGTTCATTCTAGGTTCTGGTGCAAATGGAGAGAAAAGATGGAAAGCCTGCTTATTTTTTGCATTTGTACAACTGTGTAGCCTGTGGAGTTTGGAGACATGGGATTGGGTCCACCTACTGTGTAACTCTTGGCAAGTCACTTGACTCTGCTTCTTGTTTCCCATTTGTAAATGATCTACCTCACTGAGTTTGGGGAAGTCAAAATGAAATAATGTTCAAGGATGAGTCTTGTAAACTGTAAGCCACTCTTTGCCCACTTTTTGCTCGTTCACTGAGATGTTTAATTCTGATAAAACTAAGGAGCTTTGCTGTTTTTATTGGGAAGAACTCAGATTTGGGAATGGTCTCATACTGATAGTTACTTTGATAAAAGGCATAGAGGCTGCATTAGCTGATAAACAGAAGTCTTTCCTAAAAACACTGTACAGGGCTCTTTCTGAAAAGGCCTAGGTTAAAATTGCACTGTCAACATGGTTAGCCAGTCGCCCCTGTGACTAGGCATTTGAAATAGGGCTAGCTGGGATTGAGATGTACTGTAAATGTAAATACACATCAAATTTTGAAGATATAGTGTAAAAACCCAAATACCTTGTTATTTTTTATATTACTTACGTATTGAAATGATAGTTTATATAAGGGTAATTAAAATATATTATTTAAATTAATTTTAATTGTTTCTTTTTACTTTTCATGTGGCTACTAGAAACATTTTAAATTACATATGTGGCTCACATTTTATTTCTATTGAATAGCACTGGGTTAAGATTCAGTGTATGTTTATCCTTAAGAGGGTTTGGTTTACTGAAGCCCTTACATTTCTATTTATAAACCAATTTTTTTTTTTTAAAACTCTCAGCTATAGGCCTCCCCACTGCCACCTCCCTTGTATTCATTGCACTGGTGACATTTTTTGTTGTTCAGTCTTTTGAGAAGCAACTACTATTGATTACAAAGGAAAAATCTCAGCTAAAATAATTAGCTTTTTTGAAGCCCCCAAATATCTTAAATAATTTTGATTGAAAAGAGTTATTAATGATAATAGTAGCTACCATTTATTGAATGTTCACTGTGTGCCAGACTGCTTTATAATATCCTATTTAGTCCTTTCAACTGTAAACATTTAATATTTTTTATTAGCTATTTTATAAATGAGGTAACTAAAATATAGAGAGATTTAAACAATTGACTGCAACAACACAGAGCTGGTCCCAGGAGTAGAACCCAGCTCTCTATGATTTCAAAGCTCATAAGCTATAGATTCTCCCATATTTCGAGAATTGGTTATTGAACCAACTGGAAGAAAGTTGGTTATCAAAGTAGATATTTAGTTCTAATCCCGTTTTTGTGTTAGTGACCAATAGGAAATGCTCATCAACAGGAGATTAGCTGTGTATGTCATCATGACTAAATCTTAAAAATGTAAAGTTGAGTTAAAAAAAAATTGCTGAAGGATAAATATACAGTATAATTACCATTTATATAGTTTAAACACCTGCCAAACAATAATATTGTAAACAAAGATAGTGTGTTTTAAGAATTTCAGATTTGGATTCTGTCTGTATTGATTGCATGCATTTGTGAAGCTTCCTTGTGATTGAATGAAGTTAGTAAAATCTCTGTGAAATGAGCATTCTCTAATGTTGATCTTACTCTTAAAAGAACAAAACCAAACTGATTCTTTGCTTTGATGCTGTGCCCACAGTGTCTGGTTGGTAGATAGCTTTGAAGCCCGGGTCTGCAGCCTTTCGGGGACTGTCCTGTTTTCATTTAGCTTTAGCCTTTAATTGATGGGCGTGACTTTGATAATTGGGGCTGGGTAAGGCTTCTGCCTTGAGAAAGGCAGTCCCTCTCCATATTATTTTCTGGAACTTGAAGCTCCAGGGCAGAGTGTGGTAGAAGAGGAAGATGAGTTAAGTAGATGCTGACAGTCAGGTTTACAAACATTCATTCCCTCTCTATTGAAAATTTGTAATATCTGACTCTCATTTTTAAAGTAGTTACCTACTAAAAATGTCTTTAACCGTTGACCGTCCCTCCCCCCAAGGTGAAATTAATTTCACTCAGTTGCACTGTCTTCCTGTCATTACCATTTTCAAAGTGCTTTCCCCCTTGTTTTTTTGAAATTGTAAGAAGTTTAATGCATTTGTGAAATGGAGATTATACATTTGTTAAGAAGATAAATGAGATATTATACAGAATGATGCTGCAATGCTCACAGTAGACACCAAAAAACTATTTACTTGAATTAGTGACAGATAAAATGGATTTTGGGAAAAGACCAAGAGAAGGAAGAATGGTGAACATTAGTGGGAAGGGTGTCCAAAGCATAGTTTGGCCTAGTTTGCAATTTGTTAGGATTGTTTTGAATATCACAAGCATGCCAAAAGTGGCATGACTCTATATCTGGAGAGAAGCTAAGGGCACACAGTCTGCAATGTGGGGAGAATTGAACAGAATATCTGAGGTGGAAACTAATCATTAGTGAGGAGCATGAATGCCTGGTTCTTTCAGTGAGTGACTGGCTACACATCAGAAATCCCTAAGTGTGAAAATTGCCCAGATTTGTATTTTTTGCTGATCATTGGAGAAAACTGCCACCAACAGGAATACAAGAGCATATCATAAAACAGTTTAACTTTGTTCATACACAGTGGCCAAGTTATAGGCAGAAACTGATATGCATTGGTTAACTTTGAATAGTTCAGTGAGAAAAATTAGTATATAGCTAATTGGATTATTCTGATGAAGTGACTCAATTTTCAGTTCTGATTCTGAGTTTAACATGATATCTTTCAGCTTTGATGTCCTAAATGTCCAACATTAAGTGGACTTAAAAGTTGCCTATGGCTTAGGCACATAGCCCCAAAATATCAGGATGGTTTTGGAATTTATATATATCTTTTTCCAAAATTCCAGGAGTACAGTGTTTTGGCAGCAGCCAAAAATACAGTATTTTTTACATCTAAGGGGTTTAGAAAAGGCCTTGCCATTTGATAGGGACACAAGTCCAGGACACCTGTCTTGACTATACATTAGGATGACAGCAGATGTGTTTATGTGTAGTTTGAGTGAAGAGCCGCCATTACTCTCTGGCCAGGTGGGTTTGTGTTCCATTTAATCAGTACCTCATAAATGCTGAGCTTTGAGGACAAAGCCATGGTAACTAAAAGCAATCTGAGCTTTGCACTCCAAAGGAAGCAAAAGAAATTTAAAGTTGTTCATAGACTTCAATTTTTGAATAACTTCTGAAATCATGACTTCATCTACAGTTAATAGCATTTAGATTGTTCAGAGTCCCTAGTTCCCTTGAGCTCTGGGGAATTGCCATTGAGGAGTTACATGCAGTCTAATTGTGATCTGTCCAATTCACACCTGCAGTTACAGGCTGACCACCTGTACTTCCCCAAACAGATTGCCAGTAATCTTTTCTCTCAATTTTTTAAGATAGAAGTATAAGATGTCTTGTTAAACCAAATTTTCAAGGTATAAGGTATCTTGTTCAGTTCAGGAAAGAAACATAAGATGTCTCAGGGAGTTACATTTTTGTGTGCTACTGGGAGTCAGGAGAGTGTGTTTCTCAGGGTCCTTAACTGGCCTACATTCTTGAACTGAGGAGGTTAATAAATCTTTTCAATAAGTTTCCTCCACCTAGAAATTTGAATCAAATTAAGTTTCTAACTCTGCATCAGCTTTTCTCAAATATTGCATTAATTGGTGATGGCTAAGGGCATGGGTATTTTTTAAAAGCCACAATATTATAATAATTTCCTTCAATCAAATACCACAGTGAACCAGACATGAAAAATTCATGGCACAAACTCTCTTGATCAGTGATGGAGTGGAAGCTGTTAAACATAATAAACTACTGGTTCTCTGGAGGCTGTGCAACTATGAGGACAGCGGCACACTGTGGCATTTTAATGTCTAGGCTCTGACTGATTGTAGGTAGCCTATCTATGACAAGGTAGATTCAGCTTTACCATGTTTAAACAAACTTGAAATTCCTTGCTGTAAGCCCTGTTAGTTTCTTAGCCAGGCCAAACAGGTCAAAATTGTTTGGTTGAAGATTTCCTATGACCATAAAATGAGTGAATCATAGGTTCCATTTAGTGTACGTGCGACTTCCTGGATGTTCAACTATAGAGTTAATTGCATTTCTTCTTCTGTGCTCATATACTCGGAAGGCCTTAGTGCCCTTCCCTATATATTTCCCAACGCCATGAAATTGTAGTACTTTTCCGGGCCTGCTTTGTGAACATAGTTTAGCTTTTATTAAATATGAGTCATAGGGTTGGATGGCCAACCAGTTTCTAACCTTAACCCTTGCCGAGAGATATCTACTACCATGGTTTCCAAAATGTGCAGGACAATCTACTGGGAGAGTAGGAGAATGACAATAAAATCTTGCTTTTTAGTTTTTACCTTACTCTCATGATGTTTCTATTTTATATATGTTTTAAAACACATGTGACATATAAATATATTAATATGTTTATAATTATAAAAAACAATGTGAGTGGTCAACATACATTTTTATTGATAGGAATGTGTGTTTAAAAATGTTTGAAGACCACTAATCTATCCTGTTACCAGAATCACCTTTTTAAATAGAAATCTGGACTCAATACTTCCCTACTTAAAAGCCTTTGATTACTTCCTGCTGCTTACAGGATAAAGAACAGTCTACTTAGCGTTATTTATAAGAACCCTCTCAAAATAGTCTATCTACACCAGTGTTTCTCAAACTATCGGTGGTAAAAGATTATGGTTCCCCTCCCTCACTCTTTCAAGGACTGACATTTTTATAAAATTATTAGAAAAATGAATTGTTGGAAAAATGAAATTACAAAAATAAGTACAATGTAAGTTGTGTTTTGTATTACTAAATTTAATAGATCTACATAACTCTGCCGCATTCCACGATTTCTAAATGCTTATTCCCAGTTTTGGTACTTACCTCTTTGTGGGTCAAGCATCAATCCACAGTCCACACTTGTAGTAACACTGGTCTAAATTACTTTTTTGCCCTTTCTGTTGCTTTTAGAGACCTTATAACAGTTCATTTAGAGCTAGTTACTAGTTTCACTGACAGTCGTGCACTTTTACACCTTTATGCAGCAGTTCTCAAATTGTGGTCTCTAGACTAGCTGCACCGGGATCACAGGGGAACTTTGTTAGAGACGAGGTTCTCAGGGTTCACCTTACGGAATTCACGTACAGAATCAGAAACATTGGGAGTGGGCCCTGCAATTTGTGTTTTAGCAAGCCCTCAAGGTGATTCTGATGCACACTAAAATTTGAGAAGCACTAACTTAGGGCAGCCCTATATGTCACTCAAACTAGAACACTTTGAGAGTGAAGTGGACCACTATTAATAATGATGCTGGGTAATCTGAGACTATTTTAGGCAAATGAGGCCAAATGGTCACTCTGCTTTTACACTCCATTCTTTTTCTTTTACGAGAGAGGTCTCTACTGTGTTCTCATTCCAGCATTCCCAAACTTCCCCAGGCAGGGGAGTCACTCTGCTTTTATGATTTCTCTGAGCACATGGTATACACCTTTGCCATTGTGTATATGTGCCTTACAATATAATTATCCTATTGTGTTGTCATTATCTTGCTGTGTATCTGTCTTGCTCTCTCATTAGGCCATCTTAGCCATTATCTTTTTGTCCCTTTTACCTTTCAAGTTATAAACATAATACATGCTTTTTAAATAAAATTCAAACAACACTAGTATCTACAAAGTAAAACTAATTTTTTATGTCCCCATCCCCACTTTTCCTTCCTGTAAGTTAGCAGTATTATTAAATTGACTATCTTTCTAAATCTAGAAACCTATGCACCCACAAATACGTATTTTTTTCCTTACAAAAAGGGGCAAATAATGCATATATCCTGAAACTTGCTGTCTTCCCTGTTGGGTTGTATATATTAGATAATGTCCCTGTATTAACACAAAGGTTTGAATTGCCCAAGCATCCTCCTGTAAATGAGAGATCTTACCCAACACCATCCTTAGTCATGACTTGAATGTTACAGGCAGGAGGCTAACACAGGAGTTAGGCACCAACATTCCTTGCCGGAGGGGCCCCCAGCCAGTAGACACAGCTTCCAAGGAATGTCACTTTCTCATATTAGGACATATTATCAGCATGGTTAAAATACCTACTTATATGTAGACTGATGTGACGTCACTTATACGCATATTCATAACAGACTTTTACTGTGATTTTTAGTGTGTTTACAGGAGCAAAATTCAACCTTGGGACACATTTTTGTTTGTTTGTTTTGGGTTATCAGACAAGTTGTGAACAATATATACAGAAACATTTTCTTAAAGGAAGCCTCTTCTGTTTGGGGAATCCCGAGGTTTGTACTCCATTAGTTACCCAAATAGAAAATGTCTTTGTGATTACCTCCCATGTTCCAGCCAGCCAAGCTCTATAAATCCATATGTTCTCAGATTATTTACAAAAGCAATTAAGATAGATCAGGTATTTCCTGACATTTTAGAATGAGGACTCTGTTATCTATTAAAAACCTTTAGCTTGTTTGCATGGAGGTCTGGTATCAAGCTGGGAATCCCCAGCTGAAGGATTGAGCCACAGACTTGCTGTTAACCGTTTCCTACCCATTCCTGTTTCAGTACTTTCCGACCAACTTTATTATTTTAATGGCTGATTACGTTTGATAGTTGAATTTTTCTAGGAGTTTTGTTATTAAAAACAATGCAGTAAATATGCTTGTACACACATCTGTGTGCCTTTTTGCAAATACTTCTTTAGGAGAGACACTCAGAAGAGAGATTCTGGCTAGAAGAGAATATAAATTTAATATATTGATAGGTATTGCTCAGTTGCTCTCCTAAAAGAATGTGCAAGTTTATATTCCCACCTGTTTTTCTGTGATATCTGGAATACAGTCTATTATTGAAAAAAATGCCAATCTAACAATAAAAAATAGCACCTCATAGTTTTAGCTTACCTTCTTTGATTTAGAGAGGCTGATGTATTAATGATCACAAAACTGCTCTTGTCAGTCCTTTTAGGCTAGTGCTGCTACAGAAAAGGACAGTGCCATTGTGACTGCCCTTCCATTATTCACAGTTACCTGT
The DNA here is from genome assembly GCF_028023285.1 of Balaenoptera ricei. Taxonomy (NCBI): domain Eukaryota; kingdom Metazoa; phylum Chordata; class Mammalia; order Artiodactyla; family Balaenopteridae; genus Balaenoptera; species Balaenoptera ricei. The sequence goes on from NC_082639.1 coordinate 52,887,919, forward strand.
CAATGGGTGGTTTTAAGGGTTTCACAGTTGAGATGCTGAGCACGTCAGAAGTGTTTCTGTGATGCTCTATTCAGCAGTTCTTTTGGTAGTTTTCATGGAATCCCGTGAATATTTTGATGGAATACATGAACCTTTTATCAAAGCCAAAGGCATTCCTTACTGGTTTTTAATATGCTTTCTTACTTAATGACCTTGAATTAGAAGATAAAGATTGTGTTTAGCAACTGTATCCAGGGATGATGTAAGAACAGTTTGACTGTATAGTGCTCATATTTCTTAGATGGTTTATTATAACAGTGTACCACTAGTGAAAATGACCACTGTGAACGTGCCAGTTTTGACACAGCAAAGGGTTTGCTAGCTTTTTGAGGGTTTTTTAAAATGAATTTATTTATTTATATATTTTTGGCTGTGTTGGGTCTTTGTTGCTGCATGCAAGCTTTAGTTGGCGGCGAGCGGGGGCTACTCTTCATTGTGGTGCGCAGGCTTCTCATTGCGGTGGCTTCTCTTGTTGTGGAGCACGGGCTCTAGGCACGCGAGCTCGAGTGCAGGCTCAGCAGTTGTGGTGCACGGGCTTAGTTGCTCCGTGGCATGTGGGATCTTCCCGGACCAGGGCTTGAACCTGTGTCCCCTGCATTGGCAGGTGGATTCTTAACCACTGCGCCACCAGGGAAGTCGCAGCATTTTGAGTTTTGATTACATGTTAGGCTAGTTTTCAGCAAATCACTGGAATTAAAAAAAAATTATCCATGGAAAATGCCATATTGGGATTACCTTTTGGAGACTCTCTCAGATGACTAGTTTGAGGGTTTTTTCCCCTAATCTCTCTAATATCTTCTTGATCCCTTGTATCCCTTTTTTGTATATTCCTTTCCAGTCTAGAGTCTTTTTTAAAAAAAATTAACTTTATTAAAGTATAACTTACATATGATAAAAAATTAAAAATATATAGTTCAATGACGTTTGACAAATGTATACAGCTGTGTAAACAATACTCCTTTCAAAACATAACATTCCCATCACCCCCAAAAAATCTCCCTCAAATGTCTTCCCAGTCAACTCCTTTCCACCCTGCCCAGGTAAACTAATCTATAACTGTAGATTCAACTTCATATGAATGGAATCATACAACTTACATCCATTTTGTCTGTTTTCTTTCCCTCAACATACTGTTTTTGAGAGTCACCCATGTGCTGTGTGTCAGTAATGTTTTCCCTTTTTATTTCTGGGTATTTTATTATGCTTACATACCACAACTGATTTATCCATTCATCTATTATTAGACATTTGGGTTTTTCTAGTTTGGGCTTTTATAAATAAAAATTCTGTGAACATTCTTTTTTGTTTTTTTTTTTTGTTCCTTTTGTTTTTTTGGCCAAACCCTGTGGCTTACTGGATCTTAGTTCCCTGACCAGAGATTGGACTCAGGCCCTCGGCAGTGAAAGCGCCAAGTCCTAACCACTGGACCTCCAGGGAGTTCCCTGAACATTCTTTTATAAGTCTTTTGCAGGCATACATTTTCATTTCTCTTGGGTAAGTATTTAGGAGTGGAAGTGCTGGGTCATATAGTAAGTGTAGTTTTAACTTTCAAAAAACTGCCAAACAATTATTCAAAGTGTTTGTGCCATTTTACATTCCTACTAGCAACGTATCAGAGTTCCAGTTGCTTCACATCTTTGTCAATGCTTAGTATTATCTGTTGTTTTGGTTTTTAGCCATCTTAGTGGCTGTGTAGTGGCTTTTAATCTGAATTTCCTAAATGAAGTTTCTTGTTTTTTTTTTTTTTTGGGTGGCTGCGTTGGGTCCTCGTTGCTGTGCCCAGGCTTTCTCTGGTTGCAGTGAGCGGAGGCAACTCTTTGTTGTGGTACAGGGGCTTCTCATTGCAGTGGCTTCTCTTGTTGCAGAGCACGGGCTCTAGGCGCACGGCCTTCAGTAGTTGCAGCACATGGGCTTCAGTAGTTGCAGCACATGGGCTTCAGTAGTTGTGGCTCACAGGCTCTAGAGCGTAGGCTCAGTAGTTGTGGTGCACAGGCTTAGTTGCTCCGCGGCATGTGGGATCTTCCCGGATCAGGGCTCAAACCCATGTGCCCTGTATTGGCAGGCGGATTCTTAACCAGTGTGGCACCAGGGAAGCCCTGAGTGAAGTCTTTTGATGGAGAATGTTCTTGAGGTTTTCTTTAATTTTTCTATAGGGCTATAGACTTGTATACACTAATGGTAAATCTTTTTTTTTTTAATTTAAAATTTTTTCTTTAGGTTTCTTTAAAAGTGATTGAAGACAATAATTCATAATGCCTGAAAATCTTGCTACAGGTAAACTAGATATATACTTCTATCACTAAATTACTTATTCAAAAGTGGAATATAAGATAGGATTTAACTTGTACTCTTATTATCCTTCTTCAAACAAGATAAATTGCAGGTCCTGCAAGTTCTTGATCGCTTGAAAATAAAATTGCAGGAGAAGGGTGACACTTCGCAGAATGAGAAGCTCTCTATGTTTTATGAGACACTAAAGAGCCCTCTTTTCAACCAGATACTCACTCTTCAACAGTCCATCAAGCAACTGAAGGGGCAAGTAAGTTACCCATCAGGGTTTTACATGTTGATATATTCAAACCAGCAAAGAAATATAGAAGGAGATAGGTGCAAACTGTCTACTCTTAATTCAGCAAAGAGACTGTATTGGGACTTGTGACCTGTGGGTTGCATTGGCATGGATAGTTTAAAAATTTTGGTAATAAATTTTGTGTTTGGCTTTGGAATATGGTTTTTGTACTTATTTATGTAAAGGTCAGATGCTTTGAGAATTCTCAACATTTTCTTCAAAATTACAGGACTCATAGCACCTCTGCTTAGAGTGACGTAAATTAAGAGTTTTAACTGTCCTCTTGGTTGTTCTCTTTTGGGGTCAGGGATGGCAAATTGATTTTAAATCATCTATTCTAGAAGCTGAACTTGAATAGTAGCTATCTTATAGATTAAATTTGGGCAGAATTTTAAATGTAATTGAAGATAATGTAGCAGAGTTGTTATGTGAAAATTAAAATTTGGAAAAAAATGCTTTTTGCTGATAAACCAAAATGCCTATCCATAAGTATTTAGCAAGTGATTTTTGTATAACTAAGGATTAAATTCTGCACATATGTCTTACTGTGAATTTCTGTCTTTAGATCAAAATTTATACCAGAATTTTAGCACTCCCCATATTGAAGGTTAGATTTCTGTATTCTCTGATCGTGGAATGAGTACATCACAGCAGTGAATGCTGTTGGTAGGAATAGAAATTGGGAAAGATCACTACAAATCAATCACCGTTACTGGACTAAGAGTGGACTTAACCAGCCTCTTCATCATAATAACAATCTTTTATATTTATATAGTTTGCAGTTGTTATATAAATAATCATATCGTATTCATTCAACTATGAAATCCCCGTGATTTTTTTTCCTGTCATTGTTTTCGTAGAGTTTCTACGGGTGCTGATTTTTTCTATGAAGTCCTGTTGACATTTGTTCTTGATGTTACCTTTGTTCCATTGTGTTGGCACTCATTTCAGCCAATGATATTTTAAAAATTAACTTCTGTTTTCCTTTTTCCATAATTACTGGATTCTCCCCCAATTTTTTTTTTTTTAATTAGTGTTTAAGTGACTCTGAAATTCATCTGCTACTAATCTTGGGCAAGTTACTTAATCCCTGTGTGCCTCAGTTCTTATGTTCACAAAAAGAAATAAGGATATCTCCTAGGGCTATTGTAAGGATTAAATGAGATATTATGTAAGAGTTTTGGTATAGTACTTTGCTTATAGCGAGCACTTAATAAATACTGAGTTATTTTTGTTATATACCACCTGCAGATCTTTTGTGCCTCTCCACATGGAAATGTATAGATAAGTGCAAAAAGGCTCAGTGTCTTACATGCATGTTTATATGACTGAATGTGTCTGTGTATCTGAAGTGTAATAAGCTGTTGAACATGCTATTAACTTGAGGTAATCGTAGAAGGCAGGAAATGAGAACAAATTAAACATTTTGTGTAATACTAAATAAAAAATTTATAGCCTTATAAACACAGATTCATGTATCTGTATCTTATTTCTTTCGTGTGTATGTATTTAGCGTTCCATTATTCATGTGATGGACAAAAATAATATTTAATAAATAGAAATATTTTTTGTCTATAGGTTTCTGTTGATAATTTTCTCTCTCTTTTTTTTTTTCTCCAACAGCTCAGCCATCTACCCTCAGATTGTTCAGCCAACTTTGATTTTTCTAGGAAAGGTTTATTGGTGTTCACGGATGGTGCCATTACTAATGGGAATGCCCATAGGTCCTCTAATAACTTGACTGTATCTGGGTTGTTTCCTTGGACCCCAAAGTTGGGAAATGAAGATTTTAACTCAGTCATGCAACAGATGGCTCAGGTAAAGTTACATCTTGTCATGGGAATATTTAGTTTTATTTCTCCTATTATAGGTTAAAAAAGAAACCTACAGTCACTCTTTTTGCCTTTAAAATGTGTTAGTCTGTGTTTTGTTTGCTTGTGGTTTTATATTGTTAGGAGGAATTGATACTATTTTCTAATATGTGTGTTGGAAATTTATTTGTTTAAAATTACATAAGGAAAATATCCATGTGTGTGGTGAGGAGAGTTTTCAAGACACTGACTCCAATTTGACACATCTGTACACTTGTAAGGAAAAAGATTCTTATGGTTTTGCTCATAGGAGGAAAATTAATATGTCTACCAGAAGTGATGTAACTCCTTTGAAACTATTTTAAATTTTATGTAAAAAAGAATTAATGGGAGTTAGAACTAACATAATTTGGAATATCTAGGGAAACATTTGAAAGAGTAATCCATTTTATTCTTAATACCTATTAAAAATTAAATAATAGACAGTTGAATTTTTGGATGTTAGTTTTCTGTTTGTTCACCATACCTTCTAACAAGTATCCTAAAAAATGAAACTTGAGTTTGAAAGTTAAAAAGAATCTGTTTAAGGTGTAATAGTTAAATAATGTTCTATAACTAATTCCTTGTTTGATCTTACTGCTCTATACCCTTAATTTGACTAATAGTTATTTTTATGTGATGCTTTTATTAGTTGATTACATTTATGATGTTTTCATGTCATAAGTGCAATTATTAGCCAAAGTAATAAAATACTTGCTTGTCACAGGTAAACCCATTTGAATGGTGGCCTTTCCATAATCTTTTGAATTAACCTAATAAAATAGAATGTTAATTTATCATGATAGAATTAAAAACAGAACCCTAAAAAATGCAGCTTCTTCTGACTTAGGGCTCAACACTAGTATATTTTTGATAAATCTAATTTATTTTCCTCGTTTAAAAATTTATTTTGCTTCAAGAGAATTTGAGAAATTCCGTGTACAAAGTAATTTAGAATTTACTGTGGGAAAAGACATTTTTCTCAGGAATTTTCATCCAGCTAGGAATTCACCTCATACTGTGAATGAAGTGTGAAAATACCTCTCCAGTTCCCTGAGGTTGCAGAACACTGCCCATGTCCTCTTGTGTTCTCCTGAAAATAATCAAGTGAGAGGATTTCCATAAATAATTTATTTCTGAAATGCTGAGTTTATTTGGTTTTCTAGAAATGACTTAGGAGAAGTTATTTTAGGGCTATTCACAAATAGAAACTTCAGTTCTTCGGAAAGGGTGTGTTGGTTAAATGTAAACTTCACTGACTTTTTTTTTTTTTTTTAAATCCCCCTTCATTAGGGCCGGCAAATTGAATATATAGATATAGAACGGCCCTCAACTGGAGGCCTTGGATTCAGTGTGGTGGCCTTCAGAGGTCAAAATCTGGGAGAAGTCGACATTTTCGTGAAGGAAGTGCAGCCAGGGAGTATAGCTAGCAGGTGAGGAAGGATGTTCATTTTGTGTTTTGCTAATTTTTTTTCTGACAATTCTGAAAACATTATAAAGAGAATAAGAAACAAGTCATACAAAACAGTTAACAATAGCAGCTAACATTTTCTCTTCCTATGCAGTTTTTAGGCCTTTTGCAGGTATTCTCACATATACTTGTGGCAGCAGTCTAGCTAGTAGTATCATTAGTCCATTTTATAGATGAGAATGCTGAGTTTCAGAGTTTCAATGGTTTACCTATAGTCACAGAGCTATTAATGCTGGAACCATGATGTGATTCCAAGACTGTCCAATGGCAAAGCTAGTGTTCTTTCTACTCCATCACATGCTCTCACAATTGAACATGATATTTTAGCTATGGTCTGATCAATAAGATAGGCATATTGAAATTCACATTCTGCATACTATATTGTTTATTTATTTATTTAAAAAAATTTTTTTAAAAATTTATTTATTATTTATTTATTTTTGGCTGTGTTGGGTCTTCAATGCTGCGCACGGGCTTTCTCTGGTTGCAGCGAGCGGGGGCTACTCTTCATTGTAGTGCGCGGGCTTCTCATTGTGGTGGCTTCTCTTGTTGTGAAGCATGGGCTCTAGGCCCGCAGGTTTCAGTAGTTGTGGTGCGCAGGCTCAGTAGTTGTGGCGCACGGGCTTAGTTGCTCCGCAGAATGTGGGATCTTCCCGGGCTAGGGCTCGAACCCACGTCCCTTGCGTTGGCAGGCGGATTCTTAATCACTGCGCCACCAGGGAAGTCCTATATTGTTTATTAAACTTGATATTACAACAGCTTTTTTGGTGGTCATAACACACTGTTGATTATTTCACTTATTGTCAATGAAAATCCCTCTCAAGTCTATGTGACACGCCTACCCCCAGCCCATTGCACTTGTGCCTGGGCTGTAATTTTTTTTTTTTTTTTTTTTTGGGCTGTATTTTTTTAAGGGTTGTGTGCAAGACTTGTATTTTGTTTCTATTTGATTTCAGATCTTTAGTTTATTACTCATTTAAAAAGCACAGCATTCATTATATTACTGTTGCCTGTTAGAAAGCTAGCAGCAGTAGCATAACTATTACAAAAAATTTCTCAGTTAATAATATATTTTTGAATTCACATTATCCATTCTTGGGGATCAGAGTTATAGTCTCCCCAACTGAAAGTTCAGAAATAATGGACTTCTATGACTTTGTATTATTCTACCATCTAATGTAGCATTTCCTCAAGTTTGTTCTGAGGAGCCATAGCAATGGTCAACTATATTTGAGAAACTCCTGTTCTTGGAGATTGGTTATACATACTTAGGGTAATCATATAATTTATTGTCCAAGTTGGGACAGTTTTGGGGTTGAGAGAGTGTGCCATTAATAATGACACTAAGACAGCAGGTATAAACTAGGACTATTCTGGCAAACCTAGACAATCCAGGGTAAACCTGGACTTAGAGTCACTTAATATTAGCTTCTTTAATACTATGAAGTCCCTTGACAAAAAGCCTATTTAAATTTGATTGGCCCAAATTTTCTTTTTAATTTTTTTAACTTAAAAATCATTATTGAGATATAATTCACATGACATAAATGTCACCATTTTAAGGTGTACAGTTCAGTAGTTTTTAGTGTATTTTCAATGTTTCAACCTTTTTGTGGTCCATTCTTATATCTCAGTTACTCTGTACTAATAGTTCTGTAAGTACAAATTGAGATAAGCACTTCCAAAAAGAGGAGTTTCATATTTGAGTATGTAAAGATCCTTGACCAAGGTTAAGGAGTCAGGTGGCTTCCCATAGGCAGTGGTGCTTGAAGGGAAATTTGAGAGGTGATACTGGAGTCCGCAGAGGGCAGAAGGTGTCAGGGAGAGGAATAGACGCTTTACTGGTAGCCCTGGTAAACTCCATCTTTGGAGTATGTCTGGTATTTACCTGGTGTGGGAGCTTAGTGCAAGGCTGTGTAAGAAGGGGCTGGAGAGAGGAAGGGGCCAGCCATGCAGGACCTTCCAGATCATCTTAAATGGTCTTCCTTTCTTCTGAGGACTTTCCACATAGAACTGTGTTATTTTATGAGCTTGCCTAGCCCCTGTTGGCTCTCATAGTCATGGAAATCCATCATTTCTGAATGTTGCAATGGAGAGACAAGAGCTGGTTTCCCCTTGAATGGAAAGTGTGAATTCAATTATATATATAGTATGAGAGAGTTAAATTAGAAGTAATAGTAGCAGTAAAATGAATACTATTCAACTTTAGAATGCATCAAAATCATATTTTCCAGGAGACTTCTCCTCTGCAGCTTGTTTATTTTGGGTTGAGTTTATATTTCCTAGGCAGATACTAACTGGAAAGAAATGAGATGTTCTAGAAGTCTACTGGGTAGAGGGAAAGGTAGATTAAAATAGATTGATTCCCAGAAAATAGAAAATTTGAGTGTGAGTAAATTAAGGACTGACTTATGCAAAATGAGTTATATCAAGGTTAAAAAGTTTTAAGAGTAACTTATTCATTTGGGATTAATTAAGAAATTTCCCTTAATGAACAAGCTGTGAATAGGAATTTAGGTGATGAAGTTAGAGAAAGGACAATGTAGGAGATGGGAAAATGGAAGGTATTCCTGGATATTGTCCTGTACTGGTCACATTTAAAAATAAATGTTTCTTGGCACAGTTTTTGAAGGTGCTAGCCTCCTGTGTTCCCTCTTTGCCTGGCAAAGAATACAACTACTCTTTCTCTTTCCTCCTTTAAAAGAATAATGTTTCTTAAAAAAAAAAAAACAAAGCAGTTTCTTTAGGACTAGGGAAAAGTTCACAAGCAACTTTCGCAATTTTAAAAATATATATTTCAAAATGATGAAAATCATTATGAAAATAATACATTCCTATAATATAAAATATAGAAATATAATTACCCCGCCCCCCCCCAAAAAAAAGCTCTTGGACTTTGACCACCCTGAGACAACTATAGGAAATACATTAGAAAGGTTTTTTTTTTGTTTGTTCATTTGGTTGCGTCAGGTCTTAGTCACAGCAGGTGGGCTCCTTAGTTGTGGCATGTGAACTCTTAGTTGCGGCATGCACATGGGATCTAGTTCCCCTATCAGGGATCAAACCCAGGCCCCCTGCATTGGGAGCGTGGAGTCTTAACCACTGTGCCACCAGGGAAGTCCCTAGAAAGTTTTCTTTTCTTTTCTTTTCTTCTTCTTTTGTTTTTGGCCGTGCTGTGCAGCTTGTGAGATCTTAATTCCCCAACCAGGAATTGAACCCGGCCCACAGCAGTGAAAGCGTGGAGTCCTAAGCACTAGACAGCCAGGGAATTTCCTAGAATGTTTTCTTTTTATAAAGACAATGTCTTAGAATATATGCAATTTTATATCATTCTTATTTTCTAATATAACATAAGCCTTTCCTAATAGTCATAAAAAGATATATGAGCAACATTTTTAATGCAACATGATCTATTGTGAGAGCCACCCACAATTTTGGCATAAAAAATTGAAATATCCAACTTGTTAGTTCCAAAGGAGAATCTGAAATGTCTGAATCCCTGTCCTCAGAAAACTTAAAATCTAACAGGGAAGGATATAGTTAGCTCTATGGACAGCATACTTAGTATAAATGGATGGTCAGTGAATGATAAACAAGTGGCTCAGAGCACCATGATAATGAGGTAAGTGATGAAGGGAGAGAGAGACAGAGACGAGACACTCAGTTGCAACGTGGAGGGTGGATTGAATTTGGCTGAGCAGAGTGGAAGGGCATTAGAGATGGAGAAAACCATTTACACAAAAGCAGGAAATACCAGACATGTTTGAGAGGGAAAGAGTAAATCAGGATAGTTGGAAAAGAGGTTTATATAGGGAGGAAGCCAAGTTGGAAGAGTACTTTGGGGCCAAATGTAGAGACCTCTGAATACCAACCAAGTTTACATTGTATCCTAGAGGTCAGAAGTTAACCAAATTCTGGTCCATGATAAAGTTTTGCTGAATCTGCCGTGACCTGAGAAAAAATAAGGGCAATATAATGGAATTTTCATAATTCTAAATTTATGAGTTAGACTTCTCTGTTCTGAGATGAATCCCTTCTCAGGGAGATTTTTTTATATTGAAGGTTAAAGATATTCTTTTATAAAATAGTCATGACAAGAGTTTGTTTTCTTTCCTTTGACTCTCTCCTTATTGGTCAACAACTATAGATAATCATTATATACTTTCCAGTTGGGGAATACTAGCATGAAGAGAGCCTAGAAAAATAAACCTTGAGGAATTTTACAAGTTAGGTTTTAGGTATTCGATAAGGATCTCAATTGGATGGTTGACATTGGGAATGGAAAGGAGGAGATGGGTGGTGCAAGAGAGATAAAGAAAGATAAGAAAGAATTGTGGGATAATGAAGAAACAGGAAGAGCAGGAGGGGTGTATAGGAGATAATGAAGTCAAATACAGCAAACCAGAGTAAATCCTACTCTTAGTATGCACTTTAAGAAGTTAAAGAGTGAGACTACTGTCAGGTAGTCGGGTTTAGAGTCAGACTACTTAGATAAGATGCTAAGCTTGCTTTAATTTCCTGCACATCAAATTTAACTAAGTACTTTAAAAGGTGATTGTGAGGAATAAAGGAGATAATGCCTATAAAGCATTTAGCACAGTTCCTAGCTCATAATAAGTGCTCAGTAAATATTAACTATAATAGTACTTTTTTTCTTAAGATTTTGCTAATTTCTTTTAAAAATTTCTTCTAAAAAATCCTTTTTACTTTGGTTAGCAGTTGGGAAATTTGTGATTGGGACAGAGAGAAGGGCTCAGATACAGATTTGGAAATAATCTCTATTGATTTTCATAGAGAGTTTGGCCTCTGTTGACAAATGTTGGAGAAGTAAAGGACAATGGGGATGGGATGAATCTGTTAGAGAGGAGGTTATTGATGAACATATAGCCCTGTATGGTACACGCAGAAGTCAGATTGGAAGGGGTTCAGGAGTACAGGTTTGGTGCCACAATGAGGACAATGTCCATACTTGTAAAACCTTAGCAATGGGGCCCTATACATTGTTTTTGCTTATTTTTCTAGCCATATGGCTTTTAAAATGTGTGTGTGTAGGGATGCACTACTTAATTGGTTAATTAGTTAATAAGTGCTTTAATGAAAAGCAGTCTGAAGAGCTCTTTTGTATTATACAATTAAATATTTCAGTAAATGTACTAAGTGAAGTAGTACCATAACATATAAACTACCTGAATAGTAGATTTTAAGAATCAGGCTATTATGTCACTTAAAATTTTCTTATTTCATCAAGGGATCAAAGGTTAAAGGAAAATGACCAAATATTGGCTATTAATCACACACCACTGGATCAGAACATTTCCCACCAGCAAGCAATTGCATTGTTACAACAAACCACTGGATCTTTGCATCTGGTTGTGGCCAGGGAACCAGTCCACACAAAAAGCAGCACTTCTACCAGCCTAACTGATGCAAATCTGCCTGAAACAGTGAGTTGCAAATTTGGAAAAACACTTAATTTTGAGTTACGCCTTTGATTTTAAGAAGTGTAAAGACATTTAGAAAATGTCGTTTTATTTGTCGTAGTTCAAGAAAGATAATTATATCTCCAAATGCAGCGTTAGCATGTTAAACAAGATATTTCATGGGGGGTTTTGTTTTGTTTTTTCAGTGTCCTATGATTCTCCTTGTTTAAGATTATTATTTAATATAGAGGGCAAATTGTAGTATTGGGTGTAATTTGGTGATGGAAGGAATTCCCTGGTGATGTAACCACTTAATTAAGCTGGGAGTTTTTATTAGAGATTTACTATTGAGTTTTTAAATTAAGATTTGGTTATTTGTTTCAAAAACATTTTTTAAAATTATATTGGGTGTTTATGACTAGATTATGGATACTGCACAATTATAGAAGTTTTTCTTCTTTTCATGTAAGGATGTATACTGAACAATTTAAAAGAATAAAAGTTTATGTTCCTTTGGGAGTCTTTAAACTTGCTTTGTAACATTTACAGATTTTGGCCTGCATCTTCAAAATGCAAGCTAATAAATCTTATTTTCTTATAACACTAAGTGCTAGCTGATTTATTTAATTTCCATTCATTGGACAAAAGAAAAAACAGACTGGGTACAGTACAAGGTCACAACACTAATGTATAGACATTTTCCCTGTTGTAATCAGTAATGTTTATATAGCACAATTTACATAATAAATAGAATGAACAAAGTGGGAAGTTGCTTAGCATAGTGGTTAAGAACAAGGACTCTGGAGTCAGGCTAAGGTGGGTTCAGGTCCACTTCTTACTTTGTAGCTGAGTCTTACTGGGCAGATGCCTTGACTTCTCCATACCTCAGTTTTCTCATCTGTTGCTTGGAACTGATAACAGTGTCTAGTTCACAGAGATGTTGTGAGGATTAAGTGAGAATGCATGTGAAGAGCAAAACACAGTGCCTAGGGCAGAATAAATACTCTATGAATATTAATTGCTGTCCCTAATTTAGGCATTTTTAGCAAACATTGTTGCTTCCTGGATACTAGGTGTTGTTCCAGGTGTGAATTTATTAAATAGTCCCAATATCTCTGGTTATTTTAACATTGCATAGTAACTTTCCAATTTAGTGTAATAGAAGAACTAAGTAGTAAGTATGCCCTGATGTCTTGAGGGGGAGACTTTTGCTCTGCAGGCGCATTATGTGAATTTAATGCGTACTTCTGATGGAGCCTGCTAGTAGAGGAAAAACGCTTATGTCTCTTAGTCTGATTTGTATAATCCTATTGCTAATATCTTCAGTTAGGCCTGCCTTTCCTCTCCTTCATCAGAGTCTCTTCAATTATTCTGGTCACTCTGTCCTCACAATCGCATGCTTCACATTGCTGCTAGATTAATCTTTCTAAACCACTGCTTTGTTCCTGTTGTTCCCTCTTCTAAAACCTTCAGTTATGCCCACTTATCTGAGCCTAGCTTTGCTCTTAAATTTCCCTTTTGCTTGAATGTCTTTTTTCTCTGTAGAGCAATTAAAATGCTACCTTTTCCTTGAAGCTTTCCATAAGTTTTCATTGGATTTGACCTCTTGTCTCTACATTCCTCCCATCTTTATAATATTTTATGATTCTCTTTTAATTCAGATAAACACGTATTTATTGGTTTCTACTAGGTGCTTGGCACTGTGCTAGGTATCAGGCATAGATTGGGGAATGAGACAGTGTGTTTCTGTCCTCTTAGAGCTACAGTGTCCTATGGTCCAATATTCTGTCTTATATTTTAATTGTTTATGTTTTAGTTTATCTCTCTATCGGATTATAAAATCTGTAAAGGCAGGGACCATATGATCATCTTTACGTATCTCTGAGCCTCTAGAAAGTTGACTTGATTAATTGTATGAATATTAAATTTTTTGTCTACCTGTTACCTTAGTAATTACTGTATTGGTAAGCGATGAATGTATGTGCTTTGCTAACACTTTGCTTCTTACTTGCTATAAATTTGTAGGTTCGTTGGGGCCGTATTGAAGATGTTGAGCTCATTAATGATGGCTCTGGATTAGGTTTTGGAATAGTTGGAGGAAAATCGAGTGGTGTAGTTGTGAGGACTATAGTTCCTGGAGGATTAGCAGATCGAGTAAGTTGACCTTCTTTGATTTAATTTTGGTTTTTTACAATTTAAATTGTATGGCTTGAAATGTAATTTTATAACATGGGTTACTAGGATATATGTTTCCATGACCAGAATTTAAGTATAGCTAAATATGTTTTTTTCTATAAGTGTTAATATACACTCACTCTGCTTTATTTTAAAAAGCTCCTAAATCAACGTTTTTGGGGGTGGTTTTTTTTTTTTTGGCCTGTGATTGACAGTCATCTTGATTTTTTCAAAAGACAATATTTTTTATTGAAAGGAATCATTAATGGGTATTGTATTCTGAATATCTATATTATTTTCTCCCAGTGTATCTTTCAAGGTCCTAAATGTTAAAATCAGATGGTACAGCGATTACAAACTTTTATCTCAATATTGTTTGTGGTAAATTTCACTAGAATTACAAATTTCTGGCATTATAAATAAAAATACTACCCTTCATTATTTAGCAGTGTTCAAACTGAAAGTGGGCCATTTTAAAACTTATCAACTGTTTCTGCTTAGTTTTATGTTGAAGAAAATGTTAAATACTACATTGAGTTTTTAAAAAGTAGTTTAGAAATTTGAAGCTACTTAATACAGTAATGAGTTCATATTATATAGACTGTCCATGATAATCAGAATGATTTGTAAATTTTAATGATTAATGTCTAGTCACATGTAAAAATTTATCCCTTCTAAAAAACATATAAAGTAAAAATGAACTTGCTGTGCACATGCAGCTTTGAGGCAAGTTCCTCAGCTCTCTATTTCTAGTCAAGATTGCTCCACCTTGGGTTAGGACTCTGTGCTTCCATTGCAGGGAGCACAGGTTCGATCCCTGGTCAGGGAACTAAGATTCCTCAAGGCATGCGGCCAGGCCAAGAAAAAAAAAAAAAAGGTTGCTCTACCTTATACAAATTGTGGAGCTATTAATATTCCTATTATCCTTTCAGCAGCTAAGTGTATTTATTTAGCATAATGGCTCTCAGAGTTTTGTCTGTGGGTCCCTGAGTCTTTTGCAGGGGGTGTACAAGATCAAAACAACTTACATAATAATAGTAAGATGTATTAGCCCTTTCACCATGTTGACGTTTGCACTGATGGCACGCAAGCAGTGGTAGGCTAAACCTGCTGGTGCCTTTGTGTGACACAGGGCAGTGGCACACAACTGTGCTAGTAGTCATTGCATTCTTCTGCAACAGCAACAATGCCAATCTCACTTAAGAAAGTGCAATAAAAACGAATTTAAGTAAATATGACCTTTGAGCGCATGTCTTTTTAATACCGTGTGACAAAATCGGATGTACCGTATAGCACTTCTGTCATGTACTGAAGTATGGCGGTTTTCTTGAGGGAAAACATTTGTGAGACAAACTAGCCATGTTTTAATATGGAACAGCATTTTAATTTTTTAAATTTATTTTTTATTTTTTGCTTTTTTCCCAAAAGTTTCTGAGATCTAATTTTTTGGAAATGCATTATTTTAGTTTCAGGATTACAGCATAATGATTTGATATTTCCATATATTATGAAATGATCACCACAACGTGTCTAGTTAACATCCATTTCCTCATAGTTAGAAATTTTTTTTTCTTGTGATAAGAACTTTTTTTTTTTTTTGGCTGGTTGGGTCTTCGTTTCTGTGCGAGGGCTTTCTCTAGTTGCGGCGAGCGGGGGCCACTCTTCATCGCGGTGCGCAGGCCTCTCACTATCGCGGCCTCTCTTGTTGCGGAGCACAGGCTCCAGACACGCAGGCTCAGTAGTTGTGGCTCACGGGCCCAGTTGCTCCGCGGCATGTGGGATCTTCCCAGACCAGGGCTCGAACCCGTGTCCCCTGCATTGGCAGGCGGATTCTCAACCGCTGCACCACCAGGGAAGCCCCGTGATAAGAACTTTTGAGATCTACACTCTTAGCAACTTTCAGGTATACAGTACAGTACTGTTAACTACAGTCACCATGCTGTGGTTTATATCCCTATGATTTACTTATTTTATAGCTGAAAATTTGTACCTTTTGATCTTCTTCACCCATTTTGCCCTCCCGCCACCCCCTGCCTCTGGCAGCCACCAATCTAGAATACCATTTTTATTTTTGAAAGGATAACTGACAGAAAAATTATGATTATTCAGACTTGGTTATTTGGTAGACAGTTCCTTGAAACGAATGAAGTGAGCCTGTTACCTCAAGGAAAAACAACTGACAGCATTTGTTGCTGATGATAAAATTTGAACTTTCAAGCAAAAATTAGAATTTTGGAAAAGTTTGTGTTTTACCATAAGCTTGAAATTATCCAATATTTAAATACTTCTCTGATTAGATTGTTGGTGATATTAATAAATATGATTTTTTTTGATATTGTATAATGTTATATGTCAGTATTTAGAAAATCTGCATAACTCTAGGAATCAGTATTTTCTGAAGATCAATGTGTAGTATGGCAAAATAATATATAGGTAAAAAAATCCATTCAGAATTCAAGATTGATCAATAGATTTTAATGAAACAGTATCTGAAAGTTTGTTGATGTTGTTTCAGATTCCACATTGCAACTGATTTTTAAGAAATCAGTTTTTAACTGATCTTTAAGAAATCACCACTTGTCATGTTTTGGTGTGTTATCAAAGAATGGGCTGAAAGGGCTATTGAAATACTCCCCCATTTTCCAAATATATATCTGATTGAGACCAGATTTTCTTTATATACTTCAACCAAAGCAACATATTGCAATATACTGAATGCTGAAGCAGATATGAAAATTCAGCTGTCTTCTTTTAAGTCAGATATTAAAGAGATTTGTAACAATTTCTTTAAGAATACCACTCTTCTCACAATTTTTTTGTTTTAGAAAACATAACTTTTTAAAATTAAAAAAAATATCAATATGTAAAAAGTATATATTAATATATTACATATCTTAAATATTTAAAAAGTTTCTCAGTGCTGTTTCCCAATTCAGTTGATATCAGCAGATATCAACAGAGAGAACTACATAAACAAAAGCTCTGAGATCTCAGTAATTTTTGAGATAAAATTGACAGACAATAAATTGCACATATGTAAAGTATACAATTTGGCATGTTTGCTGGCGAGTCTGAAATCTGTAGGGCAGACCAGCAGGCTGGAAACTCAGGCAAGAGTTGACATTAAAGTCTGGACTCTGAAATTTGTAGGGCAAGTTGGCAGGGTTTCTGTTATAGTTTTAAGGCAGAATTCCTTTTCCAGGAAACCTCAGTTTTTGCTCATAAAGTCTTCAGCTGATTAGATGGAGCCTATCCATGTTATCAAGGGTAACATTCTTTACTTAAAGTCAACTGATTGTAGATATTAATTACATCGACAGAGTACCTTCACAGTAACATCTAAACTAGTGTTTGACCAAACAACTGGGCACCAGAGCTTACCCAAGGTGACACATAAAATTTAACCATGATACCATCTGTCACTACAGTCAAGAACATATCCATGACCCACAAAGATTTCATGTGCCCTTTTGTAATCCCTATTCCTCCATCCTCAATTATTTTTAAGAATGTAAAGGAGTTCTGAGACCAAAAAGGTTGAGAATGCTTGTTATGGGGTCTTCAAAAGACATCTGCAGCACAAAACAAGTAATAATCTTTAAGGATTTTTTTGAAAATTTTTGAAACCTGGAAAGGGATGAGATATTGTGGAGTATTTTGGCGTTTTTTCTCACCCCAACCCCCCTCCTTTAACAATTGTAATAGACTTATTTGCTATAGTAGCATTTTCCAAGATGCAAAGTGGAGTAGTAATTATTAAGAACAAAGGGTCAAATAAATTTGGAAAGCACCAAGTTAAACAAAATCAAATAGATTTCTTTACCTGTACATTAATGTACATTATGAATTTTCACAAGAAGAATATGATGTGCAGAGTTTCCCTTTGTGGCACTGTTGGTAAAAGCCCAGGTCTGATTTTCACCCTTTCCTGGAAGGGATTGTCACTGTTTCAGGTCTTCAGGATGGGGGGCATGTGCCTGTCAGGGTCATAATGGAGAAGTGAGTGTTTATGCCAGATATGGTCATCTGCCTAATACACATTATTCTCGTGTAATCCTCAGAACAGTCATAAATTTTATTCACAAATCATAGATATGGAAACTTAAGAAATTGCCCAAGGCTACGCAACTAACAAATGACAAAGTCAGGATTGAGCCCACATCTGTTAGATTTACTGCTTAAATCTACTTATACAAAGTTGATCCTGATGTTTTCATTTTCCTGGTGTACACTTGTCCAGGGTTGGTCAAGCCTATGAGGGAATTGCCAGCTCTAACAGCAACATTGCTATTGGTCCTTTCCTGTAGGGAATATGATGAGACCTAAACATAGGGGACAGAGCAGTATTCACTTCTCTTTTCCCCTCATCCCAGCCAAATGGCAGATAAAATCTCTTCAACTAACTCTGCTTTGTTGCTAAATCTTTAGAGTTGTTGCTCACATAGCCTGATCATAGCTTTAAAATTATTAAAGGGAATATTGCTTTTCATTAAAATGTACTCATATTTTGACTGTTAATGCTCACTGTTGACCATGGCAATCTTTACGGTAAGGGAATATGGATGTCTTAGGTCATTAGTTAGATGTGATTAAGATTGATCATAAAGTGATACCTACATTCTGCTAAAGGGGTTAACTAATACTACTTTCTTTAAAGACTATAAAATTGTATAACAGAAAGTTAGAAAAGTAAGTCAGTATTTCTTATTTAAAAGGGTTTCATAAAATAGCCCCTTGTATTTCCTTTTGTGTACAGATAAGTCAATATGGGGTAGAGTTGAGGGGGCAAAGAATACCTAACTGAGCCTAAAGAAGTATCAGAAATGGATGCATTTGAGGACTTGCTGTAAGGAAGGCACTAGGCTAAAGCTTTTTTTTTTTTTTTTAAATAAATTTATTTATTTATTTATTTTTGGCTGTGTTGGGTCTTCGTTTCTGTGCGAGGGCTTTCTCCAGTTGCGGCGAGTGGGGGCCACTCTTCATCGCGGTGCGCAGGCCTCTCACTGTCGCGGCCTCTCTTGTTGGGAGCACAGGCTCCAGATGCGCAGGCTCTGTAGCTGTGGCTCACGGGCCTAGTTGCTCCACGGCATTTGGAATCTTCCCGGACCAGGGCTCGAACCCGTGTCCCCTGCATCGGCAGGCAGACTGTCAACCACTGCGCCACCAGGGAAGCTCGTAGGCTAAAGCTTGTACATATAGTATTTTTTTAAGCTATTTATTTATTTATTATATTTATGGACTTTATTTTTGACTGCATTCGGTCTTTGTTACTGCACGTGGGCTTTCTCTAGTTGCGGCGAGCAGGGGCTACTCTTCCTTGCAGTGCGTGGGCTTCTCATTGCGGTGGCTTCTCTTGTAGAGCATGGGTTCTAGGTGCGTGAGCTTCAGTAGTTGTGGCTCGCGGGCTTCAGTAGTTGTGGCTCCTGGGCTCTAGAGCGCAGGCTCAGTAGTTGTGGCGCACGGGCTTAGTTGCTCCGCGGCCTGTGGGATCTTCCCGGACCGGGGCTCGAACCTGTGTTCCCTGCATTGGCAGGTGGATTCTTAACCACTGTCCCACCAGGGAAGTCCCAAACATATAGTATTGAGTTTAGTGCTCACAACTCAATGAGAGAGGAATTTATCCCCATCTTACTTAAGAGGGATCTGAGATTTAGGTAGGATCAGTAACTGACCTATGGCCCTACAGCTTGATCAAAGTAGTGCCAGGATTTGAACTTGGGTGTGTCTGACTCCAAAGCGTTTACTTGTCTTTCTGCTGTCTACTGCCTCTACTGTTGTAAAGTAAATGAAGTGGAAAAATATTGACTTATATGGGTTTTTTAGAAATGTTTATTGAGACCTAATTACAGTGAGCAATCAGTAAATGTAATCAGGGCCAATTCCCTGAATAGGGAAATTATATGGTATCGTGTAAGGGGAGCTCAAAGACCTATCTACCTGTAATCCTTAGGTACTCTCCAAAGTTCACAGTGCCTGAAACATCTTCTGAGAATTCTGTTCAGCTATGGCAAAAATTTCAGAATTTTTCAGCAGTTAGAAGTTTTGTTTTTTGTTTTGTTTTGTTTTTGGTTTTTTGTTTGTTTTTAAATAAATTGATATGGGCAGTGTAAAACTTTTTTGTTTTGCAGAAATCTCTTTTATGTGGTCTGGAGGAATTTTAGGGAAATCAGGTACATTGAGTTACCCCGTTGTCTCCCAAAGGTGATTATTAAAGCACAACCTACTTAAAAGTTGTCATGAATTATTGACTTTTTGGTATTAGGCAATTATAATATGAGTCCTATTACCTATCTAGTAACCTTTAATACTAAGAAGGAATGGAACCAACCAAGGATTGGAGAGTAGGCGTGGACTATGAGGAATTTTTAGTCTAGAATAATAAAGGCCCAGCTTGAGGCCACTGAACAGTTGGTTATTCCCAGTAATTTTGCTTTGAGTGTGTCTATAAACTGGTTTTTTCCTTATCCTTAAAAATCATTGATGAGGGCTCTGGAAATATGAGAAGGATAGGATAGATGTACTTATACTTAGTACCTTTAATTCCTTGAGGGAAAGAGCATTTTTTTATGGTTCTAGTCATATGTTATATCTTTATAAAAGCCTTGCAATATTCTTATTAGAAGTCAAGATAAAAGAATACCAAATCAAAGTAGCCAAGGTTCTAAGTTATCCATTTACTGATTTTTGGTCAAAATACAGGATTAGGATTATTTTCCTTTGGAGATTCAAACCTGAGACACTTGCCATGAGGTTGACATTGATTTATTTTTTTCTTTTTTTTTAATGTGCATTCTTATTATTTATTTATTTATTTAACATCTTTATTGGAGTATAATTGCTTTGCAGTGGTGTATTAGTTTCTGCTGTATAACAAAGTGAATCAGCTATACATATACATATATCCCCACATCCCCTCCCTCTTGCATCTCCCTCCCACCCTCCCTATCCCACCCCTCTAGGTGGTCACAAAGTACCGAGCTGATCTCCCCCTGCAATGCAGCTGCTCCTCACTAGCTATCTATTTTACATTGGTAGTGCATATATGTCAATGCTACTCTCTCACTTCATCCCAGTTTACCCTTCCCCCTCCCCATGTCCTCAAGTCCATTCTCTACATCTGAGTCTTTATTACTGTCCTGCCCCTAGGTTCATCAGAACCATTTTTTTATTTTTAATTTTTTTTTTAGATTCCATATATATGTGTTAGCATATGGTATTTGTTTTTCTCTTTTGCCTTTTGATTAAAGACCAATGATAGAAATGGCCTGGAATCAGAAGTGGTAATAATTTCATTATTAGTTTTGGAAGTATCTGGTGCCATTTTTTAATTCTCAGAGAAACAAATTTGATTTCTTTCTTTTGTAGCTCAAGCCTGAAATCCTTTAGGTTTTCAGATATTTTTTGAATTGAAATTATAATCTACAACAGCCTATCAGAGAACTTAAAAGTGCAGAGTAATAAATTTTTTTAGCCAATAACTGCTAACTTGGATTAAAGTATTTTTTCTTTAAAAAAAAACTATATGAATGATAATGTTAGTGTTTTCACTGTAATAGTGTGTTACCCTGTTACATCAGCTATTTTAATTTTTTGCTTTTCATACTATCTTTTCCTGTATGCATAATTTTTTCTCTCTTTTGAAAGAGTCTATGGGTTAATAAACTTTTATATTTCACTGTTTGATTAGCATGCTATGACTTTGAATCTTGGCATAGCTATTTGTTGGCTATCATTGACTTATGATTTCTGTTAAAGAACAAAAAGGACTCTATACCTTTTAGTTTCCTTCCACAGTAGACAGGTTATGAAAGGAGAATATTGATCAGAAAGTATCAGTAAAATGCAATGTTTGGGGCTGCTGGACTTTTAAAAGCTAGCTGTCATTTTGGTATCTTTCCTATCAATCTGATTATGATTGTTTTGCACTTATGAATACCTTAGAACACCTGTTTTTCTGGAATAAGAAAATGTTTGACTTTCAGGGACAGGTGCAAATTATCTACATCATTTTAAATCGAGTTGAGGTAATATAGGAAAAAAATAGTGCTTAGGAGGTGACTCTGTACTTACAGTAAAATGTCCTTTGTCCAAGCCAAGTATGAAAACACTCGCCATATTCTTTATTCTGTGGTCAGGCCAAAATTCTGTTCAAGAATGGTTTATTCACAGAGGCATCTTACCCTTATTTTTCATCATGAACACTTGACTGTCTCTTAAGTAGTTGTTTGTTTTGTTTCAAGTTTGTTGCATTGATAAAAATAGAACATCAAATTATCAATGCTTAAAGTAGAAATCCAGCAATTCTTTGTTCCTTTTTCCACAATAATTTCTTCCTTGCATCTTTCTAAGTCTTTCCAAATGTTTCTGACTTGAATTGCATTTCTGTTTCACGGCTCCTCTTTGCTTGCAGTAGCTTCTAGTGCCTTCTGCAGAATTCACAACAAAGCATATAGTTTTCTACTCACTGTTTTGATCTAATACCTTCTTTCATACAGGTTTCTGCAAAATTGGAGAAAAGGAAGGATGGGGAATAGACTTTTAGTTTTAAGGCCCTCTCTCTTTTGCTCCTTTCCCTCCCTCCCTCCCTCCCTTCCTTTCCACTTTTTTTCTTCTGAGTTCCATCTGGAACTTACAGATGGTGCCTCCTGAAGCCAGGAATATGAAGCTTAGAACTGTACTAACCCAGTGGTCATGGCTCTATTCTCAGGTTGTCCTTCTCTCCCAGGTGCAAAATATCTATTTTCATCTTCATTTTATTTCAAGCTTTTTAACAGTTGTAGGAAATTTCTTGGAGAATAGGAAACAGGTTATTACCTACTGATATTACTTTGGAGATATCAAAGTATAAGACAAATGACTAAATAAGAACAGGTCTTCAGTGACACAACTTGGGTTGAACTTTGGCTCTGCCACTTACTAGCTTTGTGATCTTGGTCAATTCAGCAACCTTTTTGAATCTCGGTTTTCTCATTTTAAAGCTGTACTTCACTGAAAGAGATGATATATGAAAAGTGATTTTTTCATCCTGTAAAGTGCTCTGGTGGTGTAATTTTTCATAAGTGGTTCTGTTTACATTTTGGAATCTTTAATATATTGTAGTAAAGATAAGTAAAGAGAATTCAGACTTTCTGATGAAACAAATTTAGTGAAAATGCAGTGGATCAGCTATTCAAAAATTTCACAAACAAAGGTAGAATGGAACTGATATACTTTTTGATGTATTACGTTTTAAACTTTTCCATGAGTGAAATATACAAACATATAAAAGTATATATAATGTCTGTGCACATTTTAAATAATAATAATAATAATCACCAATGTACCTATAATCCAGTTTAAGAAATAGACCGTTTTAAATAATAATAATAATAGTAATGATTACCCATATATATATCACCAGCTTAAGAAACAGAAGATAGCATATCCTTCCTCTAAACTCATCCAGAGTCATGATGTTAAATACCTTCTATATGCTCATGACTCCCAAATTTAAATGTGTAGTCTGGACTTCTCTCCTGAACTCCAGACTTGTATATCCAGCTGTGTATCTGATATATCCACTTGCAATGTCTAATAGGCATCTCAGTGTAGACATCTCTAAAACTGAACTCCTGATTTCTGTTGCCACACACCTGTTCCTCTGTAGTCTTTTTTTTTTTTTTTTTTAATCTCAATAGCAACTCTATCTTTTCAGCTGCTTAGGCTAAAACCTTAGAGTTTTGATTCCATTTTCCCCTCACACCCCATGTAGAAGCTATCAGCAGAGCCTGTTGACAGTTCATTAGAAATACATCTAGAATCTCACTTCTCAACACCCCAACTGCTAACCTAGTCCAGGCTCTTGTTGTCTCTTTCTAGATTATTGCATTAGCCTCCCAACTGGTATCTCTGCTTCTATTGTTTTCTCTCCTTTAGTCTATTTTCAGCACAGAGGCTGGAGTGATCTTGTTAAAAATAAGTCAGATCATGTCACTCCACTGCTCAAAACCCTCCAATGACTTCCCTTCCCCCTGGCTCAGAGCAGATGCTCTATACTGCTGACCCCCTGGTAATGCTCCCATCGGTTCTTTTTTTAAAAATAAATTTATTTATTTATTTATATTTGGCTGTGTTGGGTCTTCGTTGCTGTGCACAGGCTTTCTCTAGTTGCGGTGAGCGGGGGCTACTCTTCGTTGCAGTGCGCGGGCTTCTCATTGTCATGGCTTCTCTTGTTGTGGAGCACGGGCTCTAGGCACGCAGGCTTCAGTAGTTGTGGCACGTGGGCTCAGTAGTTGTGGCTCATGGGCTCTAGAGCTCAAGCTCAGTAGTTTTGATGCACGGGCTTAGTTGCTCCGAGGCACGTGGGATCTTCCCGGGACAGGGTACGAACCTGTGTCCCTTGCATTGGCAGGCAGATTCTTAACCACTGTGCCACCAGGGAAGCCCTCCCATTGGTTCTTGACTGCTCTCCTCTTTGCTCATTCTCTTCCAGCCACACTGACATCTTGCTGTTCCTCAAATATGTCACTGGGCTTGTTGGCCCTTAAGGTTCTTCACTTTTTGTCGGTGGCCTCTGATCTGACTTTCTTCCTTTCCTGATGCCCAGGACTTTCAGGTCTCTTCCTTATGTATGTGGCTATTTTTACCTGGCTCTAGGCCATTAGGCATGAAGTGATACCCTCAAGCAAATGGCCATTTTAAAAATCTGGTTACTCTTTTTTTTTTTTAAATTAATTAATTTATTTATTTATGGCTGTGTTGGGTCTTCGCTTCTGTGCGAGGGCTTTCTCTAGTTGCGGCAAGTGGGGGCCACTCTTCATCACGGTGCACGGGCCTCTCATTATCGCGGCCTCTCTTGTTGCGGAGCACAGGCTCCAGACGCGCAGGCTCAGTAGTTGTGGCTCACGGGCCTAGTTGCTCCGCGGCATGTGGGATCTTCCCAGACCAGGGCTCGAACCCATGTCCCCTGCATTGGCAGGCAGATTCTCAACCACTGTGCCACCAGGGAATCCCAATCTGGTTACTCTTTTCCTTTTGAACTCTCCTCCTTTTCCCCCCACCCCTCCCCTTCTTTTTTTGTCTTTCTTTTCTCTGTTGCCAATTCAGCTGTTCATTAAAAGTATTATATTTTATTCAGCATTTTTTTTTTTTTTTAAAGATTTTTAATTTTTATTTATTTATTTATGGCTGTGTTGGGTCTTCGTTTCTGTGCGAGGGCTTTCTCTAGTTGTGGCGAGCGGGGGCCACTCTTCATCGCGGTGCGCGGGCCTCTCACTATCGTGGCCTCTCTTGTTGCGGAGCACAGGCTCCAGACGCGCTGGCTCAGTAATTGTGGCTCACGGGCCTAGTTGCTCCGCGGCATGTGGGATCTTCCCAGACCAGGGCTCGAACCCGTGTCGCCTGCATTGGCAGGCAGATTCTCAACCACTGCGCCACCAGGGAAGCCCTATTCAGCATTTTTTGATGGCTTCTTTATCAACCATTTTGCCACGACTCAAAGTCTGATGAATTGTTATTAACTAGTGAAGTTAGACCAATGATTTCTCATAATAATTTTCTTTTGTTTTTTTCTTGGATTAAAGGATGGAAGACTCCAGACAGGAGATCACATCTTGAAGATTGGTAGCACAAATGTGCAGGGAATGACCAGTGAGCAAGTTGCTCAAGTGCTGAGAAACTGTGGGAATTCTGTCAGGATGCTTGTTGCAAGAGACCCAGTTGGTGAAATTTCCATAGCCCCTCCTACCCCTGCAGCCTTACCTGTTGCCCTGCCTGCTGTGGCCAACAGGAGCCCTAGTTCTGTGAGTATACAAATTGCTCTTTCATCGTAAATTCAGTACTGGGTGTGATTTACTGCAGGATTAGAAATGTTTTCCACTCCAAGTGTCGCATGGGTGTGAGTTGTATCTCAGTGCTCAACAGGGAAGCAGAGGAGAGCCCAATTTGTAGACACTAGACAAGTTTGATTTTCTTTTTTTTGCCATTTCTCAGGGTTAAGTCATTCAACTTCCCTGAGCCTCAGCTACTCATCTGTAAATTGGAGAATAATAATACCTGCATTTCTATTTCATAAGATTGGTGAACAGATATCCAGATCGTGGAGGGGAAACTGTAAATACTGGTCAATGTATGTGTGTTATCACTGATAAGAATGGACTGGCCAAAGGGAATAGACATTAATAATAATAATATTTATTTTGATTATTAACAATCATTACAGTTATATAATAATCATTACTATTAATCATTATCAAGCACCTGGAATTGTCTAAGTCATCTGAATTTTTCATAAGAATTCTGCAAGGTAGGTCTTATCATCCACTTAATAGCTGAGAAAACGGAAGTCCAAATAACTTGTTTTAAAGGTCATATAGGTAGTAGGATGCAAAGCTGGGGTTTGAATTTAGATCTTTCTGGTCCATTCCAAGTTCTTTTTTTGGTTTTTGTCTTTCAGTCTTATTAAGATAAAATCGACATACAGCACTTTATAAGTTTAAGGTGTACAGCCTAGTGATTTAATTTACATACGTCATGAAGTGATTATCAGAATAAGTTTAGTGAACATCCATCACATCATATACAGTTAAAGAAATAGAAGAAAAATTTTTTCTTGTGATGAGAGCCCAGGATTTACTCTCTTAACTTACATACATAACATACAGAGCTAATTATATTTATCATGTTGTATATTACATCCCTAGTACATATTCATCTTATAATACAAGGTACAAATGGAAACTTGTACCTTTTGACTGCCTCAGTCTGGTCCCCCCATCCCTCAGTCCCAAGTTCTTTCCAGCCATCTCACAGGCTCTGAATCAAGAGATAATAAGGCAAAAGGAAAAGAAATAGTTTTTTTTTTTTTTTTTAAAGAGATATGACATGTCTAAATTAGCGTTATTTATTTATTTATTTATTTATTTATTTATTTATTTCTGTGTTGGGTCTTCGTTTCTGTGCGAGGGCTTTCACCAGTTGCGGCAAGTGGGGGCCACTCTTCATCGCGGTGCGCGGGCCTCTCACCATCGCGGCCTCTCCTGTTGCGGAGCACAGGCTCCAGACGCGCAGGCTCAGTAATTGTGGCTCACAGGCCTAGCCGCTCCGCGGCACATGGGATCTCCCCAGACCAGGGCTCGAACCCGTGTCCCCTGCACTGGCAGGCAGACTCTCAACCACTGCGCCACCAGGGAAGCCCAAGAAATAGTTTTTAAAAGGACGAGCCAGGAAGAAGAAAAGAGAAGTGATTATGGTGAGAAGGGGGTGGGAAGCCACCTTTCAGATTCATTTGAGGAACCATTCGATGTCTTCTGGAAAGCCTTTCCCTACTTGGAACCATGTGAGTGGAAGTTTTCTGTCAGAGATATTAGAATCATTTTTGTTTTCTTCTCCAAACTAGTTAGAACCATTTTCTTTTCCATCCATTATTCTGGTTTTCTGAAGCCTTCTACTTTGTAGTGAGGGAACAGTGTAGCTGTGTGATAAGTGAGAATTTGATGCAATCAGTTATTTACTTTCTATTATTAATGTTTTGAATTGAAAGCAAGGTATTATGTTTTTAGACACCTTACTCTTTTACAGAAATATTTTAAATTAGAAGACAAGAATGATAATCAGTTTTAGGTCAATATTTTTTGCTTACAATAGTTAGTCTTACCATTTGTTTCTAACTTTCTTTACAGTAAATTCTTTCAGATACAGATTTATGCTGAGTTTTTTCTAAGTGGCTGTATTAGTTTTCTCTTGTTGTATAACAAATGATCACAAACGTAGTGGCTTGAAGCAGTACCCTTTGTTGGTCCACAGTTCTGTAGGTCTGAAGTCTGGGTGAGCTTTGGTGGGCTCTTCTTAGAGTCTTACAAAGCTTAAATCAAGGTGTTGGCCTGGCTGGGCTCTTATCTGGATGCTCTGGGAACAGTCCATTTCCAAGCTCTATCATATTGTTGGCAGAATAGTTTCTTATAGCCATAGGACTGAAGTCTCTGTATTAATGGCTGTCAGCTAAGGACCTCTTTCAGCTCCTTAAGTCCCCCTGTGTTCCTTCTCACATGACCCCTCCTTCTTCAAACCACAAGTCCAGTCCTTATCCTTCAAATCTTTTTCACTTCCCTTTCTGCCATCAATAGGAGAAAACTCTCTGCTTTTGAAGAGTGCCTGCTTAGATTAGCCTTACCTGGATAATCTCCCTTTTCCATGATATAAACACAGGAATGGCACCAGGGATCAAAAGTCATAGAGACAATCTTAAAATTCTGTGTACCACAGGTGCTCAGAAAATACTTGACAAACCATGCACAAATTGACTATGTACACAAGCTAGATAACTAAACGTTATATATAATTAAAATTATTTTTTCCTTTCAGGACAATTCTACTCTTTTTGAAACTTATGATGTTGAACTCATTAAAAAAGATGGACAAAGTCTTGGAATTAGAATTGTTGGTTATGTTGGAACCGCTCAGACAGGTAAATGAATCATTTCTATTTTACATTTGGAAATAATTGTAAAGGATGTTAAGGTTTCTAGAGGGTAAAATTAAATATCTGCAGATTTTAATTTAAACATTGAACAATAAAACCATGAATCTGTAATAGCAACCAATTACAAAAAATGATTAGAGAATCACAGTTTTATCTCAGTAGTTTTATAGCTGGCTCGATAGTCATTAACAAAAGAATTTAATTTATCCAACATAGTGTATAACATTTGAATTGTACCTCCTCTTGTTTCTAAGATAGATATATTTTGAATATTGAGACTGTTGCATATTATGACATTTTACATGTGATAGAGTAAAATGATTACTGCATATATTTCATATTGTGAATGTCAAAAAAGTATTACTATTATGTTTAATTATCAAAAGAAGGTAAAACAAATGCTTTAATTAGAATTATTTTTCTTTCATATAAAGGGAATACACTGTAAGAATAAATGCATGGCCCAATTATCTCTGAATAATACTCCCTGAACTCCGACGTGCAAAGCTTTGGTAACTTTCACTGTAAGAGTTACTCTATTATGATAAGAAATCACTACAGTAAGGAAAAATAAATCTTTTTCACAAATATTTGCTAGTAAGATGAAAAGTTAAAGTTATGAAATGTTCTGGTTTTTTAAAAATCGCAAGATTAGAGAGTTAATTTTTTTAAAAGTTATTATTTCGCATATTTACAGCAGGTGGAAAGATTAAAAGTGCTAATGTATTCAAAGTCCTGAATGAAATTCATGTCAGACCACCTTGTGCTATTTTAGCCTAATGAAATAACTGTTTTCAAACCTTTAGATTTTTCTAAGTGCCACCATTTTTACGTTCAGAATTTAAATGAGTTCTAAAGAGCTAAGTATGGATTGTATACTAATGTTGCAAAAAAACCCTGTACTGAGTAGCTCTTAATATGCTGTCTGGTTAGAGAAATCATAAACTTGTGGTTTATGAACCTTTATTACATTAAGTTTTCAAGTTGTAAACCTAGCGATATACATGCAGAGTAAAATGAAGTGAATGATAGATAACTGAGAAAAGTTGATGTTTATGTTACTGAATAAGAAAAGAATCATTTTACTTCTTTACCCTCAAAGGAAGCTTTTGGGACTGGAGCAAGGGCTGGGGGAGCAGTGTTGAATCCAAACACTAGAACGTTTTATAACTCAATATGCTTTTTAAACATGTAGTCTTTCAAAATAGTTTTTGCTTTATTCCATTCATTGGAACTTTTGAGCAGTTGCTTTGCTTAGTTTTGGAGGGAGTAGAAAAATGAATATAAGAAAAGTCTATTCAGGGAGATAAACATGTAAATAACTCTCAGTTGTTTGAGGATAAATGAAATGTATGCTTTATCAGCAATGCAAGCAAGCTATCATCATATGGCAGATGAAAGACTCATTATGACAGAGGGAAATGGAGAATTCACAAAGAAAGAGACATTTGTACTAAGCATGGAAAAGGAGAAGGATTTAGATAGAAGGGGTTGAGATCGACAGGAATAAAAAATGAGAAAAGGGATAAAATATAGAAAATACTTGGTGTTTTGGTGGAACATCATGAGTCTTGTGTGTCTGGACTTTTGTCTTATTGGAGCGGTAGTTGGAAGATGAAGTAAAACAAGAAGTTTGGGGCAAATTATGGAGGTCCTTGAATGTGATTCTATGAAATTTACATTTTATCATGTAGGCTATAGGAATCCATTGTTGTTTATATTCCTTCTACAGACAGTATTTTAAGTTCATTTGAAATTGAGATAAAAATATAAAATCATCCAGAGCTATGGTCTTTCTTTTTCTAACTTTTCTTCCAGCCCTTGCCCATAGGCATACATACTTTTTATATAGTTGTAATTTTTATATACATTTTATGATATATATAGAAGCTAACATGAGTAGTGAACTAAATGTAGGAAGACCTGTTAGGACCCTCTTGTCTTAGTGCTGCTGAGAAATGATGGTTTATGGCAAGTCAGCAGTGAGAAGGGAGATGGACCAAGAGAAGAGAGTAAGACTTAACCTGAGCTCTCCTGAATTCCAGCTGATACTGGTATGCATTTCATCAAGGTTCCATTACTGATTATTTTTCCAAAAATAGACATCAATCAAATCATTTCAAATTTGGGTCACTTTTTATGGTGGCAGTTTGAAATAATCCATCAATTTCTCTGCTTGCATTCAGAATAGTATTTATCAAGCCTTCAGTCAACCCCTTTAGCTAATTAACCTCTTGATATGAATTTTGCAATCAAGGCCTAATTAGAGCCTTCTTCCTTTTTCCATATGTTTTGTGCACCTTAGGAGAAGCTTCAGGGATTTATGTGAAAAGTATAATACCTGGCAGCGCTGCATACCACAATGGTCAAATTCAAGTGAATGACCAAATAGTTGCTGTAAGTAACTGCCCTCTGTTTTAGAATTGAATCAAGTTGGGGGAAAAAAGTTATCATTATTATAATATATATGCAATGGGAATGGCTTAATATAGTCTCATAATGTTTTAAAAAAATTAAGTTTGTTAGTACAGTGAAATCTCATTAATTTGGACTCTCATGGTCCTAAATTTTTTTTAATTAAAAAGAAAAATTTTTTAATTGAAGTATAAGTTGATTTACAACGTTGTGCCAATCTCTGCCGTACAGTAAAGTGACTCAGTTTTACACATATATACCTTCATTTTTTAGTATTCTTTTCCATTATGGTTTATTCCAGGAGATTGGATATAGTTCCCTGTGCCATGCAGCAGGACCTTGTTGTTTGTCCATTCTAATTTCTTTTTTTTAACTGCCTGTGAAGAAGGGAGTCACTAATGATACTGGCAGGAAAAAAATACTGTATACATATGTATATTATAATATATATACACATATATTTGAAAGATGCTCTAGCTTCTCTTACAAAACATTTCAAGCACCTCTTTGTGTTCTTTAAATTCATCAATTTTATATGCAATTAATAGGCCATTTACTAGAACTATTTATCTCTTTGTGAAAGTAGTTTTTCTATTAATAGTAATTTTGAGTATATACAAAATTGAGATATTTTTTGTTTTTGAGAATGCAGTCATTGCCTTTTCTCAATTCGGATTGTAATTGGTATTTCCTCCATTTAGTAGAAATTAGTTAAATTTTGCAGTTTATTTTCTTTTTCTTTTATAAATTTATTTTATTTATTTTATTTTTGGCTCTGTTGGGTCTTCGTTGCTGCGCACGGGCTTTCCTCTGGTTGTGGCGAGCGGGGGCTACTCTTTGTTGTGGTGCGTGGGCTTCTCATTGTGGTGGCTTCTCTTGTTGCGGAGCATGGGCTCTAGGCGTGCGGGCTTCAGTAGTTGTGGCTCGCAGGCTCAGTAGTTGTGGCTCGCAGGCTCTAGAGCGCAGGTTCAGTAGTTGTGGTGCATGGGCTTAGTTGCTCTGCAGCATGTGGGATCTTCCCGGACCAGGGCTTTAACCCGTGTCCCCTGCATTGGCAGGCGGATTCTTAACCACTGCGCCAGCAGGGAAGCCCTACAGTTTATTTTCATAATAATTTTGAAGCATGTATACACACACATACACACACATTTAATTTATTGATTTATACAGAAACAAATGTTTGTTGGTATAATTTGAATGTTTGTCCTTCAAGTTCATCTAAGGAAGCACCTTTCATGACCCTTGGCTTTTCCATTATTGGGCTTAGGAAATGTCTTGTGATTGGCAGTTTGGAGATGAGTGATAAAACTTTGGAGAAGATATTAGGGGGAAAGCTAAAGCAGTGGTTTGGCTAGCTTGAAGATTGAGTGAGGAGGCCTGTTGGTCATGATGCACTTAAGAATGTGTGATTGGACTTGACTGAGATTAGTAAATACCTTTCTTGCATGTGCTTTTTCAGAATACTAGAAAACCTAATGGAGGGAGATCAGTTTCTTCTGGAAAATATCACATAGTGATGTATGGTAGAGGGGTGAAGTATTGGATGGCCTCTTCACTTTTAGTAATAATGGCTTCTAGTAATACGTCTTGAGAGCTCTGTATAACAACTGACCACCTTTTATGGCACTTTGAATTTTGAATAGCATCAGAGATTAAGACCCTCTACCTTTCTCAGGCTATAAGTTAAATGTATGACTTAGGAATACAAGTTTCAGTCTTCTTTCTAGTTTCTCAGGAAATCTGTCAGCATGTTTTACTACTAATTTTTCATCCTTATTCAAAAATACTTTCTTAGGTCTAATACAAATTATTTTGGGGATGAAATGAATTGCCTAATTTTATACTGCCTTGCCAGAATTAAAAGTGGTAGCTAACTTGGAACTTCTGTTTAATGTATCTTTTAATGTTTTAGGTCGATGGTGTGAATATTCAGGGTTTTGCCAACCAGGATGTTGTTGAAGTGTTAAGAAACGCAGGGCAAGTGGTACACCTAACCCTAGTTCGAAGGAAAACATCCTCATCTGCTTCTCCACATGAAGGGCCCTCCGACAGAGGTAATTAATTCCTCTGTCCCTCCCCCTACCTTGTATGGGTTTGGAAGATCAGCTCATTTATGGAAGTTGTTCTATAAGTCTGGGAAGGAAAAACTGCCCACCTTGTGAAACGCAGCAGTGGAGAAGTGAATCAATTCATTTATGCCTTGAAGAGTTTCCTTTGCCTATTATAACATGCCAGTCCAAATTTTAGAATGTGAACCCTGACATGCATTAAGCTTTGAGAGCTTCTCTAAATGGAGATGGAAGTCATTTTCCCAAAAACATTCCAAATTTCATTTATTTCTTATATTTGAATAATAAAGCTTTGCCACATTTTGTTCCAGGGGCTCTCAGTTGTCTAATGCTTTGACATTTTGCAAACCTCAGGTTTCATATTACTTCTAATGATGTATTTGATTCTAATATTTCTTGATTTACTTTGTGAACTATAGCAAGAGAAAATAAAACATGGACTTCTATCAAGGACACTTTTATTTATAAAATAATATTTGTTACTTTGATTATAGGAAGAGTAAATTTTCATTATGGAACAAATGCATAATTGTATGCATGACAATTTTTAATTATCAACTTATAAATGTAGATAGAGCAACAAAATTTGGCAATCATGGGAACACATTCAGTTTAAAATGAATGACTGGGGCTTCCCTGGTGGCGCAGTGGTTAAGAATCCGCCTGCCAATTCAGGGGACATGGGTTTGAGCCCTGGTCCGGGAAGATCCCGCATGCCGCGGAGCGGCTGGGCCCGTGTGCAACAACTACTGAGCCTGCACTCTAGAGCCCTTGAGCCACAATTACTGATCCCATGTGCCACAACTACTGAGGCCCGCGCACCTGGAGCCTGTGCTCCGCAACAAGAGAAGCCACCTTAATGAGAGGCCTGCATACCGCGGTGAAGAGTAGCTCCTGCTCGCCGCAACTAAAAAGAAAGCCCGTGCATAGCAACGAGGACCCAACGTAGCCAAAAATAAGTAAATAAATAAATAAATTTCTTTTAAAAAAATAAAAAAAAATAAAATGAATGACTGGCAGGTCTGGGGCCCCGCCCCTTACACTTCTCAGGCCTGACCTTCTGGCAGCCGGGCTGCACGCTGAGCCGACATTGACAGGTCCTCGCGATGTGGCCGGACGTGCCCCCTCTCGTGACATCATGGTGGCATACTGGCGACAAGCTGGACTCAGCTACATCCGATACTCCCAGATCTGTACAAAAGCAGTGAGGGATGCATTGAAGACAGGATTCAAAGCAAATGCCGAGAAGACTTCTGGCAGCAGCATAAAAATTGTGAAAGTACACATAAATATTTATACCATTATAATGGTTTTTAGTAGCTCTCATAGAGCCTTTGGCTTTAGTCTGCTGTATCAAATGAACTATGTCATCTGCGAATTAGCAGTTCTTTGCTG
The DNA here is from genome assembly GCF_028023285.1 of Balaenoptera ricei. NCBI lineage: Eukaryota > Metazoa > Chordata > Mammalia > Artiodactyla > Balaenopteridae > Balaenoptera > Balaenoptera ricei. The sequence goes on from NC_082639.1 coordinate 52,921,780, forward strand.
GGCGTGCCTACATTTTAAATTTGTATTGGGATAGGTTTTGACTCTAAATCTGCACTTCTTCTTCCATGGTTTGGGTGTCCTTCCTGTGTGTTTCACTAGCACCCTTTGAAGAGCGCTTTACTGTAGCATTTATCACACTGTGTTGTAATCACCTGTTTTGTGTGTGGTCACTATAATGTAGGGGAGTGGTTATGCCTGTGTCCCCTGCCCCATTGAACACATCTCTGTGTGCCTTCCTCATAGTCAGCATTTAAGTTTGTTTTACTGAAACAAACTGCATGGCTTCTAGCTCTTGTGCAGTACCTTCCTCTGCCATTCAAAATCTTACTGTCTTTTTCTCCTCTAAACTATTATTTGCATACCTTGTATATACTTATTTGTGTACCAATTTGTATACTACTTGTAGCGTACAACCAATCATGTATTGCTTTGTACTCTGCACACTGTTTAGTGTGTAACTCTTCTCCCCAGGCTACATTAGCAGCTTCTGGCTGGCATTTGTTTTGCTGGCACTGGGCTGTGCATTTAGTGTGTATCAAGAGATTAATGTTCTAAAAAATCCTGTGTGGTTTAAAATGTCATGTTAAGATCATAGGAACTTTTAACTGGTTATATTTTTAAACTTTTTATTATAAAATTTTTTGAACATACAGGAAAATTGAAAACTAATGTAACATACCCACAAACCCACCATTTAGATTCAGCAGTTAACATTTTGCCATGTTTGCATCATCTGTTTACCTTTTTCTGAACCATTTAAGAGTGAGTAGTAGATATCATGACAATTTAGCCCTACATACTTCAGTTATAGCTTCTAAAAATAGTCATGAGATCATTATCACACCAAAGAAGATTAATAGTAATTCCCTAATATCAAATACCCAACACATACTTAAATTTTCCCAGTTGCTCCCAAATGTCTTTTGTAGCTCCTTTTTCCACTTCCCTTTCTTCCCCTCAAAAACCTCATAAAATCAAGATCATTGATTTTTATGCATTGAGCCTATTGCATTGTATTATGCTTCTTTGTTTTCTTAATCTCTAAGAATCCCTTGCCCCTGCCTCCATGGCATAGACTTTTTGAAGGGATTTGGCCATTTGTCACTAGAATGGTACATTCAGAATTTGATTGTTTCCTTGTGGTGTCATTTGACTTGTTCCTCTGTCCCCTATGTTTCTTGTGAGCTAGGAGCTAGAGCTAAAGCCTTAAATTCAGGTTCAATATTTTTGATAAGAATACTTTATAAGTTACATGTGGTTATTTAAAAATAACCTAAAATGATTCTTGTTCAACTTTTCTTGTGTTTAAGAGATACATAGTGACTGGCATGCTTGAGATTGAAAGCTTACTTAACTCAGTTTAGCTAAGGAAGGAAACTCTGCAACCAGGGGAATACTCTCCCTTTTCCTTCCCATTCACAAGGTTACTTATGTAGAGTTGTTTGTAAAACTCATGATGATATCATGCCAGAACCTAGGATTGCCCAGAGCAACGGAACCGGTTTCTTCTGCATATCTTGCTCCCTGCCCACCACGGCAGCAAGAACATATGGACCCCAGTGTTCTCCTCCTTCCCCCCACCCCCCAAGGCTATATTGAAAAGCATCTCCTCCTGCTTTGTCATTGACTTTACCTTGCTTTTCTCTTCCCATTGCCTAGTTCCTTATTCTTTTCAATACTACTACAAGTGTATTTTTTAATAAATTGAGTGGTTATCACAAGTGGCATTTTAAATAAAGGAATCATATGTGTAAGTTACCTGAAAAGTTTGTAAGGAGGTTGTGAAATGGGACAATAGAGTGGAATTACCTTACTTAAATATGGCCTTCATCTGATAGTGATTCAAATTAACAATTCTTACTTTAGGAACTGTGGTAGAACCACTGAAAACACCAGCCCTCTTTCTGACTGGAGCAGTGGAAAAGGAAACTAATTTCAGTGAAGATGAGGAAACTGAAGAAAGAATGGATAATCTAAAAAATGACAATATACAAGCCTTAGAAAAACTGGGTAGGCACAAAGCATTTAATTCAAAGCTTTCTCTCTTTATAGTTAATATAATATGATGAATTTTAGAGGCATTTTTAAAGATATAAAATAAGATATTCTTAATATCAACATCTTAACGCTTGTGGCAGTTGAGAATCGAGCATATTGTTGTTTAATCATTGTTTAATTATGTTGATTTTGAATACATTTTATTAGTGTGATAACTTTTAATCTTATCGGCATTTTTAATTACTGCATACTTTAGCTTGTATTATTATCATCGATATAGCTATAGATATACAGCTGTCTGTATACATATAGCAGTATTTCCTTCTTCACCATGTATAACAATAATGTATACATTTTTATATATTTCATCAAATTTCCAGGTTGCTATATATTTATTGTTTAATTTTCTTTTTAATTGATGTGCACCTTTGTCCTTGTGCTTTGTTCTTTGATACCTCGTCTACTCTAGTTGACTGTATTCTGTAAGCATGTTGAGTAACAGTCTCACACAGTTTCCTGTACAAAGGCACTCAGGGAAGCCTTGCCAATTGAATGAAATGGACTACTTAAACTTCATCCATGTCCACGTTGGCTTTTGGCTTTGATTGCCTTCTCTTGGGAAAGAATGGCCTGAAGGAAGGAGTAAACCCCTCATTCAAGTTTTAAAATTTCCTATAGTTTGGAAATTTAACTTGTTTTTTTTGACCCAAGTAGATTGCAGTTAATTTTTGCTCTTTAAATTCATGTGAACCCAGAGAGATGTACAGTGAACTGTCAGGTGAAAATCAAATACATTCTAAAGTTAGAAATATTTTTAGAAATATCTGCTCTTTTTGGATCAACCTCACTACCTTTTTTTTTTTTTTTTTCCCATGAGTATGTATAATTTCAGCTAGAGAGTTAGACCAAATTCTTCCAACTGTTATGAAGTTAACTCTCTTTTTGCTGTAGGGGCAAAACTGTTTTCCCTTCTTCTCTTCTAGTTTTTTTGGCTGGTCTAACAATTAAATTGACATAAGACAGATTAACACAGGACACAAACTAATTTCCTATGTGTAAGAGTCCCACAAAAATATGAGCCCCAAGGGCAAGTTGGGCAACTGAGACTTCTATGCTATCCTGAGTTAAGGAATGGGATAGGGACCTGGGCCTTCCAAGGGGAGGAGAGTAATTTACAGGATGATAAGAAGAGCAGATGTTTGGTAATTAGAAGTTTGCCCAGACATGCAGATAGGTCTTTCAAATAAAAAAGTTATCTCTGGTAATAGCTGTCTTTCTGGTGCAGGTTCCCTATCTAAATTCTTTTAGGTAATTAAGGGAGAGGTGAAAGTTTTTCCTGAGTCTGCTGGGTCTTGATTGCCTTCAGCTGAAAATAATCCACATGCCAAAGTGGCAATATTTGGGGTTGGCATATTCTGCTCCCCTTCATTGCCATTGGAATAATCATTTCAGAGCATCATAATATTCATTTTTTTGTGTGATCATTTTGTGTAGCCAAGGATTTATTGAGCTGCTTAAATAAATCTCTTTCCTCTGGTACTTAGGCCTTTGTGCTGTGCTTTAAAACTCATGACTATGATTTCACTGTATGACTGAAAGGTAAAAATATAGTCAAAAGAATTGTGAAATATCAACATTATTTTATATGTGTATAAAATATCTTTAAATATCATGTTTTTAAGCTTACAGTTCAACCAATACATTGCAAATTTTATTCAAATTAGCCTACCACATAGGAAACTGCTGCCTGTAAGAAATTTAATAGAACTCTTAATGTAATTTCTTATGGAAATGTTAACAGAGTAGGCACAAAGGTGCAGAGCCTACATGAATGATATTTTGTTTTTAATAGGATCTTTAGTTAGTTATCCTCAAAATGTAATCTAGCATATCAGTTAATATAGTTACTTTATGGATATGTTTTTGTAAATCTAGTAATTTTAAGTTCTTTAGTGTTCATTAGTCTTAGTCTCTGATTTTTGAGGTTAGCCTGTTTTACTTAATGATTTGTATTATGTAATTAAGCATGATATGCATCCGAGATTAGATGTCTGCTGAAGGCTTGAAAAAACTGATATTGCAAGTTATGTTTGATTTTAGGCAGATGGTTATATCAGTTGTGGTGTTTTGCGACTTGTCCAATCTTGTGACAAAATTGAGTTTTTCTTAAAGAAAAAAGGTGGAGGTTTGTTTATTTTCTGCTGCTACTGTGGATCTAAATTGAAATTACAGTTTTAGTACTTTGATTTTTGTCTATTAGGCATTATTCAGACTACAGACTGCACAGAGCTTCTGGCTAAGATCATACGGAGGACAGGCAGGACACTTAAAATCTGTCTGCGCTCTTTAAAATCATCTGACCCATGCAAAAAAGGCAATATTACCCTTAAGTAAGAAAGTTATAAAGATATGATAACCACGTAGCCACAAAAGACCAAAGTAAAACAAAGTTTCTATTATATTAAAGCTCATGCAACTCACTGGTTGAATTAAACCAGAAAAGCTTTTATATCTGCCCAAGTGAAAAGTTTGATTGGGTCATGTTGATATGCCTTATTTATAGTAAAGATATTTTGATAAGTTTTTACTTTTCCTGTGGGTGAGTGGAAGGTACTACTCTGAAGTGATTAACATTCACCTTAAATCCTTGTTTGTCCTAACATAGCATAAACCAAAGCCAGATGCATTTTACTTGTAAGCCACAGGATGTTTGTATACAAACTATATAATTCAAATTTCATTTATAACTCATCATTTCCTCTTCCCTTTAAAATATTCCTTAACAGCAAAAGCCCCTTCATAATTTGGTCACAGACCAAATTTACATTTTACATTTTTACATTAGTCTTACAAGTCACCTCTGATTTACTTTACCTAATAGACCTAAGTTAATGCACTTTCCTTTTTATTTATTTCCCTTTTACTTACTGAAGCTGTGCTGTTATGGAAGAATTTAGTAGTTTAGTGTGTTTAGCTCACAGTAGTTTCAATGTTTTGTTTATTTATTTTTTTAATCCAGAAGGAGTCCCAGTCTCTTTAGAAAATGAGCTGAAATCCAGATGGGAAAACCTACTGGGCCCTGATTATGAAGTAATGGTATGTTAAAATCTTCTAATAAAAAACACTCATGTCTCATCTCATGTCAATGAAATGTAGCTCTGAATGCTACAATTGAAAGAAATGGGAGAGTCCAAGAATAGCCGGCCGGCCTTTATTTTTTCCTCCTGTGTTTCTTCCGTACTGGATCAATTAATTGATTTTTTTTTTTTTTTTTCATTTTAAACTGCAAGGACAGTTAAGGACTGCACATAAGTTTCAGTTACAATTAGCAGACACTCAGTGCATGTGGAAACAATTTAAGTCAACAATAGGCAGAAAAATGTTAGGAGAGAAAGGACTTGCCTTTAAATTTATAACCTGTATCAGCTGCTTAAAATTGCTGGCATTTTTATGATTGCTTTTATGATCTGTTTGTTTTATTGTACACTGAAAGGGCTGTGGATATTAGTCCTATGTTTCACAAAGAATCTTACAGTTTTATGAGAAAAATGAAAGAATGATTATCAAATGTATTTGGGAGAACAGGAAGTAATTTAGGTTAGGTATAAGTTTATATGCCAGTGGTCCATTAGGCTTCCTTTCACCTGTTATTAGATTCACTGAGTAAGGGATTGATTACATTTCCCCATATGAACCCACATGAAAACAGAAAGCTGCACTTAGAAAAGCCTCTATAGTGTTCACTAAATGTGTTAGTAATAAAGTATTCTATTAAATTTCTTTTGTCTTTCACGTTTTCTTACATATGTTTGTCATTAGTACTTGTTGGCTGGTTGGATATTTTTTTTTTCTCTTCTAGCCACTATCTATTGTTAGACATTTTCCAGTGTCATTAAGATGAGTCAAAACAGTCCATACTTCCTCTTCTTACTCGTTTTGTACTCGCATGTCGGTCCTCATGAACTGCTGCTTCTTTACTTCATAGATTTCAAAGCTGTTTTTTCATTAGGTTATCACCTAGCAAGTGACCTTTTCTGCTATCCTGAGTGGTTGATATTTAAAGTAGTTTGGTGTACCAGTATTTTTAAATGGTCTGTTTTGCGATGATCTCTTTTCGGTTAAAAATTTATCCTCTTTATAACCACCTTTCCAAATTTTATTTATCATGTGGTGAGGTCATAACAGAGTGGCTAGAAAGAGGAGACAGAATTTGAAGTTGGAAATTTAAAGTGACAGTTTATTCATTAAGAGTTGTAACATGTTCTGAGGGACGAGGCGACAAAAGGAGAAGCCAGGCAAGACGGATGAATGAATGCATACGTGCAAATATGCGTACATACGTTCATGCATGTGCTCCAGTGTTTCTTACTTTATTTTCTTCCAGAATCTACTTATCTGAAGTGCAGTACTTTTAGAAGCCTTAGTTGGACCACTGTTTAACTTATCCCCTCCCTCCAGATGAACCATATTCTATTAACAACTTACAGATGCAAATCATCAGTGCAGTATTTTGCTTGCACGGAATTCACTTCTGTGGATGTCCACCATTGAAGCTCAGAACAATAGTTTTAGGCCAGGATTAAAAGCTTTCAGTATTCCACGATCTTTCCACCAGTCCAGGTCTTTTGTTTGTGTCCTTGCCAGCTCTTTCTCCTAGGAAAATGGTTTGAGCTTGCTGTAGAAAGTCAGATGCTTCAGTTTTTCCAAACTTGTCTGATTTTTCTGACCTTGCAAACTTTGTTTCAAGGCCTGGGTTTAGAAGTAAAAATGACCATACTCTTAGTTTTGTCAAAAGAATAAAAATTTTATGGCTTTAATACAATGGAGATTATATTAAAATTTTAGGGGTCATGGATTTTTAAAAATAGTACATGTATTTGCCCATCACCTTCTAGTTCAACTTTTGCGTAATTTATGAAAAAAGATTGCTGTGGAGAACAATAACAACAAAAAAGCGAATATTCTCTGAAATTTTACATTATGTATTATGGATTTCAGAAACGTGGAAAAGAGTTTAGATGGAGTTATCAATGTATAGGTTTTATAAAGATTTTTTCAGAAAGCCTAGGAAGAAATAAAGTTATGCTTTTACAAATATTGGAAATATTTTTTCTTATGAATTTAGATTGCTATTTTGGACACACAGATTGCAGACGATGCTGAGTTACAGAAATATTCAAAGGTAAGCATTATTTTTTATTTTTATTTTTTATAAATTTATTTATTTATTTTTGGCTGTGTTGTGTCTTCGTTGCTGCTCGCGGGCTTTCTCTAGTTGTGGCGAGCGGGGGCTACTCTTCCTTGTGCTGCGCATGCTTCTGATTGCGTTGGCTTCTCTTGCTGCGGAGCACGGGCTCTAGGCACACGGGCTTCAGTAGTTGTGGCAGCTGAGCTCAGTAGTTGTAGCTCGTGGGCTCTAGAGCACAGGCTCAGTAATTGTGGCGCATGGGCTTAGTTGCTCTGAAGCACGTGGTATCTTCCCGGACCAGGGCTCCAACCCGTGTCCCCTGCATTGGCAGGCGGATTCTTAACCACTGCGCCACCAGGGAAGTCCCTATTTTTTAAACTGTTGCCAGTTTTTTGTTGTTTGAAGAACTTTCTCTAAGTTCTTGTCAAAGAAACTAGATTAGTGCTGTGATCTAAAGTTTTCAGAATTTAGTTTTAGAGGTTTTCTGGACATGTAGTAGGTTCTGACTGTTATGAAACGTGATGGTTAGATATGCCTGGGAAGAACGTGGGCCACTTCCAGAAGCCAAAATCCTTGGTTTGATTGCTTTGCCCACCTTAAAGGTAGTATGCAGAGCGGCCTTGTGCAGAGCGTGTTAGCTTTTCAGATACTGTATGTCCTTTTAAAATGTTTCCTAAAGTTCAAGACCATGATATAGACTTAAAAAAAAAATCTTCCTGGTCCAGATGTTTAAGAACAAAAAAGTGGCTTATCTTTTGAGATAGGCAATGCCTTTTCTTGGACTTAAAAAATTTTGTATTGAGACCTTTATTTCTAATGGCAAAATGCCAGAAGGTAACTTTCACAGTTTTTCCTAACATTTTTAGTGACCTCTCACTACAAATTAATTTCATAGTCCCCACTCTGGATAATCAAAGGCCAGGGAAATTGAAACTTAGAGAAGCCTTCCAGGTGGCTTTCTCAATAAATGATGAGAAAGGAAAGGTTTTCTTGTCCTAACAGTTTCAAAAGTTATACTGTAATCCCACCTGAGGTATGTGAGCTGAAACCAGCTTAAACTCTGCTGTCATATGCAGTATTCAGAATGAGTTTTCTGTGTCCCATGTGGGTTTTGTAAGAAGTCATCTCTTTAGATAGTTCTACCATTTCCTTGTTTGGGTATTTGTGATGAATATTTTCCTTCTAAAATTTTATGTTACATGTGCTGTTATTTTTAGTTTGGAATTTTCACAGCCGATGCCGTGGAGAGTATTTCTTTCCTTGTAAGCTAGCCTACATTTGGAGTCACTTCCTTACTGGTCTGTGTGGGCCAACTGACCAGGCTTTCCTCAGATGTGCAATATGAAAGAACACGCACAGCTTGTACTTAATTTCAAATTATTTACAATATCATATTTAGGTTAGATTAGTCACTGATTACTAATTCCATCTAAATGTGTTGAGAGGAGTTTAATTCAAAATAAGAGTAAGAAATATAAATACCTCATCAAACTTCACATGTTATTAATTACTGCAGTATAGTTTACTGGTGACATGGACTCTGGAGTCAAACTGCTTGGGTTCAGATTCTGGCTTATCCATTTACTAGCTTGTAAAATTATCTAGACTCTATGTTTCAGTTTTGTTGTCTGTACAAGGAAGATATTAATAGATTAGTACGTATCTCATGGGTTGTATAGGAATTAAATTTAATGTGCCTAGAATAGTTGCAAGCACATAGGATATTGTTAATATTTTTACTATCATTCATAAAAATCAATGATGCTTTTCCTGAAAATTGTTCTTTAATTTACACTAAACTCTTAGATAATAGATATTTTCTATTTACCAGTCTTCCACTTTACTACATTTCCTGTGCCTAATCTGCCCGTCTGTTGAGTCCTTAATTTTAGTTGTTACATTTTTCTATTCTAGAATTTATTTTATCCCTTTTTAGATCATAATTCTTTTGGAGGAGTTCTCAATTTTAAAAAATCTGTAGTTGCCATCTTTTTCTCTATTTCTTGAACATATTAATCATAGCTTATAAGGACTTAAAATAATTAATTCCAATATGTGGATCAACTTTAGATGTGTTTCTGTGGTTTGATGTTTTTCTCTCCTTATAGTTATTTGGTTGTATATCTCGTCATGCCATAATTTGACTGAATGTTCGATATTATGTACGCCAGCTACAAAAGGCTTCAGGTGATGTCATCTCCATCCAGAAGAGCCACTGTTTCTTCTAATAAGGAGATACTGTGTGTGTGTGTGTGTGTGTGTGTGTGTGTGTGTGTGTGTGTGTGTGTGTGTGGTACAGGTGGGCGATCATCTCTGAGGCAAGGCAGAGGTACCTTTCGGGTAAGGTTCAGACTCTCTTGTTGCCTTTGCTCCTAACACATGGCCTTCCAGGTATTCCAGTGAGTCTGGGGTGTTTACCAATCCCTTCTCCCTGGTGGGACCTGAACTCCAATTTTTCCTTAGTACTTTGGGACTGTAGAAATCTTTGCTTAGCTCTTCAGAGGTTTCCTGAGGAACTTTTAGCCTCCTTGCCTGTTAGAACTCAAGAGACGTCCTTGGAGGAAAACATGCCCTTGCTGAGGCTCAGTTCATCGTGCAGTTCAGCTTTAGTTGTCCTTACATGTTCAAAGCCATTAGATCCTGTATCATATTCTATAGTAAGAAAAAAGGGTCATAACCACACTTGGTACATCTTAAAGAATGCCATTGTCTTTCTCCAGGCAGAACATGTTCTTTTTCACCTTCATCCCTAGTTCCTTGCCACCAGTCTAACTTTATCTTCTTCCTGATCAACTTCTATGAATTATGTCTACTTGTACTCAGTTACTCTGGTATAATGATATGGAAAGTCTTCGAGTCAAACAGACTTTCAGGACCACCTCACCAGTACATTCAACTGTTCATTCATTCATCAATTATTGATTGATATCTACTCAGTGCCAAGTCCTCTACTGGGTGCTGGGGTTTCAGAAGAGAACAGAAAAAAAAAAAAAATCGCTGTCCTGTAGAATTTACAATTTAGTAGGGGGAGATGCAAAATAAGTAATAATTTCTGTAGTATAGATGATGTGTGCCATGCAGGGAAGATGGATAAGGAATTCAGGAGAGAGTGTGGGTTTGCAATTTTAGATAGGTTGACCAGGAAAAGCCTCCTTAAGAAGGTAACATTTGAGGAAATACTTTAGGAGGTGAAATAAGCAGCCTAATTTTTCTTCTACATAATATGAACAATAATACCTATGTTGTAGAAGGTTAAATATAAATATATTTAATACATATCCTAATTAATATACCTCAATGCCAACACGTAAGAACCGTTTGATAAATGGTGGTTTTGTTTCCCAGTTGTATACTTCTAGTACTTTTAGTCTCTGACCTTCTAAAGGCTCCTTTAAAAAAAAAAAAAAAAAAAAGCTATTTTAAAACATTTAATTATTTAATTGAAATTTTGTTGTAGCAAAAAGTTTTTTTTTTTTTTGCACTAGAAGAGTCAGCCATAATTGCACTATTCTCTTTTCATATTCAGTTGTTGCCTGTATATGTTTACATATCTGTAGTTGGTATACCCATTCTTTTGTGTAATATACATGTCAGAGAAGGGATGTATGCTTTTTCTATGTAAAATTATCACACATATTTACTCTTTTGTACATTGATTTCTTAATTACAAATGTCCACAGATTGATTTTGTTTTTTTTTTTTTTTGAGCCATGCTGTGCAGCTTGTGGGATCTTAGCTCCCCAACAAGGGTTTGAAACCAGGCCATGGCAGTGAAAGTGCCAAGTCCTAACCACTGGACTGCACAGATTGATTGTTTTGATGAACTATAATTTTTAAAAATCCTCTTAAAATTAGAAGTTTAGTTCTTAATTCAGTAGCTTCTAATTTCTCCCTACAATATATAAAGAAGACTGGCCTGTCCAAACCCATTTCACACGTGAGGATGCTAAAGTTTGCATAGGTTGAATGAATCACCTTAAATTACACAACTGGATAGTAGCAGAGGCAGCTTGCAGCTTAGAGTGCTTTCTTTCCTTCCTGAAATATTTACAGAGCTCCTACTCTACGCCAGACACTGCACTACCAACTGTGGGAAGCAAAATAGAAAAGGTCCTTCCTCTCCTAGAGTCTGGGTTCTGGGCTTCGGTCAGGGCGTGATAATAAACAAGTAAAAAATAACCTGAGAAGATAGTTATAAACTGTAAAAAGTGATGCAAAGAAGTGCTTGTAAGAAGTGATGATTCAAGAAGCATAAACAGGGGGATGAGTATATAACTGGGGGGCACCTTAGAGAGCTGGGGAAAGCCTTTCTGAGTTCAGGCTTGAAGGATAAGAATGTGGTGAACGGCAGGTACAGGTGGAAAAGAGCTGTCCTGTGGGAGGAATGGAAGTTGTTTGTTCAGAGTGTCTCAGTCAAACTAAATGAAGAGTAGGATGTTGTTAGGTGAGGAAGACCAGGTGCTTACAGGGCCTCAAGATCCACGCTGGTAAGCCTGGGTTTTATTCTCAGTGCCAGGTAATACTGGTGGAAGGTTCTAAGCAGGGTAGTGCCACGCTCTGAGGTCAAGGCTGTAGGGTTTTTGTTTGTTTATTTGCCTTAAAATATTTATCTATTTGGTTGCTCCAGGTCTTAGTTGCGGCTTCTGGGCTCCTTAGTTGCGGCATGCACGTGGGATCTAGTTCCCTGACCAGGGATCGAACCTGGGCCCCCAGCATTGGGAGTGTGGGGTCTTAACCACTGCGCCACCAGGGAAGTCCCAAGGCTGTAGGTTTTTCCTCTGTCCCGACAGCTTTCTGATTAGGAAAATCATGTTTCACAGCTATAGCTGGTGTTTCTAAGGGTTTAACTGTCTTTAGTTGGTCACTCCAGTTCCCACCTCATAGCCGCTTCTCTTGAAGGGATGCTGCTTCAAGAAGCATCTTCCTATATGACAAGCCAGTGTTAATAGACCAGATTTTCTTTTGAGGTGGATGGAGTTGTACGGAAAGAGAGAGGTGAAAGCAATTTACAGTGGTTTGAACATTAGCTGTACTGCTTTTAGGAAGCTGTTAATCATGACACAAGAAGTTTTTCCGCATCTGGGGAGACTTGCACTTTTAGGGATGGCTTTCTTGGCAAGTGTTTACTGTTAAGATAATCACAGCACTATGAGGGAGAAGCATTATACTCATGCCAGCGACCTTTCTGCTGGCCATCAACTGTAATATGAAGTGAGCATTAATAAGATCCGTGGTGTGGGAAACAAAAGACCAAGCCCTGTTCTCTGGTTTTGACGAGACAGACTGACCAATTTCACTTTATTTCCTTCCTGAATTACATTCTCTGAGCCAAAGGGCATTAAGATGTGAGTCCGCCTCTCACTTTGTTTCAGCAAGTAGAATTGTGAAGGCAGTGGGATGTACTGGGCCTCCACTCAGCGACCAGGGTCAGTGCTTTGCATTAAAGACATGTTTTCCTTTATTTCCCACAATAACCCTATTGGTCAGCAGCTATTTCCAACTCTCCATTTTTAATATGTGAAAACTGAGTGTCAGGTAGGTAAAGTGACTTGCCCAAGATCATACACAGCTAGTAAGTGACAAAATTTAGGAAGCAAATCAGGGTTATCTGACTCTTAAGTCTGTGCCAGTCTTTATGTTTTTCCTTTTGAATAGATCATATATGGGCAAGACACAAAATTTAAAAGTTACAGAAGGAAGTACTGCAAAAAATAAATTTCCCTCTCACCCCAGTCCCTTTGTTCTCCTTCCCATTGGCAACCAACCACAGTCACCAGTTCTTCAGCGTGTAATTTTATACTTTTCTGGTCTCTCTTTTGAGTGGAGAACATAAAATACAGAATCAAATAACTGTAGTGACAGTGGTTATCCACTAGGGCAGATGGGTTTTCAGAAATATCAGAGGAGCCTTTTCAAAATACACATGCCCTATTTTGTTCCTCCTGACTAATATTCTGATTTTGTAGGTTTGGGGTGAGGTCTCTAAAGGAAACTGTGATTCCTTCCTTGCCTCGCTTCATTGAGAATTACTGTTCTGGTATTGCTAACATGCCTTATATGTACAGTTGACCCTTGAACAACATGGGTTTGGACTGCATGGGTGCACTTATACACAGATTTTTTTCAGTAGTAAATACTACAGTACTACACCATCCTCAGATATGGAGGAACCTCAGATATGGAGGGCTGACTATAAGTTATACCCAGATTTTTGACTGTGGAGGGTCAGTGCCTCTAACCCTGAATTACTTCCTCAAGACAGATGAAGGAGGCTTATTGGAGAAATAAGAACAGTGGATATTCCAGGAGGAGGAAATACAATGAGCAAAGGTAGAGAAAGAGTCATAAGTGCAAAGTGTTAGGTTAGGTGTCAAAAGCTCAAATAGGGATCTCAGTAGCTCTCAGGGAGCCGGCAGGGGAATCCTGGAAAAAGAAAGTCAGGGCTGCCGTCGCTGCCCACATCCCGGGGTCTCAGAGTTCTCTGTGATGAGTGTGGCTCATGTCACCTATCAAGCAAACCCCAAACCTCCTCAGTGTGACACCGGTCCCCCTACCTTCCCTGCTCAGAGTCACAGTGAAGCGGCACCTAGCTCCAGGGGCCTGGCCAGGTTGGGGAATGGAGCTCTGGCCCAAAGGCTGTGTAGGGGTCCGATGTCTTGAACCTTAAGGTAGTTTATTCTGATTTCTGCCTGAAGGCTCTTTCATCAGCCACCTGCCAAAGATTGAGTATCGCACAAAGGAGACTGTCTCAGAGCCCCACGGAAAAGAACTATACCAGGATGTTTCCTTAGCAATACCTGAAGATGCTTCTGTGTAGAAACAAGAGACGTGAAGTGATCTCAAAGGTTGTTATTAATTTTCATTTGATGGAGATAATGCCCACCTTTGTGAATGAAGAGGATAGAATTTTAATGGGAAGAATGAGAAAATGAAAATGCTGTACTCAGAGAAACCTGAGGATTATTCAACAGGTTTGTAAGGTGCCTCTGCTTCAGTAATCCTTGCAGTGCTATAAGTCTGTGATGATGCTAGAGGCTTGCGTCAGCTTCTCTTGAAGGACTGTTGTTACCCTACCCAGCTATCTCCATTCCTTTTCTCCTCATTCTCAGGTTGACTCCTAAAATTTGTGAACATCTCCCATGCCGTGTGGTTGACAGGGTCTTGGTGCTCCAGCCGGGTGTCAGGCCTGAGCCTCTGAGGTGGGAGAGCTGAATTCAGCACATTGCTCCACCAGAGACCTCCCAGCCCCACGTAATATCAAATGGTGAAAGCTCTCCCAGAGATCTCCATCTCAATGCTAAGGCCCAGCTCCTCTCAATGACCAGCAAGCCACAGTGCTGGACACCCTAAGCCAAACAACTAGCAAGAAAGGAACACAACCCCACCCATTAGCAGAGAGGCTGCCTGAAATCATAATAAGTTCACAGACACTCCAAAACACACCACCGGCCGCGGTCCTGCCCACCAGAAAGACAAGATCCAGCCTCATCCAGAACACAGGCACCAGTCCCCTCCACCAGGAAGGCTACACAACCCACTGAACCAACCTTACCCACTGGGGGCAGACACCAAAAACAATAGGAACTATGAACCTGCAGCCTGTGAAAAGGAGACCCCAAATACATTAAGTCAAGCAAAATGAGAAGACAGAGAAACACACAGCAGATGAAGGAGCAAGGTAAAAACCCACCAGACCAAACAAATGAAGAGGAAATAGGCAGTCTACCTGAAAAAGAATTCAGAGTAATGATAGTAAAGATGATCCAAAATCTTGGAAATAGAATGGAGAAAATACAAGAAATGTTTAACAAGGACCTAGAAGAACTAAAGAGCAAACAAGCAATGATGAACAACACAATAAATGAAATAAAAAATTCTCTAGAAGGAATCAATAGCAGAATAACTGAGGCAGAAGAACGGATAAGTGACCTGGAAGATAAAATAGTGGAAATAACTACTGCAGAGCAGAATAAAGAAAAAAGAATGAAAAGAATTGAGGACAGTCTCAGAGAATTCTGGGACAACATTAAAAGCACCCACATTCGAACTATAAGAGTCCCAGAAGAAGAAGAGAAAAAAAAGGGACTGAGAAAATATTTGAAGAGATTATAGTTGAAAACTTCCCTAATATGGGAGAGGAAATAGTCAATCAAGTCCAGGAAGCTCAGAGAGTCCCATACAGGATAAATCCAAGGGGAAACATGCCAAGGCACGTATTAATCAAACTATCAAAAATTAAATACAAAGAAAACATATTACAAGCAGCAAGGGAAAAGCAACAAATAACATACAAGGGAATCCCCATAAAGTTAACAGCTGATCTTTCAGCAGAAACTCTGCAAGCCAGAAGGGAGTGGCAGGACATATTTAAAGTGATGAAAGGGAAAAACCTACAACCAAGATTACTCTACCCAGCAGGGATCTCATTCAGATTCGACAGAGAAATTAAAACCTTTACAGACAAGCAAAAGCTAAGAGAATTCAGCACCACCAAACCAGCTTTACAGCAAATGCTAAAGGAACTTCTCTAGGCAGGAAACACAAGAGAAGGAAAAACACACCCAAAACAATTAAGAAAATGGTAATAAGAACATACATATTGATAACTACCTTAAGTGTAAATGGATTAAATGCTCCAACCAAAAGACATAGGCTGACTGAATGGATACAAAAATAAGACCCATATATATGCTGTCTACAAGAGACCCACTTCAGACCTAGGGACACATACAGACTGAAAGTGAGGGGATTGAAAAAGAAATTCCATGCAAATGGAAATCAAAAGAAAGCTGGAGTAGCAAGTCTCATATCAGACAAAATAGACTTTAAAATAAAGACTATTACAAGAGACAAGAAGGACGATACATAATGATCAAGGGATTAATCCAAGAAGAAGATATAACAATTGTAAATATTTATGCACCCAACATAGGAGTACCTCAATACATAAGGCAAATGCTGAAAGCCATAGAAGGGGAAATTGACAGTAACAATCATAGTAGAGGACTTTAACACCCCACTTTCACAAATGGACAGATCATCCCAAATGAAAATAAATAAGGAAATGCAAGCTTTAAATGACACATTAAACAGATGGACTTAATTGATATTTATAGGACATTCCATCCAAAAACAATAGAATACACTTTCTTAACAAGTGCTCATGGAACATTCTCCAGGATAGACCATATCTTGGGTCACAGATCAAACCTCGGTAAATTTAAGATAATTGAAATCGTATCAAGTATCTTTTCTGACCACAATGCTATGAGACTAGATATCAATTACAGGAAAAAAACTGTAAAAAATACAAACACATGGAGGGTAAATAATGCACTAATAACCAAGAGATCACTGAAGAAATCAAAGAGTAAATCAAAAAATACCTAGAAACAAATGACAGTGAAAACATGACAACCCAAAACCTATGGGATGGAGCAAAAGCAGTTCTAAGAGGGAATTTTATAGCAATACAATCCTACCTCAAGAAACAAGAAACATCTCAAATAAACAACCTAACCTTAACCTTATACCTGAAGCAATTTGAGAAAGAAGAACAAAAAATCCCAAAGTTATCAGAAGAAATCATAAATATCAGATCAGAAATAAATGAAAAAGAAATGAAGGAAACGATAGCAAAGATCAATAAAACTAAAAGCTGGTTCTTTGAGAAGATAAACAAAATTGATAAACCATTAGCCAGACTTATCAAGAAAAAAAGGGAGAAGACTCAAATCAATAGAATTAGAACTGAAAAAGGAGACGTAACAACTGACACTGCAGAAATACAAAGGATCATGAGCGATTACTACAAGCAGCTATATGTTTATTGGACAACCAGGAAGAAATGCACAAATTCTTAGGAAAGCACAACCTTCTGAGACTGAACCAGGAAGAAATAGAAAATATAAACAGACCAATCACTAGCACTGAAATTGAAACTGTGATTAAAAATCTTCCAACAAACAAAAGCCCAGGACCAGATGGCTTCACAGGCGAATTCTATCAAACATTTAGAGAAGAGCTAACACTTATCCTTCTCAAACTCTTCCAAAATATAGCAGAGGGAGGAACACTCCCAAACTCAACCTACGAGGCCACCAACACCCTGATACCAAAACCAGACAAAGATGTCACAAAACAAGAAAACTACAAGCCAGTATCACTGATGAACATAGATGCAAAAATCCTCAACAAAATACTAGCAAACAGAATCCAACAACACATTAAAAGGATCATACACCGTGACCAAGTGGGGTTTATCCCAGGAATGCAAGGATTCTTCAATATATGAAAATCAATCAATGTGATATACCATATTAACAAATTGAAGGATAAAAACCATATGATCATCTCAATAGATGCAGAAAAAGCTTTTGACAAAATTCAACACCCATGTATGATAAAAACCCTCCAGAAAGTAGGCATAGAGGGAACTTACCTCAACATAATAAAGGCCATATATGAGAAACCC
The DNA here is from genome assembly GCF_028023285.1 of Balaenoptera ricei. NCBI lineage: Eukaryota > Metazoa > Chordata > Mammalia > Artiodactyla > Balaenopteridae > Balaenoptera > Balaenoptera ricei. Next base: position 52,939,440 of record NC_082639.1, read on the forward strand.
ACAGCCAACGTCATTCTCAGTGGTGAAAAACTGAAACCATTTCCAGTAAGATCAGGAACAAGACAAGGTTGCCCACTCTCACCACTGTTATGCAAGATAGATTTGGAAGTTTTATCCACAGCAATCAGAGAAGAAAAGAAATAAAATTAATCCAAACTGGAAAAGAAGGAGCAAAGCTGTCACTGTTTGCAGATGACATGATACTATACATAGAGAATCCTAAAGATGCTACCAGAAAACTACTAGAGCTAATCAATGAATTTCGTAAAGTAGCAGGATACAAAATTAATGCACAGAAATCTCGCATTCCTATACACTAATGATGAAAAATCTGAAAGAGAAATTAAGGAAACACTCCCATTTACCATTGCAACAAAAAGAATAAAATACCTAGGAATAAACCTATCTAAGGAGACAAAAGACCTGAATGCAGAAAAGTATAAGACACTGATGAAAGAAATTAAAGATGATACAAATAGATGGAGAGATATACCATGTTCTTGGATTGGAAGAATCAACATTGTGAAAATGACTCTACTACCCAAAGCAATCTATAGATTCAGTGCAATCCCTATGAAACTACCAGTGGCATTTTTCACAGAACTAGAACAAAAAATTGCCTGGTTTGTATGGAGACAGACCCAAAAGACCCCGAATAGCCAAATCAATCTTGAGAAAGAAAAACGGAGCTGGAGGAATCAGGCTTCCTGACTTCAGACTATACTACAAAGCTACAGTAATCAAGACAGCATTGTACTGGCACAAAAACAGAACTATAGATCAATGGAACAGGATAGAAAGCCCAGAGATAAACCCACGCACCTATGGTCACCTACTCTTTGATAAAGGAGGCAAGAATATACAATGGAGAAAAAACAGCCTCTTCAATAAGTGATGCTGGGAAAACTGGAAAGCTACATGTAAAAGAATGAAATTAGAACACTCTTTAACACCATACACAAAAGTAAACTCAAAATGGATTAAACACCTAAATGTAAGGCCAGACACTATAAAACTCTTAGAGGAAAACATAGGAAGAACACTCTATGATATAAATCACAGTAAGATCTTTTTTGACCCACCTCCTAGAGAAATGGAAATAAAAACAAAAATAAACAATTGGGACTAATGAAACTTAAAAGCTTTTGCACAGCAAAGGAAACCATAAACAAGATGAAAAGACAACACTCAGAATGGCAGAAAATATTTGCAAACGAAGCAACTGATAAAGGATTAATCTCCAAAATATACAAGCAGCTCATGCAGCTCAATATCAAAAAAACAAACAACCCAATCCAAAAATGGGCAGAAGACCTAAATAGACACTTCTCCAAAGAAGATATATAGATTGCCAACAAACACATGAATGGATGCTCAACATCACTAATCATTAGAGAAATGCAAATCAAAACTACAATGAGGTATCACCTCGGGCTTCCCTGGTGGCGCAGTGGTTAAGAATCTGCCTTCCAATGCAGGGGACACGGGTTCGAGCCCTGGTCTGGGAAGATCCCACATGCCTCGGAGCAACTAAGCCCGTACACCACAACTACTGAGCCTGTGCTCTAGAGCCTGTGATCCACAACTACTGAGCCAGCGTGCCACAACTACTGAAGCCCGTGCACCTAGAACCCGTGATCCGCAACAAGAGAAGCCACAGCAGTGAGAAGCCCATGCACCGCAACGAAGAGTAGCCCCGCTCGCTGCAACTAGAGAAAGCCTGCGTGCAGCAACAAAGACCCAATGCAGCAAAAAATGAATAAATTAAATAAATTAAATAAATTAATAAAAAGAATGAGGTATTACCTCACACCAGTCAGAATGGCAATCATCAAGAAATATACAAACAGTAAATGCTGGAGAGGGTGTGGAGAAACCGGAATCCTCTTGCACTGTTGGTGGGAATGCAAATTGCTACAGTCACTGTGGAGAACAGTATGGAGGTTCCTTAAAAAACTAAAAATAGAACTACCATACGACCCAGCAATCCCACTACTGGACATATACCCTGAGAAAAACATAATTCATAAAGAGTCATGTGACACAGTGTTCATTGCAGCACTATTTACATTAGCCATGACATGGAAGCAACCTAAGTGTCCATCGACAGATGAATGGATAAAGAAGATGTGGCACATATATACAATGGAATATTACTCAACCATAAAAAGAAACGAAATTGAGTTATTTGTAGTGAGGTGGATGGACCTAGAGACTGTTATACAGAGTGAACTAAGTCCGAAAGAGAAGAACAAATACCATATGCTAACACATATGTATGGAATCTAAAAAAAAAAAAAAAAAAAGTTCTGAGGAACCTAAGGGTAGGACAGGAATAAAGATGCAGACGTAGAGAATGGACTTGAGGACACAGGAAGGGGGAAGGGTAAACTGGGACGAAGTGAGAGAGTGGCATGGACATAATATACACTCTCAAATGTAAAATAGATAACTAGTGGGAAGCAGCTGCATAGCACAAGGAGTTTAGCTGGGTGCTTTGTGACCATCTAGAAGGGTGGGATAGGGAGGGTGGGAGGGAGACATGGGGATATATGTATACGTATAGCTGATTCACTTTGTTATACAGCAGAAACTAACACACCATTGTAAAGCAATTATACTCCAATAAAGACGTTAAAAAAAAAAAGCTCAAATATCACATGGGCCAGACAGGTAACATCAATGATATCTGAAATGAAAAAAATGGCAACTGATGCTTGACCTTGGTGTTAGGTAGCTGAAGAGATCCTTCAATATATTTCTGTACAACGGAGTGTAATGTGTGTTTTTTAAACGTTCGGAATTAAAATTTTATTTTAATTTTTTTTGGATGCGCCTTGAGGCTTGTGGGATCTTAGTTCCCCCACCAGGAATTGAACCTGGGCCCTCAGCAGTGAAAGCGTGGAGTCCTAACCACTGGACCATCAGGGAATTCCCCAGAATTAAAATTTTAGATGGGTGAGAAAAACTAATATAAATCAAGCTTTACTAGATTGTTTGATTGTCTTGCATAACCTCTGCGTGAACATACCTAACTTTTGAGGGTATTATCCTGTGTCTCACCATTAGTTTAAAAGTTGTAGCCTCATTCTTGGAAAGTTTGTTTTTCATTTGTGGTAAATTTAGTAACTCTTTGTACCTAATCTTTAAACATAAATGATTATTTAATATCTCCATTGACAGAGAGAGAGAGAGAGAGAGAGAGAGGATGTGTGTGTGTGTGTGTGTGTGTGTGTGTGTGTGTGTGTGTTATAAGAACCAGTCATAGGGTTCTTTCTGTTGTGTTTTATTTTTTGTTCAGATTTTTTGGAAGCATCATCCCCCATCCCACTGACATAGCTATTCCTCTCCGGAAGTTTTTTTTCCCCCTGGAGCAACATCATTTATATTCCTACTTGAGCATTTTGATATCTTGTTTGAGGGACCTAAAAGTAGAGCTTCTAGTGAAATGAATGAGCTGCAGCTTGTTTCCTGACAGGTCTCTCCACTCATAGGTTCAAGGCCTCTAGCTTTCTTTCTTTTATAAAAAATAAATAACTAAATTTATGTATTTTGGCTGCGTTGAGTCTTCATTGCTGCACGCGGGCTATCTCTAGTTGTGGCGAACGGGGGCTACTCTTCCTTGTGCTGTGTGTGCTTCTCATTGCAGTGGCCTCTCTTGTTGCAGAGCACGGGCTCTAGGCACGTGGGCTTCAGTAGTTGTGGCTCTCGGGCTTAGTTGCTCCACAGCATGTGGGATCTTCCCAGACCAGGGCTCGAACCTGTGTCCCCTGCATTGGCAGGCAGATTTTTAACCACTGCACCGTCAGGGAAGTCCTCCTCCAGCTTTCTCGATCTCATTTGATCTTCATCATTTTAGTGCTGATAGTAAATCACACAGTGGTCACACTTTCCTTGGATATATTTCCTTGTATCCTTTACTTGTCATATCAGGATCATGAAAATCACGCTGCTCATTAACTTTGTAGATTTAAATAGGACCCCTTGCAAAGCACATTGAATAAGCATCAAAAAGCATGACGTGCTCTGTGTGTGAAGGCATCAATCATCTGTCTGTTGCACCCACTCCTGTCATTTTAGCCCTTTCTGCTCTCAGAATTCCGAAAGGGTGGAAAACTGAAAGAGACAGATGAAACGGTTGATTTGTTTAGTTGCAAAATGCAGCTGGGACAGGTAATTAAACAGTCCTGCTCCCACAGAGAAACCTGCAGCCATGTAACATGAAGTCTCAGAAACCCAGCTGTACTCAGATTTAGATGCAGAATGAATATTAGGTAGGCGTCTTTTAGATTGACAGATTTTGTAAACATCATTTCTGGTTTATTTGTTCAGTGTGATGGAAGATGGGGCACGTGTGTTCCGTTCATGGCGCACATTTCTAGGGAGCATGTGGTGTTTATAGATGTCGGGGGGAATAGCCTAGAAGGGCACAGTCCTGTATCTGGTGGGCAAGGGATTCCATGGGTGAGCCTCTGCGGCTCTTCAGTGCTCCAACCTGTTCCTGACATCAGCTGCTCCATAGATGTGGGGAATAGAGCAGGATTGATTAGTAAGGGGCTGGCAGGGGAGACTGGAATCAGTTCCCTCCTTAATCCTTTTATTTTTTTATGAGGGCATGCTATTATATAAGTAGCAAATTGTGTGTACAGCAATGTCTTTCAATTTGGGCACTTATTTCTATGCAGAAATTGCTACCACCATCTACTCAGTTGCTCAAACCAAAAATTTTGCAATTACCTTTTTCACTAACCTCCCACAAGCAGTCCCCAAGCAGGCTCTTTGTAGGGCTGACTCATTCTTTTTGTTTTTTTTTCATCTTTGTTCACCTTTATATCAGTTGAGATGAACTTCTTCCCCTTAATTTAAAAAAAATTTTTTTTATTATTATTATTTTTCATATGCTTATTTTCCATCTGCATATCTTTTTTTTTAAACATCTTTATTGGAGTATAATTGCTTTACAATGGTGTGTTAGTTTCTGCTTTATAACAAAGTGAATCAGTTATACATATACATATATCCCCATATCTCTTCCCTCTTGCGTCTCCCTCCCTCCCACCCTCCCTATCCCACCCCTCTAGGTGGTCACAAAGCACCGAGCTGATCTCCCTGTGCTATGCAGCTGCTTCCCACTAGCTATCTGTTTTACATTTGGTAGTGTATATATATGTCCATGCCACTCTCTCACTTTGTCCCAGCTTACCCTTCCCCCTCCCCGTGTCCTCAAGTCCATTAGCTCTGCGTCTTTATTCCCGTCTTGCCCCTAGGTTCTTCATGACCATTTATTTTTCTTTTATATTCCATATATATGTGTTCTCACCTTAAATGTCCCCATCTCTGTGAAACCTACTCTGACCAGCTTTTCAAACAGCCTCCACAGTTGTGTCTGATGTCCTGACCTTGATTAGCTCCTTCATAGCACTTATCACAGTTGGTAACTTGGGGTTTATCTTTCACTTGTTTGTTGTTGCATTGTTTATTGGCTTACTTGTTTTGCTTGTCTCTGCTCGCTCTCTTGCTTGTTTATATTGTCTGTCTTCCATCCTAGATGTTAGTTCCAGAGGGTAGAAACTGTTTCTTTTGTTCATCCTGTAATTCCAGCCCAAAGCTCAAATCCTTGCACACAGTTTACACTCTATAAATATATGCTGGATATCATGTCCAAACTAGATTGTAGATCAGTGATATGCTGGGAAATGTCTAGCCCTCAAAAAAAAAAAAAGGCAACCCTGATTTGTAGCATTTACCAATACCTGTGGTATAAATAGTTCCACCGTGGCAGATTTCAAGCAACCAAAATGACAGCAATGAACACTGAGTTAGGTAACGATTCACAGTATCACTTCATTGATGCAGGTTTCTCCATGGGAGCAGGAGCATTGTTACCTGACCTACCTGCATTTAGCGCTAGACAAATCAACCATTTCATCTGTCTCTTTCAGTTGTTCATCCCTTTGGTATTCTCTAAATTCTTAGATAGAGAGTGTTTCCACCATACATGTATAACAGATAGAAGTCACTTGAAGAACATAGATAAAATGTGGTCAAAGTAATTAGGAAGTGATGGATTTTGAGTACTTACTACATTTATTTTTAATATTATTTAATTGTAATCTTATAATTTCATATTTAATAATGGCTGTCATTAACAACTGGCTTGCAGAATTCCTGAAAATTGAAAAATCCACTCTTGCAAGCATACTTTAGCACAGCACTGGGGATGACCTACAGGTGGACCCACTGACCACTCCCTGCCCTAGTGTTTGGCTCATAAATGAAGGAAGAGAGTTGGAAGAGATGGATGGGTAAAGTGTTATTACAGAAACATTTCTCAGAGTTTTTATTCACCTTTTAGTGCTAAAGAAACTGACCCTAATGTCTCCTAGCTTGATGTACAGGATTTGGTACAGTGACTAAACAGAATGAGGTGGCAGCAGTGAGAAATAAAGAGATCACAAAGAGGGAACAAGAGTAAAAGCAGTCTTACCCTCGCATCGCTAGAATATCTTATTGCCAGAGATGGCTGTAGATCCTGAAGTGCTTGGTGGTCAAGAGCACTTAATTTTCAGAAAATTAGCCCAAGGCCAGGAATCCCTCCTGCCTGTTTTAAGCCATTGAGGCCTTAGTCAGCTGGACGCCTTGCCACTTCACATTTGCCTGTTTGTCTGTAGTGCGATGGAAATGAGCCCCAGGTGGTATCTGAAGCAAGGCCTGTGGAACTCTGAGGACTCAGAGCAGATGACTAAGGGGAGGTGACAAGCTCCAGGATAAGTGATCACAGAGGAAAGGAAATAGGGAAAGAGCCAAGTTGTGGATGCATTGCCACCTTGTGTAGGGTTTTCTCCTTAGCAAATATATAGTTAGAGATGGGCCTGGTATTTTGGATAAACAGACTATTGTAGTACCATTTACCATGTTTGAGTTTATATATCCACAATGAGAAATCATTAGTTCCAATTTTGAAAGTCAGGGGAATGGAGTTTGGTGAATGCCTTTGACCTTTAGAGCCAACAACACTAAGACACTCATCTTTTTACCTTGACATTGGCTGGAATTTCTTAATGCTTGGCTCATATCTGAACCCATATGAATCCTTCTAAGTCAACAGAACCAATCCTAGAGTGGAATAATGATTGCCTTCCTTATTACACACCCGTACCTCCCCCAAATCAGAAATTGTTCTCTCTTAAGCTGGTGAGATGGAAAAAGACATCTTGAAAGAGGTACCATCTTTCATGGATTAGTTCAGATAACATGTAATGAGCCCATGTTCAGATGCCTGGTACTATTCTAGGGCCTGAGGTTATAGAGAGAAAAGATACCCTCAAGCAGTGGGGTGGGGGGGGCAGTTAAGAAAATAGGAATTTTTTTTTTTTACATACATATATAATATATTTATTCTTTTTCATTATTGGTTATTACAAGATATTGAATGTAGGTCCCTGTGCTATACAGTAGGTCCTTGTTGTTTATCTATTTTATATATAGTAGTTTGTATCTGCTATACAAACTAAATCCCAAAGTCCTAATTTATCCCCCTTTTCCCATTGGTAACCATAAATTTGTTTTCTATGTCTATGAGTCTATTTCTAAGGAAAATAGGAATTTTAAAAGCAGTGTATTGTGAGCTGTGATGGAGATGTGTACAGGGTGATCTTGGACCCCAGATGGAAGCAGATTAGCTCAGATATCAGGAAGGGCTTCCTGGAAGTGATACTGCTTTAGTATTGAAGTGTGAGTGGAACTTAGGTAACATAAAGGAGCTAGATGTCCTGAGGGATGGGAAGCCCTGCAGAATAGTGAAACACAGAATACATACTGGGAACTATAGGAAGTTTGGAGCTTAGAACTGGAGACTTTGTACGTCTGTCTCTCCATTCCCAAGGAATCTGAGAGGACAAGAGTGAGAACAAGATGACAAATGAGTTCATGTTTTACTTGAGGCTAGTTTTCCCCTTATTGTCTCTTTTGGGATTTTGGTGATCTGATTCTGGGGATGGGGCTTCTGTGTCAAAAAAAATACTTGATAGAGGATTAACAGCCAGATGTGTCCTTGTCGTGTTTATATTACTGTTCTGTGTTTTGTTGCAGCTGCTGCCCATTCACACTCTGAGGCTTGGCATGGAAGTGGATTCCTTTGATGGGCACCATTATATCTCTTCGATTGCTCCAGGTGGTCCTCTTGATACACTGAACCTCCTACAGCCAGAAGATGAGCTTCTTGAGGTAAAATTTTTGAGGGGAAGAAGACACAGGGCAGGAATTTTTAAGTTGTAGGAGAGTGTGTTCTCACCAGAAATCCACAGAGTTACATCATCAATACCAATGTAATGTGAGCTACTTAGATTGAAAAATAATTGGTGACTGTACTTAACAAAATTGTGTTGTGTGCTTGAAAGTTGCTGAAAGAGTAGATCTTAAGTGTTCTTACCACACACATACACAGACACACACACACAAACTATGGTAACTATGTGAGGTGATAGATGTGTTAACTAACCTCACTGTGGTAATGATTTCACAATATATGTATCAAATCATTACATTGTACACCTTAAACTTTTACATGTTATATGTCAATTATATTTCAATAAAGCTGGGAAAAATAAAATAAAGGTGAAGAAAAATACTAACAACTTATGTAATGATAAGTGAAGTAGATAACATACTTTCAGTTCATTTTCCCCGTCTTTTGGGACTCCTGAGATGTCCTTTTGAGTGCTTATTTAAATGATTAACTAAGGAAGAAGCTAATGTCCTGTTTTAGTTTGATAGCATAATTAGTATTTTTTTTTCAAAATTCTTTTTTTTTTTTTTTTAATTAATTAATTGATTTTATTTTATTTTTGGCTGTGTTGGGTCTTCGTTTCTGTGCGAGGGCTTTCTCTACTTGCGGCAAGTGGGGGCCACGCTTCATCGCGATGCGCGGGCCTCTCACTATCGCGGCCTCTCTTGTTGCAGAGCACAGGCTCCAGACACGCAGGCTCAGTAGTTGTGGCTCACGGGCCTAGTTGCTCCGCGGCATGTGGGATCTTCCCAGACCAGAGCTCGAACCCGTGTCCCCTGCATTGGCAGGCAGATTCTCAGCCACTGCGCCACCAGGGAAGCCCTCAAAATTCTTTTTAAGAATCTAACCCCTGACCCTTGTTTGGAACATGTAGTCACATTTATTTGCAGGTTTTGGTGATTATTTCTAATAAGGATTAGAGCTGGATAACCTCAGGCTTATGTGTTACTGACTAGCTTTCAGATTGTCTCCTTGGGACTCCCTCCCCGCCATGATGGCAGCCTCTACTGGGCTCATTCAGGCTTCTCAGCCTCTCTTCAGTCAGAGCAATTCTAGAGCACTTCTGCTGTGACATGACTGCCTTGAGAGATTTTGTTAGATTGGAAAGTTCTATAGCCAACACAGCAGACAAACCAAGCAACGACCCTTAATTTTACAGATAAGAAAACAAGGCATTGATTTCCCCTAACTTTATATACTGGTAGAGTGATGACTTTAGTTTATGTTTTCTAACTCCCATTTCACTGGTTTTTCAATATATCACACTACTTTCTAAGCTTCTAAAAAAAGATACTGGGAATGGTCAAACGTTGAGAAGGCCGTGTAGAAGAGGGTTCTCCCAAGTGTTAGATCCACAGGAAGTCCTAGGTTGGGTTTAATAGAGTCAACCTAGTTGCTTTAGCCAAGATTAGAATCCCATGGGCCTTGAAGTAGAGATTTCTCTCTAAAATGTATATTTGCTTAAAGTGGGATGGCAAGAATAGCAAATAGGTTTCTTGCTGGGTTTTTGTAAGTAGTGTTCAGTCACCTAGACGGGTTATGTTGAGAACTCCGAGTTGAATTTTGAGGTCAGAGAGAAAAGTGCTGTGACTATTGGCAAATTTTATCATAAGCATGGGAGGCCAGGTCCTGTTTTAAGATGTAGTAAATGGCTTATTTTTAGAGGTGTTCAAGGAATGATATTGGGATGCTTATTGTGGATTAATGCCCTAGACTTTACTCTGTTGCTTATGAGTTTTTTGGTGCTGAATCATGTCTTTCTCTTCTGATTTGCAGAGTATATGACATAACTTTGTGGTGTCACACATGATAATATGCAGATTGGAGACCATTTGGAAAACATTGCCATAATATGTAGTAATTAGGTATTGAGAAATGAGATATATTTATTTGAGAGATATGGAAATATGAGTAAAAACCAGTTTAGTTTACTTTTTTGTGGTAAATAAACATAACATAAACTGTATCATTTAAAGCATTTTTAGTCTACAGCTCAGTAGCATTAAGTATAATTCACTACTAGTACCTGGTAGGTGATAAAGAAATGTTGGCTGGATCTGAGTAGAGCAAGTGTAGGTGATCTCAGCCATCAACTGAGTCCTTTGTGCCGTAGCCGAGATTGGAATTCCTTGGGCCTTCTCCCTTGTAATAGAATGTGATGTAATGAGGTAGCATGAAGACTGGTTGAATTCATAAGTATAGATTTCTAGTGAAAGAACTTGGGATAGGGAAAGAAGCACAGGTTTGCAAGTCAGCTGCTTTTGGTTCTGAGTTTGCCACAGCTGAACCGTATGTCCTAGCATGTCACTTTTTTTGAGAATCATTTTCTTCATTAATAAATGCCTACTTCACTCTATGTTTGTGAGGATCTAATGGAATATTGTCCATGTAAAGATAATGCTTTATACATTATCTCACTGTGAGATACTGGCAACATGACCACCGTGAAAAGACATAAGCAGCCTTTATAGGATAAGAGTGAATGAGGATTGAATGAAGTAGTGGGACAATACTTGTCCAGTATTATGTACTCTGCAGATGAATACATGTGTATGTGTTTTCTAGTCTCTAGAATAATTGAGACTTGACAGTACTTAAGAGGTTTGAAGAGTCTAGAAAAATATTGTGAACTCTAAAATAAAAATTGGCTTCTTCCAGCTGCATAGCACAGGGAGATCAGCTTGGTGCTTTGTGACCACCTAGAGGGGTGGCATAGGGAGGGAGGGAGGGAGACGCAAGAGGGAGGGGATATGGGGATATATGTATATGTATAGCTGATTCACTTTGTTCTACAGCAGAAACTAACACAACAATGTAAAGCAATTATATTCCAATAAAGATGTTAAAAAAAAAATTGACTGCTTCTGAGCAACTGAATACAGAAATTAAAAAGTCTCTGTAAAGTTAGCCAAATAAACTCCTGACTGTACGTGTGTGTGTGTGTGTGTGTGTCTGTCTGTCTAATGTACTCCTTAGAGCTTAAAACTAGGAACACAAATATGCTTCAGGGTTAGAACACTGTGCCAAGTCTCAGCCCAGAGCAGCTATTTACAGCAGCCATAAATCCCCTTAGATAGGAGTTGCTAATGGGAAATGTGACCAATCCCTTTAGCCATATAGAGTGGTGAGGAGGACTACCAGGCATTGCTATAATAATTGGAGACAATTCAAATGAATAAATAATGAGCTAAATAAATATTTAAATGTACATCAAGATAAAAACCTGAAAAGTGATTTTCAAATTTGTTGAAGTAATGTGAAACACAAGCTAAAATATTTGTGCATGAGTAGCATTCCTGCTTTGATTGTATCTATCCGCTTGCTTTATTTTCAGTATGTTACTCGCCATTTGGTTGATTTTAAAACTTCCTGTGCTTATGCCACTGGTTGGCACCATGGACATGGTGTGACCAGTGGCAAGTACCTCCCTCCCCATTTTTGTGTGAAGATTGACTTACAGTTCTTCCAGGACCTTTCATGTGCTGCTGAACTTGCTATCCTCTGGACCCCTTCCTCAGTCATAAAGTCCTGGGAGACAATGTTTACTTTTTAGGACTAGCTCCCTGAAACACATGTGGGCCTTTTTACTATGTGGTGATTTCTTTGTAAATAATTAAAAGGCAGGGAGATTATGTCTGGTCTGATGGCTAAGTGCTGGGTATGTTACAGGTGAGAGTGGTTCCAAGGGATGACTGACTCTGGGCTCAGACCACCGTTGATGGGATGCTTCCAAAAACCCACTGTGCTCTTATTCTCTGAGCAATTTTGACAGATTTAGTGGAAAGGTTCCTCCCAGGAAAGTCAACCCTGCCAGTTATCTGGACATTAGCACTGCACCTGTCAGAAATTAAGGCCAGACCAGAAATACTTTTAAAACTAATAATGCTGCTGAACCCTGCCAGGAAGGTAGGAGTCAGATGTGAAAAGATTATATGTTGCCTGGATTGTGTTTATGCCTCAGCTTTTTGGGAGTGGCAGACAGATGAGCGAGCTCCTTGAGCTAAAGTCATATATATGAAAAATTAGAATAGACTTATGTTTCTAAATCATCTTTGGTGCAAAGAATTGTTACTATGCACTATATATAATATGAAATTTAGATAATCTTTTGGTGATAAGCATTAATCATTAATAAGGAATGGTTGATTATCTTTTTGTTCTTCTAAACATGTGGGACCCTTGTATAAAACAATTTGAAAATCTGACACACTTCTTACCCTTGATGGCTGTGTCAGCAGAGTACGTAAGAATGGATCTGAGGCAAAGTTATGTGTATTTCTTTTCTACAGAGGTGATTTTTCTAGGATGGTATTAAGAGTTTATGGCTGTGAAAGAAAATTGTGAACTGATGCTAAATTTTGACGGCCAAGTATCCTAGATTTTGTTACCTACACATTGTAAGTTGAGCAGTTTTTAACAGTCTTAAAAATGTGTTAATATCTCTATTGATATGCTTACAAAATGAAAAAGCAAAAGGAAGCGGTCTTAAGAAGGCTATCATTGATGTTTAGTGTGTTTAAGGAGAGATGGGGAGTAGATGAGAGAATACAACATTGTAGTATAGAAAGGAGAAAGCAGGGAGGTGTGAAAATTAGGCAAATCACATACCCAGTAATAGTTGTACTCTGAGCACATTTTATACTTTATTCACCCAAGTTCAGTAAAACTTTAGCCTTAATTTTTATAAATTTTAGGGATTTCTGTTTTTTTGTACTACTAAAATGATTAAATTTAGGCCGTTTGTTTACAGGGAAAATAAAACGATTATCCTGTTTTCACTTTGATAGATTGACGTAAGAAAGAGATTTTTGTTTTTTTTCATTTGGGGCCTCCTCAATTCTGACTTATCCCTTATCTTTCTAGGTCAATGGCGTGCAGCTCTATGGGAAATCTCGCCGAGAAGCAGTCTCCTTTCTTAAAGAAGTGCCGCCCCCCTTCACCTTGGTTTGCTGTCGACGGTTGTTTGATGATGAAGCCTCTGTAGATGAACCAAGGACCACTGACACCTCTCTTCCTGAAATGGAGGTACTAAATGAATACTCGCACTGTGGTTCCCATAGGCATGCCCCTTCATCAGGGATGTCCCGAGAGTGTATTGTGATATGAAGGGGGAGGGGAAAACCTTCCTCTTTTGTTTGACAACAGTAGCTCTCAAAGGCAACAATGCATAGCTTTTCAAATTGTTACTTTTCTTTAATGTCATGAAACTTTACTCTTATTTTTGGTAACTTGAAAAGTTGGTAACATTAATGTGCATGCACTTCGATTTTAGAAAACCTTTTTTTAGTAATTACCTGAGCTCGTTACTTTTGGCTCCCAGTTCAACTCAGTTCATCTTAACAAGTTTAAGATGTTGGTAAGTATTGAATATCTAATGGGCTTCCCTTTTTCAGAGCTTTAAAAACACGAAGATCTATGACCAATTTTGAAATGAGTCTAAAAATTGCTGTAAAAGCCTTCAGAAGGTCAGAGAATAACACTTTCTGTGACCCTGGTAGTCTTTTTTTTTTTTTTTTTAAAGAACATTGTAATTATGAAAACAGTTTTAAGCACATGCTTTTCCAAATTATGTTTTTGTAACTTTTATGTCACTTTTCCCCTTTCCAGACTCTTAGATTATAATTCCATTAACACCAGTTTTGATCCACGGGGCCTTCCCTTTTACCTGCCTACGGTCTGATTTTCAAGATACATAGAGCCTAATGTTGCCTCTACCACTTAATGATTTGAATGATTGAGCAAATAACTTGACTTTCTGTTGATCTTCTTCCTCTGAAAAACGAAGATACTTATTGTACTTACCTCCTCTGTGGTGAGAGAAGGAAATGAAGTAATGTGTGCAAAGTTCTTAGCACAATGCCTTGTATAAGGACAGTGCTCAGTAAAAATTAGCTATGGCTGTTCTCAACTTCTCCTGTCCACCTGTCCTTTTTTGTGATTTCCTAAAATACAAGAGTGTAGCACTGTCCTGTAGTCACAGATACTTCAGTGTATATTAAGTTTGTTTTTTCAAGAAGACTGTCAGCTCCTGTGGGCAGAGGCCAAATCTTAGAATTATTTTGTATCTCTTGGTGTTTTTATTCTTTACTGCACATATACGAGGTGCTTGGTAAATTATTCATTGTTGATTGATAATTTTTTTTAATACTTATCTTTGGTAAACATATTTCAAGGAAGGGACTCAAATGCCACACTTTTATGATTCTTGCAATCTTTACTAAAATTAAATGTGGGTGATAGCTTACCTCTATTGATAAAAATGCCGTTAATCTAATCTTACAGGGTGTGTAAATCACCAACTCCGCTTGCTGACTCTGTGCTCCCATCTGTCATACTTTACCACAATAGGTAAACAACAGCTTTGAATTATGCTCAATGTCATCCTTGCTGCCCATTAGTTGATTGCTTTCTATTCTGTAAATACAGGAGTTATGCAGAATTGATTGTATCAAAGTGATATATTTCTGGTTGGAGTATAATATCTTATATATGTTGGATGCCTTGAAATTTCTATAAACTTGGGTTTTAAAATTATATGTGGTTTCTTAAAATCCTGGCTCTCTTTTCTGTCTCTCTTTTTCATTTATCTCAATACGATCTTAGGTTCTTAAACCCTGTATTGTTAAGCAGCTCAGACAAAATTCTAATGCTTATTAATCAGTAAAGGTATTAAATCCCTCAGTAAAACATCAATCGTATTGTATTACCATTGTAACTTTACTTTTTATTGGAAAGTATAAGTGTTTTCTTTTTAAATCTATCAGTTCCTCACATCAGACTGATATAAACAGATGTTTATTGATCCAGAACGTTCCCACTAATTTCAAGTTCTGTAATTCAAGAACCAAGAAATCGTTCCCATGTTTAGATTTAATCCACCATGTCCTGCAGGGACAGTTTGAGATCTGGTCCAGCCCTAATTTTAAGATGTTTTTGTATTAGCTATGGTGCCTTACTCTTCCATAATAGAGGGGTCCCTCTGCCTGCCATATCTGCCAGCTTTGATTCCGTTAAATGGATTTTCTTACACAGGTCACTCAAAATTATATTCATAGGAAGTACATCATTTTATTTTATTTACTTCCATTTTATTTACTAAGATCATTCAAAGTTTTTAGAAGTAGACTTCTTAAAGACTATTATTTAGTCTATAGCTTTATTTAAAAAGAGTTTCAAGGGGAGGCCACTCAAAGATGGGTGATTGATTCATTATGTATTGAACAAACATTTATGGAGTGCCTACTATAAGCCGCTCACTGTTGCGGGTTGAGGGGATAACCATGGTAAACTCTATGACAGCCCGCACCATTCTAGCCTAGAAGCCAGGCATTTTGTTAATTGCTAGGGCCACAAAGAAAAAGAAGGTAATTCTTGAGCCTCAGATAGAAGTTCAGAGTATTTGGGGAAGATAAATCACATGAATATAATCCAATTCTATAAATAGTATAAAAGCAGAAGGTTGGAGCAGCTATTCTCCTTCTGCGTAGTTGACTCATTGACCGTCTGTCATTTAGCTTCCTAGAATTCCATGTGGCAGTGACTCTTCCCTGAAAGGAGGGAGCTTGGAATAGGGGATGTGCGGGTGTGGAGTCAGGGAAAGCAGCTGAGGATCTGTGTACTGAGTAGTTGTGTTGACCTCCTTCCTCCAAGATCAGGTTTTCATTATTTCAACTCTGATTTTTACCTGTTTTTAGACTTAGATGATTCCCAAAGACTTGGATTTTTTTTCACCTTATTTTTCTAGTAAAGTTTTTCTTGAAAACTAGGAGCCAACAGAAGTGGTATCTCTGTGTCCTGTCCTGGCCTCTGTGTTGGTGTCTTTCTCTCTGTCTCTCACTGTAATTATGAATTCAGGTATTGCTACTTAAATATCTTAAAAGCTTTGATTTTGTGTGATGTTTTCATATCTTCTTAAATTGCATATTTTTCCTTTTATGCTTCTACTGGGATGACAGAACTCATTTTAGTATAAGAGGTCAGTGTTAATACTTGGAATGAAACAGACACTTTAACGTAAAAAAAAACACAACTATATGAACAACCTGTTTTTTTTAAGTGCTTGAATTTTCATGAAGGTTTTATACTAAAGTATATGTGCCCCAGTGCATGCCCCTTTTAAAAGATTAAAAAGAAAAACTATGCATGCCAAAGAGTATCCTCATTTTGAGACGAACCTATGAGATTCCTGATACGTTAATTCTTTTCAAACTTGAAAGGACAGTATATTGAAGCATTTATGTTCTTTGGTATTTCAGGCTGACCACAATATAGATGTCAATACTGAAGAAGATGATGATGGGGAATTAGCCCTGTGGTCTCCTGAAGTCAAGATTGTTGAACTAGTAAAAGATCATAAAGGCTTGGGATTCAGCATTTTGGATTACCAGGTATAAGAACCTATACAGAGCTTTTTGGAGCAATTAGTTTGTATTAAAGTTATATGAAGTAGTAATTGTTTAAGGCATCCACTGACTTAGGCAAAACTGAATTATTTGATGTATAATGCTACTTTCCAAAGGTGGGGTGTTATAATTTCGATTGTTACCATTACAATTGATAGCTCCCTTAGTGAATAAAATGGTAGATGATATAATAAGTGGACATAAGGGAAGCAATAGTTTTATACCCATGGATGCTTTTAGAGACTGGAACTTGATGAATTTTTTTTATATGGAGGATTTTTTCCTCCAGCTTTATTGAGATATATTTCACATACCATAAAGTTCACCCATTTAGAGCATACAGTTCAGTTGTTTTTAGTATATTTGGAGTTGTGCAACCATCACCACAGTCTAATTTAAGAAGATTTTCATCACTCCAGAAAGAAACCCCATACATATTAGCAGTCATTCCCAATTCTCACTCTCCTCTCCCTTCCCTTCACACGAAGGTTTTTATAGTTTTGCTTACCTATTAATCTCAATGAGCGTAACTGAGTAGAAATGTTCTTGGTGAAGTTTATATTTATATTTAATATAGAACATATAATATTTATGTATTTATATGTACCCCAATTATAACTACGGTAAAGTGACTGATGCATTTGGTTTGGGGGTGGCAATGTGAAAGGTCACAATAAGACATCTATATGTTATACCAGTTTACCAGTTAAAGTATTTTTAGACCATCTGACTATCATGGGGAATTAAAACTGTTGGCAAGAAATCTCTTCACTTTTAAGATGCATATTTTAATACATTAGTGCTGCCTAAAGACATTGTGGTTTAATAAGCAAAATGTACTCTATCAAAGCACATAAAATGCCAAGTGATATAAAAATCAATTCTTTTTTTTTTTTTTTAATAAGGCAATCGGGAATAGATTGAAAGAAAAATACTTTGAGCATTATGTAAGAACATTAAATTCCATATTTTGGCAGTGTGCTTTAAGATTACTGAAATAGATTATATCTATTTTATTTTTGCTGGCATATTTCTGTGCCAGATAACCCTCTTCGTTATTGGAAGTTCTCTTTGGAATATTATTGAATTATGAGTTGTTGATTCCAAAAAATGCATATTTTTGGAAATATCTTTTTCAAGAAATATTAATACTGTAAGATTCTGGAAGTTTATATATTGATTAATTATTAGGGCATATAAATATAAAGCAAATGGCACGTATTGATACTTTTTTTTTCCTCTCCAGTGTTGCTCTATTACCTAGCACAAGGTAGGTGATTGATAAATATTTACAGAATGATTGAATAAAGTTTAGGTTAGCCAAAATTAATTGGGACTAAATGAACATATTCAATGGGTTTTTTTGTTAACATGTTGATAATTGGTATTTAGTTTAGAAAACACTTTTCAGATGTTGTTTTAGATATTCAGCTACATTTTCATTATCATTGGAATCTATATGTTTTTGCATTCTTATAAATATATCATAATGATTGCTCTTACCCTCTTAAAAAACATTATCTGCAAGTTTTATATTTTGAATATTGCACATGTTAGAGAAGTGCTTCAAAAATTAAAAAGAAAAATAAAAAGTTCAGTAAAAGATGGAAAGAAAAACTTGATAGTCTTTAACAGTGTAATCCCTGGTTAAGAGAAAAATTCCTTTATCAGTTCTGAGTTTTACACTTAAAAAAAAATATATATATATATATATACATATACACACACACACACACACACACACACACACATATATATGCATTGTAACATACCTTTGGGTTTTTTTGGATCTTATTTTTATTTGTAAATTTATAGATATCCCCCATCCCATCTTCCTCACAATCACTATTACACATACTGATGATTATTTCTGCACAAATTATATGAAGTAATTTTGCTGCAAAAGAAGTGTTAGATATTCTTGCTTTTGTGCTTATGGAGAACTGATAGAAAAAAACTTCATTTTCTAAATGCTACTTTGATTCACATTAAGGGGCTCAGCTTATTTATTTCTGCAACTAAACCTTGGAAGAAAAAACATTCAGTCTTAAACTGCATGTTTTTCTTAAGTCAATCTTAAATATACTTATAGTTGTACACAGCACGTTTTCACCATTTGTCAATGGTATGTAGAACTGTTATCCCCATGACATTTAGATGACGTGTAAACACAATTTAAAATTTGGTTTTGGGCAAGTTAATTAATTGGTTATACCATCTCTTGTTGTAATTAGGTAATAAATTCTAAAGTTCAGAAATATTTTTTGCAAGGCCAGATGAAGTTTTAGCAGAAGGCATGAAAGGCCACGTTCCTGGTTATTATTGAATTTGATGCTTCTTGTATGAATTTATTAGGCAGCTGAATAGGGCTGATGCAGAGCTTCACGCTCACCCCCAAGCTTAGAATAGTTTGTATAAGAAGTGCTGTAGAAACATCTTAGCCACAGTGAAAAGATTTTAGTATAGTGGGAGAGTTTCCAGGTTATAAAGGACCTGTATTAGCAGTATTGAAGAGATTGAAAGTTTACTTTGGTATTTTAATTTCAGTTAACCACTTTTCTCACTACTGAGTTTTTCTCTAGAAAAATAAGAACTCTGTCAAAAGCCTGACAAAATTATATACAATATATATTTTGTAGGTGCTTTTACAATTTCTTCATCTATAAAATGGGGATAATGATGTTTAGCTCAAAGGATTATTATGGTTTAAGTAAATTTACATGTAAAGAAGTGGGAAATGTTAGATTATTATGGAAATGTATTATTAGTAATAATCTAATTTAGAAAATAAACACAAAAAGTCTTGATATTGTCCTCAAAGATGGAGCCATACTACAATACGTTTGTGTTCTATCAATTTTTAACTAGTTAGATTAGGAAAATTAATAATTAGATGCTTTTGTTTAGTGAAGTCTAAATTTAATTGTAAAATTACGTTCTAGAATGCAGCCAACTCTTGATGAGCCATATGTGAATTACCCATTTGTGGATTATTGGCCAGAAATTTGCTTTTTACGTAAATTGAGCCAAGCTTTAGGAAGAGATGAGTGAGAACATAAAGGATCTTGAATTGACCACGGAACGATGGGATGGCAGTCTGGATAGGGGATTCAGTGATTCACCAGTGATAGAAATTGTGTAGTTGAGCAGAGAAAATAAGCAGGTCTTTGTACCTGCAATGAAAGAGCTGAATCTGATATACAGTTCTACAGCTCAGTCATATGGCCAAAGAGGAATGTGTGGCAATTCATTTTCATGAAAGGCATTTTAAATAAATTGGGGCAAAGAAAAAGGAGAAAGCAATAGGGAAGACTTAGTAAATATGATTCAGGTTGTTAGGGTGAAGTGATTGTAGCTTTTTTGGCTGTGATTTGAAAGGAGGTAGGATATTTGTTAGTCTCAACTGTGCCTAGGCATTGCTTCATGTCATGGCTAGTTAAAATCTGGCCCTGTAAGTATACCATATTAGAAGAGTCCTTGGTCACTGTAACGTCATGCCTTATAAGATCATGTCATAGAAAACAACGATGTGCATAGTTTATCAAAAGCATGAATATTATGGCTTAATTGTGTACTCTTGTTTCTAAGCAATATAGAACTCTTCAGAAATTTGGTTATAAGTTTTAATAGTATAGTTTTTTGCCAGTTTCTAGGTATGATTACATACTGTGCCCTAGTTATCTTTGTCTTGATTCCCCATTATTTATGTGTAATGTCTTTATTCCTTGGAATATCACTAATGGTCATATTGATACTAATCCTAATATTAATCCAAATAATTAATACAAATCCAATAATAATAGCTAACATATAGTGAGTGTCTGCTGTTTGCTAGGCACTGTTCTAATTACTTAATGTTTTCCTCACAAGAACTATATGAAATATGTATTATCATTATCCTCATTTTAGAAGTGAGGAACCTGAGGCACAAAGAGGTTAAGTAACTCGTCCAAATTCACACAGCTAGTATATGGCAGAAATAGAGTTTGAACTCAAGCAGTCAGCTGCCAGAATCTAGACTTTTAATCACCACACATACTGCTTCTTTACGTATGAGTGGTATTTCCGTGGGTATTTTATTACAGGGAGTCCCTGTAATAAACTTACTGCAGCAGATCTTCCTGTTTTTTCAGCTTGCAAAACATTTCATATCTTAAAGACAAGCTGCTAGATACTATCTCATTTTCATGCTTATATGAAAGTTTAGTAAGTATTAAAAATTAATATAGTTTGCTTATATGCACTGTGTAAGAGCTAGTGTTTATTGCTTCAAACAAAAATAATTACAAATTATTGTCCTAAATTAGTGCAAGTAATTTGTTGTGGGATAATGTTCAGTAATGAAGCAATTATTAGGTAGTCTGAGAGTCTGTAATTTTTAATTTCTACCAAAAAGCTTGAAATAAATTTGTAACACTGTGGATTTTACCTTCATTTGACCTTATAAGTTAAACATCGCAAGTGGATATTTTCTGGTGTTTTGATTTATGTTGAACTTTGAATAACCCCTCATGATTATAATTCACTGAAAATGTTTGACATTAGCCAATTTTTGAACATTAGCCATGATATTGCCATTCTTGATACTTTTGAATTTCAGTGATTTAGCAGGTAAAATTTATTAACCAGTAAATTCTCCTCCCTCTGACATCCCATTCCTCAGTTCTCTCCCTTCCCGATATGGGGACTGAACTCAATTTTTGCCAAAGCAGATATTTTTGAAAGGTTTTGGGTTTATCTCGGACACTGAGAGAGGTAAAAATAGAAAGCATAATAGCACAGCCATTGAGAGGTGATTCATATATAAATACTCTTAGTAACACTTTAAAAAGCTGTTTGAAAGACCAAAGGCAAAAGATGGCTGATTAAAAATAATAGTGAAAATATTCCTCCCTGTAAAAACTAACAGTGATTAATTTTTCTGAGAAGAAATGGGTTATAAAACTTAAATAGTATAAATATAAAAAATTGCAGTATTGCTGAGTCTTGGATATGTTATGCCTTAGTATTTGTGAGAAGAACCCAGTGTGCAGTTTCTGCCTGACTACTCTGTTAAATGGAATTCTCCTTAAAAGATTTTTAAAAATTATATGAAGGGAGTGTATACATTTCATGCATGTGGTTTAAGTTGGCTTTTTTCTTATCATATGTGCAACAGAATGACTTTCTGTGCACATTAGAAATATTTTAAAAATAAGTAATATATACATAGGGCATAAAAATTCAAAGGTACATAATGGTACCCTGTGATGAGTATATTTACTTCTGACCATAATCCCTCATTTTTTATCTCCCAGATAAAAACTCCTGTTTCTCTTGTCTATCCTCCCAGAGATATTTTATACAGACACGATTATATAAGTGGTAGTTTGCTGGTTGTTTATTTTTTAATACATAAATGGAATATGTCATACACGCTTTCAGCATATTGCTTTTTTCCCCTCAATTATATGTTCTTTCATTTTGGTATTTATAGAGCCATCTAATTCTTTTTAATGACTGCATAGTATAGTATTGTTGTTGTACAATAATTTATTTAACCAAGCTCCTGTACCCAGTTGGTGGGTATTTCAAATGAGGCTGTATTGGATATCCTTGTCATACTCTTTTATAAAAAGGTGCGAATAAATATTGTGATAAATTCCTAGAAGAGGAATTGCTCATCAAAAGAGCATTTATCTTTTAAATTTTGGTACATTTTTACCAAACTGCTTGCACATAAATGTTTGTGAGACTCATGTATTTAGACCACTTAAAATTGATGCCTTCTTATGTAATTTCCTTGTTTAGATAATTCTCCTGAAAAATAAAGTGTAAGTAAGTGCATAATTCATGGATTTGCTAATGGTTTTCCATGATATAGACAGATTAAGTGATAGCAATATACAACTATCAACTTTGTTTCAACTCTATATTGCCAGTAATTAATTTATTGACCTTTATAGTTAAGAGAGGGCATAAACTATTTATATTCAGACTATGATATTAGTGCCCCAAAATCTATTCCTATTTTTTCCACCAGTTTTAATCTTCTTTATCAGAAGATTGAGTTTAAAAATGGAAGAAATTAAGGACTCTAATTGTGCCACAAGATTTGAGATTTTGGGTGAATTCTACTATCAGTATATAGTCTTTAGTAACTTGTGGAAGCCCAGTATCTTTACGTTCATGCCAACTGATTAGTTTATAGAATCTGGGATATAGAATTTGATAGGTATTGATATAATTTTAACATGTAGTAGTACCTATATTATTAACATTATTAAGTTGGGTTCAGAATCTAAGACCTACAGGACAGTAATATATTGTAAGTTATTATATAGTTCCATTTTAATGCTCATGGGATCTCATAACATGGCCACCAGTATCTGTTTTTTGGGTTTTTTTCTTTTGTTGCTGTTTTATCTTCTTCTTTTTCTTCTTCTTTTTTGTTTTAAAGGAGCTCTGTTTCCAGTTCATCCGTGTATGATTAAGATATTGGTACTGAGCAAAATGCAGTCAGTCTGCTACTAATGGCAGTATCCGTGTTCTTGGAAATATATTCTGTAGCCTACTGTTGAACAAACCACACAGCTGCATTTAAAGGTCACTTTTGCTTAATGGAACTTGGGACTGATAAAGTCCCAATCTTTGCCCATCCCCGAATCCTATCCACATTTATTTTTATTAACATCAAAGTACTGTAAGCTCCAGTGCCAACTGGGCTGAAGATTTCTTTTCACAGAGGATTTGCTTCCTTTCCCTCTATGGGAAAGTTCTGTATCCTTTAAATCATTTTAAGCTGCTTCATTTGAAAAATAATTCTTAGTAGTGTGTTCATGGAGTGGATTGATTGTGGCTACTGGGGAAATTCTCTCATGGCTTAAAGATTGCTTTTCAAGCCTGCGAAGTGGGTGAATGAAGGGGGCCCACTCCTGGTGTGTGGAGTTTGTAGTGTGCTCAGGATGATGACTGACTTCCAAACACCGCAGTGCAGCAAGACTAAAGGCATCAGGAGACCAGAAGCCACTTAATAAGAGATCAAAGAGACTGTGTGTATATCAGCTTGAAATCCAGATAGTACAGATCAAAAGCTCGCCTTAGCGAGGCAGCTGCAGGGGGATGAAATTAGCAGGAGGCCTCAAAGATCTTAAGTCAGGCCTGATGTTGAACTTTGAGGGAATTTCATGGCTCCTCTGGAATACGAATTTGGCAAAAAATCCCATTGTGTCTAATGGGGGAGAGAGAGAATAGAGGGCAAGCAGCAAATGCTTGTCAACTGGATGGTGCTTTCTCCTAGGGTAGTTCTCCTTTTCACAAATGTTTCATAAGGACTGTTTTCTGTGTCACACTAGAAGGCATTGCTGAGGAGGAGGAGATTCTGAAAATGATATATTTGTTATATTAACTTCAGTGAGTATTCCAGAGATGGCCAACCGTTTATATTAGTGTTTATGAAACGATCATGGAGAGCTAAAATATAGGCATAAAGGTGCTCAGGTTTACTGCAATACTGGTACTTCTGTCTCTCCTATGAAATGCTCAAGATATTCCAGGAAGTTAGTGAATGTCCAGCTATGCATCTGTCTCCCATGTAATTAAAAACAGAAAAATAACTTTTTTTTTTTTTTTAAAAAGAATTTGGTCTAAAGAGGAAACAGTCTCCAGAGGTGTTTCATTGCCAGTGTTCCCCTATCTCTAGGTGTGGGTGTGTTTTGAAAGTTCCCACTGGATTCTGGTGTCAGCGTTGAGAACCGTACTAGTAAATGAAAGACATAGCCCTTCCTAGAGTATGGCAGAAAGATGGAATCAGATCCACCAGCAGGCGTTGAGAACCTGTTTTCCTAAGGCGTGGTCCTCTGTCCTGCTCTGACCTGTCTGTGGGTGTCATTTGGAGCCAGGTGGTGATCCAGAGGAGCCTTGCTTTCCCCAGTGAGGGCCAGGAAGTGGTGTTGCCTCCTTCCGGTACCAAAGGCCTAATTTGTTAATGATGCATGAAAGGAGATTGGCTGCCCGATCTGGACACACCACTTTCTAGGGCTCAGGTTCCCCTTTCAGCTCTTCCCTCTGTGTTTTATTTTAATCATATATTTTGTTCACCAGTATGGCACTTTGAACATAGAGTCAGAAAGGACCAGGATTTGCCTTCTGGCTATGACACCCTACTAGGACTTTGGACAAGCCTGTTAGTCTTTCTTATATAATAATCTCTAAAATAGAAATAATATTTTCCTTATAAAGTTATAAAGACTAAATAAAAGATGTATATACATGCCCACACTTTTCTGGGCATAAAATAATGTGTTACTAGTTACTGAAAAATGATGATGGTGATGGTGATGATGATTTTTAAAAATAGAATCTGAGCACAGACTTGCTATACCTGTTATTCATTATCTCCTTCCAAAAAATTATTGTTCACTTATGAGCTAGTATGCGGGATTAAAGATGAAAAGATATACTTCCTTTCAAGTGTATATTTAACAAATGTATATTGGGCATCTTCTGTGTCAGGCACTGTTCCAGACACTGGGAATATAGCAATAAACAAAATAGACAATAGATCCTGTGTCCTCATGGAATTTAAATTCAATTGGGAGTAGAGAGACAGTGGATAAATAAGCATATGTTAAAATATAATAGATGAAACAGACTCGGGAACAACTCTCTATAATACATTATGATTTTAGCAGTGGTAGAAGTAAGACTAAGAGATTTCATAATGATTGTTTCTTAAGACCCAGAGAGGCCTGATGGGGAACTGAGGCATGACTTGCACACAAACAGGTAGTGGACATTCCAGGAACAGAAGTGTCCTGGAATTGATAACTTGGCCCTGATTTTATGTATTGATTTTCTTTAGTAACTGTGAGCTGTTTAATATCTATCTAAGCTTTCATATTTTATTCCTTTTAATGAAAAATCCTTTGAGAAATTTTCTGTTCTAACATTTATAAAATATGACCACCATTTCCCATGATAATAATAGCTAGTAATTATGTACTGCTCACACACACTGGTTTAATTATCTCTACAACCTCATGAGGTAGGTCCTGTAATCATCTTCATTTTATAGATGAGGAACCTGATGATAAGAGGTTAAAGAATTTGTTCAGGATTATCCAATTGTTAAGTAGTGGAGCTGGGCTCCTAAGTCTGTGGTCAAGTAGAGTGAAAGTACAGTCTTTAGACCAGAAACAACACTGATTCTTCATAATTGTGGCTCTAGTGAAAGATGATAAAAATTTCTGATTATCTTTCCAGAGAGGAACACTTACTACAGTTCTAAAAAATTTACTTCATATTTTCCTGAATCCTTATGGTCCCTTGCCTTAACCCCTCCCACCTAGTCAAAGCTCTTTAGAGACCTGATGGCCTTTTCACTGCCAGAGAGTAGAAACTATGTGTGTTTTACCTGATATTTCCCAGCAGGACTCCTTAGCCTTTTTCCTGTGCAGTTTCAAAGTTGGAAAAGTTTTGTTCTGCATTTTGTGTGCTACATATCACAGAGTATTGCTTGCCCTTTCAAGGATTGAAAAGAAAAAAAAAAATCACAGAATATTTTCAGAAGAATGAAGTGCGTCCTATGTCCTTGATGTGGCAGTGGTTGTCAGGAGTTTCCGGTGTAGAGATGGCTCCTGTCCCTTAGTGTCGGCTTTTAGGGGGAGTGAGAACTGAGGACACCATGCTTCTCTGAGCCTCTCTTCAGGTGCAGAGGTCCACGTATCTGGAGAGTAGAAGGCCAGCACTTCATTGTCATGCTTAACACTTAAGTGTAATATCAGGGATGGTTTAGCAATTGATAGCACTGTTGGTCTAAATTACACATGCTCAGTTGAATTGTTAACTCCTCAAACACATAGGCCCTATCAAATTCTTTTCCATTATCTTCATAGTAACAGAAACAGGAGTAATAGTAAGAATGAGAGTAAAAGCACTTATGGAGTGATTACTATGGGCTTTCCAAGCACTTAATCATGCCTTATCTCATTTAATGCTTTTAACAACTCTACACAATCTGTATTATTGTTATTTCCACTTACAATGAGAAACTCGAGTCTCAGAGATTAAACAACTTGAACAGTACCACTCACCTGGTTTTTTTTTTTTTTAATTCATTTTTGGCTGCGTTGGGTCTTGGTTGCTGCGCGTGGGCTTTCTCTAGTTGTGGCGAGCAGGGGCCACTCTTCATTACAGTGCGTGTGGTTCTTATTGCGGTGGCTTCTCTTGTTCTGGAGTATGGGTTCTAGGCATGCAGGCTTCAGTAGTTGTGGCACGAGGGCTCAGTAGTTGTGGCTCGCGGGCTCTAGAGCACAGGCTCAGTAGTTGTGGCACACTGGCTTAGTTGCTCCACGGCATGTGAGATCTTCCCGGACCAGGGCTTGAACCCGTGTCCCCTGCGTTGGCAGGCAGATTCTTAACCACTGCTCCACCAGGGAAGTCGCTCAGCTGGTACTTGTAACTGTTTAGCTTAAGTTGAGAGTGATTTCTTTGGAAAATTAAAATAAATTCCAAAACTAATACTTAAAAAGCTTTTAAAAGTTTTGTGTGTCTGTACTTTCCTTGCATCATCAAAATAACTTTCAACTAATATAGTTTTTTTCTGGAAGATAATGGGGTATTTCTTATTTATAAATTCATTTTCTTCGTAAAATTTTTTTGGATAAAATACACATAACACAAAATTTACCATCTTAATTTTTAAGTGTATAGTTTGGTCATGTTAGGTATATTCACATTTCAACTAATGTAATTTTAATAGAGGGTGTGACTTTGTCCTTGAATACTACCATCAACCTGGTGGAACCCCAGCCATTTCAGTCAGGAGATGGGACTTTGAGATAAAGGACAGTTGTGTGGTTTGGTTTGTTTTGTTTTCCTCACAGCTAGCAAAAGTCCTGGGCCAGGAGTGAACAGTAAGTACGTGAACAATTACAGCATGACGTAAAATTTTCAAGAGATGAAATATGCAAAGATAATGTTTAGTGTCCAAGGAGAATGTCAACTAGGAGACTAGAAGGGGATGAGAGAAAGTCGTGGACCTCTGCTTGAACCAATTAAATTATGATGTTTAAAATAGATTTTTGAAGTATGAAATTATACAGAATAAAATTATGTGCAAGCTTATGTATTTTTTCCTCCATTTTAGACTATATTTTGATCTTTTAGCAAGTTTCTCTGTGCACCTCTTTTCCATTGCACTTTTAAAAATTTATTTATTTAAATTTATTTATTTTTGGCTGCGTTGGGTCTTCATTGCTGCGCATGGGCTTTTCTAGTTGCGGCGAGTGGGGGCTACTCTGTTGTGGTGCACAGGCTTCTCATTGCAGTGGCTTCTCTTGTGGAGCACGGGCTCTAGGCATGCAGGCTTCAGTAGTTGTGGCATGCAGGCTCAGTAGTTGTAGCACGCGGGCTCTAGAGTGCAGGCTCAGTAGTTGTGGCGCACGGCCTTAGTTGCTCCGCGGCATGTGGGATCTTCCCGGACCAGGGCTCGAACCTGTGTCCCCTGCATTGGCAGACGGATTCTTAACCACTCTGCTACCAGGGAAGCCCTCCATTGCACTTTTAATTGCCTTGTGTGCTGTGCTTACTGTGCTACTCAGAGACTGTTTTGTTCTATGTATGATGCGTGAAAAAATCTATTCTTAATGTCTAATAGTATTAAGGAAGTAATATGACACAAGGAGCGAGGAACCATATCAGTTTAATTTATCTTGAGTGCACTGAAAGTATTTTGTGGGCACTTACTTTTTGAACGTGATGATGTTGTGGTAATTGGTATGATTCGTGTAAAACTTGGCTATATTATAAAATAGTAAAAAATGGGGTTAGATTCTGATAAGATAGCTTAGTCATTATTCATTAGAATCATTTACTTATTGCCCTGCATTAACTATAAATACATTTATTTCTTTTCCTAAAAGTAAATGCTTAGGTTGTTGGTCAAATCAGAAGATGCTGTTTTAGTATAATTAATTACATCCTGCATTCTTAAACCAGAACTATTCTAGTGATTTTAATTCAAGTAATAGTCTCTGACATGTCTTTGTTGCTATCTAAAAATGGCAAAATAAGTTGTTTTAATACTCCTTTTATAAAAAAGAGTACATGTATATATTTTGTTATATCTTTTGTTTTGATGGTAGAATACTCAGAAGTTAGATATTACGTAGTTAGTGGCATTTTTATGAGTTCTTAAAAGACATCACTAACTACAATTATACCATGTTTGTGACCTAAGTGTAGTCTTTTTCATTGCTGATGCTGTGTTTTGAATTAACTTCTGTCATTCCCTACTTTTTATAGTGGTTTTGTGAATGTTTTGGTAGAAATTAATGACAAATTTGACTCAAGATATTCTGTCAAATTTAGTTATAGAATTTTGAAGTTAGGGGAACAGATCACAACTGTCATGTATCCAACTTTCTCATTTTGCAATTGAAGAAACTGACTCAGAAAAATGAAGAACTTGTGAAACTGTACACAGTCAGGCTGGGGGCTCAAAACTTGTTCCTTGACTTCTAATCGACACCCATCCTACCACTAGTGGATTGAATGGCTGTCTTCCTTGTCTCTCTCTCCTATGTATATTTTCTTCTTTTTAGAAAAATCTTTGGATTCCTGTTTTCTGACTGACATCGTTCACAGTGGACATTTTAATTCATGCCAGCTGTGCATCAGAACTTCTGCAGATCATTGTTTTTTCCTTAAGATGTGTACGTCTGTGTTTGTGTGTGTGTGTGTGTGTGTGTGTGTGTGTGTAAAAGAACATTTGCTTTGCCCTTCTTTGTACCCAATTCCTTTTTCTGCCTACCTCCAGGATGAAATAGCTAGCTGTCTCCCTTTTAAACTTAATGGTTTCTTTCTGTGTTCTCCATTTCAGTAACTTCCTTGGGATTTTATTTTAAAAATTATTTAGCTGTTAATTCATTTAGATTTTAACTTACTACTCTTTAGTTCAAAAAATAATTGCCACATTTAAGAGTATACTCTTCAAACCTAGAACAAATTCATAGAGACAGAAAGCAAAATAGTCGTTACCAGGAACTGGGTGTTGGGGGGAAATGGGGACTCACTTAATGGATATAGAGTTTCAGTATGGGAAGATGAAAAATTTCTGGAGATGAATAGTGAAGATGGGGGAATTCCCTGGCAGTCCAGCAGTTAGGACTTAGCGCTTTCATTGCGGTGGCCTGGGTTCAATCCCTGGTCGGGGAACTAAGATCCTGCAAGCTGCACAGCGCGGCCAAAAAAAAAAAAAAAAAGTGACGGTAGTACAACAATGTGAAGGTACTTGCCACTGAACTGTACGCTTAAAAATGGTTAAAATGTAATAAGAACCTGCTGTATAAAAAAATAAATAAAAAAAAATTCAAAAAAAAATGGTTAAAATGGTAAATTTTGTTATATTGGGCTCTCTGCTGCTTTCATAGTCTTCTCTCAGTTAACCATTATTAAGTTGGAGCAATTCTCTTATTAAGTAGTATGTGCTGGCTGCCTCATGTTATCCAGAAATTTATGTAGGTCCTTTCAGATTATCTTTGAAACATAATTCCTCACACTAATGTGAATAACTATTTGTAGAGTGAAGCTCAGTAGCCCAATTCTGTAATAATGTCACCACAACATTGAATTCATTGGTTAGGAGATCTGATTTGTAGAGCGCTTTCTGTTTCACAGTTGTTTGAAGTTGTTTTTCTAGTCATTCTTTGGAATCATTTCATTTGGGGAAAGGACTCCTGCAATACAGGAGAGCAGGTATTTTGGTGTGGTGAGCTGTCTAACAGCGCAGAACTTTAATGACATAGAATTAAGGCTGTATGAATGAACCGTATTTCCTCTCATGAGTTTACTGTAGGCCAACTTTATGTTTTATTGTACTCACTTGTCAATAAGTGTCAACATTATCAAAGGTAAATAATTTATACCCAAGTTTTTATCTGTAATAAACTATTGTCTATCTCTTTGCCATCCTATTGTGGTCACTACATTCTTATTCCATTATTTTTTTTTTTAAGTGAAAGTAAGCCTTTTTAAAAACTTCATTCATTAAAAAATTTTTTTTTGGCTGCATTGGGTCTTCATTGCTGCATGCGGGCTTTCTCTAGTTGCAGCAGGCGGGGGCTACTCTTCGTTGTGGTGCATGGGTTTCTCATTGTGGTGGCTTCTCTTGTTGTGGAGCACGGGCTCTTGGCACTTGGGCTTCAGTAGTTGTGGCACGCGGGCTCAGTAGTTGTGGCTCATGGGCTCTAGAGTGCAGGCTCAGTAGTTGTGGTGCACGGGCTTAGTTGCTCCGAGGCATGTGGGATCTTCCTGGACCAGGGATCGAACCCATGTCCCCTGCATTGGCAGGTGGATTCTTAACCACTGCGCCACCAGGGAAGTCCTCTTATTCCATTATTTAACGTTTTTAAAAGTTTGGGTGATAGAATAGATTTTTAAAACAAGAACAACCCAAAAGTTATCCTTTATTTTATTTTTTGTCTTTATTTTTTAAATTTTAGTTTAAAAAATTTTTTATCTTTATTTTTATTTTTTGGCTGTGCCACGCAGCATGCGGGATCTTAGTTCCCTGACCAGGGATCAAACCCACACCCCCCGTAGTGGAAGCATGGAGTCTTAACCACCAGACCACCAGGGAAGTCCCAGTTATCCTTTATTTTGAATCCATGTAGTCAAGTCCTTGTAACACCTTGATTTTTGTTTTCCTTCATTGGAGTAATACTGCAAACATATAAATGTTTGGGGTATGTCTCATATTCCTCTTATTTTAAAAAATGCCTTTTACTGAGGCATTGGCCAGTTTATTAAATGTGAGCACTTTTCTTCATGTTCATTTCCTCTGTCTCCTCTTTATGTAACATTTTCTGCTTCATGCCTTTCCACTGAGTTTGCCATGGTTGCTTACCTGTATTTGTAGTTTTAGTTTTGGAGCAGCGTTAAGACTAGAGCTCTCTACATCTTCTGGTTGATATCCTTGTCTCTGAGAGAGCCCAGTTTCAATTGAACCACCTCTCTGCCCCAGGTGACACCGCTGTACAGTGCTTTAGTTTATGTGAACCCTCGTCTCTTTGATCTGTGGGAATGTACACAAATATTCATATAATACATTTTATAGACACTTCTGAACTTTGACTTCCATCCATTTGGGAATAAGGATTGTCACATGTTTGTATGTGTTCATGTGAAGGTGTCCAAAGGACACCAAAGGAATGGATTCTTGAGAACGTAAGTGTAAATTAAAATCTGGCAAACAAATGCATGTTTTAGCTGTCCATGGAGGCACGCTGCACATTCTGTGCTAACTTTCATCAACTAGGTACCAACATATAAACCTCTAGTGGCCAAGGACTCAGTTTTATACACTTTGGCAAGGTAATAAATATATATTCTAACAATTTGCCTTCTTTCAACATTCATTCATTTAGCAAATACTTACCTTAAGAAGCTGCATGACATAGTGGATAACAGCATGAACTCTGGGGCTTGAATGGCTGGTTTAAATTCTGGTTCTACTACTTATCAACTGTGTGTTTTGGTTAAGTTATTTAATTTTCCTCTGCCTTAGTTTTCTCATCTGGAAAGTAGGGATAATAATGGAACCTACCTCATGTTGGTGTGAGGATGAATTAAATAGGTTCAATGAAGTAAGATATTTAGATCATGCCTGGCATGGCAAGACCTCAGTAAGTGTTAACAGTTGTTGTTATTCACATATGATGGGATGTAGCCTTTGCCTTATAGCTGTACTTATAGTCCAGCAAGGAGAGAGAGCCTAAACAGATTCAGTCATTTGATATTTCAGCTATTATTCAGTCCCTTCTCTGT
Source organism: Balaenoptera ricei (assembly GCF_028023285.1). Taxonomy (NCBI): domain Eukaryota; kingdom Metazoa; phylum Chordata; class Mammalia; order Artiodactyla; family Balaenopteridae; genus Balaenoptera; species Balaenoptera ricei. The sequence goes on from NC_082639.1 coordinate 52,971,936, forward strand.
GGCAGGCACTGTAGTTGGCCCTGGAAATAAAGTAGCAAATAAGCAAACATATCCTTGCTCTCATGAAGCTTATTTTTAGTAGGGAAGATGGTTAAAATAATTTCAGCAGAACTTCAAAAGAGTTGTAATAGGAAAAATGCAACAGGCTGTGTATACATCTAGCAGGAGGGTCTAACTTATTCTAAAAGGTCAAGGACAGTGAGGAAACTATATTATGACAAATGCTATAATGAGGGGTCTTTTTTTAGGTTTAGAGATAACCACAGAGTAGGAAGTGCTTGAGTCTTCTTCGGGAAGTCAGGGAAAGCTTCTCATTAGAGGAAATATGTGAGTTGACTCTGGTGGCAAAGATACAGATAAGTGGCAGTGTGGCAGGAAAAACATTCCTGGCAGATGGAATGGTTTGTAGAATATCGTGAAGCATACCAAAGCCTTCCACAGTCCTGAACTTCAGTAGTTCTGGATTGTTGGGACAATGTGTGGGGCAGATTGGGGGTGAACAGTGGTACATTGGGAAGAGCAAGGGGAGATGAGACTAAACTGCAGATCTGAAGGAATTTTTCTGCCAAAGAGCACTTTATCGTGAAGGCAGTGGGTGTCACTGAAATATTTTATGCAGGGGAGGAATTGCAATACCATTTTTATCTTTAAAAATCATTATTTTCTCTCTGTTGACAATAGACTGAAGAGGGTAAGATTGGAGACAGGTAGACCTTTGGGAAGACTGAAGCAGTTGCATAGGCGAGAAATAATGAGAAGCTGCACCAAGGTAGTGCAACAGAAATGGAGAGAAAGGATCGGATAGAAGAGACAGAAGGCCAATTGACGTGCCTTAGCCAGCAACCCAGTGAAAAGGGGAGAGAGAGCGAGTGAGTGCTTGGGTGTATGGCAGTGCCACTCAGGGACTATGGGAGGAGAGAAATCTGTTTGTCACCTTGGATTTCCCCCAACATTGAAACTTCCTGTGTTTATAATAACTATCAAACATTAGGATCACTTCAAGAGACCTCAGAAATCCTCATATGAGCTTTTCTTCAGGCACTTTTATTCACCTGTGAGACAGAGCAGTTAGATTGGTTCTCTTCGGATTTCATAGCTAAGTAGTAAGGAGAATTCAGGTTTAGAGCTCCTGTCTTCCCACGTAGCATTCTGATGAAAGTTGGCTGTGCCTAATTGATTGTAGGAGTTTTTAAGAGCTGTAGGGAATGACTTTCATAAATGGTTGAGTTAAAGCAGACATACGAGATACTGTTAGAACATGTGTAAGAATATAAGGATTTTGCATAAATAGGAAAAAACATCTTTCAGAAGAGGAGAATGGCTTGCATAGTAAAAGATGATGTATCTTGTGTTCTGTGGCTGGTATTTAGTACCCCCTATTGGCTGTTTAGTCTAAAACAACATCTTGATTCTTGAATACAATGTTCCTTACAGTGTTGTTTACCAAAACAAGAAAAATTAGAGATTTTAAAATTATGATAAAAGGTGATAAAAACTGATGGGGACTTGAAAAAATCTGGATAGGGTCTAGAAGTTGGGTAGAGGTCTTGAGAAATATCTTTATAACATTTTGTTGGATTTAACATGGGTACGATATTGTAGACTACATTTTCAGAAAACAGACTTTTCTGATGAGAAGCAGCCTGGTTTTTAAGCATATCGTATGTGGCAAAGCCTCAAGAATAGTAGCCGCCCTGGTAGGCAGTAGCAGCTGCTGTTCTTCCATAGGGTGGCTACTACATGTGATGACCATGAAAGGAAATGACTGTTACTCATTAAAGCAACTCCATTTAGCTACGTGAGAGATCACCTGGTCAGAAAAGTCATCATAGAAAATGCAGTGGTGATTATCCATAATGGGGTATCTTCAGTAGTGGGTGGTTTGTCTTTTTTTAAGTGACAAAGAAGCTGCCCTTGGCTTCTTTCCTCCAGGAATAGGAGTGGTAGATTGGATTTAGTGTTTAGAATAACTAGGAAGCCCAAGCCTGAATAAATTTTAGTAAGCAGGCACACCTGGTACTAGTTTGTGGTCTAAAGGTTGCATTTTGTATAAATAAGTGCTCACCATGATTTTTCTATAATAAGGGAAATCTATTAATCTATTTTCTATTTCCATTATTTCCTGGTAGTCTTTCTTTGAAATGTTTCTAATTATCATTTCAACTGGTTGCATTTTGAAAACCAATTCACTATTTATTTGGGTAGAAAATAGTACTTTTTGATTAGGTGTTATATGAAACTGCAGAGATGGCTCACACCCACCCAGTGAAATCATTTATTTGCTTTTGGTGTATTTTACTGTTGCAGTGTTCTCTAAGAAAGTTTAGTAATTACTAATATGAAGTAATGCTAGCTGCTTTCTGTGCATTTTGGAATAAGCTATTTTATAGTTTCCCTTCCCCCCCAATAAAAAAGCCTTCCATCAGAAACTGACAGCCTAAATGAAGGACATAATTGTACAGCTTATTTATTAGTGTGTCAAACTTAAAATGTAATGGTTTCATATTTCAGAATGAAAAAGTGTGTTGTGATTCATGGTTGCTGGTGACAAAATAGACAGCTCTTTTATATTACTGCACTGATCGCTGCTGATATCCCACAGTACTTTTTTCTTTTTTTTAGGGGTTCCTTTCTGTTCTCTTCCTATGCAATAGCTCCCTCTACTTGAAAATATTGGTGTAATTATAGTTTAACACTGTACTTTATTAGTGAGTTACCATGACTATTTTTACTTTCAATCCTCTTTATTAGTATGTGGTGTTATTACAACAGAGCATGTTAGAAATTTACCAAGAATCTCTTGACTTGGTAGTTGAAAAGCAAGATTTAGTTAAGAAAAGTAAAATAAGTTGTTTGAAGGCATTTTTCAAGGAATTTGCTCTATAGCCTTTGTTGATTTAAATATGGTATATTTGATTAAGATTCCATGCAGTATTGAAAATAAGCCTTGATGTCTACAACAGAGAGGTATAGAAAACTGCAGCAGAAACCTTCAAAAGAACCATCAGCCACTTCAAACAGAAATAGCCTGGAACTTGGCAAATTCTCACTTTACTAATTCCGAAGTCTTACCATTCTAACACAAAATGTGGTAGTTTCTACTTTCTCAGGAAGGGTTTAATGGAAACTAACAGTAGTAGAATCTCATGTTACTACATCTTGCCTTTATGGAACAGTATGTACATAATGAAACAGTAGGAGCAAAATAGACAAACCAAGCAAGTGATGCTAAGAGTGAGATTTATTTTTTTTCTCTCCCTTATGAAGTTTGAGGTTTAGTAATTGTATCATATACCTCCACCATTAGGACAAATAAGAGATTCTACTCAACCATAAGATTTCCACATGAATGTGTCTTTTCCACTCATAACTCTTTATTTCCAATTTGTTCTGATTATTATTATGGTGTAGAGCACAGTGGTTAAGAGAAGGGCTTAGGCGCCAGACTGTTTGAGTTTGAATCCTGGCTCTGCCACTCACCAGCTGGGTGATCTTGGCAAGTTTCCTTAACTTTCTGACCTTCAGTTTCCTCATTTGTAAAATACAGACAATAAATCTACCCACATCCTGGAATTTGTTGCAAGGATTAGCTGAATTAATGATTGTCAAGCACTTAGAACAGAGCCTGACACATAGTAAGTGCTATATACCAGTATTTGTTGAATAAAATAAAAAATAATAGTGTGGCTATAAATTGGTTTTTATTAGCCAAATGTATTTATAGAATGTCAGTGTTATCTTCTGTGCTTAATGAAAAGAAATATGGGGCCCTCCCAGTGGATGAGAGAGATTTGCACAATGGTTTTGTTCATGAAATGATATTCAGTTCCTCTGTATTAGAATAATTCTCACCTAGGGGTACCTATACCATGTCATAATTTTAGGTTATGTTATTTTTAAACATACTTTTTAAATGCAGTGGTATATGCCATGGTTTCCATGTCTTTTTGGAACTTAAGTGACTTAGCAAGAAGGTTTTATACTGGTGGAATGCCTAAGAATGCAGTATCATTTCCCATAGTACACTACTTTTGGAGCCTACTTATTGCCCAGGAGCAGTAATAGATGGGCTTGTCTTTGGTCCACAGTATGACTATGCTTAAGGATGTCAGAGATTCTTTTCCAACTCTCCCCAGATCTCTTGTGGTCCAACAAAATGTCAATCATCAAAACTTTAGAAAAGAAATTTATATGTATTGAGCACTCAGACATGCAACTGAAGTTGTTAAGGTTATGTCTTTACCTTGATACAAGCTGATATTTGTGTGGATGTATAGAGTGATATTTTAATAGATTTTGTTTTTGGAAGAATACCACCAGAATACTGGACACATAAAGTAAATAGTCAAATGAGATTTCATGAGTCAGACGTACCCTTTTCTATTGTGCTTAGCTTTATTTGCACTTTCCAGATATTGCATTTTTTTACATATTGAAGGTTTGTAGCAACCCTGTATCATTTAGATGATGGTTAGCATTTTTTAGTAATAAGGTATTTTTAAATTAAGGTATGACATTGTTTTTTTAGACATAATGTTATTGCACACTTTGTAGACTACAGTATAGTGTAAACATAACTTTTATATGCACTGGGGAAACCAAAAAACTTATGTGACTCACTTTATTGTGATTTCGCTTTATTGTAGTTGTCTGGAACCAAACCCACAATATCGCTGAGGTATAACTGTCCACATACTTGTCTTAAGGCTATATATTTGTTTTTAGGGAACTGACTCATCTTTCTTTTTTGCTTGATCCTTAGGACCCCTTAGATCCCACAAGATCAGTGATTGTGATTCGCTCCCTGGTGGCAGATGGTGTGGCAGAAAGAGGCAGAGAACTATTACCTGGAGACCGCCTGGTCTCAGTCAATGAATACTGTTTGGACAACACCACACTTGCTGAAGCTGTGGAAGTGTTGAAAGCTGTGCCACCAGGCACTGTACACCTTGGCATCTGTAAGCCTTTGGTGGTAAGTGTCGAATTTTGTTAATATAGGAAATGATAATACTATATTATTATAGGATATTGATAATATCAATAGTTGAGAACATGGATTTTGCAGACAAATACACCTGGCTTCGAATCCCTGTTCCACTGCTTACTATACATGTGTCTTTGCACAAGTTTCTTAACGTCCTTGACTTAATTTTCAGAAAAAAATGTCTACCTCATAGGATTTTGAGGATTAAAGATATTTGTTAAGTGCTTATTAGCACATTACTACATCAGTGCTAGCTGCCAACATTACTAGTCCTACTGTTACTACTTTTATCTTTATACTTTTAGCACAGACTTCTAAGTTTTCCTTACATTCCTTATGTTATAAATTAAAATAAGTATGTTTATGTGTTTTAACTTTCATTTGGGCATGATGTCGAGATGGCTTGGTAAGTTGAAATCTAGTTAACCATATCTCAGTAAGATTTTAATATGCTTTTCTGACCATCAGTGTGCCTTGTAACCCCTAGCATCTAAACTCCGATATGGTCAAGCCATCCTGAAGTCATCTTATTGTTTAATCTCATGCACTATGTCAGATCACTGTTTGTTTTTCTTTTTCTTTCTCGTTTTTTGTTCCTGCAACTTCCCTAGATCACTGTTTCTGACTGAAGTATTATTAGCTATGGTGCTCTTGTGGTTCCCCAATGTAAAAAAAATACTTGATGATAATTTTCAAGCAGCATTAAAGTATTATTGAATGTTTACTATATGTCACTCAGTATTTTAAACTCTTTACATGCACTAATTTAATCATCACAGAAACTTTAAGAGGAGGTAATCCTCTTATTACCACTACTGTGTATTGAGTTAGTCAAGACACAGAGCTGAGTAACTTATGCAAGGTGATATAACTAGTAAAGGGGAGAGTTGGAATATAAACTCAGCAGAGTGGCTTCAGACCCTGTACTCTTAGCCACAATGCTATATGTTCCTATTCTAATTTGTTGTCACAAGTTTAGTTTCATGCCGCATGTCTGAAACAGATAGCATGGTTGTAGTAGAGTGTTGGACTGGATTTCAAGAAATCGGGGCTCTGTTTCTAACTTTGCTACAAGTTAGCCCAGTGGGTCTCACATTCAATGATATGTGATAGACATAAGAATCACCTTGGAGATGGTTAAAATGCAGTTTCCCAGGTCCTACTCTTGGAGATTCTGATTTAGTGATTCTCGTCTGCTGTTCAGGAATCTGCCTCTTCAGTGAGTCACCGGCGTAGTTCTGATGCAGAATTTTTGCACTTGGAGAAACACTATACCAGTAATTCGATCATAGGTACAGCACTTTTCTGAGCCTACTTTTTCATTTCTGAAAAGACTAAAAAAGACTAGAGAATTCATAAGATCTTTCTTAACTCTAAAATTCTTTTATTCTGTGCAATATATTAGCACACTACAAGTGTTCATATAGATAAATAGGTATACAGATAGAGATCTGTCTGTATAGATATCGTTACATATGTTCATTTATAGACATAGAGTCATGTATTACACATAGTATTTTTGCATTGGGGAACCTCACATGACCTTCATATATTACTTTATTATTCTTCACATATTATACATCAAGATGCCTATATATTACACCTATCAGACACTTTAAACATTTTGAAATGGAATATAGCACATAGCTAAGTCAAATTCTTGACTTTATATTGTGTATTTGGTGTGTGAGTGTTGCCATAGTCAGTATATACCATGAGATACCCAGTTTGATTTTTGGACAAATTAAGGAGGGGAAACTTAATATTTTTATGGGGACCTCATCTTGGTATTTTGGATTGTGACAAGAACTTTGTCTAGATTTTCCCTGATGATTATTTGCCTGATTATTTGGGTTACCAGAGAAAGTCCCAACTATTTATGATCTATAGGACCTAAACAGTGTGATTTTACTTTGAAGCAATTGAAGGAAGTCTCAGGCAGTGTAAAGAACAGAACTTAGTAACAACTGGCTGTGGATTCCTGTGCTATTTCTGGAAGAGGTAGAGCTGCACAAACCTCGGGGCCTTGGAGCCTTGCTCTGAGAGGATTTTGGAACACAGTAATTGTGAGGTGGACCTTTGCCTAGGCTTCCCTCAGTGAATAGAAGGCTGCCGGGTTGCTGGGAAGTGGGAGGCTAGTGAAGGAATGAGAGAAGGTCACTTTCAAGACTTAGAAATTTTTAGTGGAATCACCACTAAGTAATTCCTTCCTTAACATCTGGGTTCTTTTAGCACAACTGTCTGTGAGCTGTAAATAGTAATGCATGGATCTTCTCTGAGGTCTCTCTGTCTCTCTCTCTCATGGTCCGGTTGGTGGCCACTTATCTCATCACTTAATGTTTGCTGAGCATTTGCTCAGTCCTCAGGAGAACCGGAGAGAGAGTATGAATAAGAAGGTCCAAAGTCAAGTTGGAGCAGAAAGACTATGAATATGTAACAGGAGAATAGAATTATTTTTTATTAAGTCTTGTACCATATAGATATGTACTATCTATATAATATAGGTGTTCTATAATCTTGCATTATAGTCTTATATAGAAACTTATTATCTATATAGTTTCATGTTAACCAGAAACGTGACTTACTTTCTCTTTTCTACAAAGTCACCTCAGATGTCACAGATAAAAACTGACTTTAAAAAGTTCATTGTAGGGCTTCCCTGGTGGCGCAGTGGTTGAGAATCTGCCTGCCAGTGCAGGGGACACGGGTTCGAGCCCTGGTCTGAGAAGATCCCACATGCCGCGGAGCAATTAGGCCCGTGAGCCACAACTACTGAGCCTGCGCGTCTGGAGCCTGTGCTCCGCAACAAGAGAGGCCGCAATAGTTACAGGCTCGCGCACCATGATGAAGAGTGTCCCCCACTTGCTGCAAATAGAGAAAGCCCTCGCACAGAAACGAAGACCCAACACAGCCATAAATAAATAAATAAATTTAAAAAAAAAAAAGTTCATTGTATCTTCAGAACTCACAGGACAGAGCTGGCAGTGGAGTTCTTGAGCCAGACACCTGTGGGATTTTGCTTAGTTCTGTGATTTGCAAAGCTGTGTGTCCTTGGGCCAGTTATTTAACCTCACCAGCTCCCACTTGGGATCACAAATCATGGTAGCTGAGATCACAGGCTCTAGAGCCAGACAGCCAGGGCTCAAATTCTGGGTGTGTAACTGACTAGTTATGTACCTTTGAGCAAATTACTGTGCCTGTGTTACTCATCTGTAAAATGAGGTTAATAAGAGCACCTACTTCTTAGAATATGTATTAATATATTAATAAATATATTAAATGAATTGATATATTTAAAGTGCTAAAGCCTGTGCCTGTGAGATATATATCTATTTGATGTTATTTTCATGTAAGTATAAAAATCCTGACCTAATAGAATTGCTGTAAAGATTAAGCTGAGACAAAGCACGTAAAAGTGTTTACCATAGATTTTGATGTATAGCTAGGACTTGATAAATTGTAGCTGTGTTATTACCTGGGACTGATGCTGAGCTGGGGAGCATCATGATGATTGTCCCTCTTCTGATGGAGAGTGGCTACCCTGTACCATTGTTAAATATTTTGAGTATCACCCTGTATAAACTTAGGTGTTTCTTAATGTTAAGGTCTCTTCCTGGGAAAGTGATTTTTTCTTTAAGGAATACCTAAAAAGAATAAAAAGTTTGAGAAGCTTTGACCTGAACATGGCTTTTTTTGGTTATTAAAGAAAAATTTGGTCTCATAAAACAATTTACATAAATTTTATTGTGTACTTGCATTTAATGGAAAGATGAGAATTAATCTGAAAAGCGTTTGAAACTAAGATATTTTCTTCATTACAAAAGTACTTCTTTGGTTGCCAGAGTTGGGGGCTGGGGGTGGGCAAAATAGGTGAAGGTGGTCAAAAGATACAAATCTCCAGTTATAAGTCCTAAGGATGTAAGGTATAGCATGGTGACTATAGTTAACAACACTGTATTGTATATTTGAAATTTGAAATGTTAACTAAACTTATCGTGGTGATTATTTTGCAACATATACGTCTACCAAATCATTATGTTGTACACTTAAAACTAATATAATGTTATATGTCAATTAGAACTCAATAAAAGTTTCATGGTTGACAAAAACAGTTCTTCAGTCATGCTAAAATAATTAACAATTAAAAGTGCTTCTATTTTCAGGAAGGTGATAAAGAGGAAGAAAATCGTATTTTACATTCAAACAATAATGAAGACAAGACTGAAATTTCAGGAACAGTTCATGATATAAATTCATCTTTAATACTTGAAGCACCCAAGGTATTTAGTACATTTATTTCCCAAGTAAACAGTTGCTATTATAAAGAAGACAAAAGCTTGTTCTCACTCTCTTGGCTAAATAGATACAAATTAAATAATATCCCCCTTATTAATTTTTTTTATTGCAGATATTTATTTATTTATTTTTGGCTGCAGTGCGTGACATGCGGGATCTTAGATCCCCGACCGGGGTCAAACCCGTGTCCCCTGCAGTGGAAGCGCAGATTCTTAACCCCTGGACCTCCAGGGAAGTCCCTATTAATTTTTTTAAAACTGAAATCTTTTCTCTCTTGTATCACATTGCCTCCATAAATGACATAGCCCAGGTATAAGGCATTTTCAAAGAACAACCATACCTCATTTTTTATCACTAATATACTCTTAAAATTTTGAGGGTAGAACATATTTTTGAAAATAGACCTGCATTTAAAAAAAAAATGCCGTAGAATAAGAGCTATACAGGTCTTCTTATTGAATACTTTGTAAAGAAAAGAGTTATTTAGTCAAACCTTACTTTATGCTTTAATATTAGAAAGTATATTTTGAAGCTTTTCCCTTTTTATTCTTAAAATGAATTGTGTTTATTTTGCTTCTTGCAGTTAGAGTATGGTTTTGCTTTACTTGGTAACAACTGTCTTGATATTCTTTACATAGTTTGTTGACAGTGTCTAAAGCTGATATGTAGTCCCGTAATGTCCATTATATTTTTTTAGTTTAAACATTTTTTGTTACAATTTCATAACGGTGTGACATGTTTAAATATGCCTTCTAAATGCAGTTTTTTCTTTTTTTGAAATAACTAGGTTACAGTATTTGGTATAGTATATTAATTTAAAAGTGTCACTGCAATGATGTCTAGCTGAAAGTGAGGAAGCATTGGGAAGGAGTAGATTCATTTCAGGAATTTACATTTATTGATACTTAATGAATAGGACTTAAAATAGGAAATGTCATTGATCCCTTAGAGGGAATTGGGCCTCATTGTGCCCAGCACCCTAAGGTGCCTTGGAGTTATGTCAAAGGCTCAGCAGATCCATATATTCCTCAAGCGTTACCTAGGAACTCAACAAAGTTTCTGCTCATGCATGACTATCTATCTTCAGTTTTATGTACTTGCTCTTCTGATTAGTGAAGTATGAATTAATTGAAGAGCATACTGTATTCATTCCTTTTGTTTTATTTTATTAACGCAGATGCAAAAATAAATTTCTATTAAGTGGTATATTATAAAAGAGTCATACTCAAAGTAGTTGAGACATATTCCCCATATCTTTAGTTTATAGAGAATGTTTTGTAAACGTTCAAATAACCATTAATGTCTTTTGAGTTACATAAACCTGAAAATCCTGACCTTTTAAGTCTTTGCTTTCTTAAGTGATAGTATGAAGTGCATCCATATTTATGTATTATTTTTTATATGAGATGCAGGAGTTAAATATTCAATGTAGCAATTTAACAAAATTCCTATTTCTGACTGAGAATTTTAAGGCAGTTGATGTATAGTGAACCTTTCAGACTAGTCAGTCACCTTGCCAAAGGCAGATTTTTGCCTCTTGTTGTTTGTTTCTTTTCAGGGTTGAGGCTTGTGTGGCAGTGAGATTGTATTTCTTCTCATTTGTAATGGAGAGCTGTCAGGTTAACCATGCATTGTCATGTAATACCGTCATTGCAGTTACGTCAAGGGTTAATTTTCCAGTTAATGTGTAGGGTGCAGCTTTAATACAGACGTAGTTTAAAGTTTTTTTGCAATTTTTATTCACAGGGATTTAGAGATGAGCCCTATTTTAAAGAAGAGCTTGTGGATGAACCATTTCTAGATTTGGGAAAGGCTTTCCAGTCCCAACAAAAAGTGGTAGACAATAGTAAGGAGGCCTGGGAAATGCTTGAATTTATGGCGCCTAGATTGCAGGAAATGGGTGAAGAAAGAGAAATGCTTGTTGATGAAGAATATGAGCTCTATCAAAACCGCTTTCAGTCCATGGAATCGTATCCCTCATCGCACATTCAAGAGGCTGCTCCTGTTCCATCCATGAAGGAGCTGCACTTTGGTACACAGTGGTACCAGGATTGTGAACTGCCTGAGCCTCAAGAAGCCAGGTCCACGATGAGCGTGTATTCCCAGGAGATGCAGCAGTGTGGCTGTAGCACTGAAAAGATGGTAAGGGATTAGAGCACATCTTCCACATCCTCCCTGACTCCTCCCTCCCTATCTCTGTCCACAAGTCATACAGCTTTCAAACAAATGAACAAAATTCAATGGGTCTTTTCATCATAAATCATTTTTTCCAAAATGTACCATACAGTGTGTTGCTTTAAGTAAACCTCATCATTTCTGTGTTATGTAACTTCTGGCTGGAGTTAATAAACTGTAGTTGCCTTGCTTTTATGGTGGGTTTTATTTTTGTTTACCTTGCTTTTTTAGTGATGTTTTTCTCCTAATGACCGATTTCAAGGAAGAGTTCTTTTGCCATTTGTGATTTTCTTTTAAAAAATTCTGTCAGGGAGACACAGCTCTGTATTTCTCACATAATGTATTTGTCAAGGAAAATCAAGGCAAAATTGTTTAAAGATTTATCCTTGTTTCTGTCTTGCTTATCCACACTGTTCTCTGTATTATATATGATACTAAATAGAAAGTCACTGAACTCTAGAAGATTATCTTTACATTTGTGATACTACCTGTTGACAACTTGGCAGGAAAGCATTATATTTTAATAGGTTTGCCCTTGCTATTAAATCACCAATAAGTTTTTTTAAAAATCAAATTAGAGTTAACTGGTCACCAATTGGAATCTTTCATTAGGGATATTTTTAATGTTTTATTTTTGTTTGTTTATTTCTTTCCCCAAATTAACTTCCAAGCAAATGAAAAGAAAGTTTTTGTATGGGGTACATAGCAGTGTGTTCAGGTGCAGTACAGTGCCCTCCTCACTGAGGTCAGCAACTTCCCTGCAGTGATGTGCAAAGTAGCCTTCATTTGCTCTCTCACAGGCAGATAGAGCTGGGTTTTTTCCTTGCCTCCCTTAGATCTTCCTACATTTATCCTTTTTGCAAATGCTTGTGGGTCCCGCTGCTATGCAAGATGCTGTATTTATGTATTTAAGGAACCCCAGAGGATTACCCCTGGTAGTGGACTCTGGGCAGTCTACCAGCGAACAGATTTTTGGGATTATGTGACTAATGTGGGAAGAGGTGACATCGAAATCACCTGGTATGTTGCCACTGACATTGGTTCTTTCTATCTCTGCCAGTCCCACTCCTATGTCTGTAAGTGCTTGACCTCAAACAGAATAGTCAGTTATATGGAGCAAGTTAGTAATTGCAGGTTATTGAATGTTCATAAATACTGTCTTCTTGTGGCTGTTTTCTTCCATTAAAAATAAATTTTTCTATTTACCCCAATATAAGGCAACCTAAAATATAGGCCCATTTTAATATACAAACTTTTAGGGATATAGATGAAATAGTCAAATGTATATTAATAATATTTACTTTATAAATTTAGTTAAGGATTCCTGTTTTAAAACCTATAAAATATCAATTTTTTTGCCTGTTCTCACATTTAATGATAGAATTTTATTCAAATTCTTTCAATGCATATTAATGCCAGAATCTATATTATTACTAGAATCACTTTTTGATCTTTCAACACTGTTCTTCAACTATACCATCTTCATTTTCATCTCGGTCGTTTCAGATACAGTAATTTTTGAATCCATATTGTCAGTCAAAATTTTATTCTGATCTCAAGCATCATTTGCATAATATTAGGTTTTTTAAAAATTCCTCTTCTAAGTTTATATTGATGATTTTCACAGTGTAACCACTGCCTCTATTGTTTATCAAAGTGCTCTTTATAAAGCTTGTTTAAACAGCGTTCAGTGCTCACAGTTTGAAGGACATGCATCTTAATCACTAACTCTGTTAAATTTCCCAGCTTTCTTATTCTGTGATGTAACATGTATAGGCTCCCTAAACTGGCATTGATTAAGATTGTTTCAACCCTAATGTGTCTTACCTAAACAGTATTTTATTTTCTTTAAATAATTATATGTTCTTGCTTTGAGCATTAACTCTTTTTTTAATTTTTAATTTTTACTGAAATATAGTTGATTTACAATGTGTTAATTACTGCAGTATAGCAAAGTGATTCAGCTATACATATATATACACATTTTTTAATATTCTTTTCCATTATGGAAAATATAAAATATCATCATAAGATATTGAATCTAGTTCTCTGTGCTATACAGTAGGACCTTGTTGTTTATCCATTCCATATATAAAAGCTTACATCTGCTAACCCCAGCCTTCCACTCCATCTCTCCCCCAAACCCCTCCCCTTTGGCAACCACCAGTCTGTTCTCTATGTCCATGATTTTGTTTCTGTTTCATAGATAGGTTCATTTGTTTCATATTTTAGATTCCACATATAAGTGATATCATGTGGTATTTGTCTTTCTCTTTCTGACTTAGTTCACTTAGTATGATAATCTCTAGGTCCGTCCATGTTGCTGTAGATGGCATTATTTCATTCTTTTTTATGGCTGACTAATATTCCATTGTATATATGTGCCACATCTTCTCTATCCATTCATCTGTTGATAGACATTTAGGTTGTTTCCATGTCTTGGCTACTGAGAATAGTGCTGCTGTGAACATAGGGGTTGATGCACCTTTTTGAATTAGAGTTTTGCCCAGATATATGGGCATTAGCTCTTTTCCTCCCTTCCCCACACCCAGCAGTGATGACAGTGTATGGGAGGAAAAACCCTTTTTCCTCTACCCTCCTAGGCTCCTCTGGCTGGGGTCCTGGAAATCAAGCTGACAAAAGACAGATTAAGAAAAGAAAAACCGTTTATTAACACCTGCATCATGCATATACACAGAAGAAACTCAGTGATGATTCACTCAAAGGAGGGGTTAGAACTTGAGCTTATACAGCATCTTAACAAAGAACAGTGAATTTGTAGAGAAGTGACAAGACAAAGGAAAAGGGATTTAGGCTTTTAGGGTCAGCATACTGTGGGAAGGTAAATATATGGGGGGAATTGATGGAAGATAAGGATTGTTTTAGTAAGGTTTGTCATGTACATCTCTCTTAGTGCCATCTCTGAGCTGAAGAGTCTAGAGTCATCTCTGGTGATTGAGAATCAGGGGAGGATAGGAAGCTTTTCTGAGTTCACTCTTTTTCTTCAGTTCAAAATAATCCTTATGCCAAAGTGACATATTTCTGGGTGGAATATTCTGATCCCCTGTAACAGTTGTACCCACATGATCAGGATGGGCTTGGATCTTTATTTGCCTTTCTCTCATTATGGTGGATCCAGTGATGATACTTTAATATAATAAGCCCTGAGTGGGTAGATTTTAAAAACACAGTCAAATACCTTACAAATATGTAATTCCCAATACTCTTCTATTTAGAGGATGCCCTCCAAAAAGGTAGAGGAACATTATCACTTCTGTCTTCATTGTAATATCCATTTTGGGTTACAGATATAGCTATATTTGTGGAGTGCAAATAGTACCCAACTACTTATAAGTTTATCATTCTCTACCACCCTGTTACTCCATTTTAGTTGAAGGGTGAAGCCATCAAGATTTATAGATCTGGTTCTTTATTTTTAATTGTGATAAAATACACATTACATAAAGTTGACCTTTTAAGCATTTTTAGGCTTATAGTTCCTGTGGCATTAATACACTCACATTATTGTACAACCATTACCACCATCCGTCTCCAGAACTTTTTCATCTTCCCAAATTGAAACTCTGTACACACTAAGCAATAACTGCTCATTCTCACCTTCCCTCATCCTCTGGCAACCAACCACAATTCTACTTTCTGTCTCTAAAAATTTGACTACTCAAAGCACCTCATGTAAGTGGGATCATACAATATTTAGCCTTTTGTGTCTGGCTTATTTCACTTAGCATGATGTCTTCAAGGTTCATACATGTATCGTGTCAGCGTTTTCTCACTTTTTGAGGCTGAATAACATTCCACTGAAGGTATATATACCACCTTTTGTTTACTCATTCATCAGCTGATGGACATCTGGACTGTTTCTATCTTTGGCTATTGTGAACAATGCTGCTGTGGACACTGGTATACAAATATTTGTTCAAAAACCAAATTTTGGGTGCTCTACACCCAGAAGTGAAATTGCAAGATCATATGGTAATTCTGTTTAATTTTTTTAGGAATCATCATACTGTTTTCCATAGAAGCTGTACCATTTTCATTTCTGCCGGCAATGCATAAGTTTTCTAATTTCTCTACATGCTCGCCAACACTTGTTTTCTGTTTTTTAAATAGGTGTGAAGTGGTAGCTCACTGTGGTTTTGATTTGTATTTCTCTGTTAGTGACCTTGAGCAGCTTTTCATGTGCTTGTTGGCGATCTTCAAATATCCTTTGGAGAAATGTCTAAGTCCTTTGCCCTTTTTTAAAACATCTTGATTCTTTTTGCCTGAGGATTAGTTACCTGAGAATAATTTTATGTTTTTATTTTCTTCTCTATTTAGAAAAAAACTGAATTGATTTTTTTTAAAATTTTATTTATTTATTTATTTATGGCTGTGTTGGGTCTTCATTTCTGTGCGAGGGCTTTCTCTAGTTGTGGCAAGTGGGGGCCACCCTTCATCGCGGTGTGCGGGCCTCTCACTATCGCGGCCTCTCTTGTTGCGGAGCACAGGCTCCAGACGCGCAGGCTCAGCAATTGTGGCTCACAGGCCTAGTCGCTCCGTGGCATGTGGGATCTTCCCAGACCAGGGCTCGAACCCGTGTCCCCTGCATTGGCAGGCAGATTCTCAACCACTGCGCCACCAGGGAAGCCCCCTGAATTGATTTTTCTAAAGATTTAACCTTTCATACCCACTGTATTGAAATCTCAGATTTAGGCATCAATTCTTATTCCTCAGTTACATAATTGCCATTCACTTAAAAAAAAAAAAATCCAGACAGTTCAAAAATTGTTGTAAAATTTCTTCTTTTTAAGTACTCAGTGGCTGCCATCTCTTCCTGACTCCCTTCTCTAATAAGTTCTTCTTGCTTATTTTATTCTAGGCAACTAAGTAGTCATATTTCCTTTCTCACCTCTTTTTAATATTTGAGTTGAATTCTATATACTGTAGCCTCCTTTGGGTATCTGGTACAGTTATGTACTCAATTATATTCATAATCTATTTGATAAAATCTAGCAGTATTTGGTACATCAGTTTATGAGAGGTTCTTTTCTTATCATTGAAGTATGACCAGTTTAACCATGAAAAAACATGGACTGTTGTAAAAAATATAATTCATTTTTTTGTTTCGAACAACCTAAATTTCCAACAATAGAGAATAACATAGTGTTATTCACCTTAAATGAGTTAAGGTAAATGCCTATGGTGGCCATAATGTTGTCATTTAATTTCATGCATATAAATGTTTTTAAATATCATAATAAAATACATCAATGAAAATTGTATGTTCTGGAAGATTGTAACTTTGGAAAACCATAAAAGACCTGTGTAAAAGGAAGACAAGGAAAGTGTAATAACTTTTGACTGTGCTTACCTGTAGGTTTTAGGTTCGGGGAACAGGTTGTTCACTAGGCAGATGAGAGTGTCAGGGAGGGCATAGCAAAGGCTTAGAACTATGAAAATTCCCCAGGTGTTTCCAGATCAACAATGAAGCTATTTAAGTTGTGCTCCAGCATGATCCAGGACATAATGAGTATCAACCATTGACCTTGCTTGACTGGATAGATTTTTATTCCTCTGCCTTGGTGAATGTTTATTTAAATCTACTTATTAATGTTTATAAAACAATTTTTTTTTGTTGTTAAAAAATCCAGTGTTTGGAAAAAACAGATTTTACTAGCCTGTACTCTTGCAGATATTAAGTTACTAACATTTGTTACTGCTTACCACAGTATAAACCGTTACTTGAGAAGGCTTGTTTGCAGGGCCAGTTTTCCGCTATCATTATGATCTGGATTGAACAACATTATGGTGTTCCACATTTTATCATAAAGTACTAATGCATTTCTGTTTTTCTTCCTCTTGAGATGAAAGAAAACTTTGGCATCGATTCCCTATCCTCCATACCCTCAACTGAAGGAAACAGTCAACAAAGCAGATTTGATGATCTGGAAAATCTTAATTCGTTAACGAAAAGTAGTCTGGATTTAGGTTTGTGATTTTCGTTTCTCATAAACACAAATTACATTATTTTGCAATCTTTCAGTTTTATTTGTATATATGATGAATTTTACCGTCACATTTTCATTCATTATAATGTTTTGAATTGAAATCTGCTTATTAATCTGCTTCAAAATATCCGGAAAAATAATGTGAATCATATTTGAACTTAGAGCTTTCAGATTCTGTTTTCTGAGAGAGCTGCATTTTCCCTGCCTCATTTTGCTTTTTATTAGCTTTATGGATTAAAACTATAACTACGGCCTAATGCCGAATCTGAAATAGGTCTCTACTAATATATATTAAAATCTCGGATACTATTAAGTGATACTGTTAGCTCATTGAATGGGGTTGTTAAATATTAATAAAGAGACATATTTTAAACATTTATGAAACATTTTTATAGCCATATATTACAGTCAATTTTGGTACATTAATAACTTAGTTTCCATTAAAGAATCCTAAAAGTATAGTGCTTCTCCTTGCCTCTTCCCATATTGATTCTTATATATTTTTGAAAACTTGACTTTAAAAAATAATCTTTCCGCATCTAACACTGCAATATTTAATGTCGTAATATTAAGATCCTTAGGTGAGCCTGGTAAGTTCTTTCATAGCATTGGGATTTATAGAGCCATTGTTCAGGATTTATGCTGTCCTTCACCTGTTTTGACTCTACTTATAGGAAAAGTCTTTCTCTGTGGGCAGTTCTTGTGTTGTATGGTAATATGCTGTTAGGAGAGAGAGATAGCTACAGAAAAGTTATGTAACCGTTTTTTATGAATTCAACATTCTGTCAAATAAAAATCTAAAGAATGGAATTCTTAATGTGGTTAAAGATTGAAGGCATCTGTGAGATGATAACAATTGCCAGTTCCCTGTAGGTCAGAACACATCATGAATTATTAATTTAAAAAGAAAATTAGGATAGTCAATTTTGAATATCTAAGATTAAATAAGTCTATTCAATTTTTCTTAATGTATAACTGATTGTGACTAGGAGAAAAATGGGATTTTTCACCAAAACTCTCCTGGTATACTTTTTTTTTTTTTTTTTAATTCACCACATTTCTGTATCCTCTGACTATTAAATACTTAGAGAAGATTTATGGCACAAATGAATTCATAAATGAATTAATGGTCCATATCTGTTTGATTACCGTTGATACTTTATAGCCATATAAGCACTATTTTGGACCAGATAATTCTGTTGTAGAGGGCTTACCTGTGCATTGTAAGATGTTCGCAGCCTCCCTGCCTTCTAACCCTAGATTCATTGGTATTCCCAGTCATGATCAAAATCAAAATGTCTTCAGACATTGCCAAATGTCCCTTGGGAGACAAAATTGCCCTGGTTGAGAATCATTCACTGTTTTATACCGTCAGGATTGAAAGGAATAGACTAGAAATATGGGGTGGGTGTTTGTGAGGAAGGGCAGTGGAGTTGGGAAAAACATAGGGAAAGGGATTTTGTCCTCATGGGATGATCCAGTCTTCCTCTGAGCCCTGCTCTGGGTATCATCTAAGTGCCTCCAAAGTTACTTCCTCTGCCTTCTGCTGCCTGTATGTGTTTCCTAGGGCTGCTGTAGCAAAGAGCCACAAACTTGGTGGCTTAAAACAACAGAAGTTAATTCTCTCACTGTTCTGGAGTCCAGAAGTCCTAAATTAAGATGCTGTGCTCCTTCTGAGAGCTCTAGGGAAGAATCTGTTCTTTGCCTTGTCCAGCTTCAGGTGGCCCCAGCGTCCTTTGGCTTGCGGCTGCAGCATTCTGATCTCTGCCTCCATCCTCACGTGGCCCTCTCCTCTTCTCCCTATCCATGTCTTCTCTTCTTTTCTCTCTTATAAGGACACCTGCTGTTGGATTTAGGGCCCACTTGGATAATCCAGGATGGTCTCATTTCAAGATACTTAATTTAATTACATCTGCAAAGCCCTTTTTTCCATATAAGTTCTCATTTATAGGTTCTGTGGCAGGGATATATATATTTTAGGTGGGCCATCATTCAACCCACCATACTGCCTTAATCTAATATTTGACAAGGCCCTGGGAATTTATTTTTGGAGATTATAGCTTTGGGAATTAAGCTACGCTTGTATACCTTAGGCCTGTCCTCACTAAAAGAGTGTTCATAACCACGTGCTTTTTGGAAAAATTTTTGAGAGCTGCCAGAATGCTGTGTGGCAGGTGTGAGTACTTGGGTTCGTGCTAACCATGGGTGGACTAAGAAATTATTGGTACAGAGGCAATATAGTTTCAGTCCCAGGTCCCTCAGTACTAAGCCATTAACCTGCTGTGTCACCAGGCAAGCTGCCCAGTTCTCCAAGCCCCTCCACTTCTTCAGCTGTAAAATGATAGAATTGGGCTAAGTGTTCTGTAAGGCCTCTTTCAAATCTGTAGCCCTTTGACCACTCTGTTAGTAACAGACAATATTAGATTTACTTATGAGCAATTACATTAAAAATTATTTTTGAGAACCTATGTGTAAAGGGCTATTTTTGACCCTGTACTTAATCTAAAAGTAGGTTTCCTCAAAGAGCCTATGCTCTTCACGGGCTGTGAAACTAAACCTAGAAATTAGCATAATTAATAATGTAAAGCATATAAGATCAATGTCAAATCAGTAATACATTTAGTGTTAAGAGATTTCAGAAGATTTCAGACAGAAAGTAGTTCTATTTCCCAGTTTTTGACTGGCCCAGCCTGGAGTGGGCCTCCAGTGAACCTGGATGAATTTCTGTCATTGCATACACAGTCAGGCACACTCGCGTATTTGCATGCCTGTCTGTTACCATAAGCTTCTGGAGGGCAAGGCTTATACCTGATTATGTTACCATAGTGGGTGCTCAAGAAATATTTCTTGAATGAGAAGGTGATGTGCTGCTCCTGGGTGGTGATTTAACAGCATACCGATTCCCTACTTTTTTTTTTTCCAGTTGCTAAGCTGTGCAGTAACACCCTCTCTTCTCTACTTGGATTCTTCTTGCCTTTATTTTGTTTATCTTTCTGTTCGTGCACCTCACTAAGTATAAACCTTTTGGAAATTCCCCCCATTTCTCTCCTATAAGCTTTAACTTCCATTTATTTAGGAACCTTTTTTTTAAACTTCCCTGGGGACTTCTCTGGTGGTTCAGTGGTTAAGAATCCGCTTTCCAAAGCAGGGGACGCAGGTTCAATCCCTGATTGGGGAACTAAGATCTCATATGCCGTGAGGCAACTAAGCCTGCACGCTCTAGAGCCCGCGCACCACAACTAGAAAGGAGCCCGTGTGCCGCAATGAAAGATAGCGCATACCGCAATGAAGATCCCGCAACTAAGACCCGATGCAGTCAAATAAATAAATAAATATTTTAAAAAATAAATAAATAAACTTCCCAGTTTTCCTAACCTGTGTGCTTCTGTTGTGGCTATTACCTAACAACTGCATAGGCCCCGAAGGATGCGATTTATTTTATGGGCTCCCAGGTACCGTGGTGCACTTGATGAACAGCACTGTAAGTCTGCCTGTGTCAAGCACGGTGAGAGAGGAGAGATGTGTACCTGAGCACTGCCAAGGCGTCCATGGAGGAGGAGTGGGCAAAGGGTATGGGCAGCCTTGTGTGGAGCAGGTAATGAAAAGCTTTAAACAAACTGAAGCAACCTATGAAACCCAGTGCCGCAATTTAATAGGCTGCTTTACCAGCATAGCTGGATGGGAAATAGCTCTGCAAATAGAGCCAGTTCTCTGTTCTTTCAACTCCTGTTTTAGGCCATTCGTGCCAGAATTTCCATCCCATCCCTGGCCCCTTCTCAAGGGAGAGAAGGTAGACACAGGCAAAGCTAGAGCAGTGCGGCACTGGTATGGATTTGACTGCGTGCAGAAATGTAGGCCCAGGGGATGGGAGTGAAGCATGTCTGAGGTACCGGAGACTTCCTTTAATACCACCTGAGCATTACAGTTACTTTCACCCCCTCTTCAGATTCTCTGCTGATTAGATCCTGATTCCAGTGTGTCTAGACAAGACAAAAAGCAGAAGTAGAAGTGAGTTTACTAGAAAATTTGTTCAATATGAAGAAATGGAAAGTTTAGGTGATGCTTATAGGAAAAGTTTTAGAAGAGTGTCTGTATCTCTTAGTGATCATTGGTAATTTTCTGATAAGCCAAGTCTCAAAAATATACCATAAATGTATGGATTTAAGGTAGGCATTTGATTCACTATTCATCATATTTGTATAACATGATGAAGAAAGATTGGCTGGGAATTTATAGTGGATGAGATATGATGCATACCGAGGTATATCTTAAGAGTAATTAATGGGTTTATGCCAGTCTGGGTGCAGGTCTCTAACCATGTGCTGGAGGACTGCATGCACAGCTCTGCCCCTGTTACTCCTTTTTTCAGTAAATGGGAAAATGACACAGATGACGTGTCAGGTAAATTTGTACATTCTTTTTTGTTTTGGCCGTGCCGCGCGGCATGCGGGATCTTAGTTCCCTGACCAGGGTTCAAACCCATGCCCCCTGCAGTGGAAGCACGGAGTCTTAACCATTGGACCTCCAGGGAAGTCCCAATTTGTTCATTCTAATTGGCAAAAATTCCTTGACCTGGAATTCCCCACCTATAAAATATGGTTGCTATTACCTTTTCTACCTCATAGTTTAATGTGAGAATTAAATAAGGTAACAAATGTAAAAGAATCCTGGAATTTACAGACAAAGTCCCTTTAAAAATGTAAGTGTTTTTATTTGGTTATTTGTTATTCTGTGGAATTATTTTTTTTTAATCAGTGAAATGTCAGTATGCCTGTAATTGAGACAGCCTAGGTCGATAAAGGGAAAATTTGTAGTAAGGTAAGAATACCACCGTAGAGGGGATTCTTCTTCTTTTATTTTTTTAATTGAATGAAAGATTCTTTAAATTCTACAGTGCTTTATGGTTTTCAGAAGTTTCACATACATGATTTCATATAATCCCATAATAACTTTTTTTTCTCCCTACCCCTATATTACCCTTCCCCACTTCCCTCTCCCCGCTGGTAGCCACTAGATTGTTCTCTGTATCTGTAAGTCTGTTTCTTTTTTGTTTTATTCACTAGTTTGTTGTATTTTTTTAGATTCCACATATAAGTGATATCATATATATTTGTCTTTCTCTTTCTGACTTATAAAGGGGATTCTTTTGATAAAAGATTCATATTGCTAAAATAACATCTTTTCAGTGAGACCATGCTTAAAATTGTAACCCTCTTTCACTGAGCAACCCCTATCCCCCTTCTTTGCAGAATCTTTTTTACCATAGTACTGTCACCATCTGACATATTAAATGTTTTACTTACTTAGTTTAATATAAATAAGGCTTCTATCTGGAAGGGGCCTGCCTGTACTAGATATCCATAACTATTTATTGAATTAATGAAGAATGAATGAGTGTATCGTGTGCTCACTATCATCTGGGTTTACTCTTTAGGCATGATGATTCCAGGTGATGTCCAAGGTCCTGGCTTGCTTGTTGAACTTCCTGCTGTGGCTCAAACAAGGGAGCAAGAAGACTTGCCTCTATACCAACTCCCCAGGGCTCTAGCTGTTTCCAAGGCCTCGGCACACACAGGAATGTTGTCTTCTAGATATGCCACCGATGCATGGTATGATATTATTTCTCTTTGTTTTCGCATTATAAAATAGCTTTCTTTTTGCTTCTATTAAAAAAAAAAAAACCATTGTAAAGCAATTATACTCCAATAAAGATGTTAAAAACAAAAAAACAAAAAAACAACAACAAAAACGAAAACAACCGGGCATGATTATGGTGGAACATTTGGAAAATGCAAGGAAATATTATGAATAAAACCCACCATACTAAACAATTACTGTGAGAATTTCACATACTTAAAATTGTACCATATATATAATTTTTTTTATATATATACAATTTTGTATTCTTGCAGTTGTCTGCAAAATAGATTATGGGAGTATTTACTTAGAGAATGGAAGGTTAATTAAGAATTTAACAACTCAAGCAAGAAGTACTCAAGGACAAATTAGGGAGAGACTGGACTTAAGAGTTAGAGAAGCTGTAGGAATTGGTGGCTGATAACATGTTGGGAGTGAGAAGGAGTAGGAGGATGACCTGTGTTTCTGAATGGGGCAACTATATGGATAGCAGGACCATTAATTCTTTGGCATAAGATTATAGGAGCATGAACAGGTTGAAGAGGAAAATGATGAGTTCTGTTTGGGACATGTTGAGAGTTCAGGTATCCATAGGACAATAAAGTGAAATGGAGTTAATTAAATACATGACTCTGGGGATTAGTGCTGAGGTCTATCCTGATGTGGATAATTGGGAACAAGATCAAGTGTAGGTGAAACTCCTGGATTTGAATAGTCATCCAGGGGAGGCTCAAGTGATAAAAGAACAGGGCCAAAATTGGAGTCCTGTAAAGCAGCAATATTAAGGGCATGAACTGAGGAAGAAAATAATGAAGTGGAATGAACAAAAAGTAAAAGGAAATTGATGAACTAGAGGTTGACATAGAAACCAAGGGAAGAGAGCATTTTAACAAAAGGATCATTACAGACTATTGTTACATGCTACGGAGAGGTCAAGGTAGATAAAATGGAAGAGTTTTCATGGGGCTTGATCACATGGATGCCCTTGGTAAGCTTAGAACAGTTTCATTAGCGTGGAAATCAGAGAGTAGTGGGTTGAGAATTGAACAGAGGGCAGATATTGGACAAAGTAAGAGCAGACTAGTGTTTCGAGGAACCTGATCATGAAAAGAGGCAGAAAGAACACGTTACCTAGACAACTGAAGGGCATTGTGGAAATGGGACAAGGGGGCAGAGAGATACACACACACACACACACACACACACACACACACACACACACACACAGATTGTAAGTGTGAAAGATCCAGAAAAGGAATATGTAGATGTTAGAAAGTGGCTGATTAAGTGTAGTCCCTGGAGAGGGTGGAGGGAGAGGAGGACACTGCACACCTAGAGAGATTAACTTCTAATAGTTTGATAGGCGGAAGCTCATCTCCTCCATGGACACAGGTGCCAGGAATGAAAGGAAGGTACAAATGCAGTACTATTAGTACCTTGAGGACTGGAATCCAAGGAGATTCTTGCCCAATGACCTTGATTTTTTTTTTTTCTGTCATTTAGGAGAAAGGTTATTTACTCAGAATGATGGGGTGCTAGTAAAGTGGGCCATGAAAGGAGAGGTGTGAGAGTAGAGATTAGCTTTTGAAACAAGGGTAGGAGAGTGATGGCCTAGTGGTGGGAAGGAATTTAGAAAAATATTGACTCCGTTTTCCCAGCCTGCCAGGGAGTGAGAGAGGGAGTGTCACCCACTCAAGTGTGGCATCCGTGGCAGAGAAGCGGAAGCTGTTGAGAGAACAGAGGAGGTGGAGAGAACACTGAGAGAAGAAGTTAGGGTGTGGGGTGGTTTCTTTACAATTCAAGGAGATTCCTTGGAGTGTGACAGGTAGTTTGGCTCGGGTGGGGGGGTGGGGCCTTGGGGGTGGGGTATGGGAACAGAAGCACCTCTGAAAGAAAAACCAGAGCCGTGTAGCACTGTGAGTACAGGACAGGAGAGGCGAACAAAGGAATTGGAGGTGTTGCAAAGCATAACAGAGATGAGAAAGGGGTGGGATTAATTGGCCTTAATGCTTTATTTATTTATTTATTTTTATTGGAGTATAGTTCACTTACAATGTTGTGTTAGTTTCAGGTGTACAACAGGTGAATCAGTTATACATATATAGATGTATATCATCCTAAGTGAAGTAAGTCAGACAGAGAAAGACAAATATCATAGGATATCACTTACATGTGGCATCTAATTAAAAAAATGATACAAATGAACTTATTTACAAAACAGAAACAGACTCACGGATCTTGAAATCAAACTTATGGTTACCAAAGGGGAAACATGGGGGGGAAGTGATAAATTGGGAGACTGGGATTAACATATGCATAGAATAGATAACTAATAGGGACCTACTGTGTAGCCCAGGAAACTCTACTCAGTGTTCTGTAATAACCTATATGGGAAAAGAATCTTAATGCTTTTATTGAAACCTTAGTCCAGGAAAGATTTTGTGTTATATGAAGTGTCTCCGACTTATATCACTTCTCTGTTCAGCGACCTGTGGCCTTTGCCTAGAGTTTTAGATAGAACCTTAGTAAAAAGTTGTCTGGCTTCTGTGTAGCTCATCTCTGAGTGGAAAGGGAAGACCCATAGGCCCAACTAGTTGGAGGAATCTGGTGGCTCTTCACTCGGCAGACCTGGACCAGGGTGTAGAGGGGAGGAAGCTGACAGGCCCAGGGTCCTCGTGCAAGGGATCGAAGCAGCTCCCAGAGGAACGGAACGCAGTGTCAAACAGCCAGGGTTTGTTTTTTTTTAAGAGAGATGCTTGGCAGTGGAAGTGCTGGAGGAGTTAGGAACATGTTTCAACTTTTTTATGTGATCAAATTACTTTTCAAATGAGATACTTTTATTTTTTAAATTTCTCTTGTGCTGAGTGTTAATAATTGAATCTGGCCCAAGAATTCAGAAATGAGGCTGCTTTTCAGGCTATAGGACTGTAATTGTAGATTGGAAAAGATTTAAACAAATTTCCAAGCCCACCCTTCCTTCCTTCTGCAGAAGGTGAAACATTCTGCCAGTTGTGTCTTACTCAAGTCTCCCAGCTTCAGAGAGAGGAGATAACGCTTTACTCCTGAAGTGAGTACTTCGACAAGCTGTTTTCTTGTGCTGGCACAGACATTTAAGGGCTCCAGCCTAATCTTTGTCTTGGGAGATCAGTCTTGCATTTGAATGCTGTTTTTT
Source organism: Balaenoptera ricei (assembly GCF_028023285.1). Taxonomy (NCBI): domain Eukaryota; kingdom Metazoa; phylum Chordata; class Mammalia; order Artiodactyla; family Balaenopteridae; genus Balaenoptera; species Balaenoptera ricei. Next base: position 52,998,208 of record NC_082639.1, read on the forward strand.
TGGCTTGCCGTCATAGATTTAGGGTATATTTAAATCTCAGCAGGCTCCAGAACAGTTCCTGTAAATCATACTACCCCTTTTAATCTTTCAGGGTATGCCCCATGGAGTTAGGTTCATAGGTGAATATTTATTGCTACTCAGGAGACTTCCTGAGTAATGCATAGATTCTTTTCAGAATATAGTCTTTCAGATCATCAGGGTGTCATCTAGTGCTAAATGCTATATGCTATTTTACAGTTTCTTCTTTGCATTAATTTTTGTGTAGGGCCCAGCAGAGTTATTCACTGTGCACTGTGCTTTTGCATCAAGCCAACTTCTCCTTACCTTTGGAGGCAGGACTGATATTAAGAGGTTAGATGCACCCTGAAACTGGCGATCTCTAGGAAGGGAGGACGGTGGGCAGGCGGAGCACGGTAACTCTGAAAGGGATCTAAGTGATCTTGTTCTGAGTATCCTTCTTTCTTCATAAAGTCACTTGAGATCCAGTTTTCAGAATTCACCTTGTTTTAGTCTTTTTCTAACTCACTACTGTCATCACCTGCTGCCTGAAGACATGGGTGTGCCCATCAGTGGGGGACATGGCATTTCTCAGACTAATAGGAGATTTGCAGTATAGATATATTTTGTTGCTGTTCAAATATGCTCTTTGTTATTTATGACTTCATGACCCTGAGAGGGTTTCCCTTGTGTCTGTATTTCCTCACTTGTAAAGTAGGTAGTTCTAAGGTTCAGTAAGAGTGAATATAAAGGGCTTCGTATAATGCCTTGAACATAGTAAATGTTTAATGAAAGGCGGCTGGCAATGATGCTGGATGACAGTGATAGGATCATGGGCCCTGAGGTGTAACTAGGGTATTCATTGTTGCTGAGTTTATTAAAACACTCAAGGAGATTGTAGAGTTGTTTTTTTTTTTTTTTTAAGAAATAAAATAGAATCAAGTCACAGTAAGTAAAACAAGGAAGGTGTCAGAGGCTAAAGCCTGGTAGGATGATGAACTTGAGGTGAAAGGCATATTCTAAATTGAAAAAAAAAATCATGTTGTAGGTATAATAGAATGCAAATGAAAAGAAATACTTTCAGGTATTGGATACTTTGTTTTGAATGGTGGGAGGTGAAATAGGAGGCAGAGTGTCATAGCTGGGGAAAGGATTAAGTGAGTTAATGTGATATTTTAAGTCCCCAGCACTGCTTGGCATTTAGTGCCTTCTAAGTAAATGGTGGGTATCTAATAGTTTTACCTTTGAGTTCCACTGCCAAAAATTATGTGTAAATTCAGAATACTGGTAGAAGACTGAGGGTAAGGGAGACAATAAATGTGTACATTTGAGAGAGGACTACTCTGGAATGTTTGAGTTGGGAGTAAAAAGGGGAAGTTTCCAAGGAGTTTGTGGCCTCATGTATGTGACACTTTCCTGTTTTTACCATGCTGTTGCATGCTGTTGCAGATGCCAGTCACTGCAGGTGAAGATGAATGTGAGAAATTAGGACAAGAGGCACATAAGAATATTACATGAATGCCTATGAAAATATAATTAGATATTTGATTGCTAACCCAGGCTCTACAGAAGGTCAGAAGAGAAAAGGGAGAGACCTAAGGAAGCAACTTACCCTTTATGGCTTAAACTTCTGTTTCTTAACAAATGTCTTAAATGCAATCTTACAGGACAATTTTCTTAATTTTGATAAATGTATACATTCATGTTACCAACACCCCAATCAAGATATTGAACATTTCCATCCACCCAGAAAGTTCCCCCTTGCCCCTGACTTCTAATACTGTAAATTATTTTTTCTGTTCTAGAACTCATGTAAATGTTATCATACAGTAGGTACTTTTTTGTATATGGCTTCTTTTACTGAGCACCATGCCTGTGTCATTTTAAACTTTCATGTACAAGAATGCCTAATTTTTTATGTATACTGGTATCAGGTAATAATTTGCTTTGTAACTTCAAAGTCATAGTGTAACATTTGTATAACTAGCCCTACTGGTTTGGAAAACACTAGTGCCTATTCTGCCTGGTTCCAAATGCTCATATTCCCTGTGGTGTGTCACAGAAAATTGCCATATAGAATCTATATTTTAAGAGGAAAAAGAAATCTTGAGATAGGTACAACCATAACCCTTCTTGCTTACATCATTTTGGGGTGCTGAGTTTGCTTGACCCTCATACGGTTTAGTATATAGAAGTTTCACATGAAAAAAAGGTATATTCTTGCCATCATTTTGAAATTGTTAGACTGGGCATAGTTCAGAAAGCAAACCTGATGCCTTTATGGGAGATGGAGCCACATTTGTGCTCTGGGTGGGATCACCTCTGCAGGAGAACAGTACATTTTCTCATAAAGGCAGAATGCTTGTAGGTTTTGCCTCTTTACTTTGTATTTACTCTTAAAGTTGCACTTGTTCACCTACCAGTGTTTACGAAATCCTATATTTGGGATGCTTTTTCTATAATAAAATATTATCATTTGTGGGAAAAAAAAAGGTCACCTTGGCCATCTAGATTCATCTGATTTTTTATGATGTTGAAAATTTTATTCTCAAAGACATTGTATATTATGATGAAGTCTTACTATTAATATCCACTTGTTCATTAATGGGGCACTCCATCTTTCATCCCAAATCTGTAAAGAATTATAACTTTGGGCATTTGTTATAAAGGACTGAACTAAAAATAAAAAGCATTGTTTCTATTAGATGGTTAATTCCTTTAGGGAAAAAGTGGTTATAAAACTCTGGTTAAATGTAAAAGGCAAAAGTTCAGTTATTTTAAGATTTGAGATTCTAACTGATTGAGCTATTGACCATGTTTAATCAAAGTGCAAATTATAAAATTAGAGGTTAGAATTCTCTTGTGAAAGATTCAAGTACATTTGTGCAAATTTACACCTTAATATGTGCAGTAAAAGTATTTTACTTTCTCAGTTAAATTTTAATTTGGGTTGAAAGGTATATGCATTTATCAGTGTAAAGTGACTACATTATTTTGTATAGTTGCTTGTATCCTGTGACTGTATTTCTAAAACTAATCACACTATGTTTTTGAAAGTTTTATCCCTCTTTAGGTATGAAGTAATGTGAACAAAATATGTGTTTATCAATTTCCTGAAAAAGGATAATATGCTTTGAAAAAGTCTCTTCTAACAGAATAAATCCTTTTGTCCTACATTTTCTTAAAGAAAACTAAAATTGTCCATATTTTAGACAAAATTTTTCCCCCTTTGCTTAATATTGTATGTGAAAGCCAGCAGTTTAGGATATTTTTTATTTTAATTTTTTTTTAATAGAAAAGCATATAGCCCATACTAATGTTAAAGCTTGGTTTCCATTCTATTTTAGGTAATTTTAAATTTAAGAATTTAATTCTTATAATGATATTATACATGTGCCATAATAAAAACACGTACTTTTTTTTTCTTAATACCTATCATGAATTGTTTTTGCTCACAAACTGTTGACACCAAATGTGTGAGTTTTTTCCTCCACCCAACAACCCATTCTCTGATTCTCTGGACACTGTGTATCCTAAAATTCATTTCAATTCTGACATTAACTACCTGGAGTTAGTGCAGTCCCCACAGGTTAAGGGCTCAGTCCCGTAAGACCGCCCCAAGTTCAGATGCCAGTCACAAATTCCAGGTTGCCAACTCTACTTCTGACCAACTGGCTATAAATTGAGGGTTCCCATAACACCTTCCTAAGGTTTGATAATTTGCTAGGATGGCTCACAGAACTCAGGAAAGTACTTCACTATTACTGGTTTATTACAAAGGGTGCAACTCTGGACTAGCCAAGTGGAAGAGATGCATAAGCCAGGGAAGGGGGTATGTGGGATGCAACAGCTTCCATGCTCTCTTGGGCCACATCACCCTCCCAGCACTTTAATGTGTCCTCCAACCTGCAGGCTCTCTCTCAACCCTGTTGTTTGGAGGGGGTGGGGTGGGGGAGTGGTTTATGGCGGCTCCATTATGCAGCCATGATTGATTACATCATTGGCCATTGGTGACTGCGCTCCATCTCTAGCCCCTTTCCCCGTCCCAGAGGTGGGGGTAGGGCTGAAAGTTCTAACTCTAATCACATAGCTGCTTCTCTGGCAATCAGCCCCCATCCTGAAACTGTCTGTAGTCCTACCTGGAGACACCTTATTAACATCAACTCAGGTATGGTTGAGAGGGGCTTGTCATGAATAACAAAAAATGCTCCTGTCACCCCTATCATTTGGAAAATTCCAAGGGTTTTAGAAGCTCTGTGGCAGGAACCAGGGACAAGGACCAAATATTTATTTCATATTATCACACCTGTCACAATTAGGGTACAGGAAAGTGGAAAATGGAGAGGAGGAAGGTTTCAGTGTTGGTTTGGTTTTTAGCTTTCAGTCTTACTTCAATTAATATCTACTTAAAGGAGAATACTAAAATACAGCAGAGCATGAAGATATTCCTTGCATTAATGTCTATATTCCATATAAACAAGACATAATCTAAGTGCATTATATTTTGGGATAGCAGACAAATTAAATTACATCAATACCATGGACTATTAAGATGCTATTAAATAAGAAATGATGAAGCTTATGATAATCTTGGGGAAAATTTTGATATAAATTCAAGTGAAAAAATTGTAAAGGAAATGCATATTGGTTGAGCCTCAGTTAAATGCCAGTCATATCTCATTTAATCCTTGTTACTATTATAGGATAATCAAAATATGAAAGTTTATGCTATGATTGTAATTATCCAATGAACGTATATGCATACGTGCCAAGAATAATAATGTGATATGATAAAGTGAAGACTTCACTTAAATTGGTGGAATCATGTGTGTATCATTTAGTGATTGCATTTAGCTGCTTATAAACTGAATCTCCCGCCCCCTCTCCCCACACACACTTTTAGTGTGGCGTAACTCAACTAGGGCTTAATTTTTTTCATGTAAAAAAGTCCTGAAGAAGTCCTGTTAGGGTCTTAGACATCTTCTTTCTGCTCTGCTGTCGTCAATGTATTGCTTTAGTCCTCATGGTTTCTTCATGATTTTAAGATGGATGCTTCACGACCAATAATCACCTCTGCCTTCTAGGCAAGAAGAAGGGGAAGAGCATAGAGCAAAAGGCTCCTGTCAGCTGATTCTCCCTCCATTTAGTGAGTTTCCCAGGAAATCTCATCTGGGGACTTTTGCTTCCTTGTTGCTGATCAGAACTATGGCACACAGTTACCATTAGCTGAAGGGAAGTCCAGAAAAGTTATTTTTTTAAAGCTAGGCATAGTGCCACCTGGAATAAAGGGAGGTTATGTTGTTGGGTAAGGAAGATGGGGAGAGAAGACATTAGATAAGTAACTGGCAAGTATCTGCCAAGTTGTTTTTCCTTGAATTCTACGATGCTTTTAATCTTAAAAAATAGACTGGCTAAGGCAAGAAGGCTGTCTGCAGTGGGTGAGATGTCAGTGATCCCTAATGATCTCAATTCCTTAACTGATTTTTAGATTGTCCCAATTTTTTCACTTTCTCCTTTTCACACAGCCTTAAACCATTATATCCTAGAAAGTTGTAGAGTGGCAAGTAGCTGGAGTTTTATACTTTTTATAGGACTTATTTGAGAGTTCAGAGGAGAATGGAGCATTGAAACTTCATGCTGAAAGAAAGATTTGGATACTGTGGAGAGATTGTGTAGTATATCTGAGCCTTCTCTGAGCCTTGTGGGGAAAATATAGTAATATAACCTGCTGTGCTTACTTCACAGGGTTTTTGTGAAAATGAAATGGAAGAGGTAGTCCCTACATTTTTGTGTAGAGTAATACAACTGACAGTATCACATAAGTGATTTCATTTGGTGGTCCAAAGGCACACACATATTTTGTGGTACAGGTTAGACTGGAGCTTAGAAATCCTGACTCCTCTTCCAGATAATAGATTGTAGTGTCTCTACCCTATGAGATAACATTACTTTTATAACTACTCTGTAATTCAGCATTTTACAGTATCCCGCTAGGCAGTTCCATATTAACATAACTTGATGGGTGAAAGTATGGTGGTGGTAGGTGGGAGAATCACATTGTTTAAGAAGTCTCTCTGTAAACTGAAAAGTGCTGTGTAACTACACAAAATATTTATGGGATACAAATGACAGGGAAATAATTTAGGGTTAGAGAGACAGAAAAATCTAGAAAGAATGATCATGTTTACTGACTGTTTAATCATTTCAGCTGTTTGTGTAAGTTTATACTAGACTGTTAGCTGGTCAATCACACCAAATTTTAAGAAATATATTTTATAATATTTAAATGCTGTTATAGAAACAAATGTGAAATCATACAAATTCAAACACAGATTTTTAGAACATAACATCTAGAGTGTCACCAATAAAAGTGTTTATAATCAATGATTTTCTGGTGCTGGGTGGATATTTGTTAAGTTGAATGCTAAAGCAATGTATCTTTGCTTTGTATGGATAGTTAACTATTGATGTAAATATTTTTAAAGCTTAGAAATTAAGAACAATTTAACTACATATAGATTGTGTAATGTAAAACTTCAAGAACCTTTAATAATAAGAGTGTGTTGTAAGTTATATGTGTGTGTGTTTTTCCCTTTCTCTCTCCTCAGTGAATTACCTGAGAGAGAAGAAGGTGAAGGAGAAGAAACTCCAAACTTCAGCCACTGGGGACCACCAAGAATGTATGTTGATGACATTATTGGCTTTCTCAATAGGACAATGCAATTAGTTGCTCTTTTCTTTAACTTCATAGTGTCATTCAGTCGTTTTCTAATGATTGCCATAGTTCACACGTACGCTGGCCTAAATTTTAGTTTCATTTTGTCTTATCTAGAGATTTTTAGCCAGGCAAAATGGCCGTAACCAATATTAGGAAAATCTTTGTCATACTCTTTCAGAGAAAGCAACTTACAAATGTCCATCTGTGATGGACTAAGTATACTTTCTCACTGTATCACTAAGCAAAGCAGGTAGGGCTGCCTTGAATGCAGTAAAGAAGCTCTTTTTTCCAAACAACACCAATAGTTAAGGCTTCTATCACATAGCACCCTCCTCCCCTTGTGTTAGTCCAAGTTTATGCCTCGTTTTCACTAACAGAGTGTGTTGGGCCCATGCTCCCTTGAATACTCTCATGGTTTTACATAGTCACCAGGGCTGCACTTTATTAAGGTTATAAAAGTCTTCCTTTAGCTGCTGTCTCTATCTTCATGCATTATTAATTCCACCATGCCACCCAAATTGTATTTTTCTTGCACTTTTGAGTTTTGTCTTAAAAACTCTTAGGAGCTGTTTTCTGAGCTACTTTTTGGAATTAATTGTTGGCCATGTCTGTGCAGTTTGAACAAAATTCATAATATTTTGAGGGGCAAGTTTTATTCTATACTTTATGAAAATGATGTGGATGTAGGAAGAAGAGAAAACCTTTCCAGCCTTTGGAGCTATAAAATCTGTCCTCCGCAGCTCTACCCACCACCAGAGCCTCCCATCAAGCCTCTTAGATAGCCTCAACCACCAGAGGGCAGACAGCAGAAGCAAGAAAAACTACAATCCTGCAGCCTGTGGACCAAATACCACAGTTACAGAAAGATAGACAAGATGAAAAGGCAGAGGGCTATGTACCAGATGAAGGAACAAGAAAAAACCCCAGAAAAACAACTAAATGAAGTGGAGATAGGCAACCTTCCAGAAAAAGAATTCAGAATAATGATAGTGAAGATGATCCAGGACCTCGGAATAAGAATGGAGGCAACGATTGAGAAGATGCAAGAAATGATTAACAAAGACCTAGAAGAATTAAAGAATAAACAAACAGAGATGACCAATACAATAACTGAAATGAAAACTACACTAGAAGGAATCAATAGCAGAATAACTGAGGCAGAAGAACGGATAAGTGACCTGGAAGACAGAATGGTGGAATTCACTGCTGTGGAACAGACTAAAGATAAAAGAATGAAAAGAAATGAAGACAGCCTAAGAGACCTCTGGGACAACATTAAACGCAACAACATTCACATTATAGGGGTCCCAGAAGGTGAAGAGAGAGAGAAAGGACCAGAGAAAATATTTGAAGAGATTATAGTGGAAAACTTCCCTAACATGGGAAAGGAAATAGCCACCCAAGTCCAGGAAGCGCAGAGAGTCCCATACAGGATAAATCCAAGGAGAAACACGCCGAGACACATAGTAATCAAAGTGGCAAAAATTAAAGACAAAGAAAAATTCTTGAAAGCAGCAAGGGAAAAACGACAAATAACATACAAGGGAACTCCCATAAGGTTAACAGCTGATTTCTCAGCAGAAACTCTGCAAGCCAGAAGGGAGTGGCATGATATACTTAAAGTGATGAAAGAGAAGAACCTACAACCAAGATTACTCTACCCAGCAAGGATCTCATTTAGATTTGATGGAGAAATCAAAAGCTTTACAGACAAGCAAAAGCTAAGAGAATTCAGCACCACCAAACCAGCTCTACAACAAATGCTAAAGGAACTTCTCTAAGTGGGAAACACAAGAGAAGAAAAGGACCTACAAAAACAAACCCAAAACAATTAAGAAAATGGTCATAGGAACATACATGTCGATAATTACCTTAAACGTGAATGGATTAAATGCCCCAACCAAAAGACATAGACTGGCTGAATGGATACAAAAACAAGACCCATATATATGCTGTCTACAAGAGACCCACTTTAGACCTAGGGACACATACAGACTGAAAGTGAGGGGATGGAAAAAGATATTCCATGCAAATGGAAATCAAAAGAAAGCTGGAGTAGCTATACTCATATCAGATAAAATAGACTTTAAAATAAAGAATGTTACAAGAGACAAGGAAGGACACTACATAATGATCAAGGGATCAATCCAAGAAGAAGATATAACAATTATAAATATATATGCACCCAACATAGGAGCACCTCAATACATAAGGCAACTGCTAACAGCTATAAAAGAGGAAATTGACAGTAACACAATCATAGTGGGGGACTTTAACACCTCACTTACACCAATGGACAGATCATCCAAAATGAAAATAAATAAGGAAACAGAAGCTTTAAATGACACAATAGACCAGATAGATTTAATTGATATTTATAGAACATTCCATCCAAAAAGAGCAGATTACAGGTTCTTCTCAAGTGTGCACGGAACATTCTCCAGGATAGATCACATCTTGGGTCACAAATCAAGCCTCAGTAAATTTAAGAAAATTGAAATCATATCAAGCATCTTTTCTGACCACAACGCTATGAGATTAGAAATGAATTACAGGGAAAAAAACGTAAAAAAGACAAACACATGGAGGCTAAACAATACGTTACTAAATAACCAAGAGATCACTGAAGAAATCAAAGAGGAAATAAAAAAATACCTAGAGACAAATGACAATGAAAACACGACGACCCAAAACCTATGGGATGCAGCGAAAGCAGTTCTAAGAGGGAAGTTTATAGCTATACAAGCCTACCTAAAGAAACAAAAATCTCAAGTAAACAATCTAACCTTACACCTAAAGAAACTAGAGAAAGAAGAACAAACAAAACCCAAAGTTAGCAGAAGGGAAGAAATCATAAAGATCAGAGCAGAAATAAATGAAATAGAAACAAAGAAAACAATAGCAAAGATCAATAAAACTAAAAGTTGGTTCTTTGAGAAGATAAACAAAATTGATAAGCCATTAGCCAGACTCATCAAGAAAAAGAGGGAGAGGACTCAAATCAATAAAATCAGAAATGAAAAAGGAGAAGTTACAACAGACACCGCAGAAATACAAAGCATCCTAAGAGACTACTACAAGCAACTTTATGCCAATAAAATGGACAACCTGGAAGAAACGGACAAATTCTTAGAAAGGAATAACCTTCCAAGACTGAACCAGGAAGAAACAGAAAATATGAACAGACCAATCACAAGTAATGAAATTGAAACTGTGATTAAAAATCTTCCAACAAACAAAAGTCCAGGACCAGATGGCTTCACAGGTGAATTCTATCAAACATTTAGAGAAGAGCTAACACCTGTCCTTCTCAAACTCTTCCAAAAACTTGCAGAGGAAGGAACACTCCCAAACTCATTCTATGAGGCCACCATCACCCTGATACCAAAACCAGACAAAGACACTACAAAAAAAGAAAATTACAGACCAATATCACTGATGAATATAGATGCAAAAATCCTCAACAAAATACTAGCAAACAGAATCCAACAACACATTAAAAGGATCATACACCACGATCAAGTGGGATTTATCCCAGGGATGCAAGGATTCTTCAATATACGCAAATCAATCAATGTGATACACCATATTAACAAATTGAAGAATAAAAACCATATGATCATCTCAATAGATGCAGAAAAAGCTTTTGACAAAATTCAACACCCATTTATGATAAGAACTCTCCAGAAAGTGGGCATAGAGGGAACCTACCTCAACATAATAAAGGCCATATATGACAAACCCACAGCCAACATCGTTCTCAATGGTGAAAAACTGAAAGCATTTCCTCTAAGATCAGGAACGAGACAAGGATGTCCACTCTCACCACTATTATTCAACATAGTTCTGGAAGTCCTAGCCACGGCAGTCAGAGAAGAAAAAGAAATAAAAGGAAAACAAATTGGAAAAGAAGAAGTAAAACTGTCACTGTTTGCGGATGACATGATACTATACATAGAGAATCCTAAAAATGCCACCAGAAAACTGCTAGAGCTAATTAATGAATATGGTAACGTTGCAGGATACAAAATTAATGCACAGAAATCTCTTGCATTCCTATACACTAATGATGAAAAATCTGAAAGAGAAATTATGGAAACACTCCCATTTACCATTGCAACAAAAAGAATAAAATACCTAAAAAAATAAAAAATAATGTGTTAAAACTCCTTCAAGGCGGTGTTCTCCCTTACCTCAGCAAGTTCTAATAAATTTACCTTTGCTTTATTAAAAAAAAAAAAAAAAAAAAAATCTGTCCTCCACGTAAAGAACCGCAGGTTAAAATGGCTGACTGGGAAAAGCAGTATGGGCAGTGAGCCTCTCAGGGGCAAGTTTATTTTATTCTGAAGGTTTCTGCTTTTTGCCATAATGATACATGTGACTTTCTTGATTTTTTTTTTCCACCCATTAGTTATTTCCTTAATTCATTCTTTGCTAATGTTATGATATAGATGAAAGGGACTCATCACAAAAAATATATGGTGGTGGGAGATGAGAACATTAAGTCCTTGCTAAATCTCTCAATATTAAGAGTTGTATTTGTTGTTTTGGAAATCTTTTTCAGAATTTACACTTTCACATATGCCATGAATTATTGATAGAATCTTATAATTTTGGAGCTAGGTATAACTTCTATAACATTTGTGAAAATATATTTATATAGAATATGAGTCACAAGGGTATGGTACACATTAAACACAGTGCCAGTACAACAAATTACCTTGTTCATGAGTGAATTTTGTTTTTTTGTTTTTACAGTGTTGAGATTTTTAGAGAACCGGATGTATCTCTTGGTATTAGTATTGTTGGTGGACAAACTGTGATAAAACGCCTGAAGAATGGAGAGGAGCTTAAGGGTATATTTATCAAACAAGTTTTGGAAGACAGTCCAGCAGGAAAAACAAATGCTCTTAAAACTGGAGATAAAATACTTGAGGTAAATAGTGTTAAAATTTTGTTTTTGTTTGAAATGTACTGTAAGACAGTAAAATGATCATTTAACCAGAAGTCCTTCCTTTATGTGTTGGGGTATATGTGTGTACAATTGGTGTATTTTATTCAGATGCTTTAGTTTGCATGTTTGCACAATTTTATGAGATTCTAAAGCTGAGCTGATAGCATATAAAATGATAAAACAAAAAGCCTCAGCTGACTGAAAAAACACAATTTGACAGAATGAGGCAGATGGTGGACATCATGCTTCTCCCACAGTCTTTAACAAACTCTGAATTGTATATGTCAGTGGGATAGCCGTGCTGTCCTCCCAGAGTTGACCCTGAAAGTGGAAGACTGTATTGGGGGAGAGGTGAGTCCGTCCTTTATACATGGCAGGCTTTGCAGAGTGGAGTTTGAAGGGCACATCAAGGCACTAAGAGGTCTGAGTCTGATACATTTCTTTGCATTAGGTTTATTGGATGACATCATATTGAATATCTTTAATCCCAGAATCTGCTTGTTGATTCATGCTTTATGATGCTAAACATCAGCTGTGGTGTTTTAGCTCTGAAACAATGAAAAGAGCTCTGGAGATCATGGGTTGAAGTCTAGATTGTCCTGCTTGTTTTTTTCTTTGCTCTTGGACAAATTATGAAACCTATTTTATTTTCAGTTTCCACATAAAATGGAAATGAGATTTCAAAATCCATAGAATCACTGTGAGGATTAAATCAAAGAATTGCATAAAACTACTCTGTGTATACAAATTTGAGGTTATATTTATGTTTGTGAAATTTAAAAAAAGCATTTTTAAACATATAGGGATATGGCAATGAAGAAAATGATCAAAAATCCCTTCTCTTATGGCGTTTAAATGATAGCAGGGTAGATAGACAATGCACAAAATAAGTAATATATAGAATGTTAGATTGTTATAAGTAACTATGGAGAAAAATAACAGGGAGGAGGATAAGGAATGATGTGTGGTGACGGCAGTAGTTGCAATGAATAGATTTGTTATGGAAGATGATATTGTGACAAATATAAGACATGAGAGAGTGAGCAATATGGACACGTGGGGGAAGAGGGCTCCAGACAGAGTGAACTGAAGTGTGAGAGCTCTGAGGTGGGAGCTTGCCTGGATGTGTTGAAGGAACAGAAAGAAATCCAGCACTGCTAATATCGGTAGAGTGAACAAGAGAGAGGGTGAAAGAGAAAAGGTCTGAGAGGTAATGGGAAGCCACATCATGTAGAGATTGGAAGGTTGTCTACTCTGAATGTATGAGAGTCCATTAGAGAATTCTGAACGCATACACATTTTTTAAAAGGATTATTCTGGCTTCTGGGGCAGGTGTGGTTTCTTTTACTTAGCATTTGCATGGTACACTGTTTTTTTTCTTTCCTTCCTTTTCAGCCTTATTTGTGATTTTGTTTTAGTTGTATTTTAAGCAACATAATAACTGGATACTGCCTTTTAAAAATCTAAATTGATGATCTTCATCTAATAAGAATCATTTATTGTTTATTTTGATTACTGACACATTTGAACTTAGAGCAAAATACAAAAGACATTTAAAATTATATTTTTTTCTTTATATTTTGAAATAGTTATAGGTTCATAGGAAGTTGCAAACAAATGTACAAGGAAGTCCCGCTTACCCTTCCCTCAGCCTCACCCAATGTTAACATCTTATACAACTATAGTTCAATAGCAAAATCAAAATACTGATATTGGCACAATTCATAGACCTTATTAAGATTTCACGAGTTATACATGTACCATTTGTGTGTGTGTGTTTATAGCTCTACACAGTTTTATCATATGTATAGCCTTGCATAACCCACACAGCAATCACGAAACTCAATTGAATCATCACCACAAGACTCCCTTCTCTGACCCCTTTACAGCCACTCCTCTCCCATCCCCTCCACCCCCATCCCTAGCCTCTGGCCACCACTATTCTGTTTCTCCATGTTTATACTTATGTTATTTTACAAATTGTTACATAAATGGAATTATGCATTTTGTATCTTTTTTGAGATTGGTTTTCTTCACTCAGCGTAATTTCATTGAAGTTCATTAAATTTCTTGTGTCTATCAATAGTTCATCCCTTTTTTAAAATTTATTTATTTTTAACATCTTTATTGGAGTATAATTGCTTTAAAATTGTGTGTTAGTTTCTGCTGTATGACAAAGTGAATCAGCTATATGTATACATATATCCCCATATCTCCTCCCTTTTGTGTATCCCTCCCACCATGCCTATCCCACCCCTCTAGGTGGTCACAAGCACCAAGCTGATCTCCCTGTGCTATGCGGCTGCTTTCCACTAGCTACCTATTTTACATTTGGTAGTGTATATATGTCCATGCCACTCTCTCACTTTGTCCCAGCTTACCCTTCCCCCTCCTTGTGTCCTGAAGTCCATTCTATATGTCTGCGTCTTTATTCCTGTCCTGCCCCTAGGTTCTTCAGAACCTTTTTTTTTTTTTTTTTTTTTAGATTCCATATATATGTGTTAGCATACAGTATTTGTTTTTCTCTTTCTGACTTACTTCATTCTGTATGATAGACTCTAGGTCCATCCACCTCACTACAAATAACTCAATTTCGTTCCTTTTTAAGGCTGAGTAATATTCCATTGTATATATGTGCCACATCTTCTTTATCCATTCATCTGTTGATGGACACTTAGGTTGCTTCCATGTCCTGGCTATTGTAAACAGTGCTGCAATGAACATAGTGGTATGTGACTCTTTTTGACTTATGGTTGTCTCAGGGTATATGCCCAGTAGTGGGATTGCTGGGTCATATGGTTAGTTATGCTCTTTTTTAAAAAATTAACTAATTAATTTTATTTATTTTTGGCTGTGTTGGCTCTTTGTTGCTGCACGTGGGCTTTCTCTAGTTGCAGTGAGTGGGGGCTACTGTTCATTGCAGTGCGCAGGCTTCTCATTGCAGTGGCTTCTCTTGTTGCAGAGCACAGACTCTAGGGCACATGGGCTTCAGTAGTTGTGGCACATGGGCTCAGTAGTTGTGGCTCACGGGCTGTAGATTGCAGGCTCAGTAGTTGTGGTGCATGGGCTTAGTTGCTCTGCGGCACGTGGGATCTTCCCGGACCAGGGCTCGAACCCGTGTCTCCTGCATTGCAGGTGGATTCTTAACAACTGCGCCACCAGAGAAGCCCTATTTTTAGTTTTTTAAGGAACCTCCATACTGTTCTCCATAGTGGCTATATCAGTTCACATTCCCACCAACAGTGCAAGAGGGTTCCGTTTTCTCCACACCCTCTCTAGCATTTATTGTTTGTAGATTTTTTGATAATGGCCATTCTGACCGGTGTGAGGTGATACCTCATTGTAGTTTTGATTTGCATTTCTCTAATGATCAGTGATGTTGAGCATCCTTTCATGTGTTCGTTGGCAATCTATATCTTCTTTGGAGAAATGTCTATTTAGGTCTTCTGCCCATTTTTGGATTGGGTTGTTTGTTTCTTTGATATTGAGCTGCATGAGTTGCTTGTATATTTTAGAGACTAATCCTTTGTCAGTGGCTCCGTTTGCAAATATTTTCTCTCATTCTAAGGGTTGTCTTTTCGTCTTGTTTATGGTTTCCTTTGCTGTGCAAAAGCTTTTAAGTTTCATTAGGTCCCATTTGTTTACTTTTATTTTTACTTCCACTTCTCTAGGAGGTGGGTCAAAAAGGATCTTGCTGTGATTTATGTCATAGAGTGTTCTGTCTATGTTTTCCTCTAAGAGTTTTATAGTGTCTGGCCTTACATTTAGGTCTTTAATCCATTTTGAGTTTATTTTTGTGTATGGTGTTAAGGAGTGTTCTAATTTCATTCTTTTGCATGTAGCTGTCCAGTTTTCCAGCATCACTTATTGAAGAGCCTGTCTTTTCTCCATTGTATATTCTTGCCTCCTTTATCAAAGAGTAGGTGACCATATGTGCATGGGTTTATCTCTGGGCTTTCTATCCTGTTCCATTGATCTATAGTTCTGTTTTTGTGCCAGTACCATGCTGTCTTGATTACTGTAGCTTTGTAGTATAGTCTGAAGTCAGGAAGCCTGATTCCTCCAGCTCCGTTTTTCTTTCTCAAGATTGATTTGGCTATTCGGGGTCTTTTGGGTCTGTCTCCATACAAACCAGGCAATTTTTTGTTCTAGTTCTGTGAAAAATGCCACTGGTAGTTTCATAGGGATTGCACTGAATCTATAGATTGCTTTGGGTAGTATAGTCATTTTCACAATGTTGATTCTTCCAATCCAAGAACATGGTATATCTCTCCATCTATTTGTATCATCTTTAATTTCTTTCATCAGTGTCTTATACTTTTCTGCATTCAGGTCTTTTGTCTCCTTAGATAGGTTTATTCCTAGGTATTTTATTCTTTTTGTTGCAATGGTAAATGGGAGTGTTTCCTTAATTTCTCTTTCAGATTTTTCATCATTAGTGTATAGGAATGCAAGTGATTTCTGTGCATTAACTTTGTATCCTGCTACTTTACCAAATTCATTGATTAGCTCTAGTAGTTTTCTGGTAGCATCTTTAGGATTCCCTATGTATAGTATCATGTCATCTGCAAACAGTGACAGTTTTACTTCTTCTTTTCCAATTTGGATTCCTTTTATTTCTTTTCTTCTCTGATTGCTGTGGATAAAACTTCCAAATCTATGTTGCATAACAGTGGTGAGAGTGGGCACCATTGTCTTGTTCCTGATCTTAATGGAAATGGTTTCAGTTTTTCACCATTGAGAATGATGTTGGCTGTGGGTTTGTCATATATGGCCTTTATTATGTTGAGGTAAGTTCCCTCTATGCCTACTTTCTGGAGGGTTTTTTATCAGAAATGGGTGTTGAATTTTGTCGAAAGCTTTTTCTGCATCTATTGAGATGATCATATGGTTTTTATCCTTAAGTTTGTTAATATGGTGTATCACATTGATTGATTTTCATATATTGAAGAATCCTTGCATTCCTGGGATAAACCCCACTTGATCATGGTGTATGATCCTTTTAATGTGCTGTTGGATTCTGTTTGCTAGTATTTGTTGAGGAGTTTTGCATCTGTTCATCAGTGATACTGGCTTATATTTTTCTTGTTTTGTGACATCTTTGTCTAGTTTTGGTATCAGGGTGATGGTGGCCTCATAGGTTGAGTTTGGGAGTGTTCCTTCCTCTGCTATAGTTTGGAAGAGTTTGAGAAGGATAGGTGTTAGCTCCTCTCTAAATGTTGGATAGAATTCGCCTGTGAAGCCATCTGGTCCTGGGCTTTTGTTTTTTGGAAGATTTTTAATCACAGTTTCAGTTTCAGTGCTTGTGATTAGTCTGTTTGTATTTGCTATTTCTTCCTGGTTCAGTCTCGGAAGGTAGTACTTTCCTAAGAATTTGTCCATTTCTTCCTGGTTGTCCAATAAGCATATAGTTGCTTGTAGTAATCGCTCATGATCCTTTGTATTTGTGTAGTGTCAGTTGTTACGTCTCCTTTCTCAGTTCTAATTCTATTGATGTGAGTCTTCTCCCTTTTGTTCTTGATGAGTCTGGCTAAAGGTTTATCAATTTTGTTTATCTTCTCAAAGAACCAGATTTTAGTTTTATTGATCTTTGCTATCGTTTCCCTCTTTTCTTTTTCATTTATTTCTGATCTGATCTTTATGATTTCTTCTAACTTTGGGGTTTTTTTGTTCTTCTTTCTCTCTCTAATTGCTTTAGATGTAAGGTTAGGTTGTTTATTTGAGATGTTTCTTGTTTCTTGAGGTAGGATTGTATTGCTATAAACTTCCCTCTTAGAACTGCTTTTGCTGCTTCCCATAGGTTTTGGATGGTCATGTTTTCATTGTCATTTGTTTCCAGGTATTTTTTGATTTCCCCTTGGATTTCTTCAGTGATCCCTTGGTTATTTAGTAGTGTATTGTTTAGCCTCCATGTGTTTGTATTTTTTAGAGATTTTTTCCTGTAATTGGTATCTACTCTCATAGCGTTGTGGTCTGAAAAGATACTTGATAAGATTTCAATTTTCTTAAATTTACCAAGGCTTGATTTGTGGCCCAAGATATGGTCTATCCTGGAGAATGTTCCATGAGCACTTGAGAAGAAAGTGTATTCTGTTGTTTTTGGATGGAATGTCCTGTAAATATCAATTAAGTCCATGTTGTTTAATGTATCATTTAAAGCTTGTGTTTCCTTATTTATTTTCATTTTGGATGATCTGTCCAT
This sequence comes from Balaenoptera ricei, assembly GCF_028023285.1. Lineage (NCBI taxonomy): Eukaryota > Metazoa > Chordata > Mammalia > Artiodactyla > Balaenopteridae > Balaenoptera > Balaenoptera ricei. The sequence goes on from NC_082639.1 coordinate 53,016,079, forward strand.
TTGTGAAAGTGGGGTGTTAAAGTCCCCTACTACGACTCTGTTACTGTTGATTTCCCCTTTTGTGGCTGTTAGCATTTGCCTTATGTATTGTGGTGCTCCTATGTTGGGTGCATAAATATTTACAGTTGTTATATTTTCTTCTTGGATTGATCCCTTGATCATTATGTAGTGTCCTTCTTTGTCTCTTGTAATAGTCTTTATCTTAAAGTCTATTTTGTCTGATATGAGAATTGCAGCTCCAGCTTTCTTTTGATTTCCATTTGCATGGAATATCTTTTTCCACCCCCTCACTTTCAGTCTATATGTGTCCCTAGGTCTGAAGTGGGTCTCTTGTAGACAGCATATATATGGGTCTTGTTTTTGTATCCTTTCAGCCAGTCTGTGCCTTTTGGTTGGAACATTTAATCCATTTACATTTAAGGCAGTTATCGATATGTATGTTCCTGTTACCACTTTCTTAATTGTTTTGGGTTTGTTATTGTAGATCTTTTCCTTCTCTTGTGTTTCCTGCCTAGAGAAGTTCCTTCAGTGTTTGTTGTAAAGATCATTTGGTGGTGCTGAATTCTCGTAGTTTTTGCTTGTCTGTAAATATTTTAATTTCTCCATCAAATCTGAATGAGATCCTTGCTGGGTAGAGTAATGTTGGTTGTAGGTTTTTCCCTTTCATGACTGTAAATATGTCATGCCACTCCCTTCTGGCTTGGAGAGAGTCTGCTGAAAGATCAGCTGTTAACGTGACGGGGATTCCCTTGTATGTTATTTGTTGCCTTTCCCTTGCTGCTTTTAATATTTTTTCTTTGTATTTAATTTTTGATATTTTGATTAATATGTGTCTTGGCACGTTTCTCCTTGGATTTATTCTGTATGGGACTCTCTGTGCTTTCTGGACTTGACTGACTCTTTCTTTTCCCATATTAGAGAAATTTTCAACTATAATCTCTTCAAATATTTTCTCAGTTCCTTTTTTTTCTCTTCTTCTTCTGCGAGCCCTATAATTCGAATGTTGGTGAATTTACTGTTGTCCCAGCAGTCTCCGAGACTGTCCTCAATTCTTTTCATTCTTTTTTCTTTATTCTGCTCTGCAGTGGTTATTTCCACTGTTTTATCTTCCAGGTCACGTATCCGTTCTTCTGCCTCAGTTATTCTGCTATTGATTCCTTCTAGATAATTTTTAATTTCATTTATTGTGTTTTTCATCATTGTTTGTTTGCTCTTTAGTTCTTCTACGTCTTTGTTAAACGTTTCTTGTATTTTCTCCATTCTGTTTCCAAGGTTTTGGATCATCTTTACTATCATTACTCTGAATTCTTTTTCAGGTAGACTGTCTGTTTCCTCTTCATTTGTTTTGGTCCAGTGGGTTTTTACCTTGCTCCTTCATCTGCTGTGTGTTTCTCTGTCTTCTCATTTTTCTTAACTTACTGTGTTTGGGGTCTCCTTTTCACAGGCTGCAGGTGTGTAATTCCCATTGTTTTTGGTGTTCTCACAGTGGATAAGGTTGGTTCAATGGGTTGTGTAGGCTTCCTGGTAGAGGGGACTGGTGCCTGTGTTCTGGTAGATGCGGCTGGATCTTGTCTTTTTGGTGGGCAGGACCGTGTCCGGTGGTGTGTTTTGGGTTGTCTGTGACCTTATTATGATTTTAGCTGCCTCTCTGCAAATGGGTGGGGTTGTGTTCCTGTCTTGCTAGTTGTTTGACATAGGGTGTCCAGCACTGTAGCTTGCTGGTCGTTGAGTGGAGCTCGGTCTTAGCGTTGAGATGGAGATCTCTGGAAGCGCTTTTGCCGTTTGATATTATGTGGGGCCAGGAGGTCTCTGGTGAACCAATGTCCTGAACTCGGCTCTCCCACCTCAGAGGCTCCGGCCTGACACCTGGCCAGAGCACCAAGACCCTGTCAGCCACGTGGCTCAGAAGAAAAGGGAGGATATAAAAGAAAGAAAGAAAAGAAAAAGAAAATATAGTTATTAAAATTAAAATTATTAAAAAGAAAAGACTTTAAAAGTAATTTAAAAAGAGAGATAAAAAGAGAGCAACCAAACCAAAAAGAAATCCACCAATGATAACAAGCGCTAAACACTATACTAACAAAAAAACCCAAAAAAACCAAAAAATGGACAGACAGAAACCTAGGCAAATGGCAAAAGCAAAGCTATACAGACAAAATCACACAAAGAAGCATACACATACATACTCACAAAAAGAGAAAAAGGAAAAAAATATATATATATATTAAAAAAAGGAAGAGAGCAACCCAATCAATAAAAGAAATCTACTATTGGTAATTAGCTGTAAATACTGAACCAAGATAAACATAAAGCCAGAAACAAATTAGATGTAGAAAGCAAACCCTAAGTCTACAGTTGCTCCTAACGTCCACTGCCTCAATTTTGGGATGATTCATTGTGTATTCAGATATTCCAGTGATGAAGGGTACGTCACGTTGATTGTGGAGATTTAGTCTGCTGCTTCTGAGGCTTCTGGGAGAATTTTCCCTTACCCTTCCTTGTTTGCACAGCTCCTGGGGTTCAGCTTTGGATTTGACCCCTCCTCTGTGTGTAGGTCACCTGAGGGCATCTGTTCCCTGCCCAGACAGGATGGGGTTAAAGTAGCAGTTGATTGGGGGGCTCTGGCTCACTCAGTTGGGGGAACAGAGGGGTACGGAATGCGGGGCGAGCCTGCCGTGGCAGAGGCCGAGGTGATGTTGCAACAGCCTGTGGCGCTCTGTGTGTTCTACCTTGGAAGTTGTCCCTGGATCACAGGACTCTGGCAGTGGTGGGCGGCACAGGCTCCCAGGAGGGGAGGTGTGGAGAGTGACCTGTGCTTGCACACAGGCTTCTTGGTGGCGGCAGCAGCAGCCTTAGCATCCCATGCCCGTCTCTGGGGTCTGCGCTGATAGCCACAGCTCGTGCCTGTCTCTGGAGCTCGTTTAGGTGGTGCTCTGAATCCCGTCTCCTCGTGCACCCTGAAACAATAGTCTCTTGCCTCTTAGGCAGTTCCAGACTTTTTCCTGGGCTCCCTCCCATCTAGCTGTGGTGCACTAGCCCCCTTCAGGCTGTCTTCTCGCAGCCAACCCCAGTCCTCTCCCTGGGATCTGACGCCCGAAACCCGAGCCTCAGCTCCCAGCCCCCACCCGCCCTGGCGGGTGAGCAGACAAGCCTCTCGGGCTGGTGAGTGCTGGTCGGCACTATTCCTCTGTGTAGGAATCTCTCTGCTTTGCCCTCTGCACCCCTGTTGGTGCGCTCTCCTCCTTGGCTCTGAAGCTTCCCCTCCGCCCAGCCCCCATATCCACCAGTGAAGGAGCTTCCTAGTGTGTGGAAACTTTTCCTCCTTCACAGCTCCTTCTCATTGGTGCAGGTCCCATCCCTATTCTTTTGTCTCTGTTTTTTCTTTTTTCTTTTGCCCTACCCAGGTATGCGGGGAGTTTCTTGCCTTTTGGGAAGTCTGAGGTCTTCTGCCAGCGTTCAGTAGGTGTTCTGTAAGAGTTGTTCCACATGTAGATGTAGTTTTGATGTATTTGTGGGGAGGAAGGTGATCTCCACATCTTACTCCTCTGCCATCTTGAAGGCGCCTCCTCATTTATCCCTTTTTATGAATGAGTAGTATTCCATGGTATGGAGGTACCACTGTTTAACCATTCACCCACTGAAAGACACTTTGGTGGTTTCCAGTTCTTGGCTATTATGAATAAAGCTCCTATAGACATTTGTATACAAGTTCCTGAGTGAAAATAAGTCTTTGTCTCTCTGGGATAGATGCCCAAGTGTGTAATTGCTGGGTTGTATGTTAAGTTCCTTTGTAAGAAACTGTCCAACTATTTTCCAGAATGGCTGTACTATTTTGTATTTCCACCAGCAATGTATGAGTGATTCAGTTTCTCTGCATCCTCATCAACATTTGGTGTTGTCACTGTTTTTCATTTTAGCCATTCTTGCTAGGTATATAGTGATATCATTGTTGTTTTAATTTGTGGTTCCCTAATGGCTAATGAGAAAGAACTTTTCATGTGCTTGATTGCCATCCAATACCCTCTTTGGTGAAATGTTTGTTTGTGTTTTTGCCTGTTTGCTAATTGGATTGTTTACTTTTTTAATCTTTTTGAATTTTGTTTCTTTTTCTCATCTTTCTCTGTTCTCAGTTGAATATAAAGTATTCTCTCATTTAATCGTCATCACTCATACACATACTAATAAGAATCCACTGTTTTATCTCATATTTAATAATTTATATTTCTTCAAATTCACAACAGCCCTGAAATGTTGCACTCTAATATATATTTTGTGAAGCATAATGAGTCATTTGTTTACTTTTTTCTATGAAAAGCATTACTTGTTTGTTTTGTTAGTGAAGTTTAATAATCATTTCTCTTTGTCTTGAAACAATTGCCTGAAAGGTTTAGGTCCATATAAAAAAGAGTTTTTTAAACTAGGAAGTTAGAATTTAATGTAATTTTTAGAAATGGGTCTTCATCTGTGTGAATGAACATACTCTTAAGTTATAATTTTAAAGTTGAGAAAAACTAAGATTATTTTTGTGTTGTAATATGACCGAATACTGTTTCTTCCCTAACTTCCCCACTTCGGTGATTCCCATTTAACAATGTGGAAATCTCTGTTAGGGAAACAAAAACTGATTATTACTAGAGGAGGAAGTAGTTCTCATATAGCCTCTACTTCTCTTACTGTTGAATATTTTGGGGATCAGGTTATTTGAAAGAAGCTTCATCAAACTGTTGTGACAGCTTTTATGTGTCACTTTAATTTTTGTCTGTATTTTTTTCATTTACTATTATTCGTATCCTTCCTCAACTCATATGGGAAAAGAGCTTTTACAGAGCATTTAAATCTTCATTGATACCTATTAGAATAAAAAGCCAAAGTTCTTGCCATGGCCTTTTGAATTTTGCATGAGGTGGCTTCAGCTGCCTCCCTGACCTCACCTCTTTCCGTTCTCTCCTCTTTCTCTGTACTTTAGACTCACCTGGCTTTAAACCCTTCTAACACACCGGGCTCCTATCTCCTACCTTAGGACCCTTGTTTCTCTGTGTCTCAGCTTCTGGCATGCTCACTTTCTTCCTCACTCTGCTCAGATTCAGTGACTTATCATCCTATCACTCCCTTGTATATGCTTCCAACTCCTTTGATCCTCTTTCCTTTCACTGAACTTGCCTGGGAGAACCACATCCTAGTTAAGTGCAACTTTTTGCTTATTTCAGATCTCTAGCACGACTGGAGAAAATAACCACCCATGCTGTCTGGTCTCATTTTAAATTCATGACCACCCCCTCAAGTGGGTCTTTAATTCTGCCCTGTAGCCCTGTAATATTTCCCGAGTTGTTTCATTCTTCTACTTTCATAGGTAACTACTTCAAGCCTCCTATACCTCCTGCTGCAGTCCTAATATCTGTTTATGGTCCTTGTTTCTTATTTCATTGAGAAAATAGAAGCAGTCAAAAGAGAGTTTCCCTTTGCTCCCACTGCATACCAAAGCTTTTTTTCTGACTGTATTTGTCACAGCACATGAACTATTTGTGTTTCTTCTATCTAGAGCCAGTCTAACTTGTACAGTGGAAGTCATTCTCTCTTCACTGTCCAAGCATTTGCTTCCACAGTCATCACTCCTCTCTACCCTTCATTTTTCCTCTCCACTGCATCATTATTACTGTAATCTATCCCATCTTAAAAACAAAAACCAAACTTGATCCCACATCCCTCTTCACTTACATTCCTATTTCTTTGATCCCCTTATGGCAAAACAATATTCACAAATTGTCGCTATCAACTGACTGTAAACCACCTCAACTTTTACCAAGCCTTCCTTACATTATCAGTTTCAAAAATTGGTTCTTGTAAATATGTTTGATAAATTCAGAATGCTCTTTGAGATTATGGGCATGTTCACAAGTTATGTTCTCTCAGATTTATATAATAAAGAGATGTTTACACTTGCCCCAGTTTTTTAAATTAATTTTTATTGGAGTATAGTTGCTTTACAATGTTGGTTAGTTTCTTGGCTGTACAGCAAAGTGAATCAGTTATATGTATACATATATCCACTCTTTTTTAGATTTCCTTCTCATTTAGATCACCACAGAGCAATGAGTACAGTTCCCTGTGCTATACAGTAGGTTCTCATTAGTTGTCTATTTTATACATAGTAGTGTATATATGTCAGTCCCAATATCCCAATTCATCCAACCCCCCCCCCTTGGTAACTGTAAATTTGTTCTCTACATCTGTGACTCTATTTCTGCTTTGCAAGTAAGTTCATCTCTACCATTTTTCTAGATTCCACATACTCAAATTTGTTGAACACAGAACTCTTTTAGAAAGAACCTATGGGTGTTTTCATACTTCTTTTTTGATATAATTTGAGAAGTGTTCAGCTTCTCAACTGTGATAATGAGCAATTTGCTTAAAATGTCATTCTTCTTAGTTTACTTGAGAGAAGGTGAGTCCAGAGAGATCCCCACCCGCTGCCCTCACTCAGAATTGTGTACTGTGATAGTGACAGAGGTGACATTACAAACTCAGAAGCTTTTTAAGGTTCTGTTACTGACTGAGCTGCCTATTTTGGATAATTATATTTAACCAGGGCCATTGTTATTAAGATATTTACCTTATTTATTTTTCTTGAAGGTGAAACATTAATATCCTTAAACATGATCTCCTAAAACAGCAAAGCTTTTTTTGGTCAATCTTATTTTTTTCTGGCTTTGGTATAATTCATTCGACTCTGGCTGTTCTCATAACTAGATAATACGCATGAACTTTGAATTAACCTATCCACAAGATCTGCTGCCCTTCTAATTGAAATAAATTGCTTCTGTGTTTTTAGGTGTCTGGAGTAGATTTGCAGAATGCGTCTCACAGAGAAGCAGTTGAGGCCATTAAGAATGCAGGAAACCCCGTGGTGTTTGTTGTTCAGAGCTTGTCATCCACTCCAAGAGTAAGCTTTAGTTTATATTTTCAAAAACTTAAAAAATATTCTCTGTATCTGTGGACCAAGCTTTTGCCTCCAAGTATTTTTCAATATATTTTTTACTGTTATTCTACTGTTACTTAAAGGAAGCATTAGCTTCATTAAAATTTAGTTATTAACCTCAATTTTACCTTTTTTCCTCTGATTTTGATTTCCTGGTCAAATTTGAGTTATTCCAGTGTGCAGTGGAGTCTAACAGACCCATTTTTTTTTTTTTTTTTTTTTTAATTTATTTTTGGCTGCGTTGGGTCTTCGTTGCTGTGCGCGGGCTTTCTCTAGTTGCGGTGCGTGGGCTTCTTATTGTGGTGGCTTCTCTTGTTGCAGAGCACGGGCTCTAGGCGTGCCGGCTTCAGTAGTTGTGGCTAACGGGCTCTAGAGCGCAGGCTTAGTAGTTGTGGCGCATGGGCTTAGTTGCTCCATGGCATGTGGGATCTTCCCGGACCAGGGCTTGAACCCGTGTCCCCTGCCTTGGCAGATGGATTCTTAACCACTGTGCCACCAGGGAAGTCCAAACAGACCCATTTTTGATTCCTTGATTCCCTATTTACCAGTTTTGCTAATTTGGAGGCAAGTTACCTAACCTTTCTGAACCAGTTACTTTGTTTATAAAATACTTTGAATACAGAGTAGGTCAGGGTTAAAAACATTCCAGAGGGACCACCAAATGGTCGGTATTTTTACAGGCATGTAAAATTTCAAACGTGTTGCATTGTTGTACGTTCTCTTGGAGATTCTGAATTCGCAAAGAGCAGTATTTAATCATAGAATTTTTTTTCTGTAATAAATTACTTGTTTGGTATGGAATTAGAACTCTGATACACAGATGTTAGTGGCAGGATGTGTATTTTGTATTGCAATATGCAGCCCCGTAAGCCCTGTACCTGGAAGCAATGTTTATTTTTCTTTATTTTATAATGGAAGACAGCTGATCAAAACATAGACACTTCTGAACAGTAGAAAAACTCTGCATATTTTTTAAAAATTTGCTTTTCAATTCTCTAATGCAGTGCTTTTCAACCTTTTTTTATGTCAAGGAATACAGAAAATAATATTTGTATGGCAAACCGTGTAAACAGATGTTTGGTTGTCCCAAGGGCAAAGGCATCAACATGCTATTTCAGCACACTTGTAGCCTGCCTGCACACAGTGGGCTGCAGCCTCACCCAACCTGGGCAGCTCTGCTGTGGTGCACGGCAGCACAGCCCCTTCCAGTCTTAGTGCTCCGTTTACACCATCAAGACTAATTGAGAGAGGTAAACTGAATAAGGTCTTCACATTTTTTTTTTTAATATTTTATTTATTTATTTATTTATTTATTTATTTATTTATCTATTTATTTATTTATTTATGGCTGTGTTGGGTCTTCGTTGCTGTGCGAGGGCTTTCTCTAGTTGCGGCAAGTGGGGGCCACTCTTCATCGCGGTGCGCGGGCCTCTCACTGTCGCGGCCTCTCTCGCCGCGGAGCACAGGCTCCAGACGCGCAGGCTCAGTAGTTGTGGCTCACGGGCCTAGTCGCTCCGTGGCATGTGGGATCTTCCCAGACCAGGGCTCGAACCCGTGTCCCCTGCATTAGCAGGCAGATTCTCAACCACTGCGCCACCAGGGAAGCCCAAGGTCTTCACATTTTTATACAATTTGAAATTCTAGATTTATTGGAATCCACCTTTTAACTCTTTTAATATTGAGAAAGTCATTGAGGCCATCCCTTTTATTTCTGGAAACTGAATTCTGTAGGAAAATTGGCCAGATTATTCCCTGCCAAATGACACTTCCAGAGAAACAGTTTTGAGCAAGAATGAGCCAATCAGATTATACATTTATGTGGCCACTTGCAAATGCCCCGCTGAAAAATATTCAAAACATTTTAATAGGTTTTAAAGTCAGCCAAAACAGCCAAGATTTTAATCCAACCTTTGTTGGTGAACTGAGGTCGAAATTTTCATTTGGATGACATGAACAGTACAGTTTCTTTCAACTGTTCAAAAAAAGGGAAAATGTCTTCAGCATCGCCCCATGTTCAACTTACTTAACCCTCAGACAGCATCACAGACTGTTACGTTGTGCATTGGGTTCATCAAGCATTGAACTCTCTGTGATGCTAGCCAAGGGATGGCGATGATATTAATGTCCATGATTTGTTCCTTTTTTTTTTTAAGCACAAAGTGATTCCAGTTGAATAAGGAAATGAAAGGAATCAAGTTTCAAATCTTTGCCAAATGGTGCTCTCTTCGGCTTACTTATTCTTGCAAGTTATATTGGTCATCACAGGAATAGAAAATATAGCCAAATTCTTAATCATTTTTGATCAGTTTACATTAAACTTTGAGACTTTCTTCAAAACCCCCAAATAAGTCATTTCCATCAAGACTCTGTGTCTAAACATGCCTTGGTTACATGGAAATTCTCATCAACACCATGAATTGAGCAGTGGTGTTTATATTTGTACCTTTTTTTTGAGTTGTATTTTATTTTTTTATATTTGTGCTTTTAGCAGGTGGTTTAGGAGGATCAACAACACATTACTTTTTTAAGCTTTTCCTCCTGAATTTCTCAACTGTTTTTTCAGCCTGCTAGAAAGAAATGTGTGTATCCGCTTAGATTTACTTGGTAAATGCTTATTTGAGAGCAAAACTCATGATTTATACTGTACACCTCTATAGAAAGTTTTTATGCCAAGGTAACTTTTTGCAGTTAAAATTGCATTTCACAGTCGCATTAGGGTTTTTTTTTTATATATTAAAAAACAAACCCTTTTGAAATTGGCATCATGCCTTCAGTTCATTAAATTTATTATCATGTGTTGTTTTATTTTTTCCTGTATTCCATTTGTATTTCCCTAATATCATTGTTTCATAATGGCACCTAAAATTTTTGGACACGTGTACCTTTTGTGTATTAATCATATAGAAATATATTCTTTCATAAGAAACATGTGCTGTCCTACTTTTCTTAAAGATGCAGTCTTTTTGGTGGGCCTTTTGTCTTCCAAATTTGCTAATGATATGCATACAGAAAGATATTTCTCTACTCTTTGAAAAGCAAACAGTATAAACTTTGTGAATGGCAGCTAACATTTTGTCCCATCACGAAGCTTCTGCCATTCAGTTTCAGCTGGTTTTTTCAGAGGAGAAAGTAGATCCAGTGTAGGCAGATATTATAACTTTCTAGAGAGACAAAGTATTTGTTTTAAAATTCTATTTATTTATTTATTTATTTATCTATCTATGGCTGCGTTGGGTCTTCGTTGCTGCACGTGGGCTTGCTCTAGTTGCTGTGAGCTGGGGCTACTCATCGTTGTGGTGCATGGGCTTCTCGTTGCAGTGGCTTCTCTTGTTGCAGAGCACAGGCTCTAGGCACGTGGGCTTCAGTAGTTGTGGCTCGTGGGCTCTAGAGTGCAGGCTCAGTAGTTGTGGCACACAGGCTTAGTTGCTCCACAGCATGTGGGATCTTCCCGGACCAGGGCTCGAACCCGTGTCCCCTGCATTGGCAGGTGGATTCTTAACCACTGCGCCACAAGGGAAGCTCCTGGTTTAAAATTCTTTAGGACAAGAAACATATACCTGTAGACCCACTAGTTTTTGAACTCTGACTTAGGTTGTTGTATATATTAAATAGAGAATTTCCCTGGTGGTCCAGTGGCTAAGACTCCGCTCTCCCGGTGCAGGGGGCCCAGGTTCGATCCCTGGTCGGGAAACTAGATCTGTCTTGCTGCAACTAAAGGAGTCCGCATGCCGCAACTAAAGATCCCGCATGCTGCATAGAAGATCCCATGTGCCGCAACTAAGACCTGGCGCAGCCAAATAAATATTAAAAATAAATAAATAGAGAAATAAATATTAAGTACAGTGTCTATTCACATAGGAAGCACCAAAAACATTTTGCTGTGTCACTACTATTGTTTTTTACCTAAGTGAAACATTTCTGAGACCTTCTCATTTATTCCAAAATTAATTTCCTTAGACTCTAAGTTAAAAGTAAAGAAGAATTAATCTTAAATTGCCTTTATTTTTTGTTTTTTTTAAAGATTTTTTTTTTTGATGTGGACCATATTTAAAGTCTTTATTGAATTTGTTACAATATTGCTTCTGTTTTTTGTTTTGATTTTTTGGCCATGAAGCATGTTGGATCTTAGCTCCCTGACCAGGGACTGAACCCGCACCCCCTGCATTGGAAGGTGAAGTCTTAACCACTGGACTGCCAGGGAAGTCCCTTAAATTGCCTTTAGAGAGAAGTGTTTTTTTGGTTTTGTTTTTTAAATTATCCCTAGGCAGGAAGTTCCTTTAATTTTATGAGAAAAGATATTTATTTTTCCTTTTAATTTGCATGTCTGTCATCAGATTTCATGCCAACATTATTTGTGTTAGCTATTTAAGGATCCTTTTAAAAAAATCACTAACGGTTTTGTATTTTCCTAAGATGTTTTATAGATAGTTTTACAAAAAGAAATGAGTCAAAAAGTAATCTATGATGTTGGCACCATTAAGAATTAAAATTATTTCTATGAAATTGAACTGTTTGACTCATTTATAAACATTTATTCAACACTACTATGTATTAGGCTTTTTCTGAGCAACAGGGTTATAGTGATAAATAACACTAAATTCCCGCTCTCATTGACCTTTCATCCAGGAGTGTAAATAGCTTTGTAATTTATTTATATGCTAGCAGTGATAGTGAAATATTTATTGAATGTGCACAGCGTGCTAGATATCATACATGAACTGGGGTACAGTGATGAATAAGGTAGATCTATGAAATACATGTTGCATTCAGCGTTCTAGGAATTAACTTTGCTTACCCTTAAAAGTGTATTTTGCAAAATGAGATGTTTGGATGACAGTAAGTATGGTGATCTTCTTAGTCTTCATCTTCACTTTCTGGATCTACACAAGCCTGTGAATTTATTGCCCCTTGATGTTACACACACACACACACGCACGCACATTTTGGGTTTTATAGCTTGTTAGATTTCCCAAGTTGTATTGTTTGCCTTGAATTGTACTTCTCGTGTCTTTACTTTTTCGGTGAAGTTAGAGAGTTAAGTAGGATTTTAATTGTTTTTAAAAAAAATTAAAGCCATGTAATGATTGTGACATTTAAATGTTTTCCTTCTCCCCCTTCCTTATTTTTGTGGTGGTAGGTCATTCCTAGTGCACATAACAAGGCCAAAAAAATCACTAATAACCAGGACCAAGACACCCAAGAAGGAAAAGAAAAGGTAACCTAACCTCGCAAGCTTTTAAAAAATGTTTTTGGTTTCTTTTTGCATATCTGAGCTGCAATTAATAAGTGTTTTTTTGATGAATATCAGGGTAGAAGTACTGTAGTTATAATATTTCCCTTCTGTGAACATGACTGATTCTGGCCTGGATGAAGGCCTAGTGGAGTATAGGTGTAAAAATGTCATGACGCACCAATCAGCCATCATCATCGTTCTCTGTCTTTCCTGTTCAGCTGGGCTGGTTGTCTGTCCATTCCCAGAAAGTTTCTCGGACTTTGATCTTGCTGCTCCCTCAGCCTGGAAGTCCATTTTCCACATTGCTCTTCCTTTTCATTCTCGAAGGAGCAGGTCAAAGGTCATCTCTCCTGAGAAAACCTTTCTTACTGTCAATGAGAGTTAATCCTCCACTCCTGTTTCCCCACCTCTATTCTAGTAGAATTAGTTGATATAAAATTTATGTTAGGATATGGTGTCAGGTAGGATGGCTTTTCATTTTTCCCCATAAAGATAAATAATTATCTCACTCTTTTAAATAGGCCCTCCTTTGCACCACAACCTCTGTCATATCTCAGGTTATCAGGGGAAGATTGTTTCTGAGCTTTCTCTTTGTTCCATTTGTTTATCCTGGCACAAATACTGCCCTACCTAAATTATTAAAGCCTAATAATAAATCTTGTTTTCTAGTAGAGCAATCTCCTTTACATATTTCTGTTTTCTTTAGAAGTGTATTACCTATTTGTGTCCTTTTTCTTTTCCATATATATTTTGTAATTAGCTTGTCAAATTCTACCAAAAAATCTCTTTGGCAATTTTGATTGGAGTTGTGTCAGATCTATAAACTGTAAAGAATTTACATCTTTATGATATTGAGCCTTCTTAACCATTAACCTGGTATGTCTTTCTATTTATTAAATTCCTCTTTTATTTCTTACAATTAATTGTTATCATTTTCTTCAGAAAGGCATTGTAAATCTTTGGTTTATTCCTAGAAATCCTTATATTTTGTGTTGCTTTTAAATATTTTTAAATCGCATTTTCTGTTGCTAGTATGTAGATATGAAATTGAGTTTTATATATTTTGTGACATCTTATAACATTATTCTCTTATTCTTTTATAAAATAATCCGGTTCAGGACACTGGGAAAACCAAAATGCTGAAATAAAAAAGTTAAAATCTCTCATAAACCCACCACCTAAAGTTAAACTTATTAAATATTTTATGTAGAAGCTTTTAGTGTCTTGATGTATGCTTTTAGTGTCTTGGTGTATGTACTTCACACACATATATATATATATATACACACATATATATATGTATATATATATGATTTTTAATAAGAATATGAATCCCAAATTCTAGTACTATGTCTGTAGATTTTCATTTCTGTATTTTCTATATGGATAATAATAACCACTTTGGATAAAAGCAGTTTTCTTCTTCCCTTTCCAGTATTTTTTCCCTTGTTTTATTATATCTGCTAAGACCTCTGTGGTGTTTAATGGAAGTAATAAGAGCTAACATTCTTATTGTGTTACCTCCTGATAGTTAAGAAATTGCTTTCAATATTTAACCATTGAATATGGTGTGTGCTGTAAGATTTTGTAGATTATCCTTTGGTTACGGAAGTATTCCCTTTCATTCTTATTTTGCTAAGAATTTTTATCATGAATGGCATTGACATTGAATTTTATCAAATGAATTATCTACATTCACTGAAATAATTTGTATGTGATTTTTTTTCTCTTTGAATTCCTTAATGTGGTGAATTATATTAATAGATTCTGTAATGCTAAACCAATCTTAAATTAATTTGGTCATGATCTATTTTGCCTGTTTGCTAGTATTATTTCTTCTAGAATTTTTACATCTGTGATTTTGAACGAGTTTGGCCTGTAATTTTCCATTTATGTACTATTCTGTCTGGTTTTGGTTATAGAAGACTACTAAAATGAATAGTAGGAGTACTTCTTCTTTTCAGTTCTCTGAGAGTTTGTGTAAAATAGTAATTATCCATGCCTTAAATGTTTGGTCAGATTAGCTTATGAAGCCATCAAGGGCCTGTGTTATTGAGCTATTCAGATTTTCTGTTCCTTTTAGAGTCCGTTTTGATTACTGACTCTTTTCTAGGAATATTGATGTCACCTAATTTTTGCATTTGTTGGTATAAAGTTGTTTATTCTCTTAACGTGTATTATCTGTGTTCTCTTCAAAGTAGTTCTTTTTCATTATGAATATAGTTTATTTTTTATTAATCTTGAAAGTAATTTTTCATTTAATTCCTCATTTTGAAGAATTAAGTTTTCAGTTGTTAATCTTCTCTGTTTTATCTTTATTCTGCTTAGTTAATTTTGTTCTCATTTTTATGTTGTCTTATTTGGGTTTATTTCCTTCCCCCCACCTAATAATCTTTAGATAGTTGTAGAATTTATTAATTTTTAACCATTCTTTTTTTCTAAAATAGTCATTTCAGACCATAAATTTCCTTTTAAGGTCCTCTATTTCTAGATCCCAAGATATTAAGTTTGTTTAGTACTAAGTTGTTTTTTTTTTAATCTTCCAGATGATGTATTTTTTACCCAGGTTTATTTTAAAATGTATTTTTAATTTCCCTACAAGTATGTTTAAAAATTTATTGCTGTTTTTTCCTAACATATTTCAGTTATAACCAGAGATTTGTTTTATATAATATCTTTTATATTGGTTGAGACATTTTTATGGCCTAGCACATAGTTATTGTAAATGTATAATTGTGATTTAAAAGAATAACTATTATCTAGTTATTGGTTACAGGTTTTTATACAAAGTTATTAGGGCAAACTAATTAACCGAGTTATTCAGATATTCTATATTCGTAATGATTTTTTTGGTCAGAGTAACTTAACAGTCTTCCATTTTGATGGTTAAATTAATCATCTTGTAGTTTTTCAGTTGTTATTTTACATTTTTTTCATGTAGTTTTTCATTTGTTATTTTACATTTTTTTTCAAGTTAATTTATTAGGTGTCTACAAGTTAAAAAATTTTATATCCTCATAAGGATATAATCTTTTTATTAATATGTGGCATTATTAAGAAATGCCTTAATATCTGTTTCATCCAATATCTCTGAAACTAGGCCAGCTTTCTTTTCGTATTTGCCTGGTATTTTGTCTTGGATATTTTTGAGCCACACACGGAATGAATTTAGGTCTCCCGTCTAGTGAGTCTGGGCTTATAATGAATTCTCAGGGGACACCTTTTTTCTTTTCTTTCTTTTCTTTTTTTTGGTTTTCTTCCATCTCAAGCTAAGGCCAAGGCCAGGAAATATTCCTACTGTCTTCTACAATCAAGATTTTGGTTTGTTTGATTTGTTTATTTGCTTTTAACTTCACCCGTTGCAGGTTTCACCCCATTAAAGAAAAAAAAAAAAGCTGTGACTGAATTGAACACCTGGGAACACTTTATTTACAGAAATGTGCATGGAGGCCAATCAAGACCCCTTGAAGATTTGGGAGAGGGTTCTTGAAAAGGATTGAATTGGTTACCAAATTATAGAACTGTCGGTTTTATCCTGGTTGGCCACCTTCTTTGAGTTCAGATCTTAATCACAAACATTATATTCAGATTAACAGTAGCATACCACTGGGTGTTCAGGATTCTGTGGTTTGATTTTGGCAACCGCTAATAAACATAGACAATATGTAGATTCTAATAATGACCATGCTTATTGTTTGCAGAAGTGTTAGTTATGTACAGATTGCAAATCATTACTTGCAGAATACTTCAACCTTTTGGAGGTACAGGCTTTATTTGTAGGAATTGGGGTTTAGGAGGGTGATATCTTTAGCCCTACTTCCCACCTTGTTTGACCTCAAATAGAAACTATGGACTAATTAAATTCCTAGCTTTTACTAGATAAAAATGAGTAGATACTGCATGATTATATTTATATAAATGTCTAGAAAATACAACCTGTAGCGACAAAAAGGAGATCAGTGGTTCAGGAGAACAGGGTGCCAGGGGAAGGGGTGGGAAAGAGGGTGATTAAAAAGAGTCACGAAGAAACTTTTGGGTGTGATGGTTATATGTTCATTGTATTGACTGTGGTAGTGGATTCTAATTGTATACTTTAAAATCTGTGCGATTTTTTTATGTCAGTTATACTTCAATATACTGCAGTGAAGCTATTAAAGGCAAACAAAAATTCCCTGTTTTTCTGGAGCTTGCATTTTAGTAGGGCAAAGCAAACAATATAGAATTCAGTGACTGCTAACTTTAAAGCAATCTGGGGACAAGACCTGAAGACCCACAAAATATGGCATATGAAAGGGACTGGAATATAAGCTCCATGAGGGCAGTGAGATAATCTATTTCATAATTACTCTATCCGCATTGCCCAGAACACTACTGGGCACCTAATAGGCACACAATACATATTTAATGAATGAATAAAGAATCCTAAAAACAGAACAAAACAAAATCTCTGGCTTTAGGTCACTAGGGATTGGCACATGCCCTCTGAGGATTTACCTTCTGATTTGGAATTTATGGTTGTTTCTGCCCTTAGTTACAGAAACGTATTTTTGAATTTTTATCTGTTTTTTTTAAAGAAGGGTTTCTCAGAATATTTAGTCTGTCCTATTATTGGAACTGTGTTGATTCATATGTTGATTCAAATATCTGAACATTCATCAAATGTTTATTGGAAACCTATAGTGTGCCAGTTACTATGCTACAGTCAGTGGATATAACATCAAAAAGGAAACAGACAATGGATCAGTCTGTGGGGACACAGACAATAAACACACAGATGAACAAACTGGTTACTAATTTAATTACTTCGGGGAATAAGGTAATTTGATTAAGGAATATTCCGCATAAGATTTCAAGAAGAAAAAGATAAATGTATGATTCTTATCAACTTTGACCTGTTCCATTAAACCAAATTGAATTTCCATACATAGCAAGGATATTTGCATTCAAATTTTAAAAATCCAGTAAGAACCTGGTAATACCAAAAGTCAGTGTAAGTCTATCCAGCTGAGTTCCTTGGTATAGAGAAGAACTAATCACTAAGTTGACATGGCAATAGTTAACATTGCAACCATAAACCCCAAATCAGAAGGTCAAGTAGAGCACAGGAAAGTGGCACTTGCCCAGAGAGCATGTGCCAATCCCTGGTGACCTAAAGCCAGAGGTGTTTGTTTTGTTTTTAGGATTCTTTATTCATTCAGTAAATATGTATCGTGTGTCTGTTAGGTTCCAGGCAGTGTTCTGGGTCTCACAGGTAGATGATACTTAACCAAGTAAGTGAATTCTTTGGAGAATTCAGAGGTGATTACTGCCCCCAAAGCACTCGCACTTGTGAGTTAATTGATCATACCAGAATCTACATCTCCATTACAGGATGATGTTTCAGTGATTACAGGATGTACTTTACTATATTATTCTTCTCTGGAATTCTATCTTGTGCACCAAGCATTATTCTACATCCTGGAATGACAGAGCACCTTCACTCCAAGAGGTGCATAGATGAATGTGACATATAGTGAAATAAACAGAAGTATAATTGGTATGACAGAAATATGCCCAGGGTGCTAGGGGAGAACAGGCAGGGAGACTTTCCCAAAGTAGGGAGGTCAGGTGATGACTAAACTATTTCTTTAACAATTATTATTGATAGAAGTAATTCCTTTTATGCATTTTTTTCCATCAGTGATATTCCATATTGTGCTAGTCTTTAGAACTGGCTGATAATACTCAGGTTAATGTGCAAACATTTGTGATACACACACACACACACACACAAACATGCACAGCAAGTAGACATGTGGGCATCATGCAACATTAGTATAAATATTTTTATTGTCTTATATATTTTTGTTTTATATTCCACACCAATAAGATCAAGGAGATCAGGAAGAAGGTATAGGTGTTTCCAATGAAAATTACCAAATCTCTTTGACTTTGTGAATGTAGATTCTTATATAAAAATGCTTCTGAGTTAGTGGTTTCTGTGAAAAGAGATTTTATTTAAAGGCCGGCACATCTAAAGTAATATAAGTTATAGTTTCACTATTTTCTGGAAAACTCTGGGAATATTAGATTTAAATAATGCTTATTAGTCTCTATAACCAATCAGAAAGAGATTCTTTAAAACAGGGGTCCCCAACCCCTGGGCCGCAGACCGCTACCGGTCCTCAGCCTGTTAGGAACCAGGCCACGTAGCAGGAGGTGAGTGGTGGGCAAGTGAGCGAAGTTTCATCTGCTGCTCTCTATCACTCCCCATTGCTCGCATTACCGCCTGAACTATTCCCCGCGGCCCCCCGCCACGCCCCCCCCCCCGCAGTCTGTGAAAAAATTGTCTTCCACGAAACCGGTCCCTGGTGCCAAAAAGGTTGGGACCGCTGCTTTAAGAGACTAAGTTTTTAATACCCCCTGAAGGTAGGAAAATATTTCATGCTCACCATGAGGTAGGAGCTTTTCTCCATTTCAGATACACAGAACACTTTCGGCTTCCATCCTACAACTTTAGCCATATGTCAAATGTAGACACAGAAATGCAAAAACTCTGGTCTGTGTGACAAAAAGCTGTTCTTTCCAATGGAACCAAGACATGTTCTTGTACAAAAGCACAACCAGGCAAACAGAAAGACTAATAAATAAATATGTTTGCTGTTGTCTTTCAATCAAGAGAGAATAGGTGCTTATAGAACAATATATAATAGGTCCTCATCATCCCAACAAATATTAATTGCCAGATCATAAAGCCAAACTTCATTGGTCGCTTCTACTAATGGTGAATAACTTACAGCCAAAGTACAAATCAGAACCAAATTTAGCTTAGTATCAGAAACAAAAACAAAGAATAGGAAATTAAAAAATGGAGAAACAGTCAAAAAGGCAAAGTTCTGTTGCCTCTGGGGATTTACTGTCGGAACCAGGAAATCATGTGTATGAGTTTAAACAGCTCATGGATTGTGTATCTCAGACATCACAGTTTCATTGGTTCTGGAAGGTGAGTCTACCAAGACTGACAAGTATAATGTAAGAAAAAATAAAAACATGCTCTGTGAAATTGTGCAGAATGTGCAGGTGCCAGGTGTTTATTTAAATCACTAACAAAAGAACCAATAAGGTGGTTAGCCTAGTTCAGAGAGAATTGGAGAGAGTATTTATAATTGCTGAAAGAAAGAATGTTTAAGTAAGATTCAAATTTAGATGCAAAACTGGTTAACATCTTACAGGGCAATGCAACTGTAATAATTTGCTAAAATAATGTACATTTCTACCAGACAAAGCTAACATGCGGTGCTCTTGAACAAGAACGATTTATGTCATTGTCATTTTTCTAAAAGTTAGTATGTCGGGGAACCTAAACAACATGAGCGACAACCAGTTATTTACTCGTTCAGCAGATAGTTAAGAGCACTCTTCTCAGAGCTGAGGATGCCATACGGTCTCTGTTGTTCTCTGCCCTCATGGAGGTGCTGTTCATCTGGCCCTCCCTGTGCATACCCTGCTCCAGCCTTTGTTGCCACAGGGAGAGCCTGGACCTGCCTACACCCTTCTCCCATGTCTGGTAGAAAGATGCCCGGGTATCTGGCAACCCAAATTCATACCATAGGGGGCCCAGAATATGCTTATCCTACATTTTTTCTGAGGGTGTTGGTAGAAGTTAAATAAATCAGTTGCATAAAAATTTTCCCTGAAATATATTTTTTAAAGTGCTATTAAAGAGAATTTGTATCTCTTAATACTATTTTAAAAGCTGGCTGTCCTTGTTCTGAGCATTGTCTTTCACTTAGAATGACCTGGTTCTGAGGAAAAGATTTGCTGAAAATTCGTTTGCCTTTATTATTCTTCATTTAACTCACTTTTAAGTTTTTTCAAACAGGAGTTAAAGAGACACCATGATCACATTTCTGAATTCCTTTGTTGCTTAACAAGTACTTTGTATTTGGCATCTTCTCTTCCTTCATCACTCTTGCATTTTATTGAATTTTGGATTTTCTATAAATGTACAAAGTACTGTTTTGGTTAGACATTATCTTAAATAAATTTGGGTGTGTGTTTTTCTTTATGGATCGCAAATAGTGTTTTCTGTTTTGGAGGAATTTATTACATGCCTGCTTTCTGTAATGGACCAGTCATTGCCCATTTACTGAAGCGTATCCTGCCATTAGTGGCTTTGTCCTATAAAGCATAATTGATTGTACTTTATTGAAATCCTGTAGCAAAGCAAATCTTAATCAGGTTATTTTGGCCTTTGTGGAGTGCTTGTGTGTATCGGCTCTCATTCTTTCCAGCAGCTTGGATCTCTCCATAGTTTGGCATGTTTTATTTTTCCCAGCGTTCAAGAAAATGTCAACATTCTGTGAAGGTAATCTGATCATAAAGTCTACTTTAATTAACCCTTTTTGAACCAAATATTGATGTGCTGTATCGTTTGGTGTGTAAATTTAAAGAATACTTATACAGAAATACAAAAAGTATTCATCATAAAGCTTTCTTTTTCTTTTTTAAAACATTAAAATGTGTGTTGACTCTTTGTAAATTGTAGATGAATACCTCTTTGGTTAGAAAATCTTGGTATTTCAAGTAGTTTTTAAAGAATGAAATCTGTACCTTCTACAATTGAATAAGAAGTTTAAATAATTGTAGGATTAACACATTGGGTAGTTTTTACATTTAGACTGATTTTTGAAATGTTTTTCATTTGAGTTATTTGGTCAGAAACAAAGAAAACTAAGCCTCAACAGTGTAAAGAAAGTACATATAATTGACTTTCTCACTGGAGAAAGGAATTCATTCTTCTGGGTAGGTTAACAGTCTTAAAAACTGTGCTTTTGAATTCCTGTTTTCTGCATTGGTGTGTTTACATCACAGAGTCACTTTTACATAATAACATAAACATAAGAGAATGAATTGTATTTATTTTACAATCCTAGTGATGTGATGGAAGTTGGATAGAGTCAAAATATTTACAGATTATTTTTTTATCCTGTTTGTCATTGAGGAAGAGGTTATACAAAGACAATTAACCCTTCTCTCAAATTTTGCATCTTCAGAGGCGAGGAACTGCTCCACCTCCAATGAAACTGCCGCCTCCTTATAAAGCTCCATCTGATGATAGTGATGAAACTGAAGAAGAATATGCATTTACCAACAGTGAGTTCCTTTTCATTATTTGGGGTGGATGCAGAATTTATTAAAGTATGCTTTAATGATTGTTGTAAATTGTCAGATACAGTGGTATAACTTCTTAGAAAATGTGCATGGACATATCTTGCTGAAAAAGAAAGTTTACATCTCCAAAACTTCTGTGACTTTATTTTCCTAAGTTTTTGTCTTTGACACTAATATAACAGAGTGAGGATCAAAGGCAGCTGGGTGGTAAACTTTTATCTACATTCCCTCCTAGTCTTACTATTTGGTTATGATTACACAAATGCTAAGAAGTCCTTGAAATTGGAGTTTCATGCATAATAATCAGAGTTTTAGGTTTTAGGTTTTAGGCCTTGATTACGTGCCCTACTCAAATGGATGGTGATATTGCCAGTGCAAAATTACAGAGGGCCAACGAAGTCATAATTTTTCCTTTAGACGTCATTTCATGACGTCCTTTTGCATTAGTTGTATCAAATATACATTCACACATATATTTAATGAAGGCTTTATTTAAAAGAATTTACATATCTTTTATGTATGTAAAGTATATGTAGTTTAGATCTGATTGCTGTTGTGTATGGAATTTATTTTGGGGGTGATGAAAATGTTCTAAAATTAGATTGTGATGATGGTTGCACAATTTGTGACTATACTGAAACCTACAGGATTATACATTTGAATGGGTGAATTTCATGGGTTTTTTTGAAATTTACATATTTTAAACTAATATTTTTCCTTCTATTATATAGAAAAGGAGTTTGATACAGAAATTGAAAGAGTTAAAATTCTGGCTCCAGTACTTCCTAGTGTGTGACCTTAAGCATGCCCTCTTCTATGAAAATAATGGTACCTACTTCAAAGGGGTTGTGATGAAGATTAAAATAAGGCGATAAGGACTTTAGCCTGGCGTATTGTGAATCTTCAACAAGTATTATAAAGTTGACTATAATCTTATATTTTCTAAATATAATAATATATAAATGAAATATAAAAATAAATATAACTATATAACAATTAAGTTGACTTTATAAAAACTTGGTTTGTACTTTGTGATTTTACAGAACGCTTTCTCATGCATTTTCATTTATTCAACAATCTCTGTTGAAAACCAACTGCTTTTCACTAACAGTGCTAAGTGAGTCTTCTGTGAGATAAATGAAACATAGCTCCTTTTTTTCTCTGTGGGGTCACCAGCCTGGAAGGGAGGATACAAAGGCATGGAAACAAAATTTCATAAAGGTACTGCAGTGTCTTGGTTCTCAACCTCTTTGGAAGAGCAACACATGATAGATACGATTGATATATGTGTGCGTTTGTGTAATGTAATCCCTTGTTTTGATATAGTTATTAGGGTAGCTGCAGCAGAGTGGAGATGGCTTGTTGATTATTCATAATTTCTGGGATACTAGAATGCCCATATTTGCATGGTGGTTAGGAAACCTCGTTTAAGCATGTGACTAAGATTACATTCTAATCCTAGCTCTACCACTTAGTTGTGAATTCATAGACAAGTTTCTTAACCTCTTCATGGCTCACACTTTCCTATCGATATGGAGGAGAGGGGATGTCTTATAATAATCTGCCTCACAGGATTGCTATGAGCATTAGAGGAAAAAGCATTTAAAGAACTTAGTATAAGGATTGTGATACCTAGTAAACACTCTGGTTTACCATGTGCCAGGTCTTCATATGTGTTAATAACTCTATCAAATAACTCTATCAACATAGTAACTTTGTGAGGTTTCTAAATGTACAAATAAAGAAACAGGCTCAGAGAAATTAAGGAATATGTCAAAAATTACACAGCTAATAAATAGTGGACATGGAGTTTAAATCCAGGCACTCTGACTCCAGAGCTGGTACTGTCTATCATCTACTCTTCCCATTACTTAAAACATTACTATCCCAGCAATAGGAACAGAGTGACTTGGGGTTATCTAGTGAATATCACGTTGATACCATTAGATAGGCAGAGAAGTTCCCCAGAGTTCCAAGACCATGTGTACATGTGTGTTCACAGCACATATTCACAGAGTTAGAGGGGTTCAGGAAGGGCAGTGATTTACACTGAAAGCTGATACAGTAAGTCTCCTACATACAAATGAGTTCCATTCTGAGAGCACATTCGTAAGTCCAATTTGTTCGTAAGTCCAACAAAGTTAGCCTAGGCACCCAACTAACACAATCAGCTTATATAGTACTGTACTATAATAGGTTTATAATACTTTTCACACAAATAATATGTAAAAAACAAACACAAAAAATAAACATTTTTAATCTTACAGTACAGTACCTTGAAGAGTACAGTAGTATGGTACAACAGCTGGCATACAGGGGCTGGCATCGAGTAAATAGGCAAGGAGAGTTACTGACTGGAGGAGGGAGAGGAGGTGGGAGATGGTAGAGCTGAAGGATCATCAGCCGTAGGAGATGGAGGGCAAGCTGCAGTTTCACTCACGCATGATGTTGATGGCACAGGTTCTGGTTCCTTGCTGGATTCAATTCTATCTAACCTCTTGAAAAAACATCCAGTGATGTCTGGGTAGTAAGTCTTTTTTTCTCGTCATAGATGACACAGTAGCACTGGATTGCATTCTGAACGGCTGCTGCAGCCTTCGTGTACCATTCTACATTCGGGTCCTGTGCCTCAAAAATTAACACTGCCTCCTCCAATAAAGAAAATCCCCTTGCCACTTCCTGCGTCATGAATCTCTTTGGTTCTTCAGTTACTTCTTCCTCTTGTCTCTCTTCATCCTTCTCTGGGCCTCCAATTCCACCAGGTCTTCATTAGTAAACTCCTTGTGTTTCACAGCAAGGAATTCAGAGAAGTTGTCCTCTTACAGATCTAGTTTGAAATACAGATACTGTACTACTGTACTCTATACAGTACCTTTCAGTAAAGTACACAAAAGCACAACCACTTGTGGAGGATGCATACATAACACACGTGAACTAACTTACGTGATTGGACGTGCAAATGCATGTTCACATCTTTGAAAGCTGGCAACTTGAAGGTTCGTATGTAGGGGACTTACTGTATAGACTTCTAGTATCAAATTCATCTCCTAACTATGACATTTCACAAATTCTCCAGCAAATTTGGGCTGTGAATATGACTTTCCATTCATTTTGCTCCCCATTTTTTCCCTTCCCATTGAATTTTCTTTTAACCTTCTGCAGAAGGGTTTGAACCGTATGGAGCTATGAGATGGTTCACATTTAAAATGTAGATGAACCTAAAGCCTCTAGCTTTCCTGTATTTCTCTTGATATGGATCTGGTGAATTTTTCTTTGCTTCTCAACTCTTATTAAATGAACACTCCTCATCTTTCCAAAACTAAAAGCACATTGGTTCACTGTTTTATCAGATTCTTATTGTCCCAAAACTAAGCATTTCTTTTTACAGTGGTGAAAGTATGATTATGTAACTTTCCCATGGTCCAGGACTAGGAGGTGGAAGGCTGGAATCCAACCCGTAGGCCTACCAGGAAGTGATGATTATATTAGAGAGATCACCGACGTGAGATACTCATGATTCTAAAGTGTAGTTTAATCTAACTTAGGTGAGCTTTGGTAAGTTACTCATTTACAAAGTTCATCTGGTCAAGAAATACTTATTGAGTGGGTATTTTAGGTGGGCAGACACTGTTTTAAGTGTTGGGAACACAGCAGTGAGCAAGATCTCTCATTAACTTATATTCTAGAGGGGGAGAAAGCTTATAAACAATAAGATAGTTTAAATATTGATAAGTACTGTAAATAACTAAATAAAACAAGGTAGTGTGAGAATAAGTCCCTTGGAGTCCCTCCTTGGAGGAGGCAACATTAAGTGGAATGGGTAAGGAAGGCCAAGCAAGGTAGGACCCAAATGACAAGAAGGAACAAAAGAGCTGACTTTTTAGTCATCATATCGATCAGATTTTTTTTCAGACTGTGATCCACAGTAAAATAACATATATTTCATTTAACAACCGAATATAGATGTGCACGTACACACAGACACACACACTAACATGCATATATAATTGAAACAAAAGTTTCATGAAATATAACTTACCTTTATAACATATGAAGAATTTATTCTTTTTCTATACTATTGTTATTTTTTTGGCTGCACCACGTGTCTTGTCGGATCTTAGTTCCCTGACCAGGGATTGAACCTGGGCCCACGGCATTGAAAGCACCGAGTCCTAACCACTGGACCACCAGGGAATTCCCTCTGTACTGTTTTATTTCACTTTTTAAAATGCTGTTTGCAACTCGTTTTTTCTCTTGATCGACTAATGAGTCGCAACCTGCAGTATGAAAACCACAAATTTGTGGTTTTCAAACTTCAGTGTACATCAGAAGCACCTGTTGAGCTTGTTCAAACACTAATTGCTGACCCCTACCCCCAGTTTCTAATTTCTTACATCTGGGAGCACCCAGTAATTTGCATTTCTAGATGATGCTGATACTTCTGATTCAGGGCCGACATTCTGAAAACTGCTGATCTGGATGGTATTAAACTCACGGGAGCAGGTGAGGTAGAGAAGTGTGTATAGACAGCAGCAAGAAGGGAACCCAGCACATGCCTAGCATAAGAGCATCCTAGCGTAAGAACACTCTGAGGAGATTGTAGGATTAAGTAGTTTAAAAGAATGTGTTTCAAGAAAGGTTCTGTCACTGAACCTCAGTGGTCAACTGTGGAATGATTCTGAGAGGCTGAGGAGGTTGGAGACAGAATAGTAACCGTTGAACTTAGCAACATGGGGTTACGGAGGAAGAACAGAAAGAGGATACTTGGTAAAATAACCAAGGGATTTATTGTTCAGATTGTTGTGAGAATTCAGTGTTACAGCCAACACAGGCATGCCTCCTTTTATTGTGATTCGCTTGATTGCCCTTCACAAATGATTGTGTCTCTTACTAATTGGTTTGTGGCAACCCTGCATTGTCAGATGATAGTTAGCATTTTTTAGCAATAAAGTGTTTTTTAATTAAAGTATGTACATTGCTTTGTAGACATAATGGTATTGCTTACTTCGTAGATTGCACTGTAGTGTAAACATAAGTTTTATATGCATTGGGAAACCAAAAAATTGGTGTGACTCACTTTATTGCGGTGATCTGCAACCTAACACGCAACATCTCCCAGGTATACCCGTATAGAGAGGGTGTTACATAACAGGCATTTATATTATAGGTCACTCATCTTGCATAGTTAAACATATGACATTCTAGTGCCTAATTTCCATAAGAAGTCTTACAACCATCTTAATAATGAAAATTTCTTGAACTTTAATTAAGAATTATGAAACAGTTAAAAATTAAGAAACAATATCCACATAAATGCTGAGCTGTTGACCAAACTACTATTATCAGACCTGCAGGATTTGTCAAAGGGAGGTATCAGTGGTGCAGAACTTTTTACTTTATGGTATAGTCTTTAATACCTAAATTTAAAGCTCGATTGCCCTGTCAGAGGTTTAAGATCATTGAGTGCATGAAATGATCACTTAGTTCACTATCACATGGTGACTTTCTAATCTTTGTTTCTGGCCTTAAACTCACTCTGATATCCTGACCCAAATTTTCAATTGGCTGTTGGAAAGATGCCGTATCTTTATTTTCGTTCTTTCTGATAATGGATCAACAAATGTAGATGAATCTTCTTTCCCAATCTCTTCTCATATTTGTAGTTTCCTTTGTATTTTTTTAAAATTAATTAATTTATTTATTTATGGCTGTGTTGGGTCTTCGTTTCTGTGCGAGGGCTTTCTCCAGTTGTGGCAAGCGGGGGCCACTCTTCATTGCGGTGCGCGGGCCTTTCACTATCGCGGCCTCTCTTGTTGCAGAGCACAGGCTCCAGACGCGCAGGCTCAGTAATTGTGGCTCACGGGCCTAGCTGCTCTGCGGCATGTGGGATCCTCCCAGACCAGGGCTCGAACCTGTGTCCCCTGCATTGGCAGGCAGTTTCTCAACCACTGCGCCACCAGGGAAGCCCTCCTTTGTATTTTTATTACCACAATTTTATTAACTATATGGTAGTAGCCACAGTTTATTGAATACCTACTATGTACCATAAATTCTCCCCAGCTCTTTAAGTGCATTCTCAGAAGAGCTTTTGAAAGGAGATAATATCTCTTCTGCTGATTTCAGCTTCATGTCGCATTATTTGGAAAACCTTGCCTGACTCCTTCTTCTAATAGTTATTCCTGTATTTTTCTTTCATCGTATTAACAAAATGTAATTATTTATATACTTATTAGATTAATCTGTCTCCCCCACCAAATCTCTAAGCTCCATGAGGCTAGTTACCCTCTGTTTTGGCCTGGCACATTATAGAAATTCAGTATTTGGGGCAAATTAATGAAAGAAGGTATGTGACTCACGTAGTTACATGAGGGTGCACTGAAAACCCAGGTGTGCTCCTGGTGCCTCGGAGGTACCCTTTCTCCTGAACTGTACCATCGCAGTTTCAGAGCATTCTGTCCAGAACAGCTTGACATCTCTTTCTCAATATGCCACCCATTACTTTATCTAAAAGTTTTGATCCCCAGGGGGATTTGCCACAGTCTCCAGAAAGTCCTGCTTTGTTCACCTTCGATCCCAGAAGTTAAATGCTTTTATATCACTTGGGTGATTCTATCCTGTTGGCGTTCACTCTTTCAATTATGGTTTTAAACTGCAGGGAGCAGAAGGTTTGGAATGACTTTCTGTGACGTAAGAGAGTGAAGCAATGAGAGTCATACAATAGACATGTCTCTTGATGTCAATTAAGTCCTAGGAATTCAGAATATAATTGACTTGTTTGACACCTGGCTTTTTAGTGCTGTAACAGAGATGTGAATAGAACTTCATGTGGATAGTCTCTTAAAGCCCTTTCTTTATCCTTTAATTTCAGAATAGCATACTCTCCTGAGGTATTTTGTTTTCCCACCTTTTTTTTTTTTTTTTTCCACCTCAATAAGGGTCTGGTTTAATTATGACAGTGATACATCTTTATGGCATTTTGCTCAGATTCCTCACTCCCCCCAGTTATATGTCATAATGTAATATTTGGTATAAGGAATATATTTGGGTTATGAAGCATAATAAAATTAGCCCATGAACCACACCATGCAAGTAAAAATTAGATTACAGATACCTTGCATCTTTGTGTTTTACTTTAATTCTTATTGTTTTTATTTCAGTTGTTTTTAAGGATAGGATACTAGCTAAGACCTTCTGAAATGTGATTTATTAGCAAATCACTCAGAGTCACACTATGTGTAAGTTTAGAGCTTTTTAAAAAACAACAACTTTATTGAGATATAATCCACATTACCATACATCTACTTAAAGTGTCCAATTCAGTAGCTTTTAGAATATTTAGAGTTGTTTAACCATCACCACTATCAACCACCCCCCAAACCCTGCTCATTGAACGTCACTCTTCTTTACCATATTTATTCAAAAATTCCTTACATTCATGTATAAAATACACACACACACATATTTTAATTTTTTAAAAAGACTTCATAAATAGTCTTCAAGTGTTCCCATGGAGTGGTCTGGGGAACCTGTCCCAAACCTCTCTTCCTCTTACAAAAAACGCCCCCAAAACTGCATTTAAATTTGGAAGAAGACAAAGATGCCTGCTAGTCCCACTGTCCTCAAGAATCTAGCAGTGCAGTAAGATCACCTCCTCTTCCCAGCTCAAAAAGCAAACAAACAAACAAAAAACAAAACCAGAAAGAGAAAAAAAATATTATTCACAGATAATACAGTTGTCAATCTCAAAAATTCAAAACCTAAAATAATCTTTTAGCAAGAGTAAGTCAGGCTATATATTAATTGCACATATGAAAAAAAATCTTCTAATCAGTATTATCTACTTAGAAAATATGATAGAAATTTCCTAATAGAAATAACAGAGAAACTTTTTAAAAACCCAGTAATAATACAATTAGAAATGCAAATCATGGCAATGACCCATAACTTCTGAGTCATTTACTGTTTGGCAATGTGATGAAAGCTATAAACCTACTCTCAAGAAATATGTATGCAGATACACAGAAATATTGTCACCCACAACCCCTCCCCCCCCCCAGTTTTAAATAGGCATCATTCTGCCTATTTAGTGGAAGTCCTGAAGCCCGTTTAAGGTAATTCGAATCTAAATCCTAAGAGTATATAGGCATTTTTTTAAAATATGAGAATTTCATTGAACATTGATTTGGAGATGAAATGCTAGGCAATTTTGGAAAAGAAAAATATTGAGAGGAGGGGGACACATACTTCCCTAGTATATGAATATATTCTAAACTGGTGTTTTTCAAACTCAATCTGGAGCTTTTAGAAATGAGTGAGAGAGTTTTGACCTGTCTGAAACAGTTTTTCTCAACCTTGATTACTGACATTTTAACCTTTAATTCTTTGCTGTGGGGGACTAACCCTTGCCCAGTAGGATGTTTAACAGCATCCTTGATCTCTACTCACTGGATGCTAGTAGCCTCTTCCTCCCACCCCAGTTGTGACAACCAAAAATGTCTTCACACATTGCCAAGTGTCCCCTGGTCTAAATGGATGGGATATTCTACTGTTATATATTAGTTGAGGTGCCAAGGGCACTGCATTGTGTGGGATAATCTTGTACAATAAAGAATTATCCTGCTCAGAGTACCAGTAGCACTCCAGATTAGAAATATTCTTTAAAACTACAGTAATTAAATCAGTTTAGTATTTGCATTTGAAATGATCCTGAAATAGACCCAGGTGTCTTATAAAAAGTCTAAGATTTAAAAAAATATACTCTTGGTACAGGGAAAGGGTTTCCATATTATTAAAACAACACTGTAAAAGAAAATAGTAAGCTGGCTTATATAAAAATTAAAATATATACGCCCATATTTTTGTATACATATATATTCAGAGGAGAAAGACATGTACAACAATAGAAAAACAAGCAAATATCAGACACTGTGTAATAGATTTGAGCAACAAGTGCAAAAAGAAACTTCAAAGCTTTTGCACAGCAAAGGAAACCATAAACAAGACGAAAAGACAACCCTCAGAATGGGAGAAAATATTTGCAAATGAATCAACGGACAAAGGATTAATCTCCAAAATATATAAACAGCTCATTCAGCTCAATATCAAAGAAACAAACACCCCAATCCAAAAATGGGCAGAAGACCTAAATAGACATTTCTCCAAAGAAGACATACAGATGGCCACGAAGCACATGAAAAGATGCTCAACATCACTAATTATTAGAGAAATGCAAATCAAAACTACAATGAGGTATCACCTCACTCCTGTTAGAATGGGCATCATCAGAAAATCTACAAACAACAAATGCTGGAGAGGGTGTGGTGAAAAGGGAACCCTCTTGCACTGTTGGTGGGAATGTAAATTGATACAGCCACTATGGAGAACAATATGGAGGTTCCTTAAAAAACTAAAAATAGAATTACCATATGACCCAGCAATCCCACTACTGGGCATATACCCAGGGAAAACCGTAATTCAAAAAGACACATGCACCCGAATGTTCATTGCAGCACTATTTACAATAGCCAGGTCATGGAAGCAACCTAAATGCCCATCAACAGACGAATGGATAAAGAAGATGTGGTACATATATACAATGGAATATTACTCAGCCATAAAAAGGAACGAAATTGAGTCATTTGTTGAGACGTGGATGGATCTAGAGACTGTCATACAGAGTGAAGTAAGTCAGAAAGAGAAAAACAAATATCGTATATTAATGCATGTATGCGGAACCTAGAAAAATGGTACAGATGAGCCAGTTTGCAGGGCAGAAGTTGAGACACAGATGTAGAGAATGGACATATGGACACCAAGGGGGGAAAACTGCGGTGGGGTGGGGATGGTGGTGTGCTGAATTGGGCGATTGGGATTGACATGTATACACTGATGTGTATAAAACTGATGCCTAATAAGAACCTGCAGTATAAAAAAACAAACAAAACAAAAAAAAAAAAAAAAAAAAAAAAAAGAAAAACAAGCAAATATCAGACACTGTGTAATAGATTTGAGCAACAAGTGCAAAAAGTCTGTTCAGCCTCACTAACAATGAGAGATATGAAAATTAATAAAAAATCAGATTTTTTATCCCATCAAATTACTAAAGATTTTAAAATTACTGTTGCTCATTGTTGGAGAGGTTGTAGAAAAAAGGAGTTCTTTTATACTGTTGGTAGGAATTTGAATTCATGTCATCTCTTTCTAGAGACTCAGCTGGTGGCACATATAAAAAATTTAAATGTGCATATTTGAATAATTCAACTTCCAGTGATATATCTTAAGGAATTTGTTGCCCATGTGAATATGTGTGTCTGTGTGTACCTATACCTACAAAGAAGTTTACTGCTGCATTTTTCACTAGTAGCAATTAGATCAATACATGTTATATGAAATTAATACATACTATAGCCTTAAGTCAGTTAATCTCTAAGCATTTCTAGCCATTTGACCTGGAACAAGTTGCATATCTTTCCCTTAGTTTCCTCATTTGTAAGATGGGGATGATAATAGTACTCCTTTCATTGGGTGCTTGTGAGAGACTGGAAGAAACGATGTATATAACATGCTTATATGGGAAGTGACACATACATAGGAGGTACTCCAGAATGTTAGCTGCTACCTTTTATTATTATCAATAGCAATACAACGTTCTTCAGTGTTTGCCAAATATTGCCATTACAGAATGAAATTCTGGCATAAGTGTATATTAAAAATTTTATCCAGAAGTTTTTATAATTTTTTTAAATTTTAGAAATCAGTCTTTTGAAGTTTAACATTATTATGTAGGAACATTATTAACACTGTCTACTACTGACAGTTCCTTGATCACTGTCGACTACTGTGACACGTTATACTTTCACTTTCAATGGAAGTCATTAGAAGAGAAAGATATTTTGGAATACTTCATTTTTCTTTGATACTTTTTGTCATCTTATTCTTTATTTTCCCTGGACCAAAGATGGAATTATCATAGAAGGATTTATTTATGATTTTGTAATTTTTCCCTCCCATGGAATTTCAATGTTGTAGGGTTGGCATTTTACTTTCATTTCATTCCTCCCAGTGTGGGAAGAATACACAGGAGAAATTTTTGAGAAAAATTCATGGTCCAAAATGAATGAATATAACAAAACAGAAACAGACTCACAGATATAGAGAACAAACTAGTGGTTCCCAGTGGGGAGAGGAAAGATAACGGTAGGGGATTAAGAGGTACAAGCTACTAGATATAAAATAAATAAGCTGTTACAAGGATATACTGCACAGCACAGGGAATATAGCCAGTAATTTTATTAACTTTAAGTAGAGTATAATCTATAAAAATATTGAATCACTATGTTGTACACCTGAAACTAATAGAATATTGTAAATCAACTATACTTCAATAAATTTTTTAAAAATTCATGGTCAAATAGAATTTAAAAACTAAAACTACAGCTTTTATTTATTTATAAATTTATTTATTTATTTTTGGCTGCATTGGGTCTTTCGTTGCTGCGTGCGGACTTTCTCTAGTTGCGGCGAGTGGGGGCTACCCTTCCTTGAGGTGCGCGAGCTTCTCATTGCGGAGGCTTTTCTTGTTGCAGAGCGTGGGCTCTAGGCGTGCAGGCTTCAGTAGTTGTCGCACACGGGCTCAGTAGTTGTGCCTTGCAGGCTCTAGAGTGCAGGCTCAGTAGTTGTGGTGCACGGGCTTGGTTGCTCCGCGGCATGTGGGATCTTCCTGCACCAGGGATCGAACTCGTGTCCCCTGCATTGGCAGGCGGCTTCTTAACCACTGCGCCACCAGGTAAGTCCCTAAAAGTACAGCTTTTAAAGATTACTTTGTTTAATATGAGTGCTAGTTTGCTGAACAATCCTACAAAGTTTATGACGTGGTTTAATCTCATGCTTTGTAGTATTTAAATATTTAAAAAATCAACAAAATCAACATTTGTTGGTTCACAAAGGTTATGTTCTTTGTAGAGGTAGTTTTCAATATTCATATAACTGTCAATATATTTTTCTACTTAACCTTTTAAAAAATTCAATAATTTTAATACAAAAATCAGCTTTTATCCTTATCTTTATTTGTGGTATTTTACTCTTGTAATAGTAAACAAACATTTACACTTTAGTAAGCTGATAAAATTTCAACATGTCAAGCGCATAAAGAAATTTTTCACTCCAAGTTACATCAAGAATGCTAACCTAGCATTTCTATTCTAGTGAATAGAAATGTCAGCCTTGTTTGAATCACTGCCATTAATACACAGTTTTTTATTGTTAATCCATGTTGCCCCAGGATTATTGATCTTTCACTGGTTCAGAGGTGCCTGAATGATACCCAAGTGTCTCTCAGATCTTTGGCCTTCTGGAAGCAAAGCGAAATCGCAGATTTCAGTCAAATTCTAAGGCCAAAGCTGAACTTTATAGAATCCCTAGTATTTTTTCATCGAAAAAAGTCCAGAAGCATGCAGGTCAAACTGCTTCGAGAGGGGAGTTTTGAGAAGAAGCTTCTACTATTTATTTGATCCACTTGAATTTTGTATAACAAAATATGTTTATTTGGAAGAAAAAAAGCATTTTGTCTTACAGCTCAATAATAAGAAAACAAGCAACCCAATTTTTAAAAATGGGCAAAACTTGAAATGACGTTTCACCAAAGAAGATATACAAATGGCTAATAAGCACTCGAAAAGGTGCTCAACATCATTAATTTATTAGGGAAATGCAAGTTAAGCCACTACACATCCACCAGAATGATTTTAGTTAAAAAAACAGACATACAGCTAGAACCCTCATACACTGCTGGTGGAAATGTAAATTGATACAGCCACTTTGGAAAATGGTTTGGCACTTTCTTAAAAAGTTGAACACAAGTTTACCATAGAACCCAACAATTCTACTTCTAGGTATACACCTAAGAGAAATGAAAACCTGTGTCCACGCAAAGACTCCTACATGAATGTTCACAGCAGCATCATTCATAGTAGCCAAGAACTGGAAATAGCCAAATGTCCATCAGCTGGTGAATGGATAAACAAAATGTTGTGTATCCATACAGTGGAATATACTCTTCAATAATAAAAAGGAGCAAAATACTGATACATGCTCATTATCCTAAGTAAAGGAAGCCTGATGCAGAAGACTACATACTATATGATTACATTTATATAAAGTAAACAAATTTTTAGGACAGAAAGCAGGCCAGTGGTTGCCTAGAGTTTGAGTTGTGTTTGGGCTTGAAGGAATTTTTTAGTAGGATGTTCTAAAACTGGATTGTGGTGATGATTGCACAGCTCTATAAGTTTACTAAAAATCATTGAATTGTATGCTTGAGTCAATTTTATGTTGTGTAAATTATACTAAATAAAGCTGTTAAAATTATTTCAAAGTTAAGCATCATCTTACACTAAAGGACCACATCTGTAAAGGATAGTTAAAACTTATTAATTATAAAAAGGTCTCTGTTAAAGGAAGAGGGCAATCAAATAGCAAATTACTATAAAGAAGGGAGCAGAGGTATCTTAATCAATGGGTTCCTTGATGGTGATGGCATTTAAGAACCATCAAGTTCAACTGGTCTAACTAATTTTACAGTCCAGAATCCTAAGACCCAGAGCAATTAATTTGCCCCGGGTCACAGAACTAGTTATTGTTGAGGTCAGTACTGGAATCTAGGTCTTATTTCTGGGCCACATTTAGGCTTTCCCTTCAGTGCCTTCCTATGTGCACCATGCTAATTTTTTCAATTAATTAATTAATTAATTTATTATTATTATTATTTTGGCTGCGTTGGGTCTTCATTGCTGTGCACGGGCTTTCTCTAGTTGCGGCGAGCAGGGGCTACTCTTTGCTGTGGTGTGTGGGCTTCTCATTGCGGTGGCTTCTCTTGTTGCAGAACACAGGCTTTAGGCACGCGGGCTTCAGTAGTTGTGGCTCATGGGTTCTAGAGCGCAGGCTCAGTAGTTGTGGCGCATGGGCTTAGTTGCTCTGCGGCATGTGGCATCTTCCTGGACCAAGGCTCGAACCCGTGTCGCCTGCATTGGTAGGCAGATTCTTAACCGCTACGCCACCAGCAAAGTCCCCATGCTAATTTTTAACATGAAGTACACTCATGATTAATGAAGATTTGTTGAGCAACTAGTCATTCTTTCTGTTTAAAAAAGTTTTTTGTTTGTTTCCTTGTGGGCTCTGTAGTTGATCTCTACCTGGCCTATAGATGTCACTACAATCAACAGCAGTTATTACCAAGGATTTAAAGAATGTTAAGAATACTCACCTCATAAGCAAACAGCGTTCATTAGTGGCTTCTAGTGGTCTTTCCACGTTCATTTTACTACTAAATATATGAATGTATTTGCTCTCTTCTTTTTTTTTTGACACTGCAAAATAGGATGGGAAAGATTAAGACATAAAAGCTAAAATTTAATTTTTCAGTTTTCTATAAATTCTTTTTCTCATTTCCTATAGTTAATTATCCTTTTCTGGACCCTTCTCTTTATAATTAAGTAAAATAAGTGGAATTCTTATTCTAGCCCTATAATTGGAGACTGGTGAACATTGCTTTCTATTTCAGTTGATTTTTTATTCTGAAAACTTCTGAAGCTTCAGTCCTTGAAATAATTTGGATGCATTTATGGGAACTATAAGTAAAGAAATGTATTGTTTTAAGATCTCTTGAGAACCATTTAAATTATGTTCAGGTGTTCTTGACCTTATATTACCCATCCATTTATTTAATCAGTGATCAGATAGATGACTTCTTATTCCACATTTTACAAAGAAAGGTCAGAAGATACCATAGTGATTGATAGAAAGGTAATCCTGAAGCAATTGCGGTTGGTTATATGATTATATTAAGGTCTGCTGGAGTTGGGGTGGGATAGGCGATGCAGTGTAGCATTTTAAGTGAAGTTGAAGAAACCTCAACCATTTCTCTAGTGATTTCTCTGAAGCTTCTGGGGTTTTTTTCCCCCCATAATTTTTTTTTTTTTCCCTCAGAAAGCTAACTTGAAGACTTGACTGCTTAAATAGAATCTTTACTGCACGTTTAGAATGTTACTGAGACACAAATGAATCTCGCTAGGGGATATGCGTGTTCAATGTGGTTCACCAGTTTCTTTGTTATAAAAATGATTCAGTGCTGTGAGCAATAGGAGAAAGTTGATGACCGGCTATTCCCTTCACTTCAGAAAGGCTAAATCGACTGCTGTTTCCTCTTAATCTGCATTAGAAAGATGCAACTAATGTGAAGAACTATTTCTCAGCAGGAAAACCGGGTCATTTAAATGATATTAATTGAAGCTGGCCAGAGAATAAATGGTTGCATTTATATTGCCTCCTGCTCTGGAATAGAGCTATCATCCTGATGCGAGCAGGGTAACCGAGTGCCACAGTCGGCAGCGTGAAGCATCCGAGGGTCAGATGTTGGAAACCCGGGATTTTGCTTCTCCGGCAGACTTTCCTAGGCAGCTCACCTACTTGACAGATGTGACTGTTAGCTTGAGGGGTAGCTGGAAATTAGCTTAATTGATTGCTTCTTGTGATAGAAATAGACTGACAACTTGCCCTGAAGGAGAATAAAATCTGAGGGGGAAAAGAAAATAGGCCCAAGGTCGACAGAAGAGAGAGCACAGAGTCTGTGGTGAGGATTTGAGCTGCTTCCAGCACTGAATGTTTATCAGGAATGCAGATACCCTGAAGGGAACACTGGTACAGCAATGGTCCAAGGGGGTTTCCCAGGTAAGAGATCTGTGCCTCTGTGATCTGGGGTTCTTTTGGAATGCAGTCTTCAGCCGTTTTAGTGATGATGCAGAATGTTGTTTTAAAGGTTTGAACAATGGTAAGCTAAGGCATTTATCTTCAGTCAGAGAGTGAGGGTACATATGCATGTGCAAAGCAATTGTATATTAGAAACAAACCTTTAAAAATTTCCTTTCATGTGTGTTGTAACTGGAATCGTCCCTATAATGTTTTTGAAAAGTGGAACAATTTATCAGACTGTCAGGAATATACTAGTAGTTTCAGTGCCAAAATTCTTAACACTGTGTTCATGCAGTATCCTCTCAGAATTGTAACTGAGAAGTAGATCTTGTGGACATTTATTATTGTTTTTGTTATTTGTGACTTCACCATAATCAAAGGTGATGCTTTACATTAGAACAAGGTTATTCTGATTAATTTTTAAAAAGCCGATCATTCAGCATTTTGTTGTAGATAAAAGCAAAATATCATTAAGAAATCCCAGTAGTCAAAAAAAGGCTGCTTTTTCTTAATTGTAGGCTAGCACCTTAAATAAGTATTATTTGCTAATTGTGATTGAGGTCCCATCCATCGAAACCTACAAATTCAAATTCATAGGGGTGGGGGCTTAGCACTTGGAAGTATTATCAGGAACTTCCTTGTTAGCATATGGTTCTTGGAATCATTGCTAGGTTGGTAATATAATTACATGCAGTAACATGCTCTCTTTAGTGTATGCTTTTGTCCTGACTTTTGAAAATTAATCTATTAACATCAGAGCTCCTTTTTTATCCAAGTAAGATATGGACTGTTTAGACATAATAGGGGTCTTCTTGTCTAAGCATTTAACGCCTAAGGGAGGCAGTTGTAAACTCAAAGCATTAGACATCCCATTGTAGCCTTTTTCTTTTCAGCAGTGCACACGCAAATTAGGTTATTTCTACTGCAACAGCAGGATACGTGCTGCATTCCTGATATAAGCTAGCAAACCTTATTCCTGGCTATGCTGTCAAAATAACTGAGCCAGAACTTTTCTTTTGTCTAAAATATAATTTAGTGTTGAAGTCCTGAGCTATCTAGTATCCAATTTTGTGATTTTGATTTAGAGGAAAGGTTATAGCTCTTAAATGGATGCGTCACAGATTCCTTGTAGTGACAACTGCCCATAGTGTGTTTCTTCCCATTCTATAGTTGGAATTGCTTTCAAGTGTCTAAATGTCATCTTTTTAATACTACTTCTCAAACTTGTATTGACAAGGCAGCTATAGGAATGATCCTGAATATCTGTGGACCCTCCCTACTTTTCATCAGAGTCCCTAGAGCAGTTTGTTCATTTTCCTTTTGTTTTAGGATGTTTCTTTATTTTTTTTTAATTTTTATTTTATATTGGAGTACAGTTGATTTACAATGTTGTGTTAATTTCAGGTATACAGCAAAGTGATTCAGTTATACATATACATATATCTGTTCCTTTTCAAATTTTTTTCCCATTTAGCTTATTATGGAATACTGAGTAGAGTTCCCTGTGCTATGCAGTAGGTCCTTGTTGATGATCTATTTTATATATAGTAGTGTGTATATTTTAATCCCAAACTCTGTTTCTCCAGATTGAAAATACATGAGTGCTTTAGTTTTCTCAGTGTAACCTGCTATCCCTGATAATTTCCTTAATTTCTATCTCATCATTGTGAAGTTGCCACTGTCCAGGCTTCATAAACCCCAGTAGAACCCTCAGGATTCCCCACAGTGGGTTTTCCAGAAATCGAATAGAGTACAACTAGTCAGTAGGAATTTCTGTGTCTTTTGCATTTTATTCAAAAAATATATGAACTCAATTTTTAAAGAATGTTATTCACTCTAAATATGTCTTATAAATAGACATATGTTTGTGTTATATGTGTTACTTTTCCAGTGTTCCTGCTCAGGATTAACTGTTCATGATTTTCATAATAAATATATTCAGCATTTATTAAAGGTTCCTATTTCTGTATATACTTTTAACTCCAAAGTATTTTAATGCTTTGTAATAGTCTTTATATTACTTTCGCTGCTCAGCGTTTAGTTAATTTTAAAAGCATCTTTCTATTTCATGTCTCTTTTTGACATGTTCTACAAAAAGTTATACCTAGGATGATAAATAAAGGATGAGGCCTCAGTCTGGAGAGAATTTACTTTTTCTTTTGTACTTACTTGGAAACGTTATTTTAAATGGGTTTGTGCTGCTTTGATATCAGTGGTTTCATGCTGCTTCAAAATATTTCAAGTTTGCATATATGAATTTAGGTTATACACTCATCCTTTTAATTGATCCAGTGTTGAACAAAGAAAGTATTATAATTTGAATTAGAGAGAGAGTGTGTCAAAAATTAAGTAGTATTTAAAGTTATTTTCTTGAGAGACTGCCTCTGTTTTGGTGAATATAATGGGGAGGGAAGCTAAGAAAT
Source organism: Balaenoptera ricei (assembly GCF_028023285.1). Lineage (NCBI taxonomy): Eukaryota > Metazoa > Chordata > Mammalia > Artiodactyla > Balaenopteridae > Balaenoptera > Balaenoptera ricei. Next base: position 53,055,608 of record NC_082639.1, read on the forward strand.
ATTACTCTTAGGTTTCTATTGTATTCTCTTTAGATAGTTATGTTATACGTGTGTTTTTTTTAATGTCACATTTATCTCTTTTCCTTTACATTTACGATATGTCAAGACTGTTAAGATACTTACATAGTGTGAAGGATTCATTTTGTATATTCTGAACATATCCCAAGTCAGTTAGTCTTATTATTCCCATTTTATAGATAGTAAAACTCTTTTTAAAAGAAGGCTTGGAGTGGTTTATCCATGGGTTGGTAGAAGTATGACATAACCTCAGTTACTATGATGATATAACATTAAAACATTTTGGAGCCCAATTCAGTCCTAAGCCTATGGGGAGAAACACGCTAATCTGATCTCTGCCCTCAAGAAGTTTATGATCTTCCTAAAAAAAGAAAATGTGGTTAAGTGCAGAAGCAGATGTATTGGAAGGCCCTCAGGAAGAGACTGAGCTTGAGAAGTGGGTAGGATTGGCAGGAGTGTGACAGCTCCAGACTTGGGAGTCCACTAAAAGGCGAAGAAATATTCCAAGCCAGGTGCGTAGGAGGGAGAGGGCAAAGATGATCTGTACCAAGAGGGGATACACGCAGGAAAGCAGAATGGGTGAATCAAGATCAGATGTTAGAGGAATAAGAATGCTAAAACTTAAAACACAAGAATTTGCTATTTTCTGAAGTGTGAATTATAGTGATAGCTAACCCATGGAGACTACATTTCAGAATGGTGACATAAAATTTCATTTTATTTATTTACTTTTTTTTGCATACTTAAGTTCTAGGCACTGTTCTGAATGCTTTACATATATTATTTTCTTCAATCCATATACTTTTATGAGTTTCTTTTTCGAAGTCTCATTTTATTGATGAAGTGCAAATCCTGTACTTTTTTTAAAATTTATTTTTGTATATTTTTTTTTTTATTTTTTGGCTGTGTTGGGTCTTCGTTTCTGTGCAAGGGCTTTTTCTAGTTGTGGCAAGTGGGGGCCACTCTTCATCGCGGTGCGCGGGCCTCTCACTATCGCAGCCTATCTTGTTGCGGAGCACAGGCTCCAGACGCGCAGGCTCAGTAGTTGTGGCTCACAGGCTTAGTTGCTCCGCGGCATGTGGGATCTTCCCAGACCAGGGCTCGAACCCGTGTCCCCTGCATTGGCAGGCAGATTCTCAACCACTGCGCCACCAGGGAAGCCCCGCAAATCCTGTACTTTTAGCAAGTTTTAATTTTACATATTTTCGAGGATCTTCTCAAGTAATCCTTTGCATTGGCAAAGACAAATTGATTACTATCATTCTTTTCAGTAATTGGGCAAAAGACATGTAATTAGAATCCCCCCCCCAAAAAAATGAAGTTCCGAATTCTTAAAAATGTTTATTGTATTCTTCAGCAAACCACATTTTAATGTTGAAAGTTCCAATTTAAAAGAAAAAGTCACAAACCAAATGAAGCTGAATTGGGGGAAAATACAGTAATGGAGACATCCCATTAGTCTTCAGGGTATACCTCACCATGGCATCACACACAGCACGGCATGAATCAGGCTTCTCAGCGTAAACAAATTTCTTTTCCATTACTGAAAAATGTCTACATTTGGAGAAGAAATAGCAAGTCTCCTGATGCTGACAAGAAGGGAATGGGTAAGTATCTAAGGTTAATCAGATGTTTAGATGAAATTTTAAAAAATTATGAGTCGTTCAGTATTTTCATGTTCATCCTAGGCGAGGTGGGAATGTATTAGCATTTTGGTAAATGTTTTGAATTGCTTTCGGGTTTTGGTTCAGTGTTGCCTGTACCTGTTTCAGGTTTTCAATATTTGCTCTCTCAAGTCTTTCAAAAGCCAATACAGATATAAGAGCATGCTGGGAATGAGAGGGTAGCACTTTTTAGCTTCATGAAGCAAAATATCATGAGGTTAAAAAGGTTAAAAAAAATAAATTTACATTTAATGGACAGTTTACAAGCTTCCCATCTAGGTGTTTCCTTGAATGTATCTGATGTTTCTTGGAAACATTTTGATTATACCTGCAAGGATAAAACATGTACATAGTGATAGTCTAATAACAAACAAAATTATATTGGTTGTGGCTGTTCATCCATGCCATGCAAAGTCTCTGACAATAGCTCTCTGCTTCTGTGTAAAATTAAGTTAAATGCTTTGGTTCCTCAAATGACAGACGTTGCATTTGATTGGTTGCCAAGGCACATTTATATAATACTTTGCAAGTTGTTTAGTCTCCTGTTTTGATTGTTCTTCAAGAAGACTTTTTTTTTGGCAGATAGATAATCTGTGTTTTCACAGATTACAGAACCTACGAAAACTAGCTTCCAACTCTTCAGTTCCTATGGAGTCTATAACCTTCATAATATGTCTGTGCTCTTATTTCATTCAGTTTGTGCTTAAATAATATCACTTGCCCCATATGAATATGGCTCTTAACGCATTTACAGTGCTGTGTTGAGATGAGGTGTTTAGGTGTTAATCTCCTCCATAGCCAAAGCTTAGGTCATTGTTGATGTTCAGTAAATGCTTTTTGAACTGATGTAGAAAAGCCATTTTTGCATGTAACCTAATGAATATGCATGAAAGAATGGCCAGATCTATTCAATTTGTAAAGTGGGCATTCTCCTGGAACCGTGACTCACTAAAGAAAATGAAATAATTCTACCATCTACATGTATTACTAGAAGGTTCTTCTTATGGGCTGCATAGTGCAATGATAGTATATAAGAAAAGGACATTTTCACCCAGTGGAACAATGGTTTTTCTTGAAAATTTTTTTTTCAATAATCATAAAGAAGTTCTTATGAGGATGGCCAGAAGAGTAAAGAGCAGACCAGTTTATTTTCCTACTGTCAGTCTTTTTTTTCTTTTAATGATCAGTCCATCGTGTTTGCTTCTTCAATGGTTTCTGAATAAATCGGTAACATGATTTATGCATTGTAATGTGTTCAGAGCAAGTAACAGAATAGTTTCTTAGTCAAGTAGGAAAAAGTAGCAACTTTTCCATTTTGTAACCAGCAAAGCTTTGGTGCAGGGTGAGCTAATTTAAAATTAATCATTTATTCCAGGATTCAGCAAACTATAGCCTTGCACCAGATTTGGCCTGCTGCATGTTTCTGTAAATAAAGTTTTATTGGAACACAGACGTACCCATTTATTTACATATTGTCTCTAGTGCTTTCGAAATACAAAACCCAGCAGAGTTGATCAGTTGTAACAGAGACATATGGCCCAAAAAGCCTAAAATTTTTACTGTCTAGCTCTTTCCAGAAAGTTTGCCAAACTTCGACTTACTCCATAGAAGTTAAAGCTTTGAATCAGGTGTGGATTCAAATCCTGCCTTACAGCTTGCTACCTGTGTAGCCTTGAGCAAATTACTTATTACAAAATTGTCTGAACTTTGATTTCCTTTTTTATAAATGGGGATAACAACACCTACCCCATATGTTTTTCCTGGTGATTATATGGCATAAAATATATAAGGTTTTTAATGTGCTGATTTTTAACCAGTAAGCACTCTGAAAAAGTTAGCTACATATAAAAAATATGTATTAGTACATTATTTTTCCTTTGTGCAAGATTGAAAGTTAACTTGATTTTGGTACACTCTTACTGTGAAAAAATTGTTTACATGTTTATTGTGTTATATTTTTATCTTATAGATACAGTTGGTGATATACTCACAACTCTCTGTACTTGATGGCATAAATTTTGTCAACCAAGTTAGTTATTTAGGTTTTTCCCATGCTGTAAAAAAGTCAACTGTAAAAACCTTAAATTAACTTGCAATTAAAACATGGCCCTAATTCTTCTGGTAAATGGCAGTTCTGTCACTAGGGTCCCAACATAGTCCTTTGCACGTAATAATTGCTTAATTGTTCTGTGAAATAATAATGTTTTGAAGTTATTTATTCAATATCAATATTAGTTGTATATTTTTATGAAAGTCTAATATCTTCGACCATATATAATTTTATATAACCCGTAAGTTAGTGGTTAAGAGCCTGGGATTTGGAGTGTCATAATTTTAGTCCCAACTCATCTCTTTATTAATCTCTCTGAAACTCTTTCCTTAACTATAAAGTGAAAACAAAAGCACCTACCTCATTGGATTGTTTATAAGACTAAGTGACATCATGTATATAAAATACATAGTATCCTGCCTGCATGGAGCAGATATCTTGCACATGGTAGTTTTTTATCATCATGATCATCCTTTCCCTTGTGCCATCCTATTATATAAATCTAAGCTCATCATAAAAAATTGTTTTAGTATAGATTTTATGGAGAACATTTCATATACCTCTTGATTCTTTAAAAATTTCTCCAAATCTTGATGCCAATTAGTACTCTAGAAAAGGTAATTTTATGGAGCATTTTTCTCAGTGTTCTTGGTTTCATTCACAGTTTCAGATGGGGGAAACACTGATTTCTGATGTTTTGGGTTTAACAGGATGGATCTTCACTGAAGGGGGCAGAGTTAAAGATGGAAGCGTTGATATCTTGTTAGCAATACCTAAACATTCAGATGAAAAAAGATGGAAAGATAAATGAGGGTCCAAGAATATGGTTAAGCTCTCAAAATGGGCCTGAAAAGAAGACTAAAGTTCTCTTTACTGTCATGTGGAACATCTAGAACTCTGTATGCCTTTGTGTAAATTGGGAATAGCTCTTCCTTTTGGGAAAACACTGGCTTAGAAGCAGGCAGATGACTTAGCAAGGTGAAGGCCTTTAAGCAAAGGAAAAAGGAACCCCTTAATACTTTGTATACAATCTCTCACAGGATGGGAACTCCATGAGTGGTGCATGGATCGGAAATCAGCCTCTACTTGCTATCATAGGCACTCTTGTGCAGTGCACATACTGTGCAATGAAACATGGATGGTTCTGTCACTAAAGTTTCTGAAACTTAGCTTTCTGGCATCCTGACCATTCCTAGCCTAAGCACAAAGCCATGAAAGAAATGATTAGAAGTGGTTTCCAGAGGCCAAAATGAATATGAGTACATTTGCACTCAGCTCATTTTTTTTTTAAATTTATTTATTTTTATTGATTGATTGATTGACTGCTATGTTGGGTCTTCGTTTCTGTGTGAGGGCTCTCTCTAGTTGTGGCGAGTAGGGGTCACTCTTCATCGCGGTGCACGGGCCTCTCACTATCGCGGCCTCTCTTGTTGCGGAGCACAGGCTCCAGACGCACAGGCTCAGTAGTTGTGGCTCACGGGCCTAGTTGCTCCGCGGCATGTGGGATCTTCCCAGACCAGGGCTCGAACCCGTGTCCCCTGCATTAGCAGGCAGATTCTCAACCACCGCGCCACCAGGGAAGCCCACTCAGCTCATTTTTTGTACTCAGAAATGAATCCGTGACTTGAAGATCTTGTTAGCTACCAATTTGCAGATAAAATTTTTACTTACAGCCTATCATATTTTGCATTCATACAGAATGAGATGAAAACTACTTGGCAAAGAGACTTTAGACAGGCCTGCTGACTGCAGGATTCACAAATAAAAAGTATCAACCTGACAGTAAAAGAGGTAGAAAAACTAAAGACACAAGAAATATGAACACAGCAGACTCTATTTAGTTGGACAGCAAGCAGCCTTTCACACCAAAGCTCAAACCCTACTGTCTTTTCTTCTTGTTGGGAAACCTTTCCTGATCGTCTCTGCTGAAAGTGTTGTCTTCTATAGCTATTTCCATTGGTTCTTCTCTTATTTCACTTTTATTTTCACAACCTATAGTGATATTATAGTTATTCATATATGGTTATTCATTGTATTTATAGCTTCAAGAGAATAGCATGTCTTGATGTACATTTAATTAAGCATGTCTTGTCCATGCCTTGGACAGAGGACACTCTCAATAAATATTAAATGAATGAGTGAATGGGTAAACATCAGAATATGTAAAATTATTCAGAGGGCATATGAATGGAAAGGGTTTGGGCATTGACTATATTCTTCTATTTTTTTAATATTTTTCTCTTCTTGAAATATTCATTTCAAATACCCTGTCTGGAGTTTAGTTTTGAGTTACTGGTACAAAGCAATTTTATAGTTGACAAAACAGATCCAAGGCAAATCAACCTTCATGTGCAGAGGAATTGGATAAGGTTTGTGGTGTGATGCTGCAGGGCTTGGGATGAGGAGAGACTTGTGCTTACAGTCAGGAGAGGACTGTTAAAGCTATTAAGGCCGAGAAAAAATCTTCTGACCATAATGTTAAAGGAGAATTAACTTGATAGTTTACAAGGAAAGACGATAGAGAACTACTTAGAAGATACATTAGTCTGTATGAAGTTCCAACTGTGAGCAAAGAAACCCCCAAAAGAACAGTTATTCTAGAGGAAAGAAGTTTATTTTTCTCACAGGTCTGCATCTGGAAATGGGCACTGCCTGGTGTCTTGGACCCAAGCTCCTTTCCTGTTGTTGCTCTTCAATGTGGGAGCTCCGTTCCGTGCATCACTTCAGGGCCTGGGGGACACTAACTTCAGCTATCAGGGCTTATTCCAGCTGCCAGGAAGGAGAAAAGAGAAGGGAAGGGCAACCTTCTTCTTTTTAATGATAATTTCTGGAAAGTTACACATAACTTAGCTATGTTTCATTATCCAGAGCTTAGTAGTACAACTACCTACAAATGAGACTGAGAAATGTTATTTTTATTCTGGACAGACAGTTAACTCTGTTAACTTATTAACAGAGTTTTTAATGGTAAGGGTTTTTTTTTTTTTTTTTTTTTAAACTTTGGGTTTATTTAGTTATCTATTTATGGCTGTGTTGGGTCTTCGTTTCTGTGCGAGGGCTTTCTCTAGTTGCGGCAAGTGGGGGCCACTCTTCATCGCGGTGCGCGGGCCTCTCACTATCGCGGCCTCTCTTGTTGCGGAGCACAGGCTCCAGACGTGCAGGCTCAGTAATTGTGGCTCACGGGCCTAGTTGCTCCGCAGCATGCGGGATCCTCCCAGACCAGGGCTCGAACCCGTGTCCCCTGCATTGGCAGGCAGATTCTCAACCACTGCGCCACGAGGGAAGCCCTGGTGTGGGTTTTTTAATATTCTAGGAAATATGGAGAGAAAGCCATAAGCTAGTGTAAGTAGAACTCTTCTTAGAAGATAAGTAATGCATGCATTCAGTTATTCAACAAGCATTTATTGAGAGTTGTCCTGAGAGCCTAGAGTAGTTCAAGTTGTAAAGGGAGTTATCGGTGTGAGTCAGTGATCAAAGCTGTGAGAGCAGCTGTGATGGTCAGGGAGAGAGTGTAAAGGCCTGGTACAAGACCCCTGAGGAACATCAGAAGGAACCTTTAAGAGCAGTGCCCAGGCAGTGCGGGACAGGTGGAGCGTTTAACCTTAGGTAAGATGAAAAGCATCTCTTCCAATTTCACAAGAGGGACTAAAGACCTTAGGCCTGTGGACACCTCAGAGAGAGCCCAGCACCTTCACTCTTCTGCCCCATCAGCCTTATAATTTATTAACTTCTTTTCTGTTCCATTCTGGCCTTAACCATCTTTTTATGTGTATGTTATAGGTTTAAAACTTTGGAAATAAGAGTAGGGAAGAGTCTACGGTATAATATTATGTTTCCTCTGCACACTTTTATATTTGTAGAATGCAACCCAAATATACTTTCTACATAATACTTCAAGAACTTTAAGAATAGAATAAAAAACAGCATACCTTATCCCTTTTTAAAATGTGTTTATTTGCTGGCTTGTACTTATCTATACAAACTAGAAGAGAGTGAAAATTTTGGCCTGTATAGTATTTTTTTTAAAGCTTTCTTTTTTTGTGGTTCTATAATTTATTTTATAATCAGCTGTTAGTCCTCATCCACATTGGCTGTAGATTTTTATTTTTTTTTGGCCACGCTGCACACGGCCTGTGGGATCTTAATTCCCCAACTAGGGATCGAACCCGTGCTCCCTGCATTGGAAGCACGGAGTCTTAACCACTGCACCGCTAGGGAAGTCCCTGGCCTGTATAGTATTTTATATCTCTTGGAGCTATTTCTAAAGGTTTATGATTTTAGATGAATGTTGTTTATTCTAATATAATGATTTCTATAAGGTAATATGTATTTCATTATTTTTTTTTAATTTTTATTTATTATTTATTTATCTATTCATGGCTGTGTTGGGTCTTCGTTTCTGTGCCAGGGCTTTCTCTAGTTGTGGCAAGTGGGGGCCACTCTTCATCGCGGTGCGCGGGCCTCTCACTCTCGCGGCCTCTCTTGTTGTGGAGCACAGGCTCCAGATGCGCAGTCTCAGCAATTGTGGCTCATGGGCCTAGTTGCCCCGCGGCATGTGGGATCTTCCCAGACCAGGGCTCGAACCCGCGTCCCCTGCATTGGCAGGCAGATTCTCAACCACTGCGCCACCAGGGAAACCCCCATTATTGTTTATTATAGTTTATATTAAGGTATATTAAAAAGCAATATGATTTCTTATGTGTTCTTGACTATTCTTAAAATAGCCAGTAATATAAAAATGTGATATATTGGCAGATTGAAACTTTCAGAGGAGATTTCTTTGACATACAGAAAAGGTATTTAAATTCTGCCTAAGTTGTAATTTGAAAAGAAAATAAGGTAGCATTTACTCTTAATGGAGTTTGTAAGTTAGAGCTAAAAGCAAATCATGTATAAACCCCCTACTTACATACACTACCTGATCATTTGATTATATATCCTTAGAATCATATAAAACTGAATAGGATACTAGAAGACTTAATTTTATAATTAAAAAAATTTTTAAAACCTCTACTCTGTGGTTGCATGTATAAATAGGATTTTATATCTATGCCTGAGTATTAAAACATGCCGTGCTGGTGAATTCTTTTTTCATTTTTTCTTCTTCCGTTTGTTTGTTTGTTGTTTTTTGACTGCTACAAAATCTACATTTGCCTGCTTCTTTGGAAATTAACATTATAGTGTTTTTTTATATTTAATTTAATTGTAGTCTTTAAGAAAGCTTTCACTCTCACTTATGACATGGTTGTTCATTTGGAGACCTTCGTAGATAAGTCATTCATCCTGTTTGGCTGACAATCCCTGCCCCCAGTTCGGTGACTTCCCATTGTAATTGTCTAAGGGTTCTCATGGTCTTGTCCCGATCTCTTTACACATCCCCCTGATGTCTTCTGTGCCCCTTACCCTCTGGGTTCCCCCTGTAGTGGTAGTTCCTCCAGAACGCCATCCTCTTCCTTGCCTCAGAACCTTTGCACACAGTTTTCCCCTGCCTAATAATACTCTCTCCATTCTCTTAACTCAAACCTTACTTCTTTAAGGAAGACCTCCTTGATGTCCAGTTCAGATACAGATACTTTTACTATACATGCCCTGTGGTGATTTTTCTTTATACCTTTTACCTGAGTTTGTCTTATGATTATTAGATTAATTCTGTCTCTTCCACTAGGTGATAACTTTCCAGGCCGGGTCTCCACTGTCCATCAGCACCTAGCACCATGCTTGTCAAGTGATAAGTATCACTAAAAACTTTTTCGAGTGAGTGAATGAGTAAGCATAATTTTCAGCCTTTATACTTCGTACTGGAGACCTAAACGAAGTTCACTTTTATATTACTGATTCTGATCAAGAAAAATACATAAATTTAACTCACTCTTATCTTTGGAATTAAAAAACCCATATAGTGTAGTCAAAAGCACCTTTTTATGTAGAGTCAGAAGATCTGTATTCAAATTTGAGCTCAATCCCTTTCTAGTTGTGCCGTCTCAGTCAAGCCACTTAAACTTTCTGGACTTCAGGTTATTCTTCTTCAATATACATAGCTAATGCCTACCTTGAATATTAGTTTGAGGATTAAATGAAAAAAACATATATGAAGGAGCCTGTTGCAGTGCCTAATATAAAACTCATTCTCAATAAATATTATTTGCATTGGAGTATAATTAGTCATTATTATCTTCTGTGTTCATCGTAACTGTTTTTGATAGCTCTAAGCTAAAAGTCACATAATTATTTAAGTGAACCCAATGATTCTGAGAGTGCAACCCCCCACCACCACCCCCCCTGCATGTCAATCAATGGAACCTTTTCTTTTCTATTCTTCGATTTCATGGGATAGAATTGGGGACCAGGGAGTTAAGGATTTCAGTTGACCAGGGACAGAGTAAATCAGTGACAAGGGTAGAAGTTGAGTAGAAAGGGCACAGCAGTCTGTGGGCTATAGGTAGCCTTATTTTCATGTGGAAAAATTGCAGATGTGGGACGTTCTGGGATTCTGCAAAGTAAAGAAAGTGGAGTGAAAGTGGGAAGTAGCACCAGGTGTTGTGTTATGCTTCAAATGCATTATCTTACATAGTCCCCCAAACAACTCAAACACGTGGTTGCCGTAATTATTTTCACTTTATGCATGAGGTGACTGAGAGAAGTAGGAGGTTAATCAGCCCAAGGTTTCCCAACTGCAAGTGACAGAAGCAGGATCTGAATGCACAGTCTGATTCCAGAGCCCACACTCTTAGTCACTAGGTTTTATTGCCCAATTTACTGAGGAGGCATTGCTTTGGATAGTCAGAGTACCAGGGATTTGTACCAGGAGAGTTTGGGAGAGTGACACAGGAAGATGCAAGCTCCCCAGGAGCGCTCACCTGAGAATTCACCCAGGAAACAGTTTTATAGGATTTAAAGTGCATTTTCGGTGCCCTTTGTACCAGGTCGCTTGGATTTTCTCCTGCCAGTGCCCCATTGTCTTTATTTTTGAATGATAATCTCATAGGGCCAAAGAACTCCATCAAGATATAAGCAAAAGTGAATTGCCCGGAAAGACAAACCTGAGAAAATACTCAGTCTCTCATCCTTAAGTTCTCTGAGGCTGAAAATCAAGTATTAATCATTTAACTGAGTGCTTACTATGTGCCAGATTCCATGAGAGGTGTTGGGTACAAAAATGAGTCAAACACAGGTCTGGTTCTCAAGGAGCCCCAGTCCTATGAGGAAAATGAAGTCAGTCAGTTTTCACAGTGGAGGGAGAGCTTTGATAGAGGAAGGCTCAAAGTACCTTGGAAATAAGAAAAGGAAATCCTGCCTGAGGAGTCATAGAATGCTCCTCTGAGCATTGTGCAAAGTCACTAAGGCAGGGAAAGACAGAGGAGCCATGATTAGGGTGCACCCTGCAAGGGAGCATGGCAGAAAATGGAGCTCCACAGGAGTATTTACTGAGCGTTTTCATGTGTTATGGACTACCATGTGTTAATAAGCCTATCGAAAATATAAGGGGTCGTTTTATTTTTAGTTGGCTATACTAAATTAAGAACTCTCCTTTTAGTCCTAAAATCTTTTTTTTTTAGAAATTTTTTTCTAAACTTTTGATATTTTTTGTTTTACTAATTTTACCTTAAGTTATCTCTTAAGAGTTGGACTTTCTGTTCAAGGAAAGATACTTTAAGGAGCATTCAGTACCTGCTCTGTATAGGGTTGACTTGACTACACATTAGAAAAAAGTTGAGTATTAGATACAGTTTCATATTACCTTTTAAAGAAACATGGTTTATAATTTATAAAAGAGGTAGTGATTTATGTTAAAATATTGACTCTGCCCTTTGCTAGCTAATGTTTTTGGGCAGTTCAGTTAATCCCTTCAAGTTTCAGTGCTTCTTATTTCTAGAAAGGACAATCGAAGTATTAAACAAGACCATTTATTTGGAGTAACTGTCCCTCAAAAGGCAGCATTTGTTATTGTTATAAATTTGAGTTCAGAATTGCTCTTAAGAGATTTTAGATTAGTCTTCAGCAGATGTTTCCTTGCTTGCTTTCCTCCTGTGCCATTGCTTTTGCCTTTCTATTATTCTTGTTTCTTACTCGCAGGTCTAGCCCCTCTCATTTATCTTTTTCTTGTGAGAAAGCAATTGCTCAGTGACGTGCAAGATCCCATCCAGGTTCTGACTGTCAGCTGCTTTCAGAGTGTGATCAGTCTAAAGAGGAGACACATGAGAACAGATTGGCTACAATGCTTGAAACAGTTCCTTTTTCATGTTATCATCTTCACTGCCTGAAAAAGAGCCAAAAAGATATCAAAGCCCAAGGGGTAAAGTATAAAATGGTGCAAAAATACCAACACCAGAGAAAGAAACAGGTATCAATTCCTCTGTGGGAAGGAGATGAATGGCAAATGTTGTCAGTTTATTTTGACAATCTCTGGTATCTTTCCTGTATTTTTATTATAATCATCTTAGCTACCAGTTTTTTAGAACTTAATCTTTTTGGTTTTAAATTTATTTATTTGTTTATTTATTTACTTATGGCTGTGTTGGGTCTTCATTGCTGTGCGCAGGCTTTCTCTAGTTGCCGCGAGCAGGGCCTGCTCTTCCTTGCAGTGCGTGGGCTTCTTACTGCAGTGGCTTCTCTTGTTGTGGCTCGCAGGCTTTAGGGCGCAGGCTCAGTAGTTGTGGCGCATGGGCTTAGTTGTTCTGTGGCATGTGGGATCTTCCCAGACCAGGGATCAAACCTGTGTCCCCTGCATTGGCAGGCGGATTCTTAACCACTGCGCCACCAGGGAAATCCTAGAACTTAAACTTTTTTGTTGGCATCTTCAGGTATGTGGAATACATGCTTCCTTTCATCAGCAGCTTTCCTACAGAATATTTATGTGGTTTCCTTCCTAAATCTCAGGTGTTGTTTTGGCAAATGCAGATCTCGATCACAACATAACCTTGAATAAATTTTCACAGGCTAACTTTTTTAAAAAAATAGACTATCTTAGTTATTTATTTTTTATTGTGGTAAAAAAGTATTGTGAATAGTGCTGCTATGAACATGGGTATACAAATATCTCTTCAATACTCTAGTTTAAATCCTTCTGGCAGGAGTGGGATTGCTGGATCATATGGTAGTTTTATTTTTAATTTTTTGAAGAACCTCCGTACTGTTTTCCGTATCAGTTGCTCCATTTTACAGTCCCACCGACAGTGGACAGGCTTCCAACTTATTCACATCCTTGCTGACACTTCTTATTTGTGATTTTTGATAGTAACCATCCTAATGGGTGTGAAGTGATATTTTATTGTAGGTTTGATTTTCAGTTCTCTGAGATGATTGGTGATGTCGAACATCTTTTCATATGCTCGTTGGCCATTTGTGTATCATCTTTGGAGAAAAGTCTATTCAAGTCCTTTGTCCATTTTTAAACTGGGTTATTGAATTTCTTGTTGGGTTGTAGGAGTTCTTTATATATTCTGGATATGAATCCCTTATCAGATATATGATTTGCAAATATTTTCTCCCATTTCATAGCTTGCCTTTCCACACTGTTGATTGTGTCCTTTGATGAACGAAAGTTTTAAATTTTGATGCAGTCCCATTTGTCTATTTTTGTTTTTGTTACCTGTGCTTTTGGTGTTATATCCAAGAAATCATTGACAAATCCAAAGTCATGAAGCTTTCCCTTGTGTTTTCTTCTAGAAATTTTATAGTTTTTGATAAAATACTTATGTATGTATTTAAGACTTTTATTCAGAGCAGTTTTAGGTTCACAGCGTAATTGAGCAGGAAGTTAACAGTTACCATATGCTTCCTGCATGACCCATCCCCCCACATGTACAACTTCCTGCACTATCAACATCCTCCACCAGAGTGACACATTTGTTACAATTGATGAACCTTCATTGACATGTCATTATCACACAAAGTCTGTAATTTACATTAGGGTTCACTCTTGGAGTTGTGCATTCTATGGCTTTGGGCAAATGTATAATGACATGTATCCATCATTATAGTATCATACAGAATAGTTTCACTTCCCTAAAAAATTCTCTGTGCTCTACACATTTATCTCACCCTCCCCAGTAAGGAGTTAACTTTTAATCAGGAATATTTTGAACTGTTCAGAAGATACCACCATCAAAGTATTCATTGTCCAAACTGCAGAACTATAAGACACTGATGAAATTTTCAGTCACCTGGTTTAGTAGTCATTGAAGTAAGAATTTCATCAGGACAATGTTCCCTTTCTCTCAATAAATCTTTATTAACAAAAGCTTCAAAGCTGAAAACTTTAAGAGCTAAAACTTCTTTACATTATTTTAGAGGATGACACTTTTTTAGGGTAGTTTCACAAGTACTCTTTATTGGATCATTTTAAAGATACTGTGAGACAGTTAAGGCAGGCAAGATTATTTTCATTTAACTCATGACCAGACTGAGGCTGGACAAAAGGTAAATGATTCGCCCAAGATTTCATGGTCAGAAAGTAGAGTCCTGGGAATTCCCTGATGGTCCAGTGGTTAGGACTCCTCGCTTTTGCTGCCAAAGGCCTAGGTTCGATCCCTGGTCAGGGAACTAAGATCCCACAAGCTGCGCGGCACAGCCAAAGGGAAAAAAAAAAAAGAAAGAAAGTAGAGTCCAGGTTCTTAACCCCAGGTCTGATTTTTCTCTCCACTATACCATGTTGCCTCTCCTCTTGGACTTGGTAGCGAATGTGAATATGCTATCAGCCTATTGCAGAAGTAAATGAGATCTTTCTAGTGACTGGTTTCTTTGCCTAAACTCTGTTTAAAACATCACAGCATCTGACATGCTCTGGGATGAAATTGTTAAACAAAAGTTTTGCTATTGTTTAAAATTACATGAGCAAAATTAATGATGTATAAATCATATTATGACAAGTTATAGAATTAGTCTTCTTTCTCATAAAACCTCTGGAAGTGTCATGGGATACTATCTTGTCATTATTTAAAAATTAAATATTAAAATATACAATGTACTTTGCAACCTTAACCTGTTACTTAAACTCTCTTAGCCTGTTTCTTTATTTTTAAAATAAAGACAATGATAATAATTTTAGAAAGCAACGCTATGTAATTAAAACTGGTTTGTGTGGTACTTTAAGGAGCTCTCCAACTGCAAGAGCTAAGGGAGGAAAGTTTTAGCTGGTTAGGGAACAAAACTCAGGTACAATGCCTACTATTACATTAAGCTAGCCACTTTGTACTCTGTAATTCTGTCTTCTCAAATTCGTGGGACAAGTGATTGTTCTTTTTTTAAAGATGGGAATGTGAAGTTGAGTGACTTGTAGAAGGTCAACAGATGCAATGTGGCATCAGGGGAATTCAAACAGTACTTCTTTTTGACTTCACCATGTGAAGATCTTTCGAAAGCTTGTGTACTTTTTTTTTGATTGACTCTGGCTCCATATACCTAAAAGATAGTGTTTCTAATAATATTAAAACATGAATTACCCAAAAAAGTTGTTCTCAGCTTAATTTTGGAGTCTTTTATTACAATTTAATTCTTAGGGAAAATAAAACTCTGTGTTTATTAGAAATTTTGATTAACCTAAGTAACCTGTTTCTTGACTAATTCAGATAATGAAGAATTTGTAAGTTTGTGTTTCCATAATTTATTCATACGTTTATGCTGCACCTCCTCTGGACCAGTAACTCTAACTCGACAAAGCAGGTAGTTTCTCCCCTTATGATAGCGGAGGGCACAAACATTAAACAACTGAAAACACCTACACAAAGTACTGTCAGATCTCAGCTAGAATTCCACTTCTTCCCTGAATCTTACTCTGATGGTTATTGGAACTAATATGTATGTACAGGGCCCTGGGCAAACATAAACAGATGATTTCCTAAGCAGGTACGCAGAGGGAAATTTGCTTCCAAAGTATCAGTTCCTAAGGGGCCCAGGTAAACTTGGCAAATATTTACGTTATATTCCTTTTTCTGCATTCTACTACAGTTTGCTTTAATTATTGGAAACCCATTTCTCCCACAGAAAATATAATTAAACACCTTAATGCTGTGAGTGCCCCTGCTGATCACCGTGATCTGTTGCCAGTGTGGAGCTTTTGTTGAGCATTATTGCATGACTGGGTAACGACCAAGAAGCAAAATCAGCCCAACTCTAACACAGTTCTACTATGCTATAACCATAATGAACTTGCAACTCTGAGCTTTTATAGTGATTAAAGAGCCATATTCTGTGTTCTCTTGATATTTAAAATGTACAACAAATGATTGTAAAGAGTGCTTTTTGTTAAATTAATTTTTATTGGAGTATAGTTGCTTTACAATGTTGTGTTAGTTTTTACTGTACAGCAAAGTGAATCAGCTATACATATACATTTATCCCTTCTTTTTTGGATTTCTTTCCCATTTAGGTCACCACAGAGCAATGAGTAGAGTTCCCTGTGCCATACAGTAGGTTCTCATTAGTTATCTACTTTTTACATAGTATCAGTGTATATATGTCAATCCCAATCTCCCAATTCGTCCCACCCTTCTTTCCCTCGGGTATCCATACATTTGTTCTCTATGTCTCTGTCTCTATTTCTGCTTTGCAAATAAGATCATCTATACCATTTTTCTAGATTCCACATATATGCATTAATATACGATATTTGTTTTTCTCTGTCTGACTTGCTTCACTCTGTATGGCAGTCTCTAGGTCCATCCACATCACTACAAATGAACCGATTTTGTTCCTTTTTATGGCTGAGTAATATTCCACTGTATATATGTACCACATCTTCTTTATCCATTCCTCTGTTGATGGGCATTTACTTTGCTTCCCTGTCCTGGCTATTGTAAATAGTGCTGCAGTGAACATTGGGGTGCATGTGTCTCTTTGAATTATGTTTTTCTCTGGGTATATGCCCCGTAGTGGGATTGCTGGGTCATATGGTAGTTCTATTTTTAGTTTTTTAAGGAACCTCCATACTGTTCTCCATAGTGGCTGTATCAATTTACATTCCCACCAACAGTGCAAGAGGGTTCCCTTTTCTCCACAACCTCTCCAGAATTTATTGTTTACAGATTTTTTTTTTTAAATTACTTTTGGCTTTTTTCAGTGCTGTTTTCAAAATCAGAACATTACTGGTTTGTCTCAAGACTTAGTAAAAATCTGAGGTCAGTAACAATCAAACTCTTTTTATACCTTGTTTTCCAACATCTCTAAGGGTCATTAAGGCGTTTTGAGCTTGGTTGGAGACTTCTTTTTTTAGACATTTTTCTTTAATGTGTTTAAGAATTACATAGAGATATGTTTATAAAAAAAAAGTGATGACTCCTTGGCTGTATCACAAGATTTAGATTTTGTAGATGTGACATGGAGCCCAGTCAACTGCATTTTATGCACAACTACCTTGGGTGATCTGTGGACCACACTTTGGGAAACACTGGTTTGGGTGTAATGGTGCTCTTGCAGAAAGGCCTCACTGGGCATATCCATCAAGACTGATGATGTGTGATACAGCCACTATGGAGAACAGTATGGAGGTTCCTTAAAAAACTAAAAATAGAACTACCATACGACCCAGCAATCCCACTACTGGGCATATACCCTGAGAAAACCATAATTCAAAAAGAGTCATGTACCAAAATGTTCACTGCAGCTCTATTTACAATAGCCAGGACATGGAAGCAACCTAAGCATCCATCAGCAGAGGAATGGATAAAGAAGATGTGGTACATATATACAGTGGAATATTACTCAGCCATAAAAAGGAATGAAACTGAGTTATTTGTAGTGAGGTGGATGGACCTTGAGACTGTCATACAGAGTGAAGTTAAGTCAGAAAGAGAAAAACAAATACCGTATGCTAACACATATATATGGAATCTAAAAAAAAAGAAAAAAGAAAATGGTCAGAAGAACCTAGGGGCAAGACGGGAATAAAGATGCAGACCTACTAGAGAATGGACTTGAGGATACGGGGAGGGGGAAGGGTAAGCTGGGACAAAGTGAGAGAGTGGCATGGACATATATACACTACCAAATGTAAAACAGATAGCTAGTGGGAAGCAGCTGCATAGCACAGGGAGATCAGCTCGGTGCTTTGTGACCACCTAGAGGGGTGGGATAGGGAGGGTGGGAGGGAGGGAGATGCAAGAGGGAAGAGGTATGGGAACATATGTATATGTATAACTGATTCACTTTGTTATAAAGCAGAAACTGACACACCATTGTAAAGCAATTATACTCTAATAAAGATGTTAAAAAAGACTGATGATGTGAACCTGTATGTTTGAGCATGGGTGCAAATATAACCATCTTCCTTAATTAGGGTGGATTAACTTTCCTGCATGCTAATTTCATTTTATATTTTAAGCCTAAAGGTAGTCAGTGAGCTTGCACTTTGCCTTTGTAGATAGATCATTTGTCAACTGCATCTGCCTCCCTGAATGATTGCCTTGCCCCACATCCCTCATTATCAGAGGGATTTAGCAGACTGGTCAGTTTTATCATAGCATGAAATAAGGAATTGGGATGAGATTTGTGAAAATGAGAGGCAAAGATAGCCCACCTACAACTTCAGTTTAGGCCTGGCCTAATTGCCCCAGTATCTGAGACTTAGAATAGTGAATCTGGCCTGATTAATGAGGATTTTTGGATTCCATTCCTGGTTTTGCTGTTTGTTTCCAGTCGACCTCTCTCATCCTTGGTGTCCTTGATCATGAATGCCCTGGACTGGTTTGTTTCCTTCTCCAAACTAAATGTGATTCTTAAGAGTTTAGATACAGATTACAGAAATCAGATCTTTCTTTGCCTGCTGTTAAGTGACTGAAAGAAAGAGCCCAATCATATTTGGAATTTCTTATGCTTTTGATAGTACCTAATTCAATCTTTATTCCTTTCTCTTTTAATTCACCCTTATATCCTTAGCAGGTAGCCTAATGCCTGGCCCGGAGCAGGCATTCAGTATTTTTTTTTGTTTTAGGAATAAATAGAGTGGAGTCGCTCCTTTCTCTGATTCCTTAGGTTGCCTTTTCTATTCCAGCTGGCACCTTAACCCAGTTTATATCCATTTCCTGTCACTCTTGGGTTGCATAGTAATGGCCTCCTAAATGGTCAGGTTCCCCATTCCTCTCCTCTGGGCCATCCTCCCCAGAGTTGAGTGCTAATTCATCCTCAAAGAGTGTTCAAAGTGTTTTGTCCCTCTCTGCCTTATCTACCAGCAGTTCCAGGCTTACTTCCCCTTCATTCTTGGGCTCCAGGCCGAATTCAGCTGCTCTCTGTTGTTGATACCACAAACCAGCCCATTTAAACTAAATCTTCACCTCCTTGTGCTTCACTCCTTGTCTTCAAGGATCAGACCTTAGTTTCCTTGTTCCTCTTACCCTTCCTTTACCTCAGATATCCAAACAGTTCATAAGCCTTATTGATTTTTTCTTTTGAATTATTTCCTACCACCACATGCAAGCTGAATTCTAATTTTTTCTCCACTATTTTTTTTTTTTTATAGTCTTTCTCTTGGTCTTCCTCTTTTCTCATCTCTCCTCTTCAAGTTGTCCTATGTGTACTGCTGCAAATTAATCTTCCAAAGGCTAGACTATGGGGATTTCCTTTGTGTGTTCTAGGCCTCCCCCTAAATCATGAATTCCAAAAGGACTGAGGCAGGTTTCAGGGTTCACGTCTGCCACTCTACCACATGTGGACACAACATGCTTCTCGATCTTTCTTATGTGCTGGGTAAGCATATGGGATTTGGAGTGAGGCAGACCCGAATCTGAATTCTAGGTCTGCCAATCCCTAAATGCGAGTTTGGGCAAGTTCCATAACCTCCATGATCCTCAGTTTCATCATCTGTAAGATGGGATGATTATACCTTATAGGATTATTAGGAGGGTTTTATTTTGCTTTTCTTTTAGTTGTGAAAATTTTCAAACATTTGCAAACCTGAAGGAGAACAGTGAGTGAATTCCCATATATTGTTCTCCCAGACTTAGTAATTAACCAGGTTTTGCTGTAGTATTTGTTTTACCTATCCTTTATTTTTCTTTTATTTTTCTTTATTGAAATAGTTTAAAACCATTCTCAGACTTGTCATTTCATTCATACATATACATCTCTAAAAGTACAACTATAATATTGTGCACTGTATATTATACAATATGTATAATTGTGTATATATATAATACATATACACACAGTATAACCCAATAATTGTTTGGTTTTATCTAATATATAATCCATAATCAAATTTCTTTATTGTCTCAAAATGTAGTTGGCTTGTTCAAATCAGAATTCAAACAAGATTCTCATATTACATTATTAAGTCTCTTTTTAAAAAATAAGTTTATTGAAATATATACAAACAGAAAACTGTACCACAGTTTGATGAATTTTCACCCACCAAACAGAACATTACTACCACCCAGAATCACTTCATGCCCCCCTTTGATTCACTATTTCTTCTCTCTTCCCCAAAGGTCAACACTGTCACTGTCTTGACTTCTAAAACCATAGATTAGCTTTGCCTGTTTTTGAACTTGATAAAAATGGAATCATGTGGTGTATACACTTTTCTTTCTTGGTTTCTTTCACTCAACAGTATGTTTCTAATATTCAAACATGTTGTTGCCTATAGCAGTACTTGTTTGTTTTCATTATTGAATAAAGTTCCACTGTATGGATATGCCACAATTTCTTTATCCAATTTACTGAGAATGGACGTCTTGAGGGCTATATTTCATAATACCAAATATGCAAAGGGATCAACATAGTGTCTAACAGAGAAAGTTCAGTTGATATTAATACAGTGCCTTATGTTTACAATTTGCTCATTGCATATTGATTCATTTGAATTTTGTTTCATCTAATGGGAAAATTTTAGATTTTCACTATTGAGTATTTTTTTCCTCACACTATGGTCTCTTAAGGAAATAATTGTAATGATTCTTATTCTAATTGACAGCCTGAATTATGTCACTTTAAAATTATGGTTGCTTTCCTTTTCCATTCTTATATCTAAAATGGATTGAATTTTTGTGAATGAAAGGAAGGAAATGACTTAACTTTTCTGTTTTTCTTCCGAGTTCTGTATATACTTTTTGTTTAATTCTAGCCCTGACTCTCACCTGAGATTATTGACTCCAGAGCCGAAGTCTTTGGTTTCAAATCCCTATTTTACCACTCACTAGCTGTGTTACTGTGCAGGTTACCTATCCTCTCTGTGCCTTTGTTTCCTCATCTGTAAATTTGGGGATAATAATACCTATATCACAGGGTTTTCATAAAAATTAAGTGAGTTAAACTATAGTGAAGTGCTTAGAACAATGTCTAGCTGTTATTTTCATACTTAACTGTAGTTCTCATGTTTTGTGTCTCAATTATTAACTTCTATCTGTAGGTCCACATGATATTATCATATTTATATACTGGCAAAAACATCTAATATATTTAAGAGGAAAGTTTGTTTATTTGTCACGTCAAATATGGTTTCTTTACGCTGACACATTTTCATTATTTTCTTTATTTGGTCTGGAATTTCACTTGAGATTTGTTCTTTCCTGCTGGAGTTCACATGCTGTTTATTCTGATTGGTTATGAGTTTTTTTTCCATATGTTTTTACTTCTTAAATCTGCATGTACTAACAGAGAACTAAAAGTTGGTTACTGTGTAAGAAAATTAGATTAAGAGATGCTTCTCATAACCTGATTATTTAAAAGTGGAAAGGTTGTATTTAATGTATAAGAAACACATTTAAGTATTTTCTCTGTATTAAATTATTTTGTGTTGTTTGGAAACAGACCAGGTAACTAAATGCTTCTAAAATTGTACTGGGTCATTATTTTGGTGTGTTGAACATTTGTTATTAAAATACTGGGCAGTGACTTGAATTGTTTCTTTCTTGGGAGAAAGGCTCTGTTACTTAACAACACCTAGTATCCTATGATGATAGGAAAACACCCTGAGACCATACTGTTGAAATCTTAATTGGCTTTTGTGGACAAGGGAAAACGCTGATGCTTTGATACAGAATTATGAGCAAATTGGGATTCCTTTCTTCAGATAACATTGTCACAGGGCTGGAAAATCCATGTTTAAAGCAAGTGTGCCTATTCAGCTGAGTCAAAAGACTGTTCTCTCTCTCTCTAGTTATTCTAGTCTGATGTTCATTCAGCGGTACTTGAGTAAAGCCTGGTGCCAAAAGAAGTGGGTTGCTTATCTCCTAATCTCTGATTTGTATTTAGAAACGGAAGGCATCTAGGTTATTTGGGCTAGGAACTACTACCACGTGACTAACACACTGTGGAAGTCAATGAAAGTCAATAGAAAGGTTGGCTGTTTGTTACAAATAGTCCTAGGAAATACCAGTAACAGGCATGTTACTAAAAGTACTTACATGATTTGTGTGTGTGTGTGTGTGGAGGGGGGCGGATGTTTGTGTATAGGAAACAAAGTATGGGTTTTTTTTGTTTGTTTGTTTTTTTTCCCTTAATTTTAGAGAAGAAACTCATTGGCTTCAAGTAAAGTAATACTCTTTACCCCACCTCTTCAATTTTTTTTAGTGAAATCAAAATTAATACGTTTTAGGAAAACTGTTCTCTTTATACCTTTCCCCCCCACATATCCTTTTCCTCACTCACTGGTTGCCATGGAAACAACTCCGTGCAGCTCTTAGAGCAAATTCCAGGCAGTGTGGGTTTCCCTTGTAGTGGGGTCACATGTCTGAGGCTGTAGAACAGTTTGTGCTGACTCAGCCATGCACAGGATGACCTCAGCTGTGATTTCTCTCTTAAATGCTGAGTGAGCAAACTTGCTTGTGGTGTCTTGATTTTTCAAAGATGAGAATTCAGGTCTGCTTTCCCCCCACACACTAATTTTGTTTTCCTTCTCCCCTTTTGAAATTCTAGATCACCTTTTTTTTTATACCCACAGAGTAGAAGCAATTGGTAATGGAAGTTATGGAAAACATCTCAAATTGGAGAAGGAGAGATGCAGCCTAGGAGGCTGGGAGATAGAGGGAGAAAGACCGAGATTGAGATTTCAAAGTAATCTGTTGTATAGTCAAGATAAATCTCTTATTTAATCCTGAGGTATGATTGTGGAGCCAGAGATAATCTCCATATCAGATTAGTTTTGTGTCAGGCATATTTAAAGGATGCCTTAAATTTGGTATCTGTGAACTTTATGGTTGACTGTCATGTGCACTGTAAAAAAAATTTTTGCATTGCATGGGAGATGAGTCTGTTATTTACAGACCCAGCTGCCCGTGAGAATCATCTAAGGACCTTGTTGCAAAGAAAACTTTACCCTGTTTCTAAAGTTTTCCCCAGACTTACTGGCTCAGGATCTGCTGGTGGAGCTCGGTCATGATTCTGTTTTATAGGCTCTAAGGGTAATTTTTAGGTGGCCAGCCTGACAGATAATCTAAGGAGACTAAGCCTGGGAACCATTGTTTGAGTTCCCTTAAGTGAACTTCTTATTATTTAAAATTCTACCAGTCTAAGAGATAGCTGTGATGTGAGAGTACAAAGCTCTTAGATTCAGCAGACCTGGCCCAAACACTGGCCAAATCACCTTAACTCTCTGAGTGTTATTCCACTCACCTACAAAAGGAGGTGTTTACAAAGGTGTTGGAAGGATTCAATGACATGATGAACTGCGAAACGTTTTTTTCATGTAAGGACATATACGATAATATGAGTATTCTAAAGATAGCTTCTTTTACTGAGGGAGAAATTGGAGATCATTTTTGTTCTTTGAGATGTTATGGGAGAAATTTAACATGATTTGGTAAAGAAAAATTGAACTACAAACTAGAAGACCTTAGTTTCTAGCTATAAATTAGCATTATAGCATTATATTCATTTCTTCAGTCTTATTTTTATTTATAAATTGGGGGGGTGCGTGCTGTAAGAGAAGGTAGCTTTACACAATACCTTAGTTTGTTTCGCTTTATTTAAAAGTCTCTGGTTTTATGATATGGTGAAAACATAGCATTTAATTTATCTGAAGAGTTGGACCTGTCATCAAATTCCCTTGTAGTTATAGGTTTGAATAAACATTGTAGGATAACTCAAATTCTGAGGCCTGAAAATTGTAATACAAATGTAACTGAAAATTAAAGATCATGTGTGTTACAGAGCATTTGGCTTTTTTTTTTTTTTGTTCATGACCACTTAATCTCCTTTATTACACTTACAAATAAAATATTTGTCCACAGCATTTTCTTAAGACTTCATTTTTTTTAGAGTAGTTTAGGTTCATAGCAAAATTGAAAAGGAGGTACAGAATTTTCCATATACCCCCTGCCCTACACATACATAGCCTCCACTGTTATAAAAATCTCCCACCAAAGTGGTACGTTTGTCACAATTGATTAACCCACATTGACACATCATATTCACCCAAAGTCAGTAGTTTACCTTAGCATTCACTCTTGGTGTTGTATATTCTAAGAGTTTGGAAAAATGTATAATGACCTGTATGTATCATTATAGTATCACACAGAGTACTTTGGCTGTTCTAAAAATCCTCTGCACTCTGCTTCTACATCATATTGAAACTGGAATGCAAAGTTGTCTTCGTTACTAACATATATTATTATTATTTTTTAACATCTTTATTGGGGTATAATTGCTTTACAGTGCTGTTAGTTTCTGCTGTATAACAAAGTGAATCAGCTATATGTATACATATACCCCCATAACCCCTCCCTCTTGCGTCTCCCTCCCACCCTCCCTATCCCACCCCTCTAGGTAGTCACAAAGCACCGAGCTGATCTCCCTGTGCTATGCGGCTGCTTCCCACTAGCAATCTGTTTTACGTTTGGTAGTGTATATACGTCGATGCCACTCTGACTTCGTCCCAGCTTACCCTTCCCCCTCCCCATGTCCTCAAGTCCATTCTCTACATCTGCATCTTTATTCCTGTCCTGCCCCTAGGTTCTTCAGAACCATTTTTCTTTTTAGATTCCATATATGTGTTAGCATATGGTATTTGTTTTTCTCTTTTTGACTTACTTCACTCTGTATGACAGACTCTAGGTCCATCCACCTCACTGCAAATAACTCAATTTCATTTCTTTTTATGGCTGAGTAATATTCCATTGTATATATGTGGCATCTGGCATTTTTATTGTCTTACTACTCTTCCTGTTTCATGATGCACCAAAAAAAAAAAAAAGAGAGAAAGAAAGAAAAGATAAAGTATCAATCTCTTTGCTTTTCAAGTTTCTTCAGTTTAATAGAGTTGATTTTTAAAAGATATTGTATACATAGTCCTAATGGATTTTGTTACTTTTGAATACAAATCCAAAGAAGAAACAAACCATTTTTCTACTTCCTTTAACTGAAAGAATGCATTGTCTTTGAAACAAGTTGCATGTGTCTAATGGTTTTAGGTCTCAGATGGCTTTTATGTGGCATTGTTTGGGGCATTGGCAGGAATGTAGGCAGAGCAATTGAAGAAGACCTTAGAAATCATCTGTCTATGCTTCCAACAGGCATATATTGTATATATTAACCACCTAATATATGTCAGGCACTGTTAAGTGCAGAAGACAGCAGTGTGCTAGATGTACAAGGAACTTCATGGAGTTTATATTATAGGATAGGGCAATAGAAAGAAAGCAGAAATCTAAAAAGATACTTTCAGATAGTACTGTGAAGACACACAAAACTGGGTTTGCATCCTTATTATATCAGTTTCTAGCTAAGTGACCTTTGGCAAGGTCAGATCTTATTTCACACATCTAGAATGCAGTGATGATAATTTCTACCGATAGGGTGGTTTTTAGCTTAAATGGAGAAAATTTACTGGATGATTTTAGTGCAGTTTCTGCAACTTAGCAGGTCCCCAATAAATTATTACTGAAACTTCATAACTATTCAAGGATACTCAGCTCTTAATTGTTCTAGGATTTGCTTCTTTGCTGAGCTTTATTCTGTTGAGCTTACCCCCTTTTCCTATTTAAAAAAAAAAAAAAGATAATTTTAAAAGTCAAGGAAAACTGAATAACCCATGTTTAGGTAAATAAAGTTGGAAGAAGTTGGATGCAGGATTATTGGAAATGTCAGCTAAAATGAGTTTTGAATATTATGCAGTAGAAGTTATATATGACCAGTAGAATGAGAGTTGGCTAGAATATCTATGATATTCAGTGTAGCTTGCAGACATTGATTGGTTTTCCTGACGACACAGTGAAATGGATGGGTGACTTCAGCTGCTGGTATTTTTCTCATAGTTTTTCTCTCTCTGAATTAGAATTATTGATATGTATGCGTGTCTTCAATGATAGATTTTAAGGTCCTTGAAAACAAATTCAGTAGTGTGCCCTTCACATCACAAGCCTGACATGAATTTGGATTCAATCAATATTTTTTAATTGAAAAAATGGGAATATGCCAGTGTCATAACAAAACAATTGGCCAGAAAAATAGGGCTGGAGGTTTCAAAAGTTCTGGATAACAAATCTACAACTTAGTCCCTTGGTGGAATGTTGATAAGGGAACCAATTATTTGAAGGTCTTTTAAGCCTATAGATAGGGTTGTTTTTTTTTAGTAATTGTGGTAAAATATACATAACAAATACACCATTTTAACTACTTTTAAGCGTACAGTTCAGTGGCATTAAGTACATT
The DNA here is from genome assembly GCF_028023285.1 of Balaenoptera ricei. NCBI lineage: Eukaryota > Metazoa > Chordata > Mammalia > Artiodactyla > Balaenopteridae > Balaenoptera > Balaenoptera ricei. The sequence continues at coordinate 53,081,918 of NC_082639.1, forward strand.
CACATTGTTGTGCAACTGTGACCACCATCCACCTCCAAAACTTTTTCATCTTCCCAAACTGAAACTATGGAAAGGGTTTTAATTCCACACTTGACTGGCACACAATTTTAAAGCCACCTCAATGACCTATGAACCATGGGACAGTCACTTGAAACAGTGCTGTTATTCCTTTGCTCCTCAAGAAGTTGTCCTTGGGACTCCTCAATATAAGTAACTCAAAGAAGAGAATCCGGGGAATAATGATGCTAGAGCCCCTTCCTCTCCTGATTCCCATTGGAGGATGGCGTGCCTGCTTCCTTCATGCCATCATGGGGAACCACTGTTTCCTTTCACAAGTCTCAATTTTCCTCAAGATAGACAAAGTTAAAGAAGAAAAAAGTAGCTGTGTCACCAATTTTAACTTAGAACCTCAATATAACTAAATGATGAAAATGAAATCATGGTTGTGTTGTTCCCCTAACATTTGGACCCTATGCCCTAGGAATTTTTAGTTAACATCCATTTTAAGGTAACAACCCTATTTTACAAATAAGTTAGTAGAGGTTCAGTATTTGGTCCAAGGAACCAGTGGTGTTAAGTGCCTCAGCTAGGACTTGAACCAAATTCTGACCCTTTAGCCCTTGCTGTTTCTATTCAGCCACAAGAATGCATTGATAGAGATTCACCTTTTGTAGCACGATTTGAGTTGTTCATCATTTGTGATAGAGCCACATTTTACCAAAGGAGGATCCCTCGTGTCATTAATCATTTACATGTCTAAGCAGTTGAATGTATAGTTAATGGCCATGAAGGTTATTTTTTTTTTTCTCTGAAGGTTGAACAAGTCAGAAAAATTTTGGAACCTGAAAGTCTTTTTATATTAATTTAATACTAAAACCTTTCTCAGCTCATTCTTTTTTTCAGTCCCCAGGGGTAGAAGATTGCACTAAATGTAATCCTTCATAGCATGTTACCATCATTGACCATCTGGGAGTCCCTGTTTGGTTTTCTTTGCTCCCTTGTATTCCTGTCTCTTTACACCCACTATAATTAACCATTCTAATGTGTTAAGTATCTGTGTTTTTGTATATGCACTTGCAAAATATGTGTTGTGGTTTTTGTGCAGAATGTTAATTCGCATAAATATTATTACATAATGATGTTGACCCCATTCTGTTTTTTCCCCATTTCATTCAGCACTATTTTGAAAATCTCTTTATGTTAGTACTAACATTAATTTATTATTAATTATTAATTTATGTCAAACACAAGAGAGCTTTAAAGTTGTTTTTTGTCGTTATAGTTTTTCATAGTTTTATTGCACTATGTTCAAAGACACAGCCTGTATGATATTGATTTTTTTGAGACTTATTGAAGTTTCTTTTATGATCCAATACACAGTCTGTTTCTGTAGTTGTTCTGTGTGTGCCTCCCCCAAAATGTGTATTTTCCGTCTGTCAGATGGCACAGTCTCTTACTTATAATACCTTGAGCTTATTGTGTTGTTAGTCTTCAGTTTCTTTTTTTTTTTTCAATCTTTTTCTGCTTTATTATTTTCTAAAAAGGATGTGTTAAAATTTTGTTTTATTTGTTTCCTTAACTGTGGTATCATTTCTTAACCATCTTACCCTATAAATCCTGGAAACAATACAGGTGAAGTGTAACTGCTCTGGTTGAATCTGGGAGAACAGGTCTTAAATCGAGTGTCCCCTCAAGGCCCCATCCCCAGAGTACCTCAAGGCAACTCTGCAGAGTCCCTAAACTGGAATATTATTTCTTTTTTTTTTTTTAATTTATTTATTTAATTTATTTAATTTTGGCTGCATTGGGTCTTTGTTGCTGCACGCGGGCTTTCTCTAGTTGCAGCAAGCGGACGCTACTCTTCATTGCGCGGGCTTCTCACTGCCGTGACTTTTCTTGTTGTGGAGCACGGGCTCTAGGCACGCGGGCTTCAGTAGTTGTGGCACACGGGCTCAGTAGTTGTGGCTCGCGGGCTCTAGAGCACAGGCTCAGTAGTTGTGGCGCACAGGCTTAGTTGCTCCGCGGCATGTGGGATCTTCCCGGACCAGGGCTTGAACCCGTGTCCCCTGCATTGGCAGGCGGATTCTTAACCACTGCACCACCAGGGAAGCCCTGGAATATTATTTCTGTAAACAAACTGTCAGTTAATCTTTTAACCTTGTACTCTTATTTCTTGTCACCCACCCACTAACCCAAACAATTTTCCGTTCAAAGCCAGATGGGCTTTCACATTCTCTTCCTCACCCACCTGCATAGATGCTTTTCCCCTTGTCATTACATCTACCAGGACTCTTCTTCACATAACCAAACTCTGTACCTTATTCAAAACCCTTCTTGTTTATGTAAACAATGAAGACAGTAACTCAAAAAGATATACACACCCCAGTGTTCATAGAAGCATTATTTACAATAGCCAAGCAACCTAAGTGTCCATCCATAGATGAATGGGTAAAAGAGATGTGGTATATATATATACAATGAAATACTACTCAGCCATAAAAAAGAAGATCTTGCCATTTGTGACAACACAGGTGGACCTAGAAGGTATTACACTAAGTCAGATAGAGAAAGGTAAATACTGTATGATTTCCCATAAATGTGGAATCTAAAAAATAAAACAAATGTGCAAACTAAATAAAACAGAAGCAGACTCATAGATACAGAGAATAAACTGGTGGTCACAGGGGTGGGTGGTGGTTGGGCAAAATAGGTGAAGGGGATTAAGAGGTACAAACTTCCAGTTATAAATAAGTCATGGGATGCAATGTACAGCATAGGGAATATGGCCAATAATATTGTAATAACTTTGTATGGTGATAGGTGGTTATCAGACTTATTATGGTGATCAGTTTGTAATGTATATAAATGTTGAATCACTATGTTGTACACCTGAAACTAATATAATATTGTATATCAACTATACTTTAATTAAAAAAATAAGAGAAAAAAACATTCTCAAATTCTGCTTCTTCCATAAAATCTCTTCTAGCCATATCAATTCTTAGAACTCTAGAAGCAGTTATTGCTAGCACAATTAATTTAATGTTTATTCACTGACCTAATTCACTAATCATTTAGTATTTATTCAGTGACCAGCACTTGTGGTGGTTGGGATTTCTATTTACATAACTGTAGTTGTTTAATATTTGTTGTATTTGTTTGCTTCCCCTATTTTGCTGTAAAAGCATCTTGAAGGTACCATGTGTTTTGTATGCTCTGTTAAGGTACCCACATAGTGGCTTGTTCTTGGTAGTTGATGAACAAAAATACTTTCAGTTTATTTACTTCAGTGTTGATATGAATAATTTTATTTCTAATTAGAGGACAGTTTTATTACATTGCAAGTTCTTTGTTTTACTGTATTTTGCTATGTGTTCTTTATTATTAATAATAAGATTATCAGTGAAAGTTCTTTAAGATTCTCTTCAAAATCCTTGTAAAGCAGGCAGATTTAACCTCTTTATAAAATAAGCAGTCGTTAAAAACTAAATAAATAAATAAAATAAGCAGTCATTTATCATTCTTTCAATATAAATTTATGCATAAAATAGCTTTTATGGGTTTATATTTATCTACTCTTCTAAGGCAGTGTTATATCTGGTAAAGTGATGAAATGGACTAGGCTGTCCTCCTTCCCCTCCCCCTTAAAACTAATTATTCGAGTTAAGTTTCCAACTTGGAAGGTTCCCTCTAAGGACAATGAACTTAAGTCAAGTGTTAGAGCATAGAGAGTTTCAGGATAGTCACAAGCTACTGCTTGGTTATTCAGCTGATAAGATGATTGCATCACACGATGGAGTAGTCAGCAAGCCTCTGAGCCCTGGCAGCACATCTGGCCTGAGCTGGTGCTGTGTGGGGTACAAGGCATGTCTAAAGCAGTATCATTCCCAACACTGACCTGCCAGTGTGGTTTCGTTGCACAGAATCGACACAAGTGAAGTATAACCAGCCAAATCCTAAAGTAGGTAATTTAGAGCATAAAGTGGAGATTGCAAGGTGAGACAGAAGATCAAATAAAAGAATTATAAAATACCTATAAGTCATGAGCCGTTAAGTTCTTTAACGTGTATTTTATTTAATTTTCCCAACTTCCATGTAGTGGGTATTATCGTGCCCATTTTAAAGAGGAAGAAATGGAATTCCATAGAGGTAAAATAATGTATTAATTATTGGACATTGAGTAAGTGGTAGATTTGTGTATTGAATTCAGATCTGACAACTAAATCAACTTCCTTAATTCCCCTTGTTTTCACTCACATAACACCCAATATTGTTTTGTACCCTTTGTATACTTTAAAGAAATGTTATTATTTAGAATTAATTGTTGACTTTCTTTCCTACTGGACTGCAAGTCCATGAGAATAGAACCATGTCTGTTTTGTTCAGCACGATATCTCTAAGACCAAACACTTTGCTTGTTAACACAGCTGGTGATCAGTATATATTCTTTGTTTCCCTTTTTCTTTTTTTGGAGGTGGGGGGGTGGCGGGGTAGTGCAGGGAGGCCAGGGTTTCCACCACATTGTGTTGACTCTCTTAGGTAAGAAAATAATAGTAGAAAGTCTAGGCCAGTGTGAACCTGAACAATCAGGGAAGGTTTTATGGGTGAGCCAATCTTGTTAGATGGAGATGAAATAATTTTTAACTGTAACCTATATATAAGGCTATGAATGACCTCAAGTACTTTGCTCTCAAGAAGGGACAATTCATTGTAGAGGCATCATCAAAGATGGGGAAATGCCAGTATCTTGCTAATATAGATTCAAGTGCTCTATTTAAATTTTTTTTACCTTTTTTTTTTAATAGAAAAAATCAGGCAAAGATATGCAGACCTGCCTGGAGAATTGCACATTATTGAACTTGAAAAGGATAAGAATGGACTTGGACTCAGCCTTGCTGGTAACAAAGACAGGTCACGCATGAGCATATTTGTGGTGGGAATTAACCCCGAAGGACCCGCTGCCACGGACGGGCGAATGCGTATTGGAGATGAACTGTTGGAGGTGAGGGGCATATATTCTTTTTTTTTTTCCTACTAGGCTCATTTGATTCTTCTAATAAAATCCGTCCAGTTACTTTCATTATAATCACATAAGGGCAAAATCCATCCATATATATATACTCTGTATCTAATATATCCATCCATCTAGGGGCATATATCCTGAATTTCTGTTCTGGTGAGATGAAGGGGTATAGAGGATATTGTATAGGAAAATGAAGTGAAGGGGAAGAATGTTATAAATTACATTTTCATCAACTATTTATTATCATTTTCCCAAGCGAGAACACAAATCATATTGTTGCTTACAGTTGCTGTTTGCTGCTTGAGTAAAAACTAATCTCACAGGGACTTCCCTGGCAGTCCAGTGGTTAAGACTTCATGCTTCCACTGCAGGGAGCACGGGTTCGATCCCTGGTCAGGGAACTGCATGCCGTGTGGCGTGGCCAAAAACCAAACCAAAACCAAAACAAAACAAAAACAAAAACAAAAAAACTAATCTCACAAAATAATTTAGGGGTCCTTAAGTAAAATCTCATGGAAACTTATTAAAAGAATAGGGCTTGTTTTTAAATATAAATTCCAAAAGGTTCAAAACTAATTTGTGTGTTAATCTAATGTTATTAGTGTTTATCAAAATCCTCTTCAGCTTCTGAATTAACCGTAAGTATGACATTTCTTTTTGTTATTGTTGTCAGTTAGTTTTTTGTGAAGGTGTTATAGCCAACAAAACTTTACGAACTGGTTGTCAAGGATTGGTTAATATCTGTGAAGTTGGTGATGTGGTTAAGGCCACAGGTTAAGGAGTCAGGCGTCTTATTTAGGAATAGGAGAAAGATAAGAGCAGCTCAGAAGATGACTGATCCTCTGCTACTACCCTGGATGATTTCATCAGTAGTCTGAAAAGGTTATCCTCATTTTCCTAAGCTTAAAGTCAGGGTTTCTGCTCTGAATTTATCTTAGTTTGATATTTGTTTGCCTGTTCCTCATTCAGCTAACAGTTTTTTGAGTGTCTCTTAGGACTGGACACAAAAAAAGAGATGAATACATCCAGTCCCTTCTTTCAAATAGCTCACACTCTCAAGGAAGAAAAGAGACATAAAAAGATTGTCGCATAACAAAAATGAAAAAAAAATTATAACAACAATCGTAACAATATCAATATGTACTTGGTACCAGACATAGCTTTACTGCTGAAGTCACAAAGACATTTCCTTTCTTAAAGACAGAAACTTCAGGTATTTGTTTTTTTGTTTTTTAAAAATTATTTATTTTTGGCTGTGTTGGGTCTTCGTTTCTGTGCGAGGGCTTTCTCTAGTTGCAGAGAGCGGGGGCCGCTCTTCATCGCGGTGCGCGGGCCTCTCATTGTCGCGGCCTCTCTTGTTACGGAGCACAAGCTCCAGACGCGCAGGCTCAGTAGTTGTGGCTCACGGGCCCAGTTGCTCTGCAGCATGTGGGATCCCCCCAGATCAGGGCTCGAACCCGTGTCCCCTGCATTGGCAGGCAGATTCTCAACCACTGCACCACCAGGGAAGCCCCCAGGTATTTGTTTTCTAGGCTAGAGGCTAGAAGAGCTCTCCTGACTGAAAAAGAATATTAACATCTTGCTCTTTCAGGCCCCTCCTATTCCTTCCTTTGACTTTCTGGATTTGGTCTTTTGTTGCTATTCAGTAACTTTATCTTCGTTCAGAGATGAAAAGAACAAGAAGATTAAATATGGTAATAAGTTAATCGCCCTGCACTTTCCACTGAGTCTCTTATTTAAATAAAATAAAATAAAATATGTTGGAACACAGATTCTAGCATCACAGACCTTTGGCTAGTTATTTATCTTCTCTAACCCTCAGTTACCTCCTTTATCAAATGGAAATTTTTCACTTATTCAGCAAGAACTTTACTGTGCATCTGTTGTGTAGGAGGAAGTATGTGAACGCGGTGCGATTTTTCATTGGTGAACAAAATCCATGGTCCTGTTCTCATAGAGCTTACAGTCTAGTGATGGTATAGCCTCAGCCTCAGAGGGTGTTATGAGAATTAATGAGAGAAGATATGTCAAGTTTTGCCACAGTATCTGGCACCTGGTAATACCATAATGAATTTCAGCTGATAATATTTATAAAATAATATTTTCATGTGGATTTGTGTATTTTGGTTCCTTTTAGCTTGTTTATATTAATGCATTTGTGTCTGAAAGCATGTTCCAGAGGGAAACCACCTTCCTTTTCTTCAGTAGCTCCATGCAGCATCTTGAAAAGCTGAGAGAGTAGAAAAATGCACATACTGAATTCTTATGCAGTTATAAGTCATCTTCTCATATGCTTCTGGCTCTAGGTCAGGGATGACAGGAAAAAATTCATGTGGGAAATATTTGCCTGGTTTCTTTTTATAGCTGAGAAAAAATTTCAATCATTTCTCTATGATATGTGAAGAATTTGTATATAGCATAATATCAAATCCAGTGTGCTTTTGAACTGAGAATAAGACATTGATTTAACGATGAGTACCAGGAAAGCTGGAAGCAGTGTTACAATAGCTTTTCTTTGGATAAGCAGTGTATTAGATTGCAGAAGGACACTGCATCACGAAGGAGGCATTTACAATGGGCTTTTAGATTATGCTTACTAGATTTCTGGGCTAGAGCAAACCTTTTGTATTTGCTTACCCATTCACACTCCATTTATTTTTGTCAAATGAGGTAAAGTTATCCATGTCTTCATTATTCTTCCAGCTCCACCATTTGCTCATATTGTTTCTCATAATTGCTTTGTTTTTATCGTTATGTTATTACTTTGCTCACAGCTTCTTTTATTTATAGTTGATCTGACTTCTTTTAGACCCTCAGATGAGGCTAATTTATAGGAAGTAGAAACGAGAATGGTCAAACATACACTGTAGCTTCTCTGAAGTGAGAAACTCTGCGTCTCTACTCGAGCCCCATCCGTGACTGATTTTTGGCATGACACCTGCCAGCAGTTTTGTTGCTGTGGGACTGCATCATTACAGTGCTAGAGCGGTCTGCTAGTTCTGTCGATTTATGGCTCATGTATAAAAGAAATCTTACACTGAGCTCCCAGAAGGCAATGTGATTAAATCTCAGCTTCTTTCCCCTTTACTGTGATGCTGGTGTAGGGGTTCTGAATTAATTTCAAAAGGCATTAGCATATAATTACCACGTAGACTGGAATGAGACTTTCAGTAGATTATTGGCTTTCCCTCAGCAATTAGTCCCAGAAAATACACAGGCCTGGGCATGGTGCTTTCATCTGAATATAGGATTTATTTATAATCTTCCCTACAGTGAAAGTGTGGGGATAGAGAGCTGATCGTGCCCTGTGGGGAATTGGCGTGACTTGTCAGGTGACAGAAGCAGCCAGAAGGAACAGTGTGGTGGCACAAGAAGTACACAGTGGATGGGGCTAGCATATCTGGCTCCCACACCCTTCAAGACAGAGGAGGAAGTTCGTTCCCTCTGTAACATTTACCTGCAGCATAGTCTAAATTAAATCTTGTTATTTTTGCGTGTGTATAATAGGTTTATTTAAGAACCATTAAAAATAAAAAGTATGAATACTTCCCATATTAGCCAGGGATAAAGACCTAGAACTACAGGTAAACTCAGATCTTTTTGTCTAGTAATACTTATTTTATAAGAGGAAAAAACTGAAACCGTAAAAGTTAAATGACTGACTCAGGAAGGTGTAGCTGCTTTATGACAAAACTCCTGTCTGAGGGTCCCTACCACCACACCAGTCCCAAAGGTTGAGCCTTCACTCTCTTCTTGTTGCCAGTGAATTATATTTGGAAGACTTAGATGCGATTTAGAAGTACACTACAGTAGTCAATAAATCACCAGCTCTTAGGCATCCATAGATAAGATTCTAATTTACAGTCAGAAGTTTCTATCATCTTAGATTGGCTCTTTTAGATTACCATACATGGATGTAATTTTATAAAGTACGCTTCTTAATGAAGTAATTATTCCCTAAGAGACCTCATGGAATAAAATATTCCATTGTGGAAACACTAGTTTGAGGAGAAGAAAGAAGAGTAAAGGATTTCAAAATTGCAATAAAATTATTTTTCCTATGTTTTATTAACAAAGATAGGTTTATAATAGCTAAAAGTGCAAAAATAAATTGATTGACCAAATTTTTTTATGGTGTCAAAACATATCAAATTTTACATTTTAAATAAGTGATTTATTATATGTCTATTATATCTCAATAAAGCTGCTAAAAATGAATTGATCAAACCTGACAAAAACCATAAGCAGGTCCTGAATATGACCTTCCTATATACAAAGCTAAAGTCACCCCATTTTCTGACTCTCAAAATAGTCTCCAGCCTAATTCACAGCTCTGAAAGTCAAAAGAAGAATGTGGTGCTGGCTGAGTGGTCAGCCTCACACAGAAAACTGTCCTGGGACCCCTGATGTGTATACATTTTTTCCTTTCTTCCAAGTGCAGTCTCCCTGGTCATTACAGCATTATAACCAGTAGCTGTCTGCGTTTTGCTGAATCATCTTCCCTAAGTAATCCATTGTATTATATTCAATTTGAGTTATAAAAAGATGAGATTATTAAAAGAAATCAGGGGTAGGGGAGCTATATTAGGAATTGAGCTAACATCGAACACTTACTATTTGCTAGGCAGTGCTAAATTCTTTACATGCATTCTCTTTTATAACAAAAGTAGGTGCTATTTTAATACCCATTTTACAGATAAGGAAACTGAAACGTGAGGGGCAGAATCAACATGTAGACCACTGGCTTTTCTGGCTCTAAAGGCTATGTTCTTGAGTTTAGTTCTGGATTGATAATGATTCTAGACGATAACCAGTGAATTTCTCATCATTTTGTAGTTTTAGTAGATCTAGATTAATGCAGTTAATCCAATGCCAGTTTAAAATATCTGAGATAGGACTTCCTTGGTGGTGCAGTGTGGTTAAGACTCCACGCTTCTACTGCAAGGGGCGCGGGTTCGATCCCTGGTCGGGGAACTAAGATCCCACATACCGTGCAGCGTGGCCAAAAAAAAAAAAAGATAAAATAAATAAATAAATTTTCTATTAAAAACTTAAAAAAAAAATCTGAGATAGTTTCTCACAATGCAATGCCCTGTTAGTCTTTTTATCTTCAAATTTAATGCCACTTGGATTCATTAAAAGAAGAATGCAGTCAGTGAAGTTATACGCATCACTTAAGAACCAAAGAAGAAGAATAATCTTTTTTTATTTTTGAGATTGTTCTTGCCCAATTTGAGATCTTCTCAATTAAGAGCTTTCCCCCTCAGTGCCATTATAGAGTTAAGATTTTATTTCAGGCTGCAGTAAATATTATGTAAAACCTTGCTCATATTGTGTGGCCTCATTCTTTTCTGTATTTCCTGGAGTGAAGTCTTTGAGCTCTACTCTTGCCATTTCTGTTTCTGTCTTTGCCTTGTCGGGGGAAGTGTTTTGAATTATTTGGTCACACATCATTATCTTTATGCTGCTGAAATATTTAGGCTAAAAATCTATATTGTTACTGATCTTTTGGAGGAATGGCAATCACTTAATTTTTATTATTGCAGTCCTCATTATTGCTCCACAAAAGCTTTGTATGGGATCGCTAGAGTGAGCCACGTTGTCTTAAAATCATGGAGAGAAAGTGGCATGAAAGAGAAAGTAAAAATGAGGATATTCGAAGGAACTCAATTACTGTGGAAGGTTATAAAAAATAGGCATAGGAATGTATGCAGGGGAAGAAACATGCCATTTGGAAGGAATCAGTGGATTTCAGCAGTGCCTCTCAAGACTCTCCTTAATGCAGTTTTCCCTCGGACCCTTACATGACATATTGGGATAGTTGTCCAGGCCTCTGGTCTCTCCTTTTCCAATTTCTTGCCCACTCCCTTCCAGCCCCACTCATTGTCATACTGAAATGCAGGCTGGAAAGACATGCTCTTCAGTTATGGAAGAGTGTTTCCTTATATCAGCCTCATCATATAATTTATTTCTATATTTTGCTTTATTTGCACAATAGAAAATTCTTACAGTCACCATGCAATCTTAAGACACAAAGCCTGAAAGAAAAGTGTCAATGAAATTCTTATTCCAAGTTTGACTTACTAACAGTATCAAACACCTGCTTGAACTCATCACAAACATGGGTCCTGTATGTGTGTTTTAATTATAGTTTTTAAGAGATAGGCCTAAAATCAGTAATCCAACCTGAAAATCAGGTGTTCCACCCAAAGCAGTAAGCATATGCCAATTTCTCATTAAGTCAGGAAAAATTATGCATTACATGTCAACCCCAGACCACACATCAGTTTCCTAAAATGCAACTAAGACACAGTAAAGATATTGTATATAGGTAACACATAATTATGTTAGAATGTAAAGTGTCTAATATTGCTTCAGAATCACAAAATACTATGATGCTAACACACAGTTGCTTTGTGTGCAGTAACATGGCTTCTGTTAGCTCCGCCAGCATCTAAACTGTACATCCTCCTAGCTGACACTGAGTTTGTGGCTCAAAATATCTTCCTGTGATTCTGTACTCGAAATACAGCTCTGATCTTTTCCCTCACAATGTTTTGTTTAAAATCTTTTGCTTTGTATTGGGAGTATAGATATAAATGTTTCCTTTATAAGCATTTATTGAAAAATATTGTATTAAGAGAGATGTAGATTCTGTGAAGTTTGATTTACAATATTATGCCAATCTCTGCTGTACAGCAAAGTGACTCAGTTTTACACATAAGTACATTCTTTTTTAAATATTCCTTTCCATTATGGTTTATCCCAAGAGAATGGATATAGTTCCCTGTGCTGTACAGTAGGACAAATGTTGTTTATCCATTTATTATTCTAAATGTAATAGTTTGCATCTACCAACCCCAAATTCTCAGTCCATCCCTCTCCCTCCCCCACCCCCTTGGCAACCACAAGTCTGATCTCTATGTCTGTGACTCTGTTTCTGTTTTGTGGATAGGTTCATTCGTGTCATATTTTAGATTCCACATATAAGTGATATCATATGGTATTTGTCTTTCTGTTTCTGACTTACTTTACTTAGTATGATAATCTCTCGTTGCATCCATGTTGCTGCAAATGGCATTACTTTGTTATTTTTTGTGGCTGAGTAGTATTCCATTGTATATATGTGCCACGTCTTCTTTATCCATTCATCTGTCGATGGACATTTAGGTTGTTTCCAGGTTTTGGCTATTGTGAATAGTACTGCTATGAACATAGGGGTGCATGTGCCTTTTTGAATTATTTCACTGATTTTGTCCATACTTCCCTTTGTTCTTATTCATCAAAATTGATTTGGGCTATTCTAGGTCCTTTGAATTTCCATATGAATCTTAGAGCCAACTTGTAAATTTCTATTTTAAAAAAAAAGCCAACTAGAATTTTTATTGAGATTATACTGAATCTATAGTTTAATTTAGGAGCACTAGACATCTTAACAATACTGAGTCTTCCAAATTATGAACGTGATATCTCTCCATTTAATTACTTATCTGCAGTGTTGCATAACTTTTGGTGTAGAACCTTTCCATTTTCAGTTAAGTGAATTCTTATGTATTTTATATTTTCCAGTTCTCTTATTGCTAGTACATATATAGAAATACAATTGATTTTCATATATTTCTATATTGACCTTGTATCCTATAATCATGCTTAACTAACTTATTAGTTGTAGTAGTTTTTATTGATATCTTAGCATTTTCTAGAGGTAAACAATCGTGTCATCTGTGTATAGGGAGTTTTATTTCTTCCTTTTCAATCTTTATGATCTTTTATTTTTCCTTCTTTACTTCCTGCCTGCCTTCTTCCCTCCTCTTCCCCCACCCCCTCCTCCTCTTTTTCCTTTTTAAATCACAATTTGACATTGTTTTTTTGTCAATTACTTTTTCTGCACCTATTTAACTTATTTGTATATGTTTTAAAATGATATTTAAATGTAACACAAAAGGACACTGACTTGTGGGATAGTCAAAACTCTTTACCATAATATTCAAAGTCTTTCAAAAGATATCTTTAACCTACCTTTCCAGCTTCTGCCACTACTTCATCATTCTGTGATCCCACTACATTGAACCGTTTAAATAAGTTCTCAGTACAGATGTGCATTTCTCTCATTCCATTCTTTTGCCATGTATTTTATTCAGTATACTTTGGCATTTTTAAGACCTAGCTCAACTGTTTTGGCATAAGTTTACAGAATTATTTTTGTTATTATCCTAAATAAAAATCGCCTGCCAATGAAGGGGACAAGGGTTCGAGCCCTGGTCTGGAAAGATCCCACATGCCGCAGAGCAACTAAGCCTGTGTGCCACAACTACTGAGCCTGCGCTCTAGAGCCCATGAGCCACAGCTACTGAGCCTGCGTGCTGCAACTACTGAAGCCCGCGCACCTAGAGCCCGTGCTCTGCAACAAGAGAAGCCACCACAATGAGAAGCCCACGTACTGCAACAAAGAGTAGCCCCTGCTTGCCACAGCTAGAGGAAGCCCATGCGCAGCAACAAAGACCCAACACAGCCAAAAATAAATAAATAAATAAAATTTTAAAAAAGAAAAAAAAAACCTTTAGATCTGATATCTCTTCTTAATATAGAGGGTTATTCTTTTAATGTTTTTTAACTTTAGGTAATTGGCTTGAAATTCAATGGTAAAGATTACAGAATGGAAAAACAGATATTATTAGTTATTATTTGTTGAAAATGTACTTTTTTTTTTATGAAAGATGGCTTCTAATACTAGATATATTTTTAAGTAACTATCTTTCTTGTATAAGTCCCTTAATCTCTCTGATCATCACTTAGCTAGAAGGAGAGTCAATAATATCGTCGAGAACCTTTCAAACTTAATGGTTTGTGATTCTGGGATCTAAATTTTTGCTTCTTAAATTTCAGCATATAATTTAGCCTAAGGTATTTCTTATCTCTATTCTGGGGAACATAAAAGCTGTAAATCCCTTCTCAAAAATTTTGCAAAATAAATCTCTTTAACTATGTAAGTTGCTCTCAACCGAGGTTGTGTATCAGAATCACGGGACGGTTTCACCTAAATAACAGCCCTTCACCCCAGCTTACTAGATGAGAATCTCTGATGTTGAAGGCCTAGGTGTGCTTTTTGTAAGTTACCTAATTGATATATGATATAAATGTAATCAGGAGTCTAGATGTGAATTTTTGCTCTTCTTACAGAACATTGACAAAAATACCAGGAGCCTCTGTAACCTTACTGTAGAAAATATAACCATTTGCTCCTCAGTTCAGATTCCACACCAGTTGCATGAAATTAAATGGTGTACTCAGCGATGGAACTAGCAATTTCGACAACCAATTCAAGTAGCATTGAATGTGTCCTTGAATCTGCAAAGGACAAAGGAGAGATCCCTACATGGTCCATAGTACTTCCTGCCCTTCATTTTGAGTCTCTGTCTCCATCCATTTATTCTAAATGCCAAGAGAAGCAGGACTGATCTAGACATAGGGGCTGTGGCTGGAAAAATGAGGACAGGAGAGTAGGATGATTTCTCAGCTGAAGGATCAAAATTTTGCACAATATTTAAATATAATTTAAAATTATTTTGACTAAATTTTATTGCCCATCCTTGTTTCTGGCTATGAGTCAAAAGTATTAGGTTAGCAAATATTAAAAAATAGAAAAAATTCTAATGGATTCCCTAACATACTGAGTTGTTATAAAGGTGTTGCTTCTTATTGTTGTTTTTCTCTTTTTTAACTTAGAGAAACTTAACTTTTTTACATGTTTTTAAAGTAACATGTAATCATAAAAAATTGTAATTGTACAGGTAAAAGTAATAATCTTCCCTCTTTTTCCTCTGTAGTACTACTTACTCCTCCAGAAGAAACCACTGTCAGTTCACCATCCTTCCTACTGGTCTCATGCATGGTCATACACATTTGTGCAAATATAAATTTTATAGTTAATAACCACAAATAGAATTGTATTGTACATACCTTTTTTAATGAATGATGTATCATTTTCCATATCAGTACAAATAATACTATAACATACTGGTGTATATGTCTTTGTGCAACTCCTGTGGCATTAATATATCAAATCATCTTTCTTTAGTGTTATACAAATTTTCCACCCCACTTCCAGTATGTAAGAGAGTGTTTCCCAGCCCCCAAAGCTGGCAAAACATTGAATATAATCAGACCTTAGCCAACCTGCCAGGTGCAGTTTTTTTCATTGAAACCATTCCTCACACATATATCATACATATACACATAAGGAAGTGACTGAGAAGATAGTCCTATACTCTGGTGAGGCAGAGTTTTTAAAGTTGACACTTGAACTGGATTTTTCTAGGCCTTCACCACTGTACAGAGTTTGGAATGAGAATTGGATGCTGGGAATTATTTTGGACAAGGAGGGAGGTGGTTGGGGATGGGATATGGGTGATTAAGATGAGTATTAAGTGAAATAGCAGGAGTCCCATGGCATCAGGTTGAATATACATTTGACTCATACCAAAGGCTGCATCCTTACTGGAAAGAGGCTTTGGGATCGGAAGACTTGAGTTTGGATTCTGACTCTGCCACTACCTCACCTAGAAACCTTGCACTAGTTACTGAGCTTGTGAGTCTCAGTGTCCTCGTTAAAAAAGTACAGGAGCACCTATCTTGCCTACCTGTCACGCTGAGCAGTGTGGCAGTGCTGGGCTCTTTATGAGGTATGCTTCAAAAGCGATAAAATGTGTATGAGGGAATCCTGCCTCTACAGAACTGATTCGCTGATGACATTTGTGTTTAAAAAACAAAAAAAAACAAAAAAGAAAAGAGAAACTGTGGCTTGAAGGAGGAGAGTTGGGGACTTTGATAAGGTCCTTTGATGACCGATTTTGTGGCTGTCTGTAGACGCAGCAAGAAAAATGTTTTGAAGTCAAGAGAAAAAAATTCTGGTAGCAGAGGGAATTGGAGTAGAGTGCTAACCAGATCATTTGTTTGAAAGAAGCAACTATTAATCTGGGCCTTACTAGTTTAGGGGAAGTCTTTACTCTTAGTATGTATCGATGTTCTTAGAAAAGGAATTCCAGGTCACTATTCACCTGAGATCCTATTTACTTACTTGAGTAACAATACCATTAATAGAGATAGGCTGTAATGCCTCAACCTCCTAGGAAAGCATGATTCCTCTGCAATATTAATGAGCTGTTCAGGGGTAGATTATACTTATGACTCCATTCACTTATTCCTTTCTATTCCCTGCATGTAATAGGAAACTATCCACAGACACCCTACTTCAGTTGGTCAAGTGAGCCAACCTATAGCAGCAGTTGGGGCTATTTCCACAGAAACACTAAGAATCAGAGCAACACAAAAACATATTTCTCTGCTCACTTCCTTGGAGTTGATATTTTTCAATAGTGTCAGGGTTTAGAATTCAAAGGAATATCTTACTATTTTCCTAATATATCAAATTTGGAGAGATGTGAGCTGCATACTATTACTTTGCCTTCAGAAGGTATTTCAATTTAATTCGTTTTGTTTGAGAGAAAACAAATCTCTCACACTTAAGCCTTGTAAATTAATGTGTTCCTTTGGGAACATTGCATTTCACAAGAAATAAATGAAGTTGCAGAAGACATTATTTCAACACTGTGTTTATTAAATTTAGTTCTTAAAACCTCTTTTGCCCAACTATTAAGTTATTAGAGGTTGAATTATATTATTTTGTCTTTTGAGAAAAAAATTAATGTGAAAATTTATCCAGAAATACCTTTTGGTTATAGTGAAATTTTGTTTTCATGTGAGTTTCAGTCATCTTCCCTGTTCCATCTCTGCCTTGGTGCCTCTTTCTTCCCTTCAGTTCTCCCATGTGCAGAACTGAAGGCAGTGGTTTGGAAAGTGAGGATTGTTCTTCATGGGGGCTGGTGCCCAAGATTTTTGGAAAGGGAAAATATTCTACAAAGTCTTCTTTGAACAGGATCTGGGTATCTTTATTCTGTTACTCTATACTCTGCCCCCCAAAGCTATACCTGTGGTTCCTAGGAAGAGACCTGCAGTTCCCTACCTATGTATCTTTTTTTTTTTAATTTAATTTTATTTATTTTTTTGTACAGCAGGTTCTTATTAGTTATCCATTTTATACGTATTAGTGTATACATGTCAATCCCAATCCCCCAATTCATCACACACACACACCCCCTGCCACTTTCCCCCCCTTGGTGTCCGAACGTTTGTTCTCTACATCTGTGTCTCAATTTCTGACCTGCAAACCAGTTCACCTGTACTATTTTTCTAGGTTCCACATACATGCCTTAATATACGATATTTGTTTTTCCCTTTCTGACTTACTTCACTCTGTATGACAGTCTCTAGATCCATCCACGTCTCTACAAATGACTCAATTTCATTCCTTTTTATGGCTGAGCAATATTCCGTTATATATAGGTACCACATCTTCTTTATCCATTTGTCTCTCGATGGGCATTTAGGTTGCTTCCATGACCTGGCTATTGTAAATAGTGCTGCAATGAACATTGGGGTGCATATGTCTTCTTGAATTATGGTTTTCTCTGGGTATATGCCCGGTAGTGGGATGGCTGGGTCATATGGTAATTCTATTTTTAGGTTTTTTTTTTAATTTTTTTTTATTTATTTATTTTCGGCTGTGATGGGCCTTCGTTTCTGTGTGAGGGCTTTCTCTAGTTGCGGCAAGCGGGGGCCACTCTTCATCGCGGTGCGCGGGCCTCTCACTGTCGTGGCCTCTCCCGTTACGGAGCACAGGCTCCAGACGTGCAGGCTCAGTAGTTGTGGCTCATGGGCTTAGTTGCTCCGCGGCATGTGGGATCTTCCCAGACCAGGGCTCGAACCCGTGTCCCCTGCATTGGCAGGCAGATTCTTAACCACTGCGCCACCAGGGAAGCCCTATTTTTAGTTTTTGAAGGAACCTCCATACTGTTCTCCATAGTGGCTGTATCAATTTACATTCCCACCAACAGTGCAAGAGGGTTCCCTTTTCTCCACACACTCTCCAGCATTTGTTGTTTGTAGATTTTCTGATGATGCCCATTCTAACTGGTGTGAGGTGATACCTCATTGTAGTTTTGATTTGCATTTCTCTAATAATTAGTGACATTGAGCAGCTTTTCATGTGCTTCTTGGCCGTCTGTATGTCTTCTTTGGAGAAATGTCTATTTAGGTCTTCTGCCCATTTTTGGATTGAGTTGTTTGTTTTTTGAATATTGAGCTGCATGAGCTGTTTATATATTTTGGAGATTAATCCTTTGTCCGTTGATTCGTTCGCAAATACTTTCTCCCATTCTGAGGGTTGTCTTTTCGTCTTGTTTATAGTTTCCTTTGCTGTGCAAAAGCTTTTAAGTTTCATTAGGTCCCATTTGTTTATTTTTGTTTTTATTTCCATTACTCTAGGAGGTGGATGAAAAAAGATCTTGCTGTGTGATTTATGTCAAAGACTGTTCTTCCTTTGTTTTCTGCTAAGAGTTTTATAGTGTCCGGTCTTACATTTAGGTCTCTAATCCATTTTGAGTTTATTTTTGTATATGGTGTTAGGGAGTGTTCTAATTTCATTCTTTTACATGTAGCTGTCCAGTTTTCCCAGCACCACTTATTGAAGAGACTGTCTTTTCTCCATTGTATATCCTTGCCTCCTTTGTCATAGATGAGTTGACCATAGGTGCGTGGGTTTATCTCTGGGCTTTCTATCTTGTTCCATTGGTCTATATTTCTGTTTTTGTGCCAGTACCATATTGTCTTGATTACTGTAGCTTTGTAGTATAGTCTGAAGTCAGGGAGTCTGATTCCTCCAGCTCCGTTTTTTTCCCTCAAGACCGCTTTGGCTGTTTGGGGTCTTTTTTGTCTCCATACATATTTTAAGATTTTTTGTTCTAGTTCTGTAAAAAATGCCATTGGTAATTTGATAGGGATTGCATTGAATCTGTAGATTGCTTTGGGTAGTATAGTCATTTTCACAATATTGTTTCTTCCAATCCAAGAACATGGTATATCTCTCCATCTGTTGGTATCATCTTTAATTTCTTTCATCAGTGTCTTATAGTTTTCTGCATACAGGTCTTTTGTCTCCCTAGGTAGGTTTATTCCTAGGTATTTTATTCTTTTTGTTGCAGTGGTAAATGGGAATGTTTCCTTAATTTCTCTTTCAGATTTTTCGTCATTAGTGTATAGGAATGCAAGAGATTTCTGTGCATTAATTTTGTATCCTGCAACTTTACCAAATTCATTGATTAGCTCTAGTAGTTTTCTGGTAGCATCTTTAGGATTCTCTATGTATAGTATCATATCATCTGCAAACATGACAGTTTTACTTCTTCTTTTCCAATTTGTATTCCTTTTATTTCTTTTTCTTCTCTGATTGCTGTGGCTAGGACTTCCAAAACTATGTTGAATAATAGTGGTGAGAGTGGACACCCTTGTCTTGTTCCTGATCTTAGAGGAAATGGTTTCTGTATTTCACCATTGAGAATGATGTTTGCAGTGGGTTTGTCATATATGGCCTTTATTATGTTGAGGTAGGTTCCCTCTATGCCCACTTTCTGGAGAGTTTTTATCATAAATGGGTGTTGAATTTTGTCAAAAGCTTTTTTTGCATCTATTGAGATGATCATATGGTTTTACTTCTTCAGTTTGTTAATATGGTGTGTCACATTGATTGGTTTGCATATATCGAAAAATCCATGCATCCCTGGGGTAAATCCCACTTGATCATGGTGTATGATCCTTTTGATGTGTTGTTGGATTCTGTTTGCTAGTATATTGTTGAGGATTTTTGCATCTATTTTTATCAGTGATATTGGTATGTAATTTTCTTTTTTTGTAGTATCTTTGTCTGGTTTTGTTATCATGGTGATCGTGGACTTGTAGAATGAGTTTGGGAGTGTTCCTTCTGCAATTTTTTGGAAGAGTTTGAGAAGGATGGGTGTTAGCTCATCTCTAAATGTTTGATAGAATTCACCTGTGAAGCCATCTGGTCCTGGACTTTTCTTTGTTGGAAGATTTTTCATCACAGTTTCAATTTCATTACTTGTGATTGGTCTGTTCATATTTTCTATTTCTTCCTGGTTCAGTCTTGGAAGGTTATACCTTTATAAGAATTTGTCCATTTCTTCCAGGTTGTCCATTTTATTGGCGTAGAGTTGCTTGTCGTAGTCTCAGGATGCTTTATATTTCTGCGGCGTCTGTTGTAACTTCTTCTTTTTCATTTCTAATTTTATTGATTTGAGTCCTCTCCCTCTTTTTCCTGATGAGTCTGGCTAATAGTTTATCAATTTTGTTTATCTTCTCAAAGAACCAGCTTTTAGTTTTATTGATCTTTGCTATTGTTTTCTTTGTTTCTATTTCATTTATTTCTGCTCTGATCTTTATGATTTCTTTCCTTCTACTAACTTTGGGTTTTGTTTGTTCTTCTTTCTCTAGTTCCTTTAGGTGTAAGGTTAGATTGTTTACTTGAGATTTTTCTTGTTTCTTGAGGTAGGCTTGTATAGCTATAAACTTCCCTCTTAGAACTGCTTTTGCTGCATCCCATAGGTTTTGGATCACCGTGTTTCATTGTCATTTGCCTCTAGGTAATTTTTTATTTCCTCTTTGATTTCTTCCATGATCTCTTGGTTATTTCGTAATGTATTTTTTAGCCTCCATGTGTTTGTGTTTTTTACTTTTTTTCCCCTGTAGTTGATTTCTAATCTCATAGTGTTGTGGTGAGAAAAGATGCTTGATATGATTTCAGTTTTCTTAAATTTAGTGAGGCTTGATTTGTGACACAAGATTTGATCTATCCTGGAGAATGTTCCATGCGCACTTGAGAAGAAATTGTAATCTGCTGTTTTTGGATGGAGTGTCCTATAAATATCAATTAAATCTATCTGGTCTATTGTGTCATTTAAAGCTTCTGTTTCCTTAGTAATTTTCTGTTTGGATGATCTGTCCATTGGTGTAAGTGAGGTGTTAAAGTCCCCCACTATCATTGTGTTACTGTTGATTTCCTCTTTTAGAGCTGTTAGCAGTTGCTTATGTATTGAGGTGCTCCTATGTTGGGTGCATTTATATTTATAATTGTTATATCTTCTTTTTGGATTGATCCCTTGATCATTATGTAGTGTCCTTCCTTGTCTCTTGTAACATTGTTTATTTTAAAGTCTATTTTTTAAAATTAATTAATTTATTTATTTATTTATTTTTGGCTGTGTTGGGTCTTCGTTTCTGTGCAAGGGTTTTCTCTAGTTGCAGCAAGCGGGAGCCACTCTTCATCGCGGTGTGCGGGCCTCTCACTGTCGTGGCCTCTGTTGTTGCAGAGCACAGGCTCCAGACACACAGGCTCAGTAGTTGTGGCTCACAGGCCTAGTTGCTCCGCGGCATGTGGGATCTTCCCAGACCAGGGCTCGAACCCGTGTCCCCTGCATTAGCAGGCAGATTCTCAACCACTGCGCCACCAGGGAAGCCCCCAGCTTTCTTTTGATTTCCATTTGCATGGAATATCTTTTTCCATCCCCTCACTTTCAGTCTGTATGTGTCCCTAGGTCTGAAGTGGTTCTCTTGTAGACAGCATATATATGTGTCTTGTTTTTGTATCCATTCAGTGAGCCTGTGTCTTTTGGTTGGAGCATTTAATCTATTCACATTTAAGGTAATTATCAATATGTATGTTTCTGTTACCATTTTCTTAATTGTTTTGGGTTTGTTTTTGTAGGTTCTTTTCTTCTGTTGTGTTTCCCACTTAGAGAAGTTCCTTTAACATTTGTTGTAGAGCTGGTTTGGTGGTGCTGAATTCTTTTAGCTTTTGCTTGTCTGTACAGCTTTTGATTTCTTCATCGAATCTGAATGAGATCCTTGCCGAGTTGAGTAATCTTGGTTGTAGGTTCTTCCCTTTCATCACTTTAAGAATATCATGCCACTCCCTTCTGGCTTGTACAGTTTCTGCTGAGAAATCAGCTGTTAACCTTATGGGAGTTCCCTTGTAAATTATTTGTCATTTTTCCCTTGCTGCTTTCAATAATTTTTCTTTGTCTTTAAATTTTGCCAATTTGATTACTATGTGTCTTGGCATGTTTCTCCTTGGGTTTATCCTGTATGGGACTCTCTGCACTTCCTGGACTTGGGTGGCTATTTCCTTTCCCATATTAGGGACATTTTCAACTATAATCTCTTCCAGTATTTTCTCTGGTCCTTTCTCTCTCTCTTTTCCTTCTGGGACCACTCTAATGCAAATGTTGTTGCATTTAATGTTGTCCCAGAGGTCTCTTAGGCTGTCTTCATTTCTTTTCATTCTTTTTTCTTTATTCTGTTCCGCAGCAGTGAATTCCACCCTTCTGTCTTCCAGGTCATTTATCCGTCCTTCTGCCTCAGTTATTCTGCTATTGATTCCTTCTAGTGTAGTTTTCATTTCAGTTATTGTATTGTTCATCTCTGTTTGTTTGTTCTTTAATTCTTCTAGGTCTTTGTTAAACATTTCTTGCATCTTCTCGATCTTTGTCTCCATTCTTTTTCCGAGGTCCTGGATCATCTTGACTATCGTTTTTCTGAATTCTTTTTCTGGAAGCTTGCCTATCTCCACTTCATTTCATTGTTTTTCTAGGGTTTTATCTTGTTCCTTCATCTGTTACATAGCCCTCTGCCTTTTCATCTTGTCTATCCTTCTGTGAATGTGGTTTTTGTTCCATGGGCTGCAGGATTGTAGTTCCTCTTGCTTCTGCTGTCTGACCTCTGGTGGATGAGGCTATCTAAGAGTCTTGTGCAAGTTTCTTGATGGGAGGGACTGGTGGTGGGTAGATCTGGCTGTTGCTCTGTACATATCTTTTCATATATGAAAATAGCTTTTCCCCAGTCCTGGTGCCCTTCCTGCCACTCAGTTAACTCTGTGCCTGCTAAGCTCTTTCTACTCCTCAATACCCACCCACCCATCTCCAAGAAGAGATGATCACCTCTTGCTTTAGGCCTACATCCATCATACAGCAATGCAGTTATTTGTTTTTAAGACTGTGTCACTTATTAGAGTTCCAGGTGCTTGAGTGCAGGAACCAAATCTGACTAAATAAAAGTAATACCAGTAAAGTGACTTTCAGAGAATGGGTATCTGGAACATAGTTGGTGCTCAGTACATGGCAGCTGTGGTGATGATGGTAATGAAAATTCCTGTTTCCTCATCAGTTGCACAATGACTGCTGAATAAGTGAATAAATTGATAGATATAACACATAGCTATTATACTTTTATTGGAATATTTCTTGGTCTGGGGATTCTATTTTGTGAGGCCCTGTTAAGTGGGTTTAAAATTGCATAGGATTAAAAATAAGTTACTTACCCTATGGCTTGGCTTTCCCCCTCCATCCCCATATCCTTAATAATGGTTTTCAGTTATTAATAGGACAGGCTTTTGGACTTAAACAGATTTGGTTATAAATACTGGCTCTAAATATATTGGTCAAATTCCTTAAACTCATTAATCCCCAATTTCTCCATCTGTATAATGAGGTAATAATGCATTCCTCCACTGATTTGTGTGAAATAATGTATTTAAGACATATGTGTATGTTTGTGTGTAGTGTATATGCCTTGTATGTTGTGAGCATTTATAAATGGTATTGTTGCAAAGTAGTTATAAAATATCAATATAAAAAAAAACAAAGTGGAAATCACCTTAAATCCCACCAGAGATACCATCATTGTTGATATTTAGTAGAGATGCTCATAGAGCTTTCTTTAGACTCTGACAGAAACTTTTACCTAAATGAAAACAACGTGATAAATAGATTACATGGTATTTTGTCACTTACTTTTTCACTCAATAATGATATCTTTTTACAGCAATGGATTTAGATCTATATCATCCTCCTTCACCTTTTAATGGCACAGTTTTCCATTTATCGATGTATAATGACAAATATAATAAACCTTTTGTTGATGAATGTGTAGTTTTTTCTATTTTTTTCCGTTATAAGTTATAGCCATGATAGGCATTTTGACACCTTGATTTTTAATCTTTTTAGGATAAATTCTTAGAAATGGAATTGTAAGAAGTGGAATTGTAATTAAGTTTTTTTTTTTTTGGTTGCATTGTGTCTTTGTTGCTGCTCGTGGGCTTTCTCTAGTTGCCGTGAGTGGGGGCTACTCTTCGTTGAGGTGCGTGGGCTTCTCATTGTGGTGGCTTCTCTTGTTGCGGAGCACGGGCTCTAGGCACGTGGGCTCAGTAGTTGTGGGTCGCGGGCTCTAGAGTGCAGGGTCAGTAGTTGTGGCGCATGGGCTTAGTTGCTCCGTGGCATGTGGGATCTTCCCGGACCAGGGCTCGAACCCATGTCCCCTGCATTTGCAGGAGGATTCTTAACCACTGCACCACCAGGGAAGTCCTTGGAATTGTTAGGTTAAAAATTAAACTGTAAGAAGATCCATCAAGTTATAAACACTTATGATTTGTTTGTTTTTCTCTACATGTGTGTTATAGTCAGTGAGAGAGTTCATTTTAGAAAAAAGTTAACCTGTATATTCTAATGTCTTGAAATGTAAAGTTTAGAATATATTTAAAAGTGAATTAGGGAGGACTCTCAGATTTCATCCACAATTTCAGTTACCTGAATTCTAACTCAATTTTTTAATAATAATTTATTACTGTTCATAATAAATCATCCTATTTAATAAAAGCATGGGCAAATGGTGTGTTTTTGAGCATAATATATTTTAACATGATATTCAAACCTCAGGCAAATCTGTTGCTTGAACTAAATTTTAATTTTTGTGTAATTAATATTTCTAATCCAAGCTTAAGTTAATTAACTTTTACTTCCAATTTGGTACATTTTTGGGTAGATTGAACTGCTCACCAGCATAAATTTATATTCATGTTCAGTTGAACTATGGAAAATTAAGAGTAGTTGAAAAGCTACCTCTTCATGATATTTTTGAATAATTAATTTTATTGAAACAAATCTCATTAAGGACTTCTAAAGTGAAAGTTTATATACTATAACAAAAGGATTTATATCAGTTTACTTTTGCTAAATCGTTGCTGGATTAACCTAATTCTACTTCTTCTACAAATGATAAAATATTGCAGTTAAGTATTCCATCTCTGCTACCTGAATATAGAGGGTTTACCTCAAATCAGTGTTTTTTGTTTTTTGTTCCCCCCCCCTGCCCTGAGTAGCAGAAACCAACCCTTGAGGGGAAATATGGATCAAAATGAAAACCCATTATAATATGACGTAAGTTTTCCAAATACAGATGTTTCTTATTTGGAGCTATTGTCTTCAGTATCTAGAACTGCTATAAGTTGCTCCTGAATGACATTTCATTCAGTTGGAAATTCAGAACTTAGGAAAACATGAGCTAACTTACCCATGATAAAATATTAGTGTCATTTGGGACCAGGGATCATAGAGCTGAGATGGAAGTTACTGACCTTGTGGAAGATCTCAGAAAGGCCTTTTTTTGTCAGTAATCAGAAGAGGAAGCCAAACACAGATAAGAAAACCAGAATTGTAGATCGAGTATAAAAATCTCCTTCATACAGAAAGTATATAAAGCTCCTTTAAACCCCCAAAAAAGAGAGAATCTTGATGGTCCCAGTCTGTGTTGTATGTCCTCCAGCTTCAGCCTGGAGTGGCACGACAAACAATACTAACTTGGCTGTCAACCATTATGGATGGCATTTGTGATGGGAAGGTTGGAAGGACCATTCCTGGTAAAGGAAGTGGTTGTGTGCTAGCAACAA
Organism: Balaenoptera ricei; assembly: GCF_028023285.1. Classification (NCBI taxonomy): domain Eukaryota; kingdom Metazoa; phylum Chordata; class Mammalia; order Artiodactyla; family Balaenopteridae; genus Balaenoptera; species Balaenoptera ricei. Next base: position 53,107,630 of record NC_082639.1, read on the forward strand.
TCCCCAAAGTCTCTACTACATCCTTTCTCATTTAGTAATATGGAAATCAAGATGGAGTATCATAAAATACACTTCCCATAGTCATGGCTGGGTGAACGTGGGAAAAGATATTATTTATCACCCAAACTGTGTTACTTTTGAGAGGGAGCACTATAAATAATGGGAACAACATGCGTAAACTGGACCGTCCCAGACTTAGAATATATAGTTACCCTTTAATGGAAGAATATACAGTTACCCTTTAATGGAAGAATATATGGTTACCCTTTAATGGAAGAGTTGTACATCTCAGATTTTAAGATAATAAATAGACTATTTGGGGGGAGTTGGAATAACAAGTCAGGACGAAGGATAGTTCTTCCTGCAATTATTAGATAGTATCAAAGATAAGGATATATCTAAATAATTTATTATTTTTTCTGTATATCATTGAGTTGTCTTTGAAAGGAGAAACTTTGGGCAAGCACTTAGTTTCTCTACTTCTCAGTTTACTGGAAGTAAATGGAAAATAATAATGTGTTTTCCAATCTCTAGATGATCTGAATGATCACGTATTCTGAAAGGATGAAATATTTTAACTGTTTTCCTTTGGCTTGGGTCAGAAAAAAACTTAAAAGTTAGTCAATCTTTGTCTATTTGTATAATGAAAAAAAAGTGAAATAAGTATATATTATTGTTCAGGGTGTAACTTGTTTGCTCAAAAGGAAAGGTGCAGTCTTACAGAACTGCATACTGCATTAAGGATTTCAAAAGCCTAACAGAGCTATCGGGTCTTGCCTCTATGCGTTGTGGTGAAATGCTTGATTCTGATTTGTGTATCTCAGAATTCCAGGACCTAAGATGGTAGGTGTCCAGCTCAGAGTTTATTTAATAGACACCTTTACAAAGATGACTTTAGAAATCAGCTGATTTTTATGTGCACCATACGGATGATAATACCTCTAGGTGTGCCTTAGGAAAACAGGGTTTTCAACTAATAGGTAAATCACCTTGGGCAAATTACTTAAGGTCTTGGAGTACCAGTTTCATAATCTGGTGAAAATACATAACACCTAGTTATTCTTAGATTTAACTGACATCCTGTGCATCAAGAGCTTTGCAGAGTGTTTGGCCCGGAGAAAGCACTCAGTGGCTGGTAGTTATTATTAATTAGAGTTAACCTGAAAAACTTCCAGGAGGTACAAAATGCTTTCTTTCTGTCTATACTATACTTAGAAGACGTCCTCCATCTGTTGTTTAAACAATAGTGCCCTCAGAAAACAGCACCTTCTCAGAAATAGGAAAAGTGACAGTCTGAAGTTAATTTGCATAAAATGCATCATATTCTTTCTAATTACTTACTGAATTTTCTCTGGAATGGGTTTCCTTAGAGATGAGGAAATATAAAAAACCTGCTTATGTCATTGGAAGCTATATACCTTTCATTTAAATAGTGAAATTGTTTTGTATACAATAAGATCTAAGAAAACACAAAAGAGATCTTCCTCTCCTGAAACTCAGAGGGCTGCTAATGTGTCATTTCTGAAGCCAGAAAAGAGACTTTGTCAGGGAATATTTTTATCCGGAGATCTGCATTTTTTCTTTTAGATTTAATCCAGTAAAATAAGGTTTCACTCTATCCTGAGTTTCCTGTTCTGTTCCCAGTTTTCCACTGAGTAGCAGAGTCTTTAGAGGCCCCTGATCATTGGCAGGGAGCAGCTGCCTTAGTAGTAAATGCCACAGTTGTTGGCACTGGAAAAAACATTGCCAGCAAGCAAGCTGCCTCGCCTTTCTACTGCCAGGGCCTCTGAATATTCAGAAACAGCACCAGGAAAGACATATAACTTTAGATTTACTCTTAGGTAAATTGAAATTAATGACTTGCTTTCTTCATTTGGGCTATGCTTTTTTCCTCTTAGAATAATACTGCCATGGATTCTATTCTATCAAGTTGGAGGATCACAGCTAAAAGACAGGCATATCCATAAACATGAAACAGCTCAATTTTCTATATGCTCAAGCTTTTGCTAATCAAAAAAACTTTTTTTTTTTTTTTTAAACTTCAATCACTTTGAAGGCTGGAGCCCACCTCAGAGAAAGCATACTAGCAGTTGATTAATGGAAGTGTTACTTCCATTCAGGGCTCTGTGATTCAGTGCGTCCTCACTGAGCACCACTGTATGCAAGCTGTGTATGAAAGCTGGGGAATACCAAGAAGAGGACACCAGTTCCTGCCCTCAAGGAGTTTAGCTCTGTTCAATAAATGTTATATGCCTGCATGGATGCTTTCCACCTGACAAGGGTTGACTTTACCATGTGGGTGAGATGCAAATGGGATAAGAGAAATTTTTTTAAACCTAGTGCCATAGAATTCAAAGACAAGAAGGTTTGCTAGGTCGTGGTTTAGGAAAGACTTTCTTTCAGCAGAGGCCAGGCACAGTGGGGACGATATTCACAAATAATTACCTGAGTGCCAGGCATTGGATCAAGCATAGTCCAGGCATCATCTCATTTTAAAATTGTGATTTAAACTTTCTTATTTGCAGTTCATTATCCATTAAAGAGATTGAAAACTATGGTGAGCAAAAAAGGTGATCATGCTAGACATACTATGTTGTAGCCAGGCTTTGTCACTAATACATTTTTGATATTTCTTATGTTGTTAAGTATGCTTTTTCACATCACACTTAATGACTACATGACTTTAACTATTTCCCTTATAACTAAGTTAGGTAAGAAGGTGTAAATGTAAGAAAAGTAAAACCATAAAGGTATTAGGAGAAAATATGTTATCTAGAGGGTGGGTGCTTAAAAAAAGATTTATTTTTTTAGAGCAGGAAAATTGAGAGGAAGGTAAAGAGATTTCCTATGGACCCGCCTATCCCCAAACATGCACAGCCTCCCTCATTACCAACATCCCCTTCCAGAGTGGTGCATTCGTTACAACTGATGAACCTATATTGACTCATCGTAATCACTCAAAGTCTGTAAGTTTACATTAGCACTCACTCTGGGTGTTGCAAATTCTGTAGGTTTGGACAAATGTATAATGGCATGTATCCATCATCATAGTACCATACGGAGGGTGGGCACATTTTTAAATACATCATGTTAAAAAGGCAGAAACCTTAACAGAAAAGATGAGTAGTTTTAACACATAAAAATTAAAAATCCTTTGGGTATCAAGATTACTGTAAATAAAATTTAAAGACATTATTTAATTCTCACAATAGTTTTATGAAATAGGTGCTTAGATTCCTTTTAAAGAAGAAGAAACTGAGACGCAGAGAAATGACAGTGTGGCGATCAGTGGATTTCTGGGAGATTGATTATCTTGGTGAAGAACAAAAGCTGATAAAATGAGAGGCATAGTGAAACGGTGGTTCAAGTTTAGTCTTTGCAATAGGCTTTGATATGAGTACCAGCTTTATCACTTTGAGGTGATGGATGAGCTTCATTTTAGACAGTTAAAAATATTATATTTTCATTCCATCCTTTGAAGTGTTTATTTCCAAATACTTTCTCATTATAGCTGTTATGACAAAAATGATACCTTTTCCAGATGTCTTCAAATGCAAAAGTTCAGAGACATCAAGGACAGACAAATTAGGTGCTAATTGCAGAAAGCATAATTCCTTTTTACTATCCCTTATATAGTGTACTATACTATCCCTTAAATAATAGAAATTATCAAGGCCTCAGTTAAATAGGGACAGTATGACATAGATCATTAACTACTTATTGAAGAGACAAGAGGGAAAAAGCCAAAACTGTGTGAGCTATTATCAAATGACTGAAATAAAATAAAAGATTGATTATGGCTATCATCATAGTTTAGCAGCAATTGCTCTAATATTTGACTTAAAATGGGGATGTAATATTTACGTCCTCTGGAGTAACAAAATTTATGCTATGTAATAACCTTGACACGTTTACAGCATAATATTTAATGGACACTCCAGAGCTCTGATGAATACCACAGTTTGGTCTGTTTTCTGCATTTTTTAGGAGTCTGGAAAAGCTGTAGGAAATGAAATATCTATCATAAGGTTTTTGCATCTAGCTCAACTGCTGCTGTCAAGTTTAGCAAAAGGGTCAAAAACTGTATGTTCTTTATTAACTGCATTCAAATTAGAATTTAAGAGATTTTAGCAGCTGCTTGAATTAGTGTTTGAATCTATACTGTGAAGAATGTTAAGATTTTTAGCATTAAAGAGTCCTACATCCACCTACTTAAAAATGAATGAACTTCATTTTTTAATTCCAAGTACATACACATATACTTGTATACATGTATATATACATATATATTTTCATACAAAATGTATATATATTACAATTTTACAAGTGCATTTGATTTTTTCCCCCACAGATAAACAATCAGATCCTGTATGGAAGAAGTCACCAAAATGCATCTGCCATTATTAAGACTGCCCCGTCAAAGGTCAAGCTTGTTTTCATCAGGTAGGACAGATACATCTGGTTTTCTAAAACTTAAGATCTCCTCTTGAGATGTTATAATTTGTGTAAGGCTATTTCATCTTTGGTTTGTTTAACAAAATCACTGTATTCTAAAAATATATTTCCCTTTTGTGACTGTCACTTCAAGAAAAGTATAGATTGTTTCAATTGTGAGGCGTTCTTGTTATTTACGTTTCACATGATAGAACTGGTAATTGAGGCTTGTATTTTTATTTCCATTAAAAAAAAATTCTTTCCTTCCTGATTATCCTCTTTATAAATATAATAGAATATTCTAGCTTCTCATCCTACTGTCACCATCTTTTGGTACATTTGCTGACTCATTAATGCCTTCATCAAAGAATACGCAGGAAAAAAAGAACCCAGGAAAATTTTAGGAGCTTCGTATTAAGAGTGCTGGTGAGAAATGCAGAGGGGAGGAGATGTGAGCTCTGCCGTCTGGAGTCATGTGGTCGGTCCGTTTGGGGCTCCACATTTGCCCACATCTCATCTGCTAGCTGACTGAGCCCTTTTGGCATAAATGAGTCAGAATTGGGACTCCTCATTGGTGGTGGCCATCATCAACAGTGGAAGGAAGCTTGATTCCCTGTTATTGGACTGAAATGACAGATAAGTCTGAGTTATTCTTAGGGGATGTAACTAACCCTGTATGTTAACAGTCACGCTGTTTCTTTTTGCTTTGGGCCTCAGTTATTATCTGTAAAATGGGGGCTATAAAGCACTTACCTCACTCATTGTGGTGTTTCAAAAATTAGAAATGCTTACCACAGTGTCGAGCATGGAGTAAAGGCTTGAAAAAATGTTAGCTGGTCCTTTATGATGGTGATGATCATTGTTATTCTCCCACTTCTCTATAGTTACCTGTCAGTAAGACCCGTCCACTCCCAGGAGATGGCTGGGATTAAGGGGGAGTTTTATTCCCAGATATGGGCACTAATGTAGGTGATTGAAATATTCCTTCCTATGCCATCACTTCAGCCTCACAGGCGTTGCTGCTTTGCTCCTGGAGAAATCCTACATTGATGCCCTTTTCTCTTGCTCAGTAACACTTTCTGGATTTCCAGGGGATTTTACTCTTGTTTCTAGGGGGGGAAACCTTCCTCCTTCTCATCTGTCTTTGTGTATTTATTAAGACGACCACCTCTGGCTTACTCACCTTGAAGTCCTCTGTTAGACACCAATCTCTTTTTTGGGGTTTCTTGGCCCTTGCTGTTGCCAGAGGTTACAAAATTAGAGTTAGATGATGAAAACATGAACAGACTTGAGGAAAGGTCAGCCCCTCAAAAATTTAAGATGTCCATCAAGAGAAGTGCATACAAGTAAAGAGGTGAAGCCATTTAGGCTTTAGAACTTTGTGTAAAGCTGTGTGAGGATCACATGAGAAGACGTTATATAGCACTCAGTAGAGTCTGAACATCAGTGCTTGGCACATGGTGGCGACTGCTGCAAGGGACATTATTAATGATTAACATTACTGTTACCTCTTCAGCATTTGTGGGGCCTTTATTACTCATGCTGGGTCATCCCATTTTAAAGGGAGCAAAAGAAAATTGAGTAGGATCCAGAAGAAGTCATTTAATGCAATTAAGTAGTTGGGAAATAGAACCCCCCTCCTTCAAGAAAGAAAGGTTAAACGAACTGAAATTATTTAGAGTACAGAAGAGAAAGCTGAGTAGAATTTTAATAATAGTAATATACTCCCATTAATTTAGTGTCTGCTGGTTTCAATTTTGATTGTTCAGAAGGGATCAGAATCAAGAAAAAAATTTGTTCAGGAAATTAATGGTGTAAGCATGACTGAGGATGCTGCTGAATACTTATTTACTGGAAGTGATTTTAAGCAATTTAGAAGGATCAAACTACATTCAAAATATGTCATCTAATTATGAACCTTTCTTACATGGTCATTAAATTATAGTGCCTAGCACATAGTGGGCATTCAGAAAGCTTTACTGAATAAATTTCCTTTCAGCTCCTACTGAGCAATCCAGATTATTTATTCTCCAAAGGCAACAATCATAGTAAGTTAGTCTGACTTATTTTGTGGATTCAAAAATGCATATAGACATATAACTCATATCTTACAAAATTCCTCATACTTTAGTCCCTCTCCCTACTGCTTTCTCAAATAATCTAACTTAGGAAGATTTTCTATATCTTCTTTTATAGGGAGAAAAATGATGTGGGCTTGATTCTGAACAATCTAGTCATACCCACTTTTAGACTATCTAAAGGGAAATGAGCTTGAATTGTATCAAGAGAGATGTACACACTGCTTACAACCTTTTGTTTTATTCAATAGATATGTATCTAATAATTTGTGTGCCAGCATTTTATTAATTAATTAATGCTTCAGTTTCCATAGGGAAGGAACTAGTCATTTGACTAAGAACTCTTACCTAAAGTCATTTGACTAAGAACTCTTACCTTGTTTTCTAAAACAAGACTGAACTCTAAGGCTTAGTGATTAAAAAAAGAAACCACAGTTCACCCTGCCTGGGCTTGAAACCTACTCTGTGATATCCCAGCTTTGTGAGCTTAGTCAGTTTCCTGAGCTTTAGTATGGGGATAATATAGCTATCTCTATATTTATAATGTATTTATACATGTCTAATGTATTTATACATGTAAATTGCCTGGCAATATGGACTCAACAATGGTGGCTGCTATAGTGATGAAGATGATGGTGATGATGTTGATGGCAGAAAAAGGCGGGGAGGGAGGGAGGTCAGAGGTCAAAGAGAAGGAAAGAAGTAGTTAGGGAGAAAGGAGGAGGGGTAAAAAAAAGAACCACTTCTCATATATACTTTGTCTAATTCCAGCATCTTGACTATTTGTTGAGTGAAGCGCATTCACAGTTTTAGAATGCTTTAATTAACATCATAATGATTAAGCACTGGAAGAGATAGCTACGGACATTATATACAACCATTTCTGGTAAATGTTAGAATAAGAGACAAGGACACAGCCTGCCTAAAATGTCTTTTATTTCCCTGTCTGCTGTTGTTGGGCTGCTGCTGCTTCTGCTTGTTTCTTCTCCGTGGTCTTCTTTTTTTAATGATGACCTGATACTCTAACAAGGAGTAGAACGCTCTTTAATTGAGGATTGTGTAAAGAGAAATCTAATTAACATCAATTAATCCCCATGTCAATAAAATGTATTATAATAGATTTTACTGAAGTAAGTAATATCAAGTAGGGTCGGAATTTAAAGCACTTAAGGAAATCAAAAAAGAAAATATTGTGTTGCTCATCAGCTCTGTACATCACCAATAAGGGTATCATGGTAGATTGATGTCCTATTCGTGTGTAGTAACCTGTGCATTTTAGGTGCTATCCAGCACATCATCCTCGCTTCTTCAGGCTAATTGTCTAGTTCATTAATCATTTAGATACATCTTTCAGACTCTGCCTATAAATTACCTCTTTCAGGCTATTGTTACAAGAACTCTAATTTTGCCTATTTTGGAACCAAATCCTGAAACAATTAAATATTGATTTGTTACCAAGTTTCAGGAAGTTAGCACTTAAATCATCTCAGTACAACAGATGCAATTATACTTTTCTTTAAAACGGCATAACTTGCTTTGTGTGATACAATGTTACTTTAAAAACTGATTTTTATAAATTGTATTTCTTTGATTAGTGCTTCTATTTGGCAGTATTTCCTTCCTTAGTTGAAATTATTGATTCCCTGTGCATTTCCATTATACGGAAAATTTTGGCTTTTATACCTGAGCAACTCTTTTTCAAATTTATTGACAGTTGACATAAAAATGGGAACTGGCCACAGGTTTGGGAGAATGATTAGTAGTAATCACAGAAAGCTGTTAAAATATGCTGCAGGCAACATTTTAATTAACTAGGGTCTTTAGTCTGTAGTGATGTGCATTTGTGTGATCAGGTCCTTATATTCTTTTAACACTTGTCTTTATTCATATACTAATTGATCTATAATTCACAAGAGGGGTCTGTGAGTCATCAAGGAAAATTAGCAAGTTGCTGCTGTGTATACATGACTTACATAATCACTTTTTGCCCTTTTCTCCCCACATTGCTAGATTTCGGACAATCCTGTAATCATGTAATTGTGCCCAATGGCACATGTAGACTCTGGTATACTAAATTATTCTACTCTAGATCATCTAGATGTATATTACAATCTGGGGGCTTACTGTGTACCACACACTCAATTCTGTGAGTTTTCCTATTCCACATGATCCCCTCTACACAAGCACTCCAATTTCAGTACAGGAGGAACACTGTATTAGTACGATGAAGAATGAATTGCTGTATTTGGCAGTGCAGGGATCCAAGAAGATTAATGATCTCGCCTGCAGCTCTTGTCATACCTTCCCCCACTATCGAAAATTAAATGTCATGTATAACAACTCACTCTCCATTACTTAATTACATGTGGAAAATGTGTACTGTTAAAAACTGCTGGGGCTAAAGGAGGCCAAATGAAACTGAAACCCTTGGAAAGATTTAGTGCTAGCTGTCAAGCCCTAACAAGTGAAAGTGGACTCGCCATGGGATCCACCTTACTGTATCCATTGAACATGTCTTGTTTTTGTAATTAAAAATATGGTGTGACCTGTTATCCTCTAGCCATGTCCCTAAAAGATGATGCTGATTTGAAATTAATGTGAATGTCAAAGTCCATCTGAATAAACAAATTGAATGCCTGTTTTTAAGACCCTTATTGTGCTCTTGATTCTTTACGTCTAGTTTTGATCAATAGGAGGGAGAAAAGATTGTGGGAACAAGTATGAATTTGACTTAAGAAACATTCATGCACTTATTTGATAAGTATTTGCAGAGTGCCTACTTGTGCTAGTGTTGTGGAGTGAGTGACACAGAGAACAGAGAACACAGTCTCTGCCCTAAGAGAGGACACAGAGAGTAAAACAGTCCAGTGCCTTATCCAGTGGTGTAAGTGCTGTGATACTATAGGAACATATAAGAGACACACCTAACCTGGTCTTTGAAGCCTATGGGAGGGTGTCACAGAGAAAGACGTTTAAGCTCAGACCAGAAGGATAAGTAAGCAAAGTCATAGTATGTATAGAAACCCAAAGATTTCTAGAATTGGATGTTATGCCCAATATACCTGAACATTACTTCTAGAAGAAAAGCAGTCTTTCTTTAGGAAAGTATCATTGGATGAACACGGCTATGTATGTCATTTGATTTGATTTCTGTAAGCAAGCATCTTTCTCACTCTCATAGATCATTAAAGAATGCAATGCCCCTTTTCAAGTGCACAATAAAATATCATCCGTGGCATATATGACAAGAAGTTTTGCGGAGGAGGCCTGTCATTAGCACTGAACCATGTTAGCAGTTGTAGGAAGTAGAGACTCTCCTGTAGTTTCAAGGCTCTTCTGTTTCTTTGTTTAGTTGGACCGTATGGTAGATCCATATAAGTCTCTCAGGTGCTCTGAAATGCTGACTCTTGCTTATTTCTTCCATACTTGTTTCCTGTACTATCCATTTTAAATAGTAATTTTAAATTCATAAGTAGAATTTATAAGACTTTTGGTTCAAGAACAAGGTGAAATTAGAGTGTTTTGATCTTTTGTCAAAAACATTGGAATTTATATATCAAAATGAGAAACATTGTTCCCTTTGACAGACTATGGTAACCTTGGGAAGCTGTATATTTAATCCAGTTATCATTCCATTGGGTCATACGTTTCTGCAATCATCTTGACAGCCTATGACATATTCTTTTGAATATCTACAGTAGCCATAAATTTTTCTCTGAGGGTGGTTGTAGCTAGGTAGTCTGAAGTAACCAAATATTTTACAGGGCCATTTGTGAATTCAGATGAATTTAGTCAATTAGGTAAAGTGCTGCTACCAAACAAGCCCATCTTTCTTGTATGACTTGTAAAGTATCTTTGAAAACCACTGTTATTATTTCATGAATAGAATTGCTAATTTTTTCTTTGCTGCTCCTATTTCTTAATACCAGCTTGTGGGAATCATGACTATATTTGTTTCACTTCTTTTGGCACTCAGAAACAACTCGTTGTGATAGTCACAGGGATGATGGGATTTTTTTTTTCTTTTCCTTTTTTTTTTTTTTGCAATATTTTTACATCTTTCCCTGTAGAATGCCTGTTTTCTTTGATAGACTCCTCTCCCCCAAACACACACACACACAATGTATATAGTATGATGGAACAGTAAAAACAGTAAATCTGTGTACCTGTCTCGCTCTGTAGAAGCTGAAATAGACAGATCTCTCTCTCACTGCCAAGGTGTGGCCAGTGGGCAGTCATGCAACCTAAGTTTGGGCAGTATGATACCTTAGGCTTACAACAGGAAGCAAGTAATGTGAGTGATTTTATATGTATGGTGTTTATTCATGGAGCCACAGGGCCTTGATTGGAGGCTCCTGCTATGACATCATTCTGCATCCTGCTTCCTTGTCCTCTGGAAGTCTCATAGTTCCTGGTCTGTTCCAAGTCTGATCATATAACCTGCCTATGTTTTGTGAGATTCCATTATCCCTCTAATAAATTACCTTTTGCTTAAGTTGGCCTAAATTCATTTCTATTGCTTGCTGCCAAAGAATCCTAATGAATGGGAAGGATGCTAAAAGTAGAGCTCTCTGAACAAATCATGAGCAACCAGAGCGAGTTCTCTCTGCACGTATGCTTGTCACATGTAGGCTCTTAGCTTTGATCCTGAGAAGTTTTTATCTTTCAGACTTCTTTAGCAGAGCACAAGAACTCTGAACAAGTCTCTACTGAGGATCTCCAGTATGACAGGTTTCCACTGCCATTGGCTCTTGAAATGAGATTACCACGATGATTTCAAAGAAATCAGGCAAGATTTTTCCCAGATTTATACCTGCAGAAAGAGTCACCTTTCCTAGCACATGGCCTTCCGGTGAGGGCTGGATACCTGAACAACATTCGGGCTTTGCCAGCCGGAATAAAGAGGAGAATGGCTGTGGGTATCTACTGTACTATCTTTAGAAAGAGTCTCTATGAGAAACTTGGTAGGCTGTCATTTATCCCATCCAGTCCTAAAGCTCCCCATATTAACTCTCCTGCCAACCTTCACTGCGAAATATTTTATGAGTCAACTTTTCCTCTGTACAAATGGCAACCATTATTTAGAACTTGCCTGGGGCCACCTTTGTAAAATGTGGGTCTAGATGCTGAGTTACTCCCAGCAGCCCTCAATTAGTGATTGACATTGTTAGGAATGCCATAAATAGAGTTCATAATTCCACTCACTAGACATTTATTTCAGATTCAGCATATTTAACTATTTTGGTGGTTTCTTCCAGTTGGAAATTGGAAACTATTTAGTGTATTCATATAGTTAGAAATACCTCCTGGAATCTTTTCAGAAAGGAGTTTTGCTCCCACTGAGATATAATGATTTGCTTTGTTTTATATGTTACTTCTGGTTCATTTACATGGAGCTTTCCTGGCTGAATGTTAATTCAATGTCATGTTCCAATTAATATAGCAAATGTAGAGTTTATTTTCAAGTGTCTCACATCACTATATTTATTGATAATACAGTCAGAAAAAATTATCTAGGCCTGTTTAGTTGTGTTCATGTGTTCCTCATTTATTCAGCTTTTTGTATGTGTACACCTAAACAACATGCTAGCCACTAGATTGTAGTTATAATCATTTTAGAACAGGTTGCAAAAAATTAAATCAACTTACTCAGTACTCCAGGTTGAATTCAGGCACATAACTTCTACTTTTGATATAATGCTGTTTTGTGGACATAAAATAAGATTTATGGGTTTAGTGAAAGTGAATTTCCAAGTGGTAAGACCAGAGCAGTCCTGAAGACAAAATGGTTTTAAGTGATATTCTAAATAATTCAAATGTACTCTCATCACACTTGTAATTTTTTTGGTCTTAGTTAATTTTTTTAATTGTGGTAAAATATACATAACATAAAATCTACCTTATTAACCATTTTTAAGTGTACAGTTAAAGTAGAACTAAGTATATTCACATTGTTGTACAGCCATCACCACCATCTATCTCCAAAACTTTTTACATCTTGCAGAACTGCAACTCTATACCCATTGACAAATAATACCCCATTCTCTCCTCCCCGCCCCCACCCCCAAGCTCCTGGCAACTATCTTTCTACTTTCTCTCTCTGAATTTAACTACACTAGGTATCTCATAAAAGTGGACTCATACAGTATTTGTACTTTTGTTACTGGCTTATTTCACTTACCATAATGTTTTCAAGGTTCATCCATGTTGTAGCATGTGTCAGAATTGCCTTCCTTTTTAAAACTGAATGATATTCCATTGTATGTTTATCCATTCATCTGTTGAGAAACACTTGGGTTGCTTCTACCTTTTGACTATTGTGAATAATGCTAGTATGAACATGAGTGTACAAATGCCTGTTTGAGACTCTACTCTGAATTCTTTTTCATATATACCCGGAAGTGGAATTGCTGAATTATATGGCAATTCTATTTTCAGTTTTTTGAAGAACCACTGTAGTTTCCGTAGCAGCTATACCATATTACATTCTTACCAACAGTGGACAAGGGTTCCACTTTCTCTACCACCTCACCAACTCTTATTGTTTTCCATTTTTTTGATAGTAGTTATCCTATTGGGTATGGGGTGGTATCTCATTGTGGTTTTGATGTGCATTTCTCTGATGATTAGTGATGTTGAGCATTTTTTGATGTGTTTATTGGCCATTTGTATAACTTCTTTGGAGGGTTGTCTTTTCAAGTCTTTTTCTTGTTTTTTAATCAGGTTGGTTGTTTTGTTGTTGAGTGGCAGGAATTCTTTATGTATTCTGGATATTAACTCATTATCAGATATACGATTTGCAAAAGTTTTCTCCCATTCCATAGGTTGCCTTTTCACTCTGTTGATTGTGTCCTTTGATCCACAGAAGGTTTTCATTTTAATATAGTCCAATTTATCTATTTGTTGTTTCTTGGGCTTTTGGTGTCCAATCCAAGATATCATTGCCAAATCCAATGTCATGAAGTTTGTCCCCTATGTTTTCTTGTAACAGTTTTATAGTTTTAGCTCTCACGTTTAGGTCTTTGATCTATTTTGAGTTAATTTTTGTTTATGGTATAGGGGAAGGATCCAACTTCTTTCTTTTGCATGTGGATATCCAGGTTTCCCTGTACAATTTGTTGAAAAGATCATCCTTTCCCCCATTGAATGGTCTTGGCACCCTTGTTGCAATCATTTGACCCTACACTGAGGGTTTATTTCAGGGTTTTCTATTCTATTCCATTGGTCTATATGTCTGTTCTTAAGCTAGTACAACATTGTTTTGATTGCTATAGCATTGTAGTACATTGCAAAATCAGCAAGGGTGAGACCTCCAACTTTGTTCTTCTTTTTCAAGATTGTTTTGGCTATTCCGTATAAATTTTAGGATGCAACACACTTTCACTTTTAAAAGGAGAAATGCTCCTTGGAGATATCTCAGACCCTGATAAATGAAAAGTTATGGAATTCTACAAATACACACACACACATACACACAGCCCATTACATCAGATGTCTTTTTTTTTCCTCATTCAGAAATTGTTGTCATGGGCTCAGTGTGCTTTCCTGAAGATAAGTATGTTCTCCTCATATCTCACTAATCTTTCTTTTAACCACAATTTGTAGCATTCTTTTAGAGTTTACATTAGAGAGAGAATCTCATATTTAATCCTAAGGAATTAGTCAATGATTATTGGATTGATGCTTTAAATAACATGTTATTGAAATCTCTTACTACAACTTAATTATGGTTACAACTTTAATGGATAAGGAATAAACATAAAGGGTTTTATCAACAAATCCCTGTATGTGACATGTATGTGCTTCTAAGAATGCAGTGAAGTATTCTTAGAAGAATAGAAAGAAGTTGCTGAGAAAAGCCATGTCAGTAGTTTAGAAATTCAGAGGAGAGAGAGATTACTGTTGTGACAGTGGGTACAGCAAGAGCTAGTTAATGCTACCTGGGTAGACTTACATAGGAAAAAATTAAGTCTAAACTGCATGAACAAATTTAATTCAAGTATTTATTGAGTACCTACTGTATCTCAGATACTATATAAGACCACGGAGTTAAGTAAGAAGTTATTCAAGAACTTCTAAGACATGCAGATAAATAACTATACATCAGGCAAAACTAACACCAATAGAGGGAACTCTATGATGTTGAGTTATTCAGAGTGCATTTGCAGGCTTGGTTGCAGAGAGGGGTTTTCACAGTTGAGAGGGGAGTGATTTGGATTGACTGAGACACAGAGAAAGCTGTTGTCACAGTATAGACGATGTGAAAAGTGCATGTATTAGGATGGGAACATTGGACTAGAAGAAAAGAGAAAAAAATGAAATTTTTAGAATGAAACCTTTAGACTGGATGCTTTCTTTGGGTATAAGAGTTGATGGGTGAATGAATCAAGAGTAACTGAGGACTTAGCACCTGGAAATGTAAACATCTGAGACTGAACATCATAAAACATTAAATGTTAACTATTGTTCCTATGCTTTAGTGTTATGACATTTATGTTATCTCTCAATTCTGTTAGAAGATAATATCCTAATTTTATAGATTAAGAAGTAAGATTTTTAAAAAGTTGCTTAGTATCTTGCTTACATCTTACTGGTAGAACTGCAGATGGAACTGTACATTTACCTAGGTCTGCTTAGGACTGAATTTCTTTCCAGAATAGCACATAGATGTCTTACACATTATATAATCATGAATTCATTTTTAAACTGGGGTATGATTTATACTCAATGCAATAGATTTTAAGTGTTCAGTTTGTTGAGTTTTGATAATACAAAACATACACCTGTGTAGCCATCACCCAAAACAAAAATATAAGAAATTCATTCACCCCAGAAAGTTTCCTGGTGCTCCTTTCCAGTCAGTTCCTCCCCGCAGAGCCAACACTTCTGATTTCTGTCACGATAGATTAGTTTTAACTATTCTTGAGCTTCGTATAAATAGAATCAAACAACATCTATCATTCTGTGTCTGGTTTCTTTCATTTTACATAATTGAGATTTATCCTTGTCGTCGTATATATCAATAGTTCCTTTAATTACTGAGGAATATTCCAATCTATGAAGATACCACAATTTTTTGATCCATTCTTCTGAAGGTGGACATTTGGGTTGTTTCCAGTTTTTAGCTATTCTGATTAAGGT
The DNA here is from genome assembly GCF_028023285.1 of Balaenoptera ricei. Lineage (NCBI taxonomy): Eukaryota > Metazoa > Chordata > Mammalia > Artiodactyla > Balaenopteridae > Balaenoptera > Balaenoptera ricei. The sequence goes on from NC_082639.1 coordinate 53,123,283, forward strand.
ACAAGCATGACTTCTGGGAAAAAAATTATAATAGAATAAACTTGTTTAGAACATCTTTGAGTCAGGATAGACTCAATAATGCTTCAGTGACTAACAGCCCAAATCTCAGTCGCTTAAAACGACAAAGGGTTTCTTTCTTTCTCATTTTACGGGTCTACCGGGGCTCAGCAAGGGGGCCTTTCTGCTCACTATGGTCAGTTAGGTACCCAGGCAACAGAGGCTCCATCTCAGCCTGTGTTTCCATGATCACCAAGGCAGAAAAGGAGACATAGTTAATCGAGAACTGGCTCAACTTTAAAGGTGAAGAAAACTACCAGCCAGAGGATTTAAGAACAGCCCTAATCACTATCAGAGAAGAGTACTGAGGGAGTTACACTCCATCATATTATTCACCATCCTACCTGCACTATCAAGCACAAAGAGTATTTTAAAGCATTTTATAGTCATTATATTTATTTGAGGGATGAGTAATGTAGCTGTGATACTCCGAACTTAATTATGAAAAGTTGATCGGGTCAGAGTGAGCAAACTTAGAACCCTGCATGCATCTTTACCCTGAGGAAAATTGTGAAATAGCTTTAAGAGTAAATTGTGGGGCTTCCCTGGTGGCGCAGTAGTTGAGAATCTGCTTGCCAATGCAGGGACACGGGTTCGAGCCCTGGTCTGGGAAGATCCCACATGCCGCGGAGCAGCTAAGCCCGTGAGCCACAATTACTGAGCCTGCGCATCTGGAGCCTGTGCTCCGCAACAAGAGAGGCCGCGATAGTGAGAGGCCCGCGCACTGCGATGAAGAGTGGCCCCCGCTTGCCACAACTAGAGAAAGCCCTCGCACAGAAATGAAGACCCAACACAGCCAAAAATAAATAAATAAATTAATTAATTATTTTTTAAAAAGAGTAAATTTTGACCTAGTAGAACTTTTCCCCAAGATGGATCTGGGGATATTAGCTTGCATATATGAGAGAAGATATTTGTGGCTTTGGGTCAGGCTATTGAAATGGAAAACACTGTAATATAATAGTTAAAAGAGTAGGTTTTGAAACCAGATGGCTGGATTTTAATCTCAGCTTGCTATTTATTAGCTTTGTGACTTTGGTCAGGTAGCTTAATCTCTGTGTAAAATGAAGAAAATAATTGTAACTACTACGTAGAGTTGTTATGAAGGTTAAATGAGTTAACATATAAAAAGCATCAAAACAGGAGTACATGGTAAGAACTGAAAAGTTATGTTTCTGGTGATCGTGTTTTCCAAATCAAAAAGTTTTGTTAGGTATTACTTTTCTCTTGCTGTGTAACAAACTACCACAAATTTAATGGCTTAGAACAACACCCATCTATTAGCTGACAGTTCTGTAGGTCAGAAGTCTGGCACAGAGGGGCTGGGCTCTCTGCTTAGGATATCATGAGGCAGAAATCAAGATGTTGGCCAGGCTGAGTGCTTGTCTGGAGCCTTGGGTAAAAATCTACTTCCAAGCTCATTCTTGTTAAAATCTATTTCCTTGTTGGTTCTTAGATGGAGACTTTTCTTAGCTTTTAGAGGCCATTCACATTCTTTGCCATGAGGCCCCTTTCATGCTCAAGCCAGAGATGGTACTTCTAATCTCTGACTTTCTATCTCTGACCTCCAGGCATTCCTTAAAATTCATGTAGGTCAACCTACTAATTTCAGAGACCTGGACAATGAGGCTCTAAGAAGTGAAATCTCCAGATTTAAAGGGCCCACGTGATTAGGTCTTGCCCACCCTGGTAATCTGCCTTTATCTTAAGGTCAGCTATGCTGTATAATTTAACCTAATCATGGAAGGGAAATTCATCCTACTCACAACCTGTAAACCAGGGGGCAGGAATCTTGGGAGCCTTCTTAGAATTCTGCCTAACACATGTTTTGCATGATTTTTACCAATGTGAATATATTTTTATAACAAGATTGAATTGAAATGTGGATCTAGAATGTGTCTTTGTCATAAATATAAATATATTCTACAAACAAAACACTGAATTGGGTGTGTTCCTAGCATCCTTTTGGAGAAAAACTAAATTGACAGTCCCTAGATAGAAATTCCACTATTGTAATTGTCTGTTTACCTAGCTGTGTTCCTCACTAATTGCTAATATCATCAAAGGCAGGAATCATGTTTTATTCATTTTTGTATTCAAAGTATAAATATTTGTTAAACAAATGAATATAATCAAAATGAAATCAGAGCTATATTGTTGAATTTCAACCAATTGAAGTAAACTCTAGCCAGCTTAAATTAAAAGGAGAATGTATTGTAAGAGTACAGGGATATCTTGTGGACTCTTAAGAAGAAGCCATACAGCTAAGACTCTGAAGAGAAGGAAGCAGGGTGACTTCAGAGACGTCAGCAGAAGGGAGTTCTGAACCCCCTGTTTAGCCTTGAGCATTTCCATTAGTATTGTCTAGATACCACACTCTTGATCTCTATGAGTCTGTTCTAGATTTTGAGTCCCTGGGAGAGAGAATTGATGGGCTCAAAATGAGGCAGGCGTCTGCCCCCTACATCCACTGAGGTTGAGGCCAGCTGTCAGTGTTACACAGTATAGCCCATCCATGGAATCACTGTGAGCTGGGCAGACACTCCGAGAAATGTCCATTAATGTGGTAAATACCAATAGCTGGCTGACTTCAGGCAACACGTCGTCTCTAACTCGTGAAGTAGCTTGGAAAGCATAGGGCACACTCTTGCTAGTTCTACTTCATATCTTTTTCCTGCTTTGTTAAGACCCCTTTCACTCAACAGACGTCTATAGTGCACCTACTCTCGCTGAGGTATCCTGCTACAAGCTGGGGATATAAAGAAATAAGATCCCATCTCTGTGTTTAGAGAGGGAGAAAGAGCAGCACAAATAATCTTAATAGAGCACGACAAGTCCAGTGATAAGGGCGTACCTATACAGTGTTCCAAGTTACCCTGGAAACCTTCTCACATTTATCCATGGTGGAATTCCACTCTCTCTCTCCCAACAGCTGTTAAAAAGAATTACAAAAACACCAACAAACAATTACAATTCCTGATTGTATACTGTGTGGGGCACCAGGACCTAAGAAACTTATGTTGATTATACTGGGAAGAAAAGGTTAATTATGAAGCAAACAGATTTCATTCCTTATGAGAATCATGGACTTATGAGGGGTCAGAGGGTCCCCAGAAGTCTTTCAGGTTAACTGTTTGTGTGAAGTGTAATTATCTTCTCTCCTTTGGTTTCCCTCTTCCCATTTCTTTCTCTTTAAAATTGCTGCCCTGTCAGGTCTCCACTTGCTTAATGCTGAGGTGTGTGAACACTCACTCACTAGTGGATTATAACGGATTATGAACTGGAACTTTTTATAGCAGCTTTCTTCACTCTATTGAGGTTTTCTATACTGTTATGTTTTAAAAAAATTGATATGGACTTTAAAGGCCAGTAAAGTCATACTAATTTGGGGAAAATTGTTAAATTATGAAGGGATAACTTGGTCCAGTTAATCATAATTTCTCAATAAGAATTTATGTGTAGCTATGTTTTTTAATGCCGGTAACCTTTGAAAGAGATATGAAAAGCCATCTGCTTAATTACTGCCAAATACACTCTGCCCCATGGGCTCTGAATCTGGAGCAAACATGTCCTGTTGGCTTTCAGCTCTAAGCTAGAGCTGAGCTCTATTGTGTTATTCCATGGGGGAGATTGAATGGGAAAGGGAATTACCACTGGGAAAATGCTGTTACTTATGCAGGGGTAATTGATTACTTCTGTGTATGAGCAAACTGCTGAGGAATGGATTGTACTCCCTGAAAAACAATAGCCATCTCTTAACATAATAGTGCATGCTCAAGGCATCTATAATAATGTCAGAAGAAACAGACATATTCTTCATGCTCTGTGTCACTTTGTGATTTTAGTTTTTCTCCCTTTGCTTTGGTTTGGCTGGTGTGCTAGATAATCTAAGAATTTAAGAAGGTTAGAGCAAGAAATGGTACCTAGACTTCATTTATTTATTTATAATCTGCCTTATTCCACAAGAATTTTTATCAACTTAGAATTCTTACAGTTCAACCTACTTATTACTTAAGAGATCAGGAGACGGATTCTCTTAGAAGTGATTTCCCCCAAATCCCACAGCTAGTTTAATGGTAGTTCTAGAACTGAAACTGCCTCTTGTCTCCTTATTGAAGTGAGTGATCATTACATTTTTAAAAATAACTATGTTAAGTACAGACTATTTTCCAGGCAATGTGTTTGCCCTAGATGATGTAATAGAGAGTAGGAAGGACATGAGTTCTGTCCTTGGAGTGCTTACCATTTGAGGGGAAGACAGATTTGAAGCAGGTGTGCATACAAATCAGGTACATTTTGAAAGAAAACAGATTTATGATCATTGACAGGTGCTGTAAGCATATAGTAGAGGTCCTGGAAAGCTTGTTTCAGGAAATGACATTTATGGTGAGCTATGAAGGAGAAATAGGAAAAAATCAGACAAAAGATTTGGGCATGAAGCATGCAGACCAGAAGAGAAGAAGATGAGAGAAGGCCATGAGGTGGATGGAGCTTGGCTCAGCTGAGAAATGGAGAGGAGGCCTGTGTAACTGGGTTGGATCAGAGTGAGGAAGAGAAGGGAGAACAAGAAAAGGCCAGAGGTGGGAGCTGGGGCCAGATTGCTCAAGGCCTTATAGCCTCCCTAACAATTTTGAACTTGATCCTAAGTGCAATAAGGAGCCATAGGAGGAGTTTAAGCAGGAGAAAGAAATATAATCAGATTTATGTTTTAGAACCATAATAACTGCTGGGTGAAGAATGGATTGAACAGAGGATGAAGAGTGTAAGTAGGGAGACCAAATAGGATGTTCTGAAATATATTAATTCAGGTGAGAAATGATGATCACTTGTACTAGGATAGGATGGAAAGAAGTGCAAAGATTCAAGATGCGTTTTGAAGATAGGATCAATAAGACTTCTTGATGGATTAGATATACAGTTGAGTAGTGAGAGGTTTCAAGAATGACTTTTAGGTTCCTAGTTAAACAACTGGGTGAATATTGTTGATATTTACTAAGGTGGAGAGGAAGTTGACTGTGGAACCCTCTGGGAACTGAGCGGGATAAAGAGCTTTATTTTATTTGAGATGCATCTAAGACATCTAGTGGAGATGTAAAGTGGGAGTTGGATATGCAGATCCTAGGCTCAGAAAAAGATCCAGGCTAACTGTGAATTTGGAAGACATCAATATATAGTCTTTGAACTCAAGGGAATAATTCGTGTAGTTGAGGTTATTGAACTCACACTGGAGGAGAAGGATGGGTGGGGTATAAATTTTAAAAAGAAAGGCATTTCAGGTAAAGGCAGTGATATGATTAAAGCCTCAAAGTAGGAAAGACATCGACTGATGGATCTTTTTCCAATTGGTGAGACATAAAAAATAAAATGGGATAAAATGGATTTGAGTGCCCTCCTAAGTCAGAGAGTGGCTATCCTATGTACACCGGGCAAGAGATCTGTGAACAGTCTTAAATCTTTGCACACCAGTAAGAAGCTTCTTTGGTTTATATTGTGAAACCTAAAGTCAAACTTCACATAAATCTTGAGATAATTATTTTGGTTGTGTGTCATGAATGAACAGTAAAGGATAGATCTCCCACAGAACCACTGCTTACCTACCATTTGCTAGTAACATAGTGGAAATAGCCCAAATCACCAGAACTGGTATTCTAGGAGTTGTTCTGTGCCTGTCGCCCTGGTGATGAAGTTTTAGCTCCCACCTCCTCTGCTCCAATTAGGATGATGAGGAGTAGAATTAACCTAACTCACAAAGCGTTGTCTGTCTGGGTCTCTATTCTCCCCATCTATCACTCCTTCTCACACAGTCTGCCCATGCAGGGACTGTCATATACATCCCATCATCCTTCATCTGGCAGAACAAATTTAGAAGCCAAGTGAGGAGGCTGGGAACCTTTCCAGTTCAAAGAACAAAATGCTCTAGACATTAATGGGGCCTAGAGGTTACACACCCCATATGAAAAATTTATACTCCTCGGTATTGAAAGCGTTGATGCCTTTCCAAAAGTATCCTCTGCAGCACCTGACTTACTAAGCAGAAGTTGGCCAACTTCTAGCATCATCACTCTTTGTCACTAATAATTGTATCTTAGTATCCCTTGAGTAATACATCTCTTTTTGTACCTAATGGCTTTGCATGCTCAAAACCAGTGTATATTTACATTTTTTTTTTATTCTGTGGTGCTGTGTGTGCATTTTCAACTGAGAACTGAGGAAGTGATTCTAATTTGAGCCAAGAACTTAGCGTTTACCATGTACTGATTCTGCCTTTTACTGTGTACTGATTCTGCCTATTTTAACATCCACAGAAATGAAGATGCAGTCAATCAGATGGCCGTTACTCCCTTTCCATTACCATCAAGTTCCCCATCTTCTGTTGAGGTAAGATGACTCCTAATTAGCTTAGTGAATGAATTACATGGATTTTCAGTATCTGGTATTCCAAACTCAGAATTTATTAGCTAGGGTATTTCCCTAATTAAAATAGGAAGTATTTGAGGCATTGATTATAAAGTAATATAACAATGTTAAACAAACACATTAGAACTTAACCATATGAGTACTGCCTTCCTCAAAGTTCCTTAAGGTTCATTCTAGATATGCAATTTGTCCTAATTAGGCATTTCAGAATTTATTAGAAAATTCTCTTTTTTAATGACTGAATCATACCTTTCTTTGTGGTTTAAAAACACTTTAATACTATGATTGCTGGTGTCTTTAAATATTTTCATCCATTGATGGAGAAATTACTAGTACAACAAGATTGCTAACATAGTAATATGCTTCTAGAGATGGATGGATAGATAGATAGATAGGTAGCTGGCTATATAAATAATCAGCTGAGGGATTCCCAGCTGAGGAATGTTACATTCTCTTCTCATTTTTTACTTATTAAATTATTTTTAATTCCCTAAAGTATACATTTATTATAACTAATCAAACAATGCAGTTATTAGAAAATTTTATTTTCCTTTCCCTACCTCCTCAAGGAAGTTAAGTTTTACTGTTTAGTATCTTTCCATACTTTTTCCTTTGCTTCTATAACAAAAATAAACTATTTGAATAGCGTCTCTTTTAGTAAATATTTGATCATATAATACTTATTCTTTCCATTCAACAAGTATTCAATGAATGTATATTACGTGCCAGGTACTATTTTGGGTATTTAAAGATATAGGCATGAATAAAACAGATAAGTCTCCCTGACATGGTTCAGCTTACCTTCTAATGAGGAAATTAACTAGCAAATGCATAAATAAACTAAGAGAATTATCAATAGTGTTCAGTGTCTTACAGATAATTAAAATAGGGAATGTGGCTTGTGACTACTTTGATTGGTTATAGGGAAAGCCTCTTGGACAAGGTGAAATTTAAACAAGATGAAAATGGTAAGAAGGAGCCAGACATGCAAAAATAAGGGGGAAGAGCTTTCTCTGCAGAGAGGACAAAAGTAGCTCTCAAGCAAGAATAAGCTGGGGGTGCATATTGGGAGCCCCGGAGAGTAGTGGGGTAAAATACGAGGGAGAGGGAGGGAATGTGACGTGGGAGGGAGAGAGGAGCTTTGTGAGTCAGAGTAAGAAGTTCAGGTTTTAGTCTGTGTGCAGTAGAAGCCACTGGAAGGTTTTTAACAGGGGTGTGAGGTGACCTGATACATAGTCTACCAGGTGGAGAATGGACTAAAGGAAGGTAAAAGTAATACACTAGACGGCAGAAGCCCAGGCAAGACCTGATTGTGGTTAGATGAGGTTTGGGGGTTGGAAGCAAAGAAAAGTGAGCTGATTCTTGATATTTTGGATGTTGAATCAGACTTGATTAAATGTGGGAGCCGAAGGGAACTAGAGAATCGTGGATAGACCTAGATTTTTGGCTTGAGCAACTAGGTAGATGGTGGTGCCATTTACATTTAGGCAGAAATTAAGAGGTCGTTGTAGACTGGTTAAGTTTGAGGTGCATATTATGCATTCTTCTGGAATAGATTCTATACATTAAAAAGAGAAAAGCTGCTTTATTTTGCTTAATCTAATAGTCATATTTAATATGCTGTATTATATATTTTTTCCAATTGACAGACATTCAGATTACTTTCCAATTTTTTGCCAGTAAAAGAATACCAAAATAAACATACATGTGTGATGTGCACACCTGCACACATGTGTATGTCAATCATTTGGTACTGGTGCTTCTATTTCTATAGCGTAGATTTCCCCAATGTACCATTGCTGAGGCAAAAAGTACACGAGTTCAAAATTTTAATCTGTATTTACTAGTTACTATCTGAAAAGATTGTAGTGATGTTGACTCCCCACTGATAGCCATTTAGCCACAGCTTTGCTGGCACTGGGTATTTTCATTCTAACTGAGACTAGAGTAGGCAGTTAACAGTGGTGGAAATGAGGGGCCCCAGAGGGGTGCTACTTCAGTTCAAATCCTAGCACAACCATACACCAGACATGTGAGCTTGGATAGTTACAGTAACTTCTATCCCCACTTATCTGTAGGGAGATAACAATAGTTCCTACTTCGTAAGGTTGTTAAGATTAAATGAGAGAGGGAGAGGAGAAGATATCTATATCTGTCTGTCTAGATCTAGCTATCTTGTGCCAGGCACATGGTAGCTACCCAATAAGTGTTAGTACTTATTTCCTAATTCTTCTGCGTTTATAGAATGTCATATAAATCCTTTTTGTTTTGGATGGGTGGGGGTCAGTATGTTAGAATAATTTTTTCTATAGTACTGTTAGTTATGAATGTTCCCATCAAAATAGCATCCGCTTGGAACTGAATTTTTCTTTCATTGCCCATATTTTTTCTCAGTGCAGTGAGCAAGAAAACTAGCCTGTCATCGAATTGTAAATCTGCTATGAGATCCGGCTTTTGTGTTTTAGAGTGAGTAAAGGTGTAGTGTTGGTGTCAACATTTAGTTTGAGAAGACCATTTCTGGGGTCCTGTTTGGTTTCTTTTGTTTACTTTCTGTCAGGAATGACTTCTAATATTAACTGTGTATTTTCTCTAGTTTATACCCAGACAGCTGGTTTCTGCTGCCTTCCTGCTGACAAGACAACAACCTAGAAAAGGATGATTGAATATAGTATCTACTGTGTCCACTATCTTGGATGCATTGTCCCAAGTCCTATTTACATCCATACCTCTGAGAGACAGTATTATTATTTCCACTTTACAGAAGAGACTGGGGTCTAGAGCGGCTGTGTAGCATACCCATATGCCCAGAGGCAGCTGTGTTATTCAGCATTACAGTGTATTAGCGTGCTGTGCGCTCCACATACATCTGTTGATTTTCCCCCTTATGCCTTTGTTCCTATTGTTTCTTCCACTTGGGTTGCCTCCCCACTTCCTCTTTGTTAATTCATAACCACTAGGTCCATGGAGAATTGCTTTTTGGAAGCCTCCTCCAAGCTTTCTATGACTCAAAATGAATAAAATAATGTATACGGATTAATAAGCGTAGCACCTGAAATATAAGTGCTCAAAAATGTGAGATACTATTCTTATGACCAACTTCATCCTACACTGTTCCCTTTAGTAATCTTTACTCCCTTCATAGTTAAATAATAATCATGATTCATTTAAAAAGTGAAAATTGCCCTTTGTCCTTTATGTGATATCACTTGGGCCTTATAGAAGAAGAGGGACCCATTTCTAAATGGGGTTATCAACTAGGATTCTGTCACTTTTCCTTCCCTCGTTATCTCCATGTTTTAATAATGTAGGACTGTAAACACCACACTAAATTGTATGCTTTTATAAGGCCAGGCTTACTGTCCTCCTGACCACTGAGTCCTCAGTGCTTAGCCTGTAGTACTTGCTTAATAAATACTTGTGGAATAAGTGAATGGCTTTTCTGCTGTATCCTTGATGCTTCATGTTAGTGTTGCATACTTACTTCTTATTGATTCAGTTCATTCTGCCATTATTTACCAAATACCTGCTTTGCAGAACATAAAAAGATTAATTGCACATAGTCTTTACCCTCAAGAGCTTGTAGTCTTATAGGGGAAATAAGACATGTATGTTACTAAAACAAGGTGTCCTAAGAGATAAAGCTTTAGGAGGAGTTCACAGAAGGTAAATAGTATTTCCTGGTAGGAGAACAGCTATTTCTGATGGATATATTGGATTTTAAAATATGAATATGGTTAGATAAGAATGTAAGAATAGCACAAACAAAAGCACAGAAGTAAGAAAAATCTGGGTGTGGAATGGGGAGAAGAATATAATGGGTATGTGAAAGAGAGTAATAGAAGATGGGGTTGGAAAAATAAATTGAGGTCAAATGAGAGAGTCTTGAATTTAAATCTCAGAAGGTTTGGATGTCATGCATTTGGCACTTGGAGCTGTTGAAGGCATTTTGAATAATGAAATTGTCTGATCAGGGCTCTACTTCATGTAGATTAGTGTAATAGCAAAGTCAAAAATGTCTTGAAGTTGGAAACCCAATTAGGAAGTTACTGCTATGGTATCTCCTGAGAAGTATGAGGGCTCAAGTATACTTGGGAGGCAAGATATTTATTCCATTACTCGACAAGGCAGGCTGAATCTTTTAGAATATCTTTATAGAAGTAAGAACGTTCATTTTTTTCTTTTTTCAGAAGTTGTGCTTTTTTGAATACTAAGTGAAATGGAGCAGGCCTTGTAAAGAATGGAGAGGTTGATTACCCAGGGAGTCCTATTAGCATAATTTCCATTTTACCTTTAATTGTGCACTGCCTTTCTAGAATTCTGAATATCCTTGAAGATATGCTGATAATTGGGAGTAGGAGAAAGAAATTTAATTTGTCACATCAAGTAAACATGACTTTGCAGAAAGAAATATTTGTGAACTTAGGCTGGCAATGAAACTAATAAATCATTTTGTAGTTTTTTGAAGAGAGTATTGGTTTTACAAAATATGGGGATGACAAAATTTAAACCAACATAAGTTTTATTTTGAAAAAGAGAATTTTCAATTATATCAGAGAGGTATAGTTGCTGGGCTCTTTTGTTATTAATTTTGCTTAGTAAAATCTTAAATTAAAAGGAAAACAGTTGTATATACTCTTTTGTCATGTTAAATGAGGAAAGAGGGTAGGGAACAACACTATGGAATGTTTATCTGATTAGAAGTGTTTTTCCAAACGACAATAACATCCTTAACTAATTTAACTTTTATTGATAGCCTACTCTCAAATAAAACATAAATTCCTACTGTCAACGTTCTCACTGTCTAGTTGGAGAAAACTATAGACAAACAGTGGGTATGAAAAAAATAAAGTAGTACAAAAATAAAATAAAATTTATTATCACTTTATGTTGAAGATGTTGGAGGAACCCAGCAGAGGAAGTTTAAAACTTTCAGAGGGTTTGGAAGAGACTTCTCAGTAGGGATTGAGTAGCATTTCTTATCAGTCCTTTTGTGGGGGAGAAGGGGGTAAAGTCTGTGTTAAATGTACAATCATGAGCCATGCCTTTTCCTTTCATTCATCTATAAAGCATAATTCACTGTGGAATGTACTGACCACGGTCTTCATGAGGAAAGGTCATTCTCTTTGAGCAGCCTTGGCTGAGCTGGCAGCTTTGGACAGGTGGTTTGAAGATCAGCAACAGAGGAAGGGAACCCAGCCATCCAGATTAGCTGAATCATCTTGGGTGTCAATGGGCCACCGTCCATCAGCCAGATGGTCTTCAAACCACCATGATGCAATTGTGCTTTGGAAATCATGCCTGCTGACCTGTTTTTCCCTTTCCATCTGACTGATTCCTGTTTTTTAAACTCCTAGTCAGCAGGGTATTTTATATATATGAGCCATTCTGTTCTCAGAACAGGACCCACATTGTTTTTGTTCTGTGCTTCATTTAAGCATGAAAACTCTTTTATACACTTTGGCTCTCCTAGGAAAGTAAATACTTTATTGCTAACCTCTTTCAAGTCCAACTTCCTTTTTACCTGACTCTTCTCTCCATCTAGATTTTGACTTTAAACCCTCCTTTATGGAGCTATCTCAGACTAAACAAGTAACTAAAAACACAAGAAATGCTTTAGAAGGGTCTCAAGGTACAGTTAAAAAGAGCATCAACTTTGAAATGAGACAGACCTAGGGTGAATATAAAAATGAATCAGACCAAGGAGATGAATGAAGCTCATGTCAGTGTCAAGCATCTTTCCATCTCATCAGGGAGATCAATTCTGTACATACATAATTAGGATACAAATGAGATGATGTATGTGACATAAGGAGTTCAGGTAAACTGTTAGGTAAGCTTAGAGGAAGAAGAGACATCTTCCAGCTAAGAAGAAGGAAAGGATTTATGGAGTAAGAGGCATTTGAGACATGGCTTCGTATGATAAATTCTGTGGATGTAGATGTAAAGGGTATTCTTTTTCTGGCTTTATTCAAATCTTAAAGGATATGTAGACCATGTGCAACCTAGACTGCCTTCCCCATGTTTTCTTAAATTTTCTAAGTTAAAGCATCAAACAGCTCTTTTCTTTCCCTCTTTTGTATTCATTTTATAAAGACCAAGAAGATCTCATGTCTTTTACTCACATTGCTGAGAACTGTAAAGACTTCTCTGATTTTTTTAAACATCACTTTCCTTTCCCCAAGGAGACATATATTTAATTAGATGAATGGCATCAGCTAACCACCATCCTGGTGAAAAATCTCCTCTCATCTGGGACAGAGGAGTTGGCCATTTGCAGTGTTACTAGAGAAGCCACCTGTGGATTTGTTTTACAATCCAATGCTACAGTTACAAGCATTGTTTCCATTATATCCTCCAGTTAGATAGCATAGCCTCCCCAGGGCCTCTTCAGGGCTTCCCAAAGCTTACAGAACTAGACACACTAGGTAATCAAGGCATTAAAGGTTTTTCATCTATTATATACTGATTTTTAAAAGTATAATTTGTTCTTCAGAATTTTTCTGTCTCTAGAACTTACCCACTGTCTAAAACACTGAAAATCTATATATTTTCAAGCTTTGTTTTTTTAACTTCGGCATGTTTATATTATATGGTAATTTCTTGATTACCCAAAATTCATGGAGAGGAGGATGTATCTACTGAAATTTTCTGGTTAACAAATGCTAAAATGCTTTTTGTTAAAACCATGGTCTAGTGACAGTGATTTTTTTTTTTAAGATTATGAATCCTGTCTTCCATAAGATTAGTTACCAACACTGAGTACTGAAAAGAAAGAATAAGAGAGAAACAAGAGAATCATTTACTTAGGGCCTGGAGCATAGTTACCAAGAGCATGGCCTTTGGTGGTACTCTTACCTAGCTGTGAATCCTGGATCTGCCTCTTACTGGCTAGGAGTTCTTTAACAGGTTATTTTAAATGTATCATTTTTATCATCCTTGAATTGGGATCACAGTGGTACACGCTTATTTAGCCTTTTTATGGTGACTACATGAAACAGGTCATGGACAAAGAACCTGTCTTGACAAAAAGCTAGAAACAAAAATTAACTGTACCTAGTGTTGTGCTGATAGACATTTTACATGTTAGTGCATTAATCTTCAAGGCAACCTGATGGGGTAGTATTTTTAATTTGATATTTTTATCTGTACTTTAAAAACAAGCACAAGTTGACCCTTGTAAAAACATGGTTTAAACTGTTTGGATCCACCTATATGCAGATTTCTTTCAATAGTAAATACTACAGTACTACCCAATCTGCGGTTGGATGCCAAGGGACCACAGATACAGAGGGCCAACTATAAATTATACACAGATTTTCAACTGTGGGGCAGATCTGTGCCCCTAATACTCACATTAGGGTCAACTGTACTCAGATTTAGAAAGTAATTTGCAGAAAATCTCATAATTCTAATTCTAATGTCAAAGTTGAGATTTGAGTTCAAATCTGACCAATTCTAAAGCCCATGCTACTTACTTTCTTGGATTTTTTTTCTTTTAGATATTTCTCATAGCTCTCCTTTATTGTTTTTAACATGCAGTAATACACACTAATTCTTCTATAATTGAACAGTGTAGAAATAACTAATGTAAAAATTCCCTAATCCCTCATCCTACTCTCCAGAAGTATGCAATTTAAAAAGTTTGTTCTATGTGCTTGCAGATATTTTCCCTGAATTTATATCTACATGATGTATGGGGCTTTTTTCTGAAAAGATTGTGCTAATTTACATTTTTCAATGGTGTGTAAAAATTCCTGTTTCCCTACAACATTATTAATACTGCATGTTCTCTTTCTATTCTCTTGTCCATTTGATAGATGAAAAAATGCTGTATCTTTGCTTTAATTTGCACTTCTTAAATTACCATATTGAATGTCTCAAAATCAAAACCATTTCTCTACTAACAACCCCACCTGAATCTCTACTAATCCCAGATGGTGGTATTTTAAAATAAAAATCCATATAAATACAATGCAAATACTCCATTTATTATCCTTATTCTCCTCTATGTGTCCTCAGAAAGCAAAGAAAGTAACTATAATATATAATATATCATAATTCAATCGAGGAGATGCCTAATGTGTTTTGGAATTTTAATGTGGCTTATTATTACCAGATGTCTCATTTACATTAAATAAATATTTTTAGGAATCCGCAGGAAAAAGTCATCAAGAAAGCAAGTACTGCATTTATTGGTTCAGCCAGTATTTATCAAGTGTTTTCCATGTGCCAGGCAGGGTGCTAGGTACCTGAGTTTCACAAATAAACAAGATAAACATAGTCTCCCATCAAACAGTTTAACCTTGTGCAGAAGATAAACAAATGTCTGAGAAAGTTTTGGCTGGAGGGAACAGAACAGCTAACTCAGACTGGCTGAAAAAATAAGTAAGTAGATTAGCTCTCCTTAGAAGATTGCTAAGAATAAGTCTGGGCTTCAGGTTTGGTTGGTCCAGTGGCCCCATTTTGTCATCAGAGAACCAGTTCTTCCATCTCTGCCTTTGCTCTGTCATTCACAGCCTGCTTTCCTTCCGGTTGTGGGATAGCTGCCCATGGCTATTTGCACTTCATGCTCTCTTGTTAACTTGGGAGGTATGGGGACTTCTTGTGGTTCTTTTAAGATCTACAAAGGACCTTTCCAGAAGTCTCCAGCAAACCTCTCTTGGTGTCTCATTGACCAGAACTGGATCACGTACCCATTCCTGACAAAATCATTGGCAAAAAGAATAAGATTAGCCTTAAGGCAATCAGGCCTCCTCTTGGGGCAGAGAGTAGGGATCAGCTTTCTCTAAGGTGTGTCTCTGAGCAACAGGATATTGTAGATACCTTGGAGAAAAAAAAGAAGAAGACCTTCTACTGGAAAGGAAGGAAAGAAGAAACAATATCCCCTACAACAATAAAATAAGCAACTATGATTGAGTATCTGTACTACAGTTCAAGTCAGTGTGAGTGAAGAATGACCTCTTTGCCATTTTCTTTTTAATGTCTCATAGGATCAGAGTGGCACCAGTGAGGAAGACAGCAGTTTCGAAGCTGGTATTAAACAGTTGCCTAAAAGTGAAAGCTCCAAACTGGTGAGAATCCTGAGTGTTTCATCCAATGTTCTTTTTAGGGATGAACTGTATATATTTCGGATCAGTTGTGTTTGCTTCTCTAGGAATCTTGATCCCTGAGACAGGGGAAGCTATTCCATATAGCGAATGACCCAAAGAACAGTGTATTCTCCTACTTTCTTCATATTTGAATTGTGCTGTCTGGGACTAAAGAAGCAATCTCTTTTAAATCTTGTTTAATACTGGGTTTCTTTAAGGCTAGGGTGGTGCTGAATTAGTTCTAGAGGCACGAAAAGAGATTTCAAATGTATTCCTGTGTTCATAATAAAAGATACTTAAACTTACCCAGGGGCTAGAGCATTAGGAGAGAGACAGTTTTAGAGAACTCTTCCTCCTTACGTGTCCTAACGTTTCATATCTTGTTATTTAATATTTATGGAACTTTTACTGGGTACCGCGTGCTATCCTGTGTTCTACGTTCATTTTCTGATCCTCATAGCTGTAGGTGGCGATATTTTTCTTTTACATGCGTGGAAACTGAAAGCTTGCTTAGAGATGTTAACTAATTTGCCAAAGGCCACTCACTAGTATGTCGTAGACCTGGAGATTGATCTCATTCGGTCTGACTCCCAAGCCTTTGCTCATAATCTACCTTTCTGTTTTGCAGCCTAGCACTTCCAGGGTTAGACTGCAAGTTCTAGAAAGAAATGTGGGCTTTTTTCCCCTCTGTTTCAAAATATCTTACGAGTCTCAAAGAGTTAATCACTTAGGAGGGTCACTGTGATATTATGACAGCACAGAGTTGTTCACTTTACTTCAGGGAGTTTGAAAAATCATCCATTTATCTTCTTTCAACTTTTATATATATCAGGACTGGCTTAGATTCCATATCCTAGGAAATGAACTGATTCTTTCAGGCTGAAGGAAAAGGACATTTCAGCAAGAGTGGAAATTATAATGGTCCACTCTTACACAAACCCTATGTGAGGCATCAAGAATAGTGGGACCAACAGGTTATGACCATTGTTCTTGAACAAGATGTGCCAAAGTTACACTGTTCCCTTTCCAAAAGACAAACTGCATCTTTGCACTGAAGGGGAATGAAGAACATCAACGAATTTCAAACTCCAGCTCCTTCGTTCATTTAAAAATACTACTGGGACTTCCCTGGTGGCACAGTGGTTAAGAATCCGTCTGCCAATGCAGGGGACACAGGTTCGAGCCCTGATCCGGGAAAATCCCACATGCCATGGAGCAACTAAGCCCATGAGCCACAGCTACTGAGCCTGCGCTCTAGAGCCCACGAGCCACAACTATTGAGCCCACGTGCCGCAACTACTGAAGCTCACACGCCTAGAGCCCATGCTCCGCAACAAGAGAAGCCACCGCAATGAGAAGCCCATGCACTGCAACGAAGAGTAGCCCCCGCTCACCGCAACTAGAAAAGCCTGAGCGCAGCAATGAAGACCCAACGCAGCCAAAAATAAATTAATTAATTTTTTTAAAAAATTAAAAAAAAAAAACCTACTAACTTGTTCTTTTTGGCACCGTTTCTCCAAAGATAGATTAAGGAAAAATCTTTTTGTTTGTTTTTGTTTTTTTTGTTTATTGACTTTTATTTATTTATTTATTTATTTATTTATTTATTTATGGCTGTGTTGGGTCTTCGTTTCTGTGCGAGGGCTTTCTCTAGTTGTGGCAAGCGGGGGCCACTCTTCATCGCGGTGCGCGGGCCTCTCATTATCGCGGCCTCTCTTGTTGCGGAGCACAGGCTCCAGACGCGCAGGCTCAGTAATTGTGGTTCACGGGCCTAGTTGCTCCGCGGCACGTGGGATCTTCCCAGACCAGGGCTCGAACCCGTGTCCCCTGCATTGGCAGGCAGATTCTCAACCACTGCGCCACCAGGGAAGCCCCAAGGAAAAAATCTTTTAAAGCAACAGGGCTTTGCAAGTAGAGGCCCCCGATTTCATCCACAGAGGAAATGGTAAAACGAGTGAGAACACTCCCTTGCTTGCTGGGAGAGGCAGGTAGTCCCACAGAGGCTCACTTGTAGGCTGCAGGCAAAAGCCACCCGTCATCCACCCTCTGTTCCCAGGAAGGCAACACCAGTGGTGGGGCTCCAAGTCCCAAAATAATTGAAGAGCCCCACCCTCAGGCAGAGGACCTGAAGGACTAAGGATAATGTTTAGATTATTTCATACTGCATTTTAATAAGAATAAAAGCCTCCCCAAACCCATTGACTGGTATTTTTCTTTCTCCCCTCCCCCCATCACCTCCTTCTCTTTTTGGTATTCTGCAATTTCTTTGTCACCATTTCCAATAGAATATCCATGGTCTAGTCAACTGAGGAAAGATAGCCAAATTTGAACAACTTTTATAGCATAAATATAAATGGCCCAGCATAAAGTATTGCTTAAGAGTGTGTCTAACTTGAGCAAGTTAGACCTCACCAAGCCTCAGTTTACTCATCTGAAGGATGGGAGTAACCAGGATGTTATGAGAAACAAATAGGCAATAAAGTATAAACATGTAGTAGAGTATAAGGTACATAGTTGGTGCTTAGTAAGCTCATGCATTAATTCAGAAAATATTTGCCAAATGCCACTATGTTCCAGGCATTGGAGATACAAAAGTGAACAAAATGTACCGGAACGTGTGCCTTCATGGAGACTCATTCATGGGTAGATGGGGGAAGGGAGATAGATAATGCATAAATCAGCAAATTATATTAAATCATGAAATTGCTGTTCTTGAGGGTAAAAATTTCATCTGGCTCAACCTAACATATTCATTGTTGTCTCATTATAAAGTACAGTTGACCCTTGAAAAATGCATTGGTTAGAGATGCTGACCTTCTGCACAGTGGAAAATCCATGTATAGCTTATAGTTATAAGGCCCCCTGTGTTCTGGGTTCCTCCACATCCACGGCTCCAACCAACCTCAGATGGCAGATTGTGTAGTATTATTGTACTTACTATTGAAAAAAATCCATGTGTAAGTGGACCTGCATGGTTCAAACCAATGTAGTTCAAGGGTCAACTGTATTAATAACAGTTCCTCATCACTAGTCATCATTTGATTGTTTCTATTATGAGATTGGCACCAGCTCCCCTGCATTGCTGCACCATTCTAGGATGGTTGCTGGATGCACCTTGTCAGAGGACAGCATGTGATCTGTATGGGCCTTGACTCCTGTTACCTTAGTTTATTTCAGTTGGAAACAGTAAGCTCTAACCCTTTAAAGGTTGCATTTCTTGCTTCCTGTGGGAGCATATATCTCATCAGACACTGCTGGCCCCTACAAGAGAGACCAGGAGAAAAATACAGGTCTTGCTCTTAAGCAGCTTACCCTCAAGCATCAGTGAGGATAACAGAATTTGTACCTGGAAAATCAGACCAGGCAGAAGTGTATTAAAGAGAGAGAAAAAAAATGTTACAGGAGTTCAAAAGTGGAAGGAAAACCATCTCGTTCAGGGATTAGGGACGGTTTCTTAGACTCTTGGCCTTTAAGGTGAACCTTTAAAGATGAGAAGGCGATTGACTACTGAGGTTGGAATAAAGAGGAGAGGTTCACCAGGTGAATCAAACAGTGTGGGTGAGGTACAGTGTGCAGAGTTGAACAGTAGAATCAGATAGAAGTTGAACAGTAGAATCACAGAACTGAAGGGACTATATGCTGTGAATTATAGATTAACGTATTCACCTTTTTATGCTCAGTGCTCAATAAATGTCTCATTAACTACATGGATACACATATATACAAGGTGCTACCTATGAGAAACTATACTCCAAAGGGCTATTAAAGTGCTTCTCCAAGATTACCTGTTTTCCGAGCTAAGACTAAACCATGAGTCTACATATATTCCAGTGCTTATTTCCACTATTCAGTTATGATTGGCTTTCGTCCATATCTCAGTAGTCCCCAGATTCACAGCCAAGGAGTTTATTTATAATAACTTCAGTAGATATTAGATTTCTCTAAAATATTTTTTAAAGGGAGAATGACTTGTTTTTAGACAACCGATCAGGTGATGGTTGGTGAAGCATAGATTCCAATTGTGAGAGACTGGAGACAGGGAAGTGTCTGGAATCTATTTCAGAAGTCTAGGTGAGAGCCTGTTAAGACTATTTTTTAAGCCTTTTGAAAGGAACTTAAAAAAAAATTTTGCACAGAGCTTTGCAATTTGCAAAACTGCCTCATCTATTATCTCGTTAGCTTAAATATTTTAATATCTATTTTTTCTAACATGATATTAGTTCATGATTTTATTCAATTTTATCCCCAAAATAACCCTATGTAAGAAGTAGGGCAGGAGTTATTTAATCCCTGACTTACAGATGAGATCTTAAGCTGCTTAGTGAAAGACCACAAAACTAGAAATTAGAAGAGCTGCACCTCATCCTGAAGGGTCCTTGTCTCCCTGGTATCTTGACATAGAAGAGCATGAATCCCTAAAATAAGTATTTTAATCTTTTGGGTATAAACCTATGTTTCTATCATGTTGGGGATATCTGTGTTAATATAATACACTCTTTTGGGGGCAGTATAGCTAAATTATTAAGAGTGCAAAGATTGGAGCCATTCTACTTAGATTCAAACCCTGGTTCTACCATTTACAAGCCATACAACCTTAGGCAAACAGCTTAACCTCTCTGTGCCTCAATTTTTGCATCTGTAAAATGGGAGAAAGAAACAAAGGGTTACTGTGAGAGAAAGGAGTTAATAACTATAAAGTACTAGGTAGAACCATCCCAGAGTACCCGGAATGACTGTGTAAGGGGGAATTGTTGTTAATGATGATGATGATGTTATGCTGATTAAATCATTAAGTGTCAGCCAGATGAGGATTAGCTGTTCTGAGTGAAGCATTACGTGTAACTTGGAAAACTGAAGTGAATTTTTTCAACCCCCAAAATACAACTGCTGATAATAGATAGTAGCATCCATTGAATGCCTGTGTGCCAGGCATTATTCTAACATCATTCACATAACAATCCTATGAAGTTAGTACTAGTATTATCCCCATTTAAGAGATGAGGAAACTGAGGTACTGAAATGTTAAGTAAGTTGCGTAAATAATCACCTGGTGAAGCCAGGATCCAGGTCCATGCCCTGTGAGGCTGGAGGCTGCACTCTAAACCACTATGCAGTACTGCTTCTCAGAGAGATACAGATATAGAACAAAACTGAAGTCAAGGGACAGCAAGAGAGTTACACTGGGATCTGAACTTTGTGATTTTCATTCCCTAAATCTTGAACTCCAACATAGAAAATTATGACATAGAAACAGGTAGATACTGAAATTTACCTTTCACATTGGTAAATGAAGTGATATAGACCTCCAAACCGATGTTTCATAAAATGAAGGAAACTAAAACATTTCAAGAAGCTAACCTGTGCCAGGCATTTTCATACTGGTTATCTTATTTAACCCAATGATGCACATGTTTTTAGCCCTACTTTACTGATAAGGTACTGAGGCTCAGAGATGCCAAGTCTGTTCCTAAGGTCTCACAGCTGGTGGGTGCTGTGGCTGGGACTCAAACCCAGTTCTCTTTGCCTCTACACCCCATCTTCTCTTCACTGTATATTTCACATAGACAGCCTTTCTTGGAATATCAGAAGTATCACTGTGTGATCTGTTTGTTCAAACAACAGATATTAATTGAGTATCTCTTGCATGTCAGACAATGTTATGTACAGGGGATTCAGTGATGAGCAAAACTGTTAGCATTTCTTAAAGGGCTTGAGATGTTCAAGGACAGGTGTTCACATCAGCTTGCTGTCTTTAGAAGCTCAGTAGTTAGGTGGGGAGGAAGGAGCAAGAGAAGGAAAGGAAGAGATAGTACTGTCTTGTTCTTATAAATATCTAACCTCTGTTCTTGCTACCACCTTTGGATCTCGAACCTTGTCTGATTCTGTAGTTTTCTGCCTTGATGTAAAACCAATTTATGTTTTCTTTGGTTCTTGTCTGTTTCCTTCTCCATGTTGTTATAGATACTAATAGCCAGTAAAATAATTTCAGAGCTACTAGCTTACAACAAAATAATAAAAAGACAAATAACTCAATTAAAAGATGGGTAGGGATCTGAACAGGCATTTCTCCATACAAATGGCCAATAAGCACATAAAAAGATGGTCAACCTCATTAACCATTAGAGAAATGCACATCAAAACCACAATGAGATACCACTTCATACCTGCTAGGAGACTATAATCAAATACACAGATAATATAAGTGCTGGCAAGGATATGGAGAAATTGGAACTCTCATACATTGCTGCTACAGCCAGTTTGGAAAACAGTTTGCAGTTCCTCAAAATATTAACAGAATTACCATATGACCCAGCAGTTTTACTCCTAGGTATATACCCAAGAGAAATGAAAATACGCATCACACAAAAACTTGTAAACAATTGTTTACAGCAGCATTATTAATAATGGCCCCCAAATGGAAACAACCTAAATGTCCACCAACGGATGAATGAATAAATAAAATATGGTCTATCCGTACAGTAGAATATTATTTAGCAATGAAAGATAAAGAAGTACTGATACATGATGCTACAAGAATCAAAATCTGCAGCATGGCTTCACTCCTATTAATTATTAATTAATAATGCTGCTATAAACAATTGTGTACAAGTTTTTGTGTGATGTGTATTTTCATTTCTCTTGGGTATATACCTAGGAGTAAAACTGCTGGGTCATATGGTAATTCTGTTAATATGGGCACACTTGCCCAGTTTTACTTCAAATTCTTACATTTAGGCACCATTATTTATAGGGGAAACAGAGCCAAATATGGTAATGGAGGTTCCAAATGATTATGTGCACTTTGCACTAGAAGACTTGTTAGGAAATTACTAATAAGCTTGCCACAGACATAACAGCAGAAGTGCTTCAGCCACTCACGTGTGTTCTTATGATTTTAGGTTGCTGTAGATTAAGACAGCTTATTTTAAAAGTAGAAAAACAGATTTTGTAAGTGCTTGCCATTAACTTGCTACTAAATTCCCAATGTATTGATTGAATCAATAAAAAGCTAGATGTTACCCCCCCCCCCCAAAAAAAAAGAATCAAAATCTATAGAGACAGAAAGTAAATTAGTGGTTGCCTATGGCTGGGGCATAGAAGGTGACCCTAATGGGTACAAGGTTTCTTTCAGAGATTATGAAATGCTCTAAACTTAGATTGTGATGACACTTGTATAATTCTGAATGGTAAAACCATTGTATTGTACACTTTAGATGGATGAATGTTATGATATGTTAATTATATCTCAATAAAGATGTTTTAAAAAATTACAGGAGGAAGAAGAAAGAGGGGAAGACAGAATATAGACAATCCACAAACTGAAACCAAATCAGAAATTTGATTCTAGGTAACCTCTACACTGGAAATTCTGTGATTCTGTTAAAAGAACTATAATAGGATCCTATGCGAGGAACTTTTAATGTAGTCTCTCCACATTTTGGAATCTTTTTGCAAGTGTTTAATAATCTGCACCCTAGTAGAAAAAGCCCCACTTCTTTGTCCGTCAGAATTAAAGCTTGACTTTATCTTATAAATTCCTGTGCTCAGCCTGTTGCTACACTCTGTGCTAGTTCCTGGGAAGATGCTACCGAAGGTAAACAGACATAGTCTCTCTTCTTGTGTTGCTTACAGTCTTCATGGGAGAGTGACATCATGTAATGTTACATATAGATTGAAATCTCAACTTTGATAAAAGCTAAGAACTAGAGGCGCTTGGTGCTAAGAGAGCACAGAATAGGGGGGTTTGACCTTATCAGGGAGGGCTCTCCCAGTGAAAATTGAACTGAGATCTGAAGAAGCTGGCGCTACCCGGCAGTGGGGCAGAGAAGAAACAAAGGAGGGAGCTAGGCAACCTTAGAGCCTCAGGGAGTTTGGGGAACTGAAGTTCTGAATGTTCACGGCTGCCAGAACTGGTGAGATTTGAACAAAACTGGAGTGGTTGACAGGGGCCAGGCCACGCTGGTAAGATGGTCTCTATGCTAACGGTAGTGGGAAGCCATGGAGGGCTTTCGGAGGTGACTCTAAACTGTAGCTGTAACGTAGCGATCAGGTTGGACAGGGGCCAGAGTGGATGCTGATGGGCTGGCTGGGAGTTTACTGCGGCAGAGGCAATGGCAGTCTGCAAGAGATGGCGGTGGCAGGATATATTCTCATATTCTGTCTTTGCAAAAATTATAATAAAATAAACAGCAAGGTAATATATGTGTTTACCTGGTAAGTTCCACAGAGAGTTGCCAGTCAAAGAATTTACCTTTCTTGCTCCCAGTGTGCAAACCTTCCGCTGTACATGTGCTTTAAAGCTTTCCTCTGAACGCAGGTTTGGAGCTATTAAAATGGCAGTTGTTACACCATCTGGGTCTTGAGGACAAGCATCATCCCAAGGCTTGGCCGGCAGCCCAAGATAACCTTGCTAGGAAATGCCCCCAGCAGATGGGCCCGGCGTTCTAGCCCCACTCTGTGACACTGCTTAGCAACAGTGCATGCAGTCTGTGTATCAAGTGTTCCCTGTCATTACAGACCTAGTTCGTGTACAGCAGCCTCAAGAACATTTAGACTTTTCAGAATTTTTCAAAACGTTTAGGTTTTTTCAAACGGTCTGCCGTGTTTGTCTTTACTGTTGTCTTTCATTATGAAACGTAATTTCTGACCCTTAGGGCAAGAATAGAAAAATGAGAGTATTCCAGTCACCGCGAGGTGGCATTCAACCTGTAGTTTCTTTGTGGAGATTTTAGAGTTTACAGGGTAGCGAGATGCCTGGGGAAGCATGAATTGTTTCTGAATTAACTATCATTAACTCAAATGGGCTGTGACACGGAAATTCACGCCGCAGCTGACAGTGTATTTTACCATTTCAGAGTCCCCACCAGCCAGAATAGCAACATTTGAGGAACACTTTTTACTCTCTACCTTGATACACTTGATCCACCTAAAATTTTCAAACGTACTTACTGAAAAATCAGTGTTAAGTGTTATAAATAATACCTGCATCTCCAAATGGTCTGATAGTACTTGCTTTCTCAGATGAAAAAGGCTGTCAGATGTAAATCGTGGGCTCTGATATCTGAATGGACATAAACATTCCCCCTGCCGTCACTAGCTCTGACCTAGAAAGTGACTTATCCTGTCTGCCTTCCTTTCTCCACCCAAAAATGGGGGAGGAGGAGACCCTCCTATTTTTTGTGAACATGAAGTGTGATTTTGTACGTGAAACTCTTAATAGTGCTTGGAATGCAGTAAGGGCTCGGTGACTGTAGCTATTGTTAACACCAGATTTTGTCTATATAAAATCAACGTGTGCTAGAACTCTCGTTATTCAGTACACATTTCCCGAGAACTTGTGATGTATCAAGCTCTAGGAATGTAAAGATAAATAAGACATCTTTCATCTAGGAGTTCACCACATTAGGTCTAATGCAAAGGTTACAAACTGGTTGTCAGGAGATTTTTACATTAAAAATCCTGGTTTCTATTTTCTACTGAAAACAGACCAGCATTCCAAGCTGCCCCTTTCATCAATTATGTACTTCTAGTTTATTTCAGTCCCTACGTTTCCACCATTCTCTAACCCCTGCTTAGAGAATGCCTGCTTCCCCGCCACCTGTAAGTACTTGAGTACCTACATCATCCCCATCACCTGTGAGTAGCTGAGGCTGCATCCCATGTCTACTAGCTGTGGCCATGCAGGTGGGCCTGGCAGAAGGTGAAAGCCGAGCAGTAGACAGGAGCTGGGTGGTGGAGGGCCTTGTGGACCAGGAGAAAGGTCTTTCTACCAACAGAAGCCTTTGGAATGGTTTTTGAAGGGGAATTATAATGATGAGATTAGCCTGTTGATAAGATCCTTTTGAGCTCCCTGTGAAGAATCTGCTAGCCAATGTCAAAACTGAAGGCAGGGAGTTTAAAAAGCTGCTAGAGGAAATGAGATGAAAGTCGATAGTGACCTAAACTAGGGGGTCTGTCAGTGAGTGCAGATTTTCAATAAATACAGGAGTTAGAATTGATAGACTTGATGATTGTTTGAATGTCAAAGTTGAAGAAGAAGGGGGGTGAGGCAAGGATTCTCAGATTACATCATGGGCAGCTGACTGGCTGGTTGGTTGATGCCATTCACTGATAAAAGAATGAGGAGGAAGGGAATTCCCCAGTGGTCCAGTGGTTAGGACTTGGCGCTCTCACTGCTGCAGACCTGGGTTCAGTCCCTGTCCAGGGAACTAAGATCCCGCAAGCCACTTGGAGTGGCCAAAACAAAACAAACAGGAGGAAAAGCAGATTTGTGGGGAAGGATGATTTGTTCCTTCTTGTCTACTGAGTTTTAGGTGTCTCTGGAAGACAGGAAACTGTTATTTAATGACTACTTATTAGGTACCTGTCCCTGTAGTAGGCACTTTAAAAGATTATCTCATTTACCCCAACAAAAACAGTAGTAGTAACAATAGTAATAATAATACCATCCACCATTGACTGAGCACTTATCATTTGTTAGGAACTGGACACAGTGTATTATCTCCGTCCTCCCCATCATGGAGCATTATTCCCTCCATTTGGCAGATGAGGGACCTGAGTATTCCAGAAGTTGATGCACTTGCTCAAAGGCTTAGGGGCAGTAAGTGCCACAGTAAGGATTCAAAACCTTATGTTTGACTCATAACCTTACATGCCTGACTTGTGCCAGACTGTCTCTCCAAGAGCTATTTGGTATTAACCCATGAAGAAGCCGAAGTTTAGGAAGTCTAATTTGTCATAGAGCTTGTAACCTATAAGTAGAAAAACCAGGACATGACCACTGTCAGACACCAAAGTCCAAGCTTTCTTCTTTATCCAGATAATACTAAAGAGTTATTAATTAGACCCATGTGGATCTGTGACAGTTCTCACTGGTCAGTGGGAAATATGAAAAGTAATAACCACATGGAGAGTTCTTCATAAAGCTAAATTTATTCAGTTTAAAAGACTGTCCTTTAAGATTGTGTCCTACCTAACTTTTTAGTGTTAAAATGGCTTTTCCTACATGACATTGTGGTGGTAATATATGGTGATAGTTGTGGGGAGAGGACTTTAATAGGTTGACCCCTCTTAAATCACTGATATTTGACCATTTCTTGACTCATAAATTAGCAAATTCATATGCTCCAACCTAGTATTCCCTTGCTCTCAATTCCTTGGCCAAAGAAAAGGTAACTCTATAACCTCAAAGTCCTTCTGAAAAATTTCTGGTCTTTGAAATCCCAAAGTCTAAGAAAAATCTATTTTGCTTCATGTTGTGATCCTAGAATCAGGAGTACTTTGCAAATGATTAGATGAAAGCAGGCAAAGACAGAGATTAATAAAAGCTCGCTGTGGTTTTATTTATTTATTTATTTATTAAGTAATTTATTTATTTTTGGCTGTGTTGGGTCTTCATTGTTGCGTGCGGTTCTTCTCTAGTTGCGGCGAGCGGGGGCTATTCTTTGTTGTCATGCGAGGGCTTCTCATTGCGGTGGCTTCTCTTGTTGTGGAGCACGGGCTCTAGGTGAGCGGGCTTCAGTAGTTGCAGCACGTGGGCTTGGTAGTTATGGTGCACGGGCTTAGTTGCTCCATGGCATGTGGGATCTTCCCAGAGGGCTCAAACCCATGTCCCCTGCATTGGCAGGCGGATTCTTAACCACTGCGCCACCAGGGAAGTCCCTGGCTGTGGTTTTAAACCTGATAACTGGGAGGCTGATATTGTCACTAATTTTTTTTTTAAAATGAGAAAAAAAAACAGATCTGTGGGAGAAGATAATGAGTTCAGTGTAGAATTTTAAAGGAATAATATACCACATGACTTCTGATACAGGTTCAGTTTATCAATTTTGACGGCTGTGCTTGATTAAAAATTATTCCTAAGTGTTTTTAAAGTGCTGGCATCCAAGTTTGGGGTAAAAAACAGTTTAAAATGTGTTTCTGATGATTATAGGCTTCTTGTTAAGTCTTACATCCAGGCTGGAATTCTCAGGTGTAATATCCTGCTCATTTTTAAAGCAAGGTCCTGAGCTGTGTGCTTAAAATCCATTTTTATCCCCAGTTTGCTGTCCATCAGGAACTGTAGGATTTCTGGTTCAGCTATGGAAGCCGATGCCACTGTGTGAATATTATTTTCTGTTTCAGATCCAATATGAAAACAGCATCTATAGCAGGAGTGTAGGCGTTCCCTACAGAAGAATGTGTCTGAGTCAGCGCTGGCCTCTCTTTTGTGACAGTATGCAAATTGCCAATGGCAGAGTTCAATTGCATTCAAATATGTGCCATTTTTCACAGCTCATTGTACTTTATGTCTTGTATTTCTGAAAATCACTTGAGATTTGCCTACATGATAAATTTCCCTTTCCCAGTCATAAAGAAAGACAGTAGATCTACAGTCAAGTCTACTTCGTTCACGAAAGTCACGAGAGAAAAGCTTTTGGCTTTTCCTTCCATTCTCTTCCCCTCTGCATCTATAGAGATGTGAGGGTAGCCAGTAAAGTAACCTCATGAACTCAAAGACAGCAGAAATATAAGTACACATTTTTAATACAAATTCACATCTTGGACGTCTGCTAGCTTTCTTTCACTCCCAGCCAATTTAATGGCCTGCTGTGGTGACTTTTTATTCAACTTGGAATTTCATCTTGCCTACAAGGAAGCTATTGCTTACCAGATATTTCTAAATTGAGAAAGTAATCTTATAATTATTCAGCAAGCATGATGGGCCCAGAGAAGCTCTCAGTTGTGACAGCTCAGAGCCCTGAACTCATACTTTCTTACCGGTGTTTGGTGCCCCATCATCTGAATCCCAGAGCTTCGCAGAAATGTTATGATGTTCTTTGAGTCTGTAAAGTTTTCACTTCTCTGGGGAGGGCTTATTTGCTGACATAATTTTAAGATCATATAACCTAAAACCTATGTTGATTATCTTATCTTTCAAAGAAAGCAGAAAATAAGTGAGTATATTGAAGGCCTGTTATATCCCCAGCGCTGTGCAAGCCACAGGGCATATCACAGTGAGCATGACACATTAGTCTTCCCTTCAGAAAGCTTTCAGAACTGCTGAGAATAATGGCAGCTAACTCTGTCACTGCATTTACTACGTGCTCCAAAAGGCATCATTCTAAGTGTATTAATTCATATTTTATATGAGATCAAGCCTATTATTATCGTCATTTTATGGATTAGGAAACTGAGGCACAGAGACACTCAACTAAGAAGTGTCACAGCCTGGATCTGTATCTGACTTTAAATAAATGACTTAGTGTTGACGAGTACTATTGAAGGGAAAGTTAAGATGCTGTGGGAGCTTTTGCTTATGTGATTTCACCTGATCCAGGTGGGTAGATGAGTGGGTAAGAATTAGGGTGGGACTGATCTAGGCAAAAGTTGTCCTTTTAGGATGAGCAACTTTCTTTAGTTTGTTGTCTTGTACTCAGTTCACTTCATCTCTATTTACAGACTCACTCCAGTGAGTTTGTTATTCTGATCGTTTCTGGGCTCCACCTCATTTTAATCAGAAGTCTCTTGGTTGCAAGTGGTAAAACCTCAACTTGACCTTATAGACAGAAGGGGAAATTCACTGATAGGCTACAGGTTCTTTTTACATAACTGCAGGAAGGGACAGTTGGAACCAGAGACCTGGTGCTGGCAGAGGTGACTCTGCACATTTGTCTGACTCTCTTCTACTTCAAACTGGCTTCCTCAGCATGGGGCGAGCATGGCTGTCTATGGCTCCTAAGCCTCTCTGCCAGAAAGGGGCTGGCTCTCTGCCCTTGGGTCCACTTTGGAAAATCTATAGGATGTTCTTGTGCGGTTCGGGTGTCCACACTTGGACCAGTTACCGTGGCCAGACAGACAGACATGTTGAGTACCCAGCTTTGGGACAGAAGTCAACCAGCTTTGGTGATTGTAAGCTGGATATCAATCCCATTATTATCTATTATAAAGAACATTCCCAGTGTCGCCTTTTATGTCCACCCCTCTGAAGCTCCTTCTCTTGATCAGAGTAATTTGCCTGGCCCACCAAGCATTTTCTTTCAGGGGCTCATAGTGCTGCGCTGAGGATTGTAACATAATGCACACAGAATGTGTCATATCAGTATGTTTCATGAAATGAGAAGATCTTTCCACACTCCTTCCTCAGTCTTCTTACTTAGAGGTCCCCTGTGCAAAGTCTACACCTTAAAATGTCCCAGAACCTCATCTTTGAAGGCATTAAGAGCTCCCTTGGAACAATAGTTGGGAGATTAGTAAGTTCTAAATTTAATTGTAAACACGAAGGAAAGTGACTCACCCAAGGTCACTGCAGTGGCAAGTGCCATGAATTTTGTTTTTCCTGCCCAGGCTCGAAATAAGCAGGCATGCCTTGTTCCGACTTGTTGAATCTAAAAATGGAATCAGTATGTTGAGGCCAACTCCTGGGAATCTTGTATGAATTATTGGGAGGAAGTGAGCCTTTCCCTGTCACTGTGGTTTACCCCTCGGTTAAGGGCAGGGACTTTGGAGCAAGATGTGTCTTTGTTAAGTTCTGGCCTGGCATATACTTTGTTTTGTTTTGTTTTTAAATTTTATTTTAATTTTATTTATTTTTACTTTTGGCTGTGTTGGGTCTTTGTTGCTGCGCGCGGGCTTTCTCTAGTTGCGGCGAGTGGGGGCTACTCTTTGTTGCGGTGCACAGGCTTCTCATTGTGGTGGCTTCTCTTGTTGGGAGCGTGGGCTCTAGGCACATGGGCTTCAGTAGTTGTGGCACGCGGGCTCAGTAGTTGTGGCACGTGGGCTCAGTAGTTGTGGCTCACGGGCTCTAGAGTTCAGGCTCAGTAGTTGTGGTGCACGGGCTTAGTTGCTCCGCGGCACGTGGGATCTTCCCGGACCAGGGCTCGAACCTGTGTCCCCTGCATTGGCAGGCGGATTCTTAACCACTGCACCACCAGAGAAGCCCCCTGGCATATACTATGGATTCTCTGTACCTCCGTTACTTCAACTCTAAAATGAGGATGATAGAAGTACCTAACACATAGATCTGTTGTGTACATTGACATCTAAAATATGTAACCTGGGCTTCCCTGGTGGTGCAGTGGTTTGGAATCCACCTGCCAATGCAGGGGACACGGGTTCGAGCCCTGATCTTGGAAGACCCCACATGCCGCGGAGCAGCTAAGCCCGTGTGCCACAACTACTGAAGCCCGCACGTCTAGAGCCCATGCTCCGCAACAAGAGAAGCCACCGCAATGAGAAGCCCACGCACCGCAATGAAAAGTAGACCCCACTCGCTACAACTAGAGAAAGCCCGCGTGCAGTGATGAAGATCGCAGCCAAAAATAGATAAAAATAAATAGATTTTTAAAAAATCCCCAGAAAATTAAAAAAATAAAAATGAAAAAAAAATATTAACCTACCTGGCTTGGTAACTGGCAACCGTGCTCCGTAAGTTCTAGCGATTGTTTTATC
Organism: Balaenoptera ricei; assembly: GCF_028023285.1. Classification (NCBI taxonomy): domain Eukaryota; kingdom Metazoa; phylum Chordata; class Mammalia; order Artiodactyla; family Balaenopteridae; genus Balaenoptera; species Balaenoptera ricei. The sequence continues at coordinate 53,154,275 of NC_082639.1, forward strand.
ACCATCATGTAATGGCTCCATCCCTTGGACCAGAGGTTTAAGGGTAATCAGTATAAGAGATGGGACATTGTGGTAGGCCAGATGCTTTTCAGAGCTCTGATTTCATCCTTCCACATTTTTGAGGACAAGATAAGAGAAAGAGAAGGAAATTAATACCTCTTGGGCACCTGCTATCTGCCACATACCTTCACACATATATCTTTCAGTTGTAATTCAATATTTCCGTAATTATTTTTCTAGTTTCTGTCTCACCAGATATGTACATGTCATAAGTGCAAGGCTCCATTAGTCTTTTCTCACAGCACAGAGCAGGTGCTCAACAAGCACATGTTGAACTCAACTTTGATGGCAACGCTTCATTCAGGTAGCGGTTACAGCATTCTCACTGTTGGGAGAAATGAAGGTTTCTAAGCATTACTGCTGCTAATAAGTAGTGGAACCAATCTGAACCCGGGTTTTTCTCGCTGCTATTCCAGTGCCCTTTCTTTTTATTTACAAGTGCAAATGAAGACAAGTTCTACTATTAGTAGTACCCTATGTCATATGCAAATTGGGTTTTAAAGTGTTTAGCTGGGGAAGTCAGCTCCTTTGTCACATTGCTGGTTAATCTGGGTTTAAACAAAGGTAGAATTGCAGACCTCTGCAGTATCATTTTCAAATAGAGGCACTTTTTGGTCTTCCTAAGGCCATTTGATCCACACTGGAGGGAACAACACCAGTGGTTTCCGTTTATAAGGTAGTTTAGAGTTCTTATTCTGAAAATTCCCATGAGCACCATTTACTGACTTTCCCATGTCTTTCTTCTCTGTTTTCAGCTGTGATCCTTTAAAAAAGAGGCCACAGGGTCACCTTCACTGTGTGCCCTTCCTTTCATGGCTGGCTCTGAAATCCACCCAGGTGCATTTAAGCTTTAAGTTTCCGAACTTTGATTCATTTAGCACTAGCCCTTTATCAAGCTTATATTCTATTCTGCCATATGTTTAAGAAACAAATAAGACAAAATCAATGATATTAGTATATGAGAGACAAACACATAAGATTTTTAAATATATATAATGTTACAAAAAAATAGTGATAAAATAAATTGGTCATGCTGTGAAGGGGCACCACCCAGGGGCTCAGGGAAGAATTAAGGGAAGAGGTAATTTTAAAATTCTTTTTTTTTTAAAAAAAAAAATTATTTTATTTATTTATTTTTGGCTGTGTTGGGTCTTCGTTGTGGTGCACAGGCTTCTCATTGCAGTGGCTTCTCTTGTTGCGGACCACAGGCTCTAGGCACATGGGCTTCAGTAGTTGTGGCACGCAGGCTCAGTAGTTGTGGTTCGTGGGCTCTAGAGCACAGGCTCAGTAGTTGTGGCACGTGGACTTAGTTGCTCCACGGCATGTGGGATCTTCCCGGACTAGGGCTCGAACCCGTGTCCCCTGCATTGGCAGGTGGATTCTTAACTCCTGGGCCACCAGGGAAGTCCCTAAAATTCTTTTTATGTCACATAATCTGTTTAGGAGCAAAGTTAAAAAAAAACAAAAAGCTAGGAATGAGGGAGAGGAGTTCTAGGATCTTTCTTCCATATGGGGGAAATAAGAGAGTATCTAAATGAGAGATAGTTCTGGTCCTAAAAAATGTTACAAGTAAGCAGCTAGGGGTACTCACAGTCATCCAGGAGTCCTAGGCTGTAGTCTCAGGATATTACATGGTGGGGTTAAATCTCTCAGGTTAGAAACTAATAGGGAATTGAGGAGACAAAAATGAACTTATAACCTAATCTAGTAATAATGAATGGCTGGGCATAATCTGATCATTATCTATTGTATTGTTGCAATTCTGATGGGAGCCTTTTGAAGAAAGAGTATATCAGGGCTTCCCTGGTGGCACAGTGGTTAAGAATCTGCCTGCCAATGCAGGGGACATGAGTTCGAGCCCTGGTTCGGGAAGATCCCACATGCCACGGAGCAACTAAGCCTGTGCGCCACAACTACTGAGCCCGAGTGCCACAACTACTGAAGCCCGCGTGCCTAGAGTCCATGCTCTGCAACAAGAGAAGCCACGCAATGAGACGCCCGGGCACCGCAACGAAGAGTAGCCCCTGCTCGGTGCAACTACAGAAGAGCCCGCGCTCAGCAACAAAGACCCAACGCAGCCAAAAATAAATAATTAATTAATTAATTAAAAAAAAAAGAGTATATCAATATGCCCAGAAAAGAAACCAGGGTGGGGGTGGGAGTGGTGATGTCAAATAGTACACCAGTGTTCCCCAAAGGAGAAAGTGTCCTGTCCAGGTAATTGTTTTCACCAACCCTATAGCAGAGTTAGGAACATGGGTTTATCATAGGTTGATTTCATTTACTATCATCATTAGCATCTTTATTAAATACTTGCTGTTTGCCAGGTACCATGCTTAGTGCTTTTCATGTATTGCTCCATTTAATCCTTTCAACATCCCTATTGTATAACTATTCTTATTTTTTTCCCGTTTTATATATGAAGAAACTCAGGCTTGGAGAGGTCAGATAACCTGCTCAGGATTTCAGAGCTTTTAAGTTGAGGAGCTAGGGTCACAAACTGCTAACACTCTACTATACAAGTCACACCTTTCCTCTCACCTTGAGATAGATTACCTATCTGCCAACTGTGTACTAGACCCTCTGCCTGGGTGTCTCTCAGACATTTACCAATGGCCAAGTAAACCCATCCTTTCTCCTATCCAGATCAGTCTCTCTCTGTGTTCCCTGCCTTGTCCAAGCAAAAATGCATGAGTTCATGCCTTAGAGTAAACCATCATATAATAATTTCCCCTGTAAATTGCCTGTAAAAAAGGATGAGATATGGTGGGAGGCAGACAAGCATCTGGTCAATTTATCACTGTCATCATTTGTTTCAACTAACTGTCCTTTAACTATGCATCAGTTTCACATGTGTTTTGATAGTTTGCATCTCTCCTAAGTCTGAAGTCTGCACTTCTCCATGGAGTTCAGAACTAACTTTTATCTCCCAGTGTCTTTAGTGAGTGTACATTTTTGCCTCTAATTGGATATTTTAAGGGGAAAGAAATTCTAATAACAGGACTTGAACCCTGAAAGGGTTCAAGAAGAAAAATCTCTGGCTGAAATGACCATCAAAAGGTATCTGATAGGCTTAAAGCCTGACAGATCTGAAAGGGCCAACAAAGCATTTGGAAATGACAAGCCTGTGTTCATTTCTGAGAGTTAGTCCAGGTGGATGAATAGAACTCTTCTGCCTGGTGTGTTGGTCATTTATGTAGTAGCTTCAAGCCCCATGAAATGGTGCTTGACTGCTGAATTTGGAGAGTACAGTTGAGCCTACAGTTGTAATACCGGTAACTGGCCGTATCTTTTACATTTTAGGAAGACATCTCCCAAGTGGTTGGTCAAGATGTGGTGGCAGGTCAGCAGAAGGCACTGGAATGTCCAACTGACAGTGTACGTAACTGACCCTTTATGTTTGCTCTACTCGGATGGTGTGTGTTATAAATGGGTTCCAGAAGGAAAGGAGATGGTTGCAATGAAATCTGATCCTTTATTACTTGGCGGGAAGTTAAGGTGTGTCTTTCAACCTGAAGTCAACCCACAACTGTATCACCGATCCTGTGCAGGATGTGTGGAAATATCCTTTGTATGTCTTCCTGTACCAACACCCTAAGCAGGTGTTTAAAAGTGAGGCATCTCTGAAAACACACTTGCACCTAAATTCTGAGAGCCCCATGTCTTACATAATGTCATGAATAAAAATTTTAAGAAGGAGAGTTTGTAGTTGTGTAGAATTATAAATGCAATAACAAGTGTTCCTTGTATTTATATAGTTTTTCTTCTTAAAAAACTATAAGTTTCTATCTGTCAAATTTTTGTCCTTTTTTTGCTATTGAACATTTTTTTGTGTTGCTAAAATTTACATTATTACTATATTAACTGTTTTTGTGTTTAAGGAACTATAGATTACTAGAGCTTACAAGAAATATATGTTATTTCAAACATTGCCAAAGAAAATGCCTTTGTAAAGTATCCAAAATTATATGCTAAAAACCTAAATAAAAACAAGTAGGTGTAGAAAGAACCTTAAAAATAAGGTTCAACTGAAAAAAATTCACTTCAACTGAAAGTTGTAAGCAATTTTTTAAAATTTAGAACCAGATTTTTTTTTTTTACTTTATGTAATATATTTGCAAATAGTATTAATGTGCTAGTACTTTACATACTGCCACTTATCTCAAGACATATATCAAACATCTCTAAAATTTTATAACCATAGAATTTTAGAACTGGCGTGAATCTACACATCCTCTGGCCTTTCATTTCCCTGCTGAAAAGTGAGAACTTAAATATCTAAGTCATTCTCCTTTCAGAAAGTGATTATTACCCTTTTCTATAGCTGCAGAAGAGAAATGACCCAGAGATCATTGGGCAACATCTGCAGTGAAACTGTGTCAGCTCAGCATAAACAACTTCCCAACCGTTTGAGCTGTGACAAAAGGAATGAGATTCTTTGTGGAAATGGAATTTTTCATCCCTGAAGGTTTTCAGTCAGAAGCTGGCTGATCATTTATTAATATGTTATCAAAGGACATAAAAACATTAGTAGCTATTATTAATTGAACTTCTAAGTTATTCCTGGAATAGTGATAGGTTTATTTATGTACTTTTATCTTCAGTCTCTACAACAACCTTGCAAGGTATAGAGGTACCACCACCAATTTACAGATGAGGACATTTAGGAGGTTGAGTGGCTTGCCTGTGATCACACAGCTAATTAGTGATAGAAAACTCAGTCTGTCTTCTTTTGAGTAGTGATTTTTTTTTCTTATCATGAAGATCTGATGAAGTGTAGACTCTTTCCCCAGAAAAACACTGGTAAGTATAACTTTGATACAACCGCAGAGGTTTTATAGTTCCTGGAATTCCCTCTATAAATCTCTTAGAAACCCATTTATCTTGTGTTAAGAATCCATGATTTAACTAAAAAATAAGTTTCAACTTAAAAAACAAACACCCACCCCCAAAAAAAACACTTGACTGAGCTCCACACCCCTAGTGCCAATTTCTTTGGTCTAGAATGGGGGTTCCAGCATTCATAAATTTAAAAGGCTCCTTAGCAGTTTCTGTTATGAAGACAGGGTTGAGAACCCCTGGTTTAGTTAGGCTGGATGACTTATAAAGTCCACTCCAACTCTGATGTTCGAATACAGTAACATTCAACAGCAAATCCAATCTGTCTTCTCCTTTTTTTTTTTTTTTTATAAATATACCTCTTTTTAATTTTTTTTTATTGATTGATTGATTTCTCTTTTTTTTTGGCTGTGTTGGGTCTTCGTTTCTGTGCCAGGGCTTTCTCTAGCTGCAGCAAGCAGGGGCCACTCTTCATCGCGGTGCGTGGGCCTCTCACCATCGTGGCCTCTCCCGTTGCGGAGCACAGGCTCCAGACACACAGGCTCAGCAGTTGTGGCCCACGGGCCCAGTTGCTCCGTGGCATGTGGGATCCTCCCAGACCAGGGCTCGAACCCGTGTCCCCTGCACCGGCAGGCAGACCCTCAAGCACTGCACCACCAGGGAAGCCCCTGTCTTCTTTTTTTAAAAAAATTTTTTTTGAATTTTTGGATTTTATTTTATTTAGTTTTTTATACAGCAGGTTCTTATTAGTTATATCTATTTTATTATTTATTTATTTATTTATTTTTATACAGCAGGTTCTTATTAGTTATCCATTTTATACACATCAGTGTATACATGTCAATCCCAATCACCCAATTCATCCCACCACCACCCCCACCCCCCTGCCGCTTTCCCCCCTTGGTGTCCCTACGTTTGTTCTCTACATCTGTGTCTCAATTCCTGCCCTGCAAACCGGTTCATCTGTACCATTTTTCTAGGTTCCACATATATGCGTTAATATATGATATTTGTTTTTCTCTTTCTGACTTACTTCACTCTGTATGACAGTCTCTAGATCCATCCACGTCTCTACAAATGACCCAATTTAATAAATTTTTTTTATATAATTTTTAAAGGTTACAGTCTACAAATCCAAGTTTTCTAATCTTTCATACTTGGTAGTTTGGTTTTATGTCAGTGAATGAGTCGTGGTAGCTGTGTTCACCCATCACCACGTCTACCAACAAGTGGTCTGCCTCTGAACATATGTTTGTTTCACTTGGTTTCTGTGGACTACTTCCTTATTTTTTCAACCCATGTCTGTTAGAAACCTACCTAGTACGCACAATGAAATGGATGTTGCATGAACTGGGAAATAAAGATGAGCAACAAACATTCCCTGCTGATAATAAAAGTCATGATGTAGGGATGACTGTCTCTTGTGCTTTTCTGTTTTAAAATTCACACCATTTTTCATAAAAGAACTCTGTAGCTGGCATTTAGTTTTATTATCAATTTTCTTTCTCGAGATTCTACAAAGGAAAGGTGACATAAGTACTGTGTGAGTTAAGATTATGTTCAGTTGCTGCAAGAAGTTTCTCTTTTACATAACGGTGTGGCTGTGATCAGTTTGGGGATGACATGGTGTCTCCATGGTGTCACGGACCCAAGCGCCTCTTATCTGATTACTGTACCATTATTTGATTACTCTGCCATCCTCAAACTATAGCATCCGTTTTTTTGGTCTAAGACTGCTGCTCCAGTTATTAGCATTGCATCCACATTTCATCTAAAGAAGGGGAAGGCAGGATTGTTCTCCTTAAGAAAATGACCTGAAAATTGTACAGTTCATGTTTGTTTACATTCCATTGATCATAGACTAGTCTGTGGTCATGTCTGGCTTCAAGGAGGCTGGGAAGTGTGGTCTTTAGAGTAATTGGATATTTAGGTGGTTCCATTGTTCAGTTTTCTCATAGTAACCCCTAGTTTGTCATTTTTTCACTTTCTTCTTTTTAGAATCACTGAAAATATATATTCAAAAAAGTCTTTTTAAATAAGTGTACAGTCATTATTAAATGATGGTGATAGAAAAACTGCAGAGAAAAAAAAAAAGAACATCAGTAGAATCATAACCTAGCAACTGTTTGATAAAACACTTTAAACTTGCAACATTCTTCAAATGCCGACTTTTAGTCCTACTTCTTCCTCTAATTAGCTGTATGATTTCAGATGTCACTTGACATTTGTGTCTTGGTTTCTTTATCTGTAAAACAGAGTAATATTGTCTAATTGTCAAGGTTATTCTCATGATTAAATGAATTCATGGGTATAGAAGTGTTTTTGAAAACTGGAAAGCACAATACAGATATACAATGAGTGGTATTGCTTTTCTTGTTACATACTGCACAGTGCCTTGTATTGAGGCGTAGACTTCCACTGATGGAATCTTGGGGTGTTATTGTTCTGGAGCAGTTACCTTGATCCTATTTCTGGACTCCAGGGACAGTCTGGTGCTTCACTGCCTCCACCAGAATCTTCCAGCTGGGGATGGGTTTCCTGGCTAACTACAGATCCAAAAGGCAGGCCAGGTCACTACCTATATTTCTTAACTGCCTGTTAAGCAAGCATGGAGTCCTTTTGGTTTTTCTTAGTTTTCTAATACTAATATTCATTAGAGATATTATCAACAAAAATTCAGAATTACAAGTTAATTTTCCAAAGCTTGCACAGCAAATGTCTCTGTCCCTTCATTGAATTACAGATTTATTTCCTACTCTGAGTTTCCATGTCTTCAATTTTTCTCTGCATTCATTCATTCATTCATCAAACATTTATTGAGGCCCTACTATGTTTCAGGCACTGGGAATCAAAGGTGAATAAGCATTCTTTTAGGTGAATTGAAGTGTAATGATGTACCTGGGTTTGTTGTCTCTTCCTAACCCTACTGCTCAATTAACCTACCTCATGCATCTTTGACTATGTTAATATGTCCAGAAAAGTTGGGCAGTGTCATGTGCTCAGAACATCTGCAGCACAGATTGTTTTTCACTAAGCACAGCACAGATATACAGACTTCACACTGATTTCATCATGTAAAAATGCTTCCTGGCCCCAGCTTCATGCACAAACCACAAAGATAGCTTCTATCCTTCTTCCCTTCCTTGATCCATCCTTCACCAAAGCATTTTAGATATAAAGTTAAATAGGGAAGCATGGGGAATGGGACAGAAATCATCCTAACTTCCCCATGCCACCTCTCCAACTCCGAACTTTCAAGAGGCATTATTGGAGTGCACCATTGTTTTGGTGACAATACACCAATTTTAAAGTCTTCTCCTCTTGTTACCTTTCTCCTCTCTGACATTCACCTAATTTTCCTTTCTTTTGTAGGCTGACAGCCGAATGAAACAGCAAAAATATTCAACAAAAGTCTCCTTCAGTTCACAAGAGATTCCTTTAGCACCAACTTCATACCATTCAACAGATGCAGACTTCACAGGCTATGGTATGAGTCTTTCTCTGAGCAGAATTGAATCCACTCATCAAACCTTAGAAAAGGAAGGGATTGTGATGTCCTGAAGAGAGCACTGGACCAAGAGTCAGGAAGCCTGGCTGGCATCCCTGTTCTGCTTCCTGAGCTTTGGGACTTGGGCAGGTCACTTTACTTCCAAAATCATTTTTCTCATCTCCACTAGTGGGATTGCCTAGTACTTATTGAATATAAAAGTAGTAGAACAAAAAAGGCCCTCAGTAAATGCTACTTGAATCTGAGGCTTCCAGATTATTCTCTAATCTCTCCAAAATATTGTGTTTAGTTCATGAGTAGTGTCTCTGAAAAATCACATTGAACCAAATTGTAGCCTTATGTAAGCTATTTAAAGACTTGATTTTCAGTGCTTAAAGAAATTGATAATCACTTTCTCTCTTTGAATTCCTGGATTGAATTATGCTGACTAATGGTTGAAAATAGACCTTCAGAATGAATAATGAGTATTTCCATTTTGCTTTTATGCAGTGTAAGTCAGTTTTAAAAGGACTATTTAAAACACATGCTCACCAATGGTAAAGCGTAACCCAGCATGAATTTAGCAGACCTGACACCTTTATGGTATTTGTGTTTTACATATTTTTTTCATGAATATTAACTCATAAAAAATTTATGAGGCAGGTATTATTCTAAAGCACTAAATTTTTTGCTAAAAGACTTGATGGATGTGGTCAGCAAACTATGACCCCTGGGTCACAGTTGGCCCACCATCTGGTTTTTATATGGTCTGCAAGCTAAAAATGGTTTTCACATTTTTAAAAGGTTGAAAAAAATCAAAAGAATGTTTCATGAAAATTATATGAAATTCAGATTTCAGTGTCCATAAATAAAATTTTATTGGAACATTCATTTGTTTAGGTGTTGTCTATGGCTGCTTTCACACCATAAGGGTAGAGTTGAGTAGTGGCACCAGAGCCTGTATGGCCTGTAAAGCTCCAGATATTTACCATGTGGCCTGTTACCAAAAAAGTTTGATGACTCCAATGTAGACCAATTGAGTTTTGATCATATATATCCCATATCTTTACCTCTATAGCAGAAATTAATCATCCCACAATTTAATCTGTGGAAATTGTATTCATTCATCCATCCACTTACCAAACATTGATTGGGGGCTTGGTAGGAGTCAGGCTTTGGGCTGGATTCTATGAGAGAAATAAATACCAAGACTGACTCAGGACTGGCTATAGGGTGAGGCAGAAGCAGAGGAGGGAAAGAAATGCCTCCTCCAGTATCTCTTACTATGTTTTCTCTCCTCACTCAAGAGACTAAGCTAGTGATTTACATAAGGAGTATAAACTATTTAAAGCATCCATGAAACTATGACACTGTCATACATTGTTTTTATTGGAAATCAGTGAACAACGTAGCATGAAATACGTATGTTGCCAAAAGATCTAGAGTCAAATTAGGTTTACGATTTACTAGCCTTCTGATACGGCCTTTTAAAATTGTTGCCGAGGTTGTGTCATTGTTACACGAGAGGCCATTCGATTAATAAATTCCATGTGGTCAGGAGCAGCACCTATGTGAAAACCACCCAGTGCCAGTGTCTGGGCTGAGCACCTCAGGCACGTTGTTCCTTTAATTCCTCAGACAGCCTCCTGGATAATGATTACGTGCATTTTTCTGATGACGAATGAGCCTCAGCTGCACCCACTATTAATTTCCTTCTTGGGAACTCACATCCACTTCTGTACCACCCCGAAACTTGTGCCCTTCGGTCCCAAAGACAATGATTATCGCTGAGTCAGAGCAGAGCCCTCACAGGCTTACCTAGGGCCTGTGTTCTTTTGTTTTCTACCAAGTGTCGGCAAACTTCTTCTGTAAGGAGTCAAGGAGGAAATATAAGGCTTGCGGGCCACGTGGTCTCTCTGTTGCAGCTACTCAACTCTGCTGTTAGCAGCCGTAGACTAGATGTAAATGAATTAGGGCTGTGTTCCAGTAAAACTTTATTTATAGACATTAAAATTTAAATTTCATATAATTTTCACATGTGTTGAAATGTTATTTTTCCTTGGATTTTTGTTTTTCAACCTTCATTCTTGGTCCTTAGGCCATAGTGTACTGGCCTCAACTTGTACAGAGGTCTGTGGATCTCAGCTTGGCCCCTGTGCATTAGCTGCAGCTGACCAGCAGATGGGGCCCTTTATTATCAGACCTTTACCAAATTCTATCACGGTGTAAGAATCAGTACTCATGATGATCAAGACTAGTTATCAAAAAAGATGACATTCTCTAGAAACTATTATTTGTATAAGAGTCTTTTGAAACTAACATTTTGAATGTTTGGATTTTTCAATGGGCTAGGTTTGACTGAAGATGCATATGTGTTAATATTTTTTTTCCCCCAGTTTTTAGAAAAACCCAGTCTAAAACAATGATTTTTAAAAGTAAAACAGCAATAACTCTTTTCACAAGCCTTTCCAGTTATGGACCCAGCAATTAATTCTACAGTGTTGTGTTTATAACACTTTTTTTTTTACTATGTATATATTTGGGGATCATTTTTAGATGACGGTTATTTTCAGTTGTGTCATACTTTATTGATTAGATCCTTTATACATTTTAATTCATATGATATGCTCTAATTGAAAGTACTTAAGCACTATTTCTTAATTAGTATTTTATAACTGTAGCTCAGAATTTATACAAGTCTTTATTCTCATTATAACATATACCTATATGTACTTAATCATTTAATCAACTTAAATTTTTCCATACCAGTTTTCATGGTATATTTTAAGATTTAAAAAATTTCAAGTATAACTAAAATGGTTGATCGTGTGGGTTGGTGGTAGCTATTGTTTTAATCTCAGAAGTGTCATAGGAACGTCATGTTTCATCCCTGGGTGAATGGGCAGTAGTGACCCAGCTTTTTGCTTCATGGTGCTTGGGAGGAAAAGAGTGAAATGATAAACACATGTAAACGCTGCACTCCCCGAGCAGTGGAGGGTGCGAGCTGAGCTGCATCTCCTACTTGCCAGTCATTCTTGTGTTCAATCCTTCTCCAGGTGGTTTCCATGCTCCTATGTCAGTGGACCCTGCCACGTGTCCCATTGTTCCTGGCCAGGAAATGATTATAGAAATATCCAAGGGGCGTTCAGGGCTTGGTCTCAGCATTGTGGGAGGAAAAGACACACCCTTGGTAAGTTTCTAGAAGTGAACTATATCCACTGGCACAGAGTTAGATGCTGAGCCTTATTATGGCCTTGGGTCACTTCTGTGGAAGACTTGGCTTTTTCATAGTACGTAAGTATATGAACTACTGTTATTATGATCATTATCATCATTATTATTTAGTGGACTGCTACATAAAAGTGTACATCAGTTACTCCACTCCCAAAATTTAGGCTTGGCTTTATTTTGACCATGTTCACGTGTACTCGTAATTTTTTTTTAATTGGTCTAGAATGTTAATTTTTACTTGGATGATGGATCTTTGATTATTCAGTATTTTGTCACTGATCAACGGTGCCATTAAAATGTAAAACTTCCTGGGTTTTGATTTACAAAAATGTGATTAATCAATGTGCATGTATTACTTGAATAAGTAATACATGCACATTATTCAAAGTTAAACTGACACAGAGGTTATAAAGTGAACGGTAAATCTCCCTCCTATCCTTTTGCCCTAGCCTTGCCCTTCAACCCCACCCCCGATACCAACCAGGGCTTCCCCCTAGAGACAACCACTCTTACTAATGAATATGCTTTTAAATGAACATTTTGGTATTTCTTTTGCTCATTTTATTTGGTAAGAAGTAAATTGTATATGCCAGATTTACAGTTAAAACAAGTATAGTATCAGTAAAATAATTCTTTCCATTTTTGACAGGAATATAATGTTTCTGTGTTAGTACTGCTGGAGGGGGTAGGGAATCCTGTTCTATTTTTCTGTAATGAATATTAGTCCCCTAAGGCACTAGGCAACTCAAGAACAGCATAGGCTGCAGAAACCAGGGTCTTAATGCCTTCTACATGTTTCCTGGTCATGCTCCTTCTCTCTCCTGCTATCCAGACTGATCTAGAGAATCCTATGTTTAGTTTGACCCTACTAGTGAGCCACCTGAACCTGAATGTGCTCAGAGGCTGGTGTTTATTTATTAAAGGATTTTATTTCCTTCAGCTCAATTAAAGTATTGTTAAAACTTTTCTCCAGGGTTCAGGATAATTTATTTCCTGAATTACTCTCGCTTGGCCTGTGCAGGCAGGAACTGCTGTGTGTAGCTTCCCGTGTGCACTGTGAAGTTTTCATCAGCTTGGGTGGAACTGGGAACACCTGGAGTTAGTCAGCTCAGCGGCCAGTTTTAGCTCCCAGCCCTTTCATGGGATTCTGGCTCCTTAAGGCCCCAGAACTTTTCGACTTTTTTTGTTGTCTGGCTTGGAATCCTCTCTGTTCAGCTTTTGTCATTGAGGAAAGGAGCAAACTCTTCCTTAGAAGCTTCCCTTCAAGTGATTTGGTCTAGGTTATATTTTCAAATTGTGTTTTTAATAATGCCTTCTAATTATATGTGATCTGGCCTTTGAACAGTTCATAGAATCACTTCAGCCCTCCAGCAAGCTCCTACTGTACCAGGAGGTAACACGCCACCAGTAGAGGACCAGACCAGTGTTACCCAGACCCACATGCATTCCAGCCTCTTAGACTCTCTCACCTTCCTTCAAACTGCTCTCTTCCTGCGCCACCTACCCGCCCATCAAGATTCTGTACCTCCTCCAGCCCCCGCCCCACGTCTTCCCTTGCTTCTCCAGCCTCCATGATCTCTCCTCAGCTGATCTGGGAGCTGATGGCTGACCATCCCTCTCTAGCGCTCAGCCATACTTCCTCTCTACCCTTCCCAGCTGGGGCAGGTTCCTTAACCTCTCAGTCTATTTCCTGATCTATTAAAGGGGACTGTAATACCTTGTAGAGTTACCAAGAGGATCAAAGAGATGACCTTAGCCTGGTGCCTAGTACATGGTAAGCAACTGCACATGACATGTGCCTTCTCCAAGCCTCAGTTTCCACACATACTAAGTAAGCCCAATAATCCCAACTCACTTGGTTGTGGTGAGGATCAGAGACTTTGTAAACAGTAGAAACTTTTATGTATATACATATATATCATTGTTCTACGAAGGCCATCGGGATAGTTTTCAGAGACTGCTGGTTGACCTTGAACATTAGAGATGTCTGCCTCCCATAGCCTGTTGCCTCGTTTTCCCAAAGAGATGTTCTTGAATAGTAAATAAATTGAATTTGTATAAAGTTCTATTTGAAATGAACCAGAGAAATTACGCTTTAAGGAAATTCTTCAGTGAATTCTTTCATAAAGAAAAAGTCACCCTCTGATTTATTTGTTGTAAATATAAGTCTCTTAATAACTGGTTAAAATAAGACAGCACTAGATTTCCCAGAGGGAATTGGAAGACTTTAATCAGCATGTCTGGCCTAGCTGAATGAGTTTGTTGGCTGATTTTTTTTTTTTTCTTTCATTGTTATTGATTTGATTTTTGCTTTGTGTGGGTTGGTTAGATGTGCTTGTCTGCTCTTGGGTCTTTAATACTGTGTACATTTGTGCTGCTGGCCACCAGCTTGAGGGCTTCCACTGCTTGACATCACCTTCTGCATCCTGGATGAGAGGCTGTTTGAGAAATACTGTGCTCTGCTTCTCTTGCTACCATGAGGCAGCCAAAAAAAATTCTTTAAGAGCGTCTTGAGGTTCATAATATATGGTTCTGCCTTTTGAGACTGCAAATCCCATTGTCCTTGGAAGGATAAGCACCACTTAAAAATGAGAAATGAGACACAGCTTTTATTTCCTAACCTCAGGTACCTCATCAAAAGCTGTAAGTTAGACTCACAAGTAATATATAGGCATGATATTTTGGTGAGGCTGAACAGAAGGTGGGTGGAAGGTGCTTTAACAGATAAAACCATTGTTTACCACAATGAGGGTCTTTCTTTTTTCCTCCCTCCCCCCCCACCGCCCGGCTCCAAATTCTGATATGGGACACATAGCCTAATTGACACTCCAGGTTACTTTATCCAATCAGGTCCTGGGAGTGCATCCAGCCAGCAGGAAGTTAGCAAACAAAGACGAGAGCATATTAAAGGAAATCGTGGACAATGTTGAGATCCACTGACAGAAGCACCTTTGCATTTGCTTATTTGCATCCTGATATGCATCCTTATTTCAGCTCTGGTGCTGGGAAAGAGCACATTCTAAGGGCTGGTGACCCTTCTTAAGCACTGGCCCCAAACCCCACCCCACCTCCCCGCGCCCATTTAGGGTTTCTGTGCCCTTTTTGTTGTGTGTCCAACAGATATTTTTTTGCCATCTTTAGAGGAATTAAGCCTCTGGGACTTGGTCTTGACACCACATCAGTTTTATCTGCTATAAATAGTTTCTCTGGATCCAAGACAGATGGTTTCTGAGATCACAGGGAGATCTCACTTAGCATCTCATTGTATTTGCACCCAGTCATCTAAATAGACCTCTTAAAATACCAAGGTAATGCTGAGGATGACCCCCTTGGGAAGGTTGAGGAGCACACCTGGACCCAATCCTCAATGACAACCTTTTCTTCTGTTGTTTTAACCATATGATGTGTCCCCAGGTCTGCTTTTGGTGAGTGTGGCTCCTCTGGTAGGAAGCATGCATTTGCTCAAAGGCTGCCCTTTGCTTAGTGCTGAGGATACAAAATTGATTGAAATAACCCTGCCCTTAAAGAGCTCACACACTCATTTAAGTTGATTCTACTGCCTTTAATGTTTGTGGTCTATATAGGGGATCAACCAATGAAAAATCCTAACAGGGACTGTTAAAATAGGGAATTTCTCTGGAAAGTGGAAAAAAAGTAAATCTGTAGTATGAACTTTCTAGATTTAATTAATACAGGCTAGTTTTTATGTGTTTCTTTTTTTTTTTTTTTTCACACACACACACTGTATTTTATTTTTACAAGAGATAAATAGACTGACACCAAGCATTGTTTTATGTGTTTCTTGTAAGCAGGTGTCTTAGTCTGTGCAGGCCGCTGTAACAAAATACCACAGACTTAGTGGCTTACAAACAACAGAAATTTATTTCTCACAGTTCTGGAAGCTGGAAGTCCAAGATCAGGGTGCCAGCATGGTCAGATAAAGGCCCTCTTCTGGGTTGCAGGTTTCTTGTATCCTTCCATGGTGAAAGGAGCAAGGGAGCTCTGCGGGGCCTCTTTTATAAGGGAACTCATCCCATTCATGAGGGCTTTGCCCTCATGACCTTATCACCTCTCAAAGACCCTGCCTCCTTTGAGGAGGGGCACTAGGATTTCAACAATTGAATTTGAGGGAGGCACGCAGCCAGGAAACCAGATAAGGCACATTACATAAAAGAGATCGTATATTAATTAATATTTTTAAAATTTCCTTCCATCCATCTATCTAGCCATCTTTTCATCCCGTCTCCCTCCCGCCCCCTTTTTGGTCTTGGAGTGGTAATTTGCATGAAATCCTGTGGCTCAGAAGACTTGGCATATTCTGCCAAATGGAAGACCATGGACTCTTACCTCTTATGATGCTTGCATCATATTTCTTACACCTGTCCTGGAATCCCTCAATGCCCCCTTCTCAGAAATGTTTGCTTACTGACTAGAAGTTTTATTTGCATTGTCCTCAGAAGAACTAAAATATAGCTCTCCAGTGTCATTTATTGGGGTTATTTTATTATCAGCCTTGGGAATTCTAGAGAAGAGAAAGAAAAACTTAAATATTTTATTTAAGTATATTGGCAGACTTGAACTGTTCTTGGGATTGAGCAAATGAAGTGAAGAAAGAATGAGGAAAGTTACTCCAGAACCCTCACTCTGCATTTTCCTTTCTCTGAGTACCATTGTCAAAGGTCCCAGACTATAGACAGTGTTTCTATTAAACCTAACAGGCAGCATGGCAGAGTAATGATGCTGATTCTGCAGTATCAGAATCCCAGATCTTTAACTGTGGTGGGACCTTGGACAAGAAACTTAACCCTTCTAAGTTAAATCTGCTTCTTCCTTTGTAAAACAGTGGTGATGACCAAATCTACCTCTTAAGGTTGGCATGGAGATTAATTAAGATAAAGAATATTAAGGACTTTTCCCAGTGCCTGTCTACACTGAGTTCAGTTATTATTAATTATTGTTAAACATTCGTCTTAAAGTAGATCCTTTGCTCCCTTCATCTGTGTGTCTTTAGTATGTTTCCTGTACATTGAGAAACATGACTCTGTTTCTAGATAATTAGCCATTTTTTTTTCAGCATCAAACTTAAAAAGTGATTCAGGTTCTGTTCTTAATACATAATTAATAAACATCATCTCATTTAACCTTCACAGCAATCCTATAGGAGAAGTAGTAGCATTATCCCCATTTTATAGGTGAGGAAACCGAGACACAGGTAAGCGAGGTAACTTCTCCAAGGACACAATACTCGCAGTTGGTCCAGTTGGAGTTTAATTAGGCAGTCTGACTCAAAAGCCACACTGTTTGGGACCCTTTTCTAGCACTACCACTCTGTGTCGTCAACCTTCACCTGGAAAAGGGAGTTATCCATCTCACCCACCAGACCCTAAGCTCCTTGAGAACAGACCTGTTTATTTTGTATCTTTGGTACCCCATATAGAGCCTTGCACACTTAAAAATATGACTCTAACCAGCCTCATTGTACTCACTCTGAATTCCAGCCATGCCAGCCTTTTTCAGTTCCTTTAATGAGTCTTGTTCCCACCTGATGCAAAACTTTTGCACATGCTGTTAGATCTGTCTGGAGTGCTTCTCTGACCGGTTTTAGCTATAGCTAGAGTATTCTGTTCATTTCTGGGCATAATTATGTGGTTGACAAGAACATTGTTGGAACCACGTTATCTCAGGAAGAATTGAACAGACTGGAAAAGGGAAGACCAGGAGGGACAGCAATGACTTTCTGCAAGCATGTAAGGTTATCTTCTTGTGGATGAAGGATGAGAACAATTCAGGTGCTCCCAAGGTGCCCAATGAAAAACAGCTTTCACATTATTTTAAGGAAGAACTTCCTAAACATCAGCTGACCAAAGATGGCATGAACTGCCTAGGGATAGTGAGTGCCCCATCTCAGGAAATATTTTGACAAAGGCAGGCAGCCACTCTGCAAGGATATTATTATTATTAGACTTTATTTTTTAATCAAGGAGCAACATTTACATTTATAAATCTCTTTTTCAAAATGATAGTATAAGAAAATTAATTCTCCTCCCACCCCCTTTGCATTCCTGTCTCACAAATTTCTTGAAACTTCAAAGTCCTGAGTTTTTTAAACTAGAGAATAAGGCATAATTATTGTTCTGTTGTTTTGTTTTAGGGAAGCTATTAATTGTTATCACTTTTGGAAAGGAAAGTTCATAAATATAAGTCCTAGTTGCTATACTGGTATTCTTCTGGGTCCGGAGATAAGCTTATCTCTTTGCAAGAGGAATACAGTTAGACTAGGGCAATTGTTTTATCTTTATATTCTTGGTACCATCCTGTTGTAAATGAGGTCAGTGGATTCCCTGGATAGATTGTAAAATTTAGATATTCGTAGTATTAAAAAGGCCTGGGAATGTCACATTCAGAATCTTGTCATTTATCTCCAAGTTTCACACCTGTAATTTTTTTACCGCCTGATTTATTACCAGTTTAATTCATTCTTATTAAACAGAAGTTCTCTAGGGCAGGTCCATTAGCAAGAAGCATCAAGATAGAAGGACTCTCCCATTTGGACATTATGTGGCGAAGTTCTTCCATCTAGAAATTGACGTGAAGAATACCTGTCCTTTAGCTATAACCATGTGTCAGGTTCTGAAGTGACCTGATTTAACACTTCACCATGCTGCATACCATTGTTTAGCTGTTACAGCTTCTGACCATTTAACTGTAGGACTGTGGCAACTTAAAGCACTAGATATTTTTTAAAGTAAGCAGAGTAGAAAACTATTTTACACTTGATTAAGTGTTTTATCTTGCTGTTCTCCTTCAAATGAACTTTGCACAGTCTGTTTCATGAGGAGCGTGGTTTGCTTTGGCGTGTAAACCCCCAAAGCCAAGTTCCTTTTATTGTTATTGCTTAAGTCATATATTTTTATACAAAACATCTTATTACCTTAGTTTTATTTAAAATCAAAGCAGAGTTTGCAAAAAGTCTATGAATCACACTGAAAGAATGTTAACGAATAGTACCTTTGAATTTCCAGATTTGGGCATTTCTGATCTTAAAGGCTATGACTGTAAGCAAAAATATTATGCAAGCTGAGTAAAATTTAGATAAATAAGTACCAGATGGAACTATAGGGACTTATAAACTATAATGCAAATATTATCCCATTTCCTTAAACCTATATTTCAGTATGAAAAATTATATTCATATTGATAAGTATCAACTTTTTGCTAAATCAGACTTGGCAAAGGAACTCCATTTTAAGTAAATATAAAACAGTTTCTTTTCTGAGCTTGAAGAGAAAGCTTTTCAAAGTCTTAAAATGTGAAACATTTTTATATATTCAGAGCAATTTTTTTTTTTTTTTTTGGCCGCGTGGCTGCACACGGGCTTTCTCTAGTTGCGGCGAGTGGGGGCTACTCTTCGTTGCGGTGTGCGGGCTTCTCATTGTGGTGGCTTCTCTTGTTGTGGAACACGGGCTCTAGGCATGCGGGCTTCAGTAATTGTGGCACGTGGGCTCAGTAGTTGTGACCCATGGGCTCTAGAGCACAGGATCAGTAGTTGTGGCGCACGGGCTTAGCTGCTCCGCGGCATGTGGGATCTTCCTGGACCAGGGCTCAAACCCATGTCCCCTGCATTGGCAGGAGGATTCTTAACCACTGCGCCACCAGGGAAGCCCTCAAAGCAATTCTTATATTAGCTGTTTTATTGCTGGGATTTTCATTCCACATTTTAGTTACCTATAAATAGTGTGCAAGAATTTGCAATCCCTGAGTTTGAGTTTTAGGATAGCTTACCTAGTCCATTGCTTTGACACACACGCACACACACACACACACACACACACACACACAGATTGGTATTATTGCTTCCTGTGTAACTGATCATTTAATCCTTACTTTTTAAAAAAAATTAATTTATTTATCTTTGGCTGCGTTGGGTCTTCGTTGCTGCGCACGGGCTTTCCCTAGTTGCAGCGAGCAGGGGCTACTCTTCGTTGGGGTGCGCGGGCTTCTCATTGGGGTGGCTTGTCTTTGTTGAGGAGCACAGGTTCTAGGCGTGTGGGCTTCAGTAGTTGTGGCTCACGGGCTCTAGAGCGCAGGCTCAGTAGTTGTGGCGCATGGGCTTAGTTGCTCCGCGGCATGTGGGATCTTCTCAGACCGGGGCTCGAACCCATGTCCCCTGCATTGGCAGGCGGATTCCTAACCACTGTGCCACCAGGGAAGTCCCTAATCCTTACTTTTACTTTTATGTCAAAAGAGCCTCTATGTCTATTGCTGATTTAATGCTTATTTATGTGATCTATAGTTTATTACGTGAGACTATTTCAGTATTCCAAAATTATAGGTACTGAACACTGTGATCCATTTTCCTTCTCTTTGAAGGGTTTGGTAGGTGCAAGTCTTCATACCCTACCCCAAGCATATTAGAATAGATGAATAAATTGAGATTAGGATATATATAGACTCTTTGTTTCTTTTGTAGCAGAGTTTTATGGGGACTAATTGAAGTCCTGACTGTGTTCTGAGATTCTTAGAAAATCTGTGTTGTGAACTCTATTTAAAAGGGAGCAGAATAGAGAATCCAGATTTTAAAAACTGTGATTCCAAGTATGATAGATAAGTTCTTTTGACTCTTGCTGACTTCCCTTCTATAACTATAGCCCCTTCAGGTTTTCTGAACAGAAACAATTATATATTCAATCTATGAAGTTGGCAAGCAAAACTACATCAATTTGATAAATACTATACTTCTTCTTAAGTAATAATGTTATTGTATTCATGTGGGAAAGCAGTACATTAAATGTACTCCAAATTATAAAATTGTTAAATGAGAAAAAAAATCATCTTAGAACAAAGGAAATAAGATAATTATTGACTATATTCTGCCTTGGGTCCTGCATGTTCTTATGAAATATTGAAAGTAACCTCTTAACCTTTTGCTTCTTATGAATCGATGAGGGTATGCCAAATACTTCTTGCATCAAAGAAGGGAAAAAAAAGTTCTTGGTCTGAAAGTAGGGAAGATTAGCTACTTTGCAACTTGTCTTGGATCATCTTTGCATTTTACCTTTGTAATTGGTTCAAAAAATATAGATCCACAAAACACACTGAGTATAAGCATAATAACACGTGCCACAGCATAAGAAAAATGCATTAATTCTTCCCACCCTGGGTTAATCAACCCACTGACTCGGTG
This sequence comes from Balaenoptera ricei, assembly GCF_028023285.1. Lineage (NCBI taxonomy): Eukaryota > Metazoa > Chordata > Mammalia > Artiodactyla > Balaenopteridae > Balaenoptera > Balaenoptera ricei. The sequence goes on from NC_082639.1 coordinate 53,175,076, forward strand.
TACCAAGGATAGCCGAGAGCTGCCTTTGTCCACATGAGTCCTGCCATCTCTATTACAGATAGCATATGTCTGCATTTCTACCTTTATCAGCTTTCACATTAGGTTTCCCAATTTTGTTGTAGTGAAGTAACACCAGGGAAAAGCAACAGGAGGAAGTACAGTCAGTTCTTCTTATTCATGGTAATTATGTTCTATAAAGTTGCAGCAAACACTGAATTAGTGAATACTAAACCATTGCTTCTAGAGGAAAGACGGGGTTAGATTCCTCCTCCAAACCTCTGGTCACAACATTTTTAACCGATGAGAAATATATAACCTTGTTTTATGTGTGTTTCTGATTAAAGATACTTTATTCAGTACATATTGTTAATTCATTAACATTGAATGGCCAACAGCTCTATAACTCATAATCGAATGAAGGTTGTCTAACACATGTAATTTCTCGGTAAGGCACATGATAGTACAAAAATGTGAAACATGTGGCACTAAGAAGACCCTTTAAGGGAAGCTTGTTTCCAGTATGAGAGCTGAAACAAGAAAGCATAATGTTACCTTGTTCTACCTCAGCTAGGAGCAAGTGAATCAAGCAACTCAAATTTTTCACCACTCTGCTCATGTCCTCAAATTACCATGAATGCACCAAGAGCATTGATTTGGGGAAGCAGGGCAATTTGCAAATATGGAATCCACAAACAATATGTTTCAACTTGATTGAAACAGAAGAATCACAATATTTGGGAACAGGACTCTTGTAGTCTGGTTTACATCTTGTTGGCATTTGGATGGTCCATTGGACTTAGCCCTGAACAGTCCATGACTTGAGAAAAAATAACCTAAAATATCCTTGTTGCATAATCTTTCTTGAAAAGAAGCAATCAGTTATATTGTAGGATCAGCATTTTAACAGGAAAATTAGAAATTAAAAAAATGGACCAAGACTGGTGTCATTCATCCTTAGAGTTGTGAATTTTGATCACTCTGACATATATGTATTCCTTCCTTTATGTGCCAGATGTGCCTCTTAAACCTTAGACATATCTGTATTGGGAGCCCTCGTTAGCAGTTATTTAACATCTCTTTGGCTGACACTTTGTTTGACATTACATATATAATCTTATTTCATCCTCAAACTCTAACAGGTAGGATTTCTGAGCTCTGTTTTACAGAGACAGAAACACTGGTTCAGACAGGTTAATTAACTTAATAGAAATATCACAAACCTATGATAAGTGGCAGAGCTAAAATCTGAACACAGGTTTATGTGGCCATAGCCAGTACCATTCCCACCATGTGTTGCTGCCTTCCATTGTTGACAGGCTGGAAGATTCCTCTGGCTGACTTGATAAACTCTGTAGTAGATTAAAATTGACCATAAATTTTGTGCGGCTTTTTCAGATTCCTCGAATCTGAGCTGACCCATTGACTTGCTTTGACCAATAGTAGTGAAAGTGGCATTGTGTGGCTTCAAGAGGCCTTACAGCTTAGCTCTTGTCCTCTTGAAATACTGCCACCTTGAGAACAAGCCGGGAGTGGTCTCCTGGAGGATGACATACACCATACGGAGAGAGCACTTGGAGGGAGAGGGACCCAGCCATCCCAGCTGAGGCCCCCGCCAACCTAACTGCAACCTCACAGGAGAGCCCAACTGACACAACGTAGAGCACAAGAACTGCCCCGCTGAGCCCAGCCCAAAGCGCCACCCTACAGAATTATGAACAAACAAATGGTTAGCTTTCGTTTTAAGCCACTACGTTTTACAGCAAAAGATAACTAATACAGTCCGACCCAGCCCCCATATCTTTCTGATCTCTCTTAGCCTATGAGAGTTGCGATTCTTCTGGTCTGTCATTTAGAAGGAGGTCTTGGGCTTCCCTGGTGGCACGGTGGTTAGGAACCCGCCTGACAATGCAGGGGACACGGGTTCGAGCCCTGGTCGGGGAAGATCCCACATGCTGTGGAGCAACTAAGCCCGTGTGCCACAACTCCTGAGCCTGTGCTCTAGAGCCTGCGAGCCACAACTACTGAACCCGTGTGCCACAACTACTGAAGCCCGCATGCCTAGAGCTCGTGCTCCACAACGAGAGAAGCCACTGAAATGAGAACCCCACACACCGCAATGAAGAGTAGCCCCCACTCACCACAACTAGAGAAAGCCCACGCAGGAACGAAGACCTAAGGCAGCCAAAGATAAATAAGTAAAATAAATTAAAAAAAAAAATAGAAGGAGGTCTTATTCCTAGGCAGGGCCTAAGCATGTGTAAAACAGAGGCTTTCTCTGCTTTGCTCTGCACACGGTATGGGGTCATCAAGGTCTAAAGTTTCGAAGCTAGAATGACTTTAGAAGTCACATAGTTCAGCTCTGTGCTTTACTGATGATGATAAGTATCATGAACAAAGGGGTTCATGCAGAACCACTTGCAGAATTGGCTACTGCAGAGCTGTCAGAAAATTTACCTCCTCTCACTCCTAGTTCTGGGTCCTTCTTCCACACCCTACTGCCTTTTTTTTTTTAAAACCACCTTTTGCATCAAAGTGCAAATCACATTCTAATTGAAATGTAATAGGGAAGCTAGGTTTTTTTTTTTAAGTATTTTTTATTTATTTATTTATTTATTTATGGCTGTGTTGGGTCTTCATTTCTGTGCGAGGACTTCCTCTAGTTGTGGCAAGCGGGGGCCACTCTTCATTGCAGTCCGCGGGCCTCTCACTATCGCGGCCTCTCTTGTTGCGGAGCACAGGCTCAAGACGCGCAGGCTCAGTAATTATGTCTCACGGGCCCAGTTGCTCCGCGGCATGTGGGATCTTCCCAGACCAGGGCTCGAACCCGTGTCCCCTGCATTGGCAGGCAGATTCTCAACCACGGTGCTACCAGGGAAGCCCGGAAGCTAGGTTTTTGAAGATGTGGTCACAAAGGATTTGGGATAGAACAAAAAACATATTCTAAGACACTCCTCCATTTATTTATATAAATACAGTTTGGAGCCCTTCAACTTTGCTAAAAGTGAGATATACTTTAGCAGTTGTAACCCACACTTTCTTTTTAAACTGTCTAATGGCAGTAGACATCACAAATCAGTAACTTAATACATCTACATGTGTTTTTCAGCGTAGAGTTGAATGTAGTTTTGGTTTGCACATTTTACTACCCCCACTGTATTATCACCTCTCATTGGTTTGGCTTTCCTGCTGAGAAAGTGGTCTACTGTATAGAAGACATGTCTGTATGATTTCTGAGCAGTGACAGCCATAGAGGGGAACTTCATTAAATGACGTTTAAAAGTAGCATTAATCCTGTAAGGCTGCAGATCTGAACCACAGTTTCTTCCACAGGGACAAAAAATGCCCATTTTATATATAACATTTTAAATTCTTCTTTTAGTCCTCATAGGTCTTTCTTGTTAGGAGGGATTTTTTTCCTGTAAAGCAGGAAAAAAGGATGTAACACTCTTTTTGCATCATCAGTAAATATGTTTTCCACCTAAATGTGAAATTTAATGTGAAACTTTTATGTGGTTAAAATGTCCCTTATGAGTGGGTGTGGGGGCTTTTATGAGTATGACAAAAATTGGATTTAATTCCAGAGCAATCCAAATTAAGTAAAATGTGCCTTCAAGCAGTAAAATTAAGCCATATATACATAGTCCTTTATAATAATGTCTATTATACAATTCTTTATCAAAGTTTTGCCCTAAAATGCTTGTTAAAACAATCCACTGAATATCTAGAAATGAAAACTATAAAATCTCTTTCTATGGAAATAGTTCACCCACACTGCTTATTGGTATCCTTCGGTCCACAGGAGATCCTTAGTTAATTTTTCTAACACATGGCTTCTTTAAGTGTTATAAGCCTATTGTGACAGCAATAAAATTTCCTTTTGCTGAATGATTGGTGTGTTTATGAGTTACTTTATCTACTTGTTGGCAGCTTGAACAGTAAAGAAAATGGTGATTGATGGGCTAAAGTGTCTGATGACTCTGACACTGTCTAAGGATACATTACCATGTGTTGTGAAATTCTTTTCCAGCAATTCAGAGTTTAAATCCCCCTGGAGGTGTTTGTGATTTTTGTGGGGCTCCATGATAATTAATCCCTCATACTTGGCCTTTTAAAATTGCTCTCCAAGCTAAAGTTAATCCTCTGGAAATTCAGATGGATTTAATATCCATGTGTGATGGGTATTTTGGTTGTATATCACTTTTACCATCAGAAACTTGTTTGGGTTAGGGTAAGATTATGACATACTAACCCTGCCAGCTTCCTCTTTCTGGGTCATTTTGATGCCTTTTTCTATCTCCAGCGAATTTCTTGATGATCATTTAGCAAACATTTATTGAGCAGGATACATGAGCAAACACGTATCCTGCTCAGCACCAGGATACAAGGAGGAGTTGGGAACAGTTCCTGTCTGGAAGGGTTCCACTGAGGGCAGGAGGTGGTATAGGAGCTAGATCCATGAACAAGCTTTCGTGATACTGTGAGTTCAATAATGCTAAGATATAGTAGTGACCCACAGACAGGTTGATCCACTCTACCAGGGAAGAGAGTCAAAGAAGGTTTCATAGAAGAGGTGATGCTTACCTGGCTCCAGTAGAATTTCATGAAACAAAGTAGGTAGCAGATAAAAGAAGGCACGACCTTCAAGTATTTGGTGCCCTTACTACTTTCCAAATATAGATATATAGACTAACTCTGTAAAAATACACAAGAAACTTAATACTGTATGTTTCTGATTAGGGAAATTGAGTGAAGGACAGGTGCTGGTGAGAAACTTCTCAGTGTATACTGTTTTGAGTCTAATACCATATGCATATTTTATCTATATTTTAAAATAAATAAATACTTATTCTTTTAGGAATGGGGACATTAAGACAGTGGTTCCTTAAACAATATGATGAATTGGCTGGCCAGCTACTTCTTCCTGGCTCTCTGTTTTTTTTTTACTGTTGTCCTTAATTGTGGAATAAAGAAATTTTTTTCAAGTTAAACATGTTTCAGATATAGACTGGTGAGGGAGAAGTTTTTAAGCAGAAGATTTTCCTACATCTCTGAAATCCTGCCTTACCCTTCTGCTTAGGGAAAACCCATTGTTTGAGAAACTACAACTCACTGGTCAAATTCTTCTCTGGCTCTAGAGTTGGCAAGTCAAATGAATAATTTAGAGTTTCTAGGGGACACTATTGGTCTTACCTCAGGCAGTAGGTAAACAGACCATCTTACTCAAATTCCTATTGTCCCAGTGAAAGTCACACAACTACCAAGAGGAAATTACTTTTTTATTATATGTCAGTCTTGTTCATCTATAAATGATTCTCAGGTCTGCCATTAGGAGAAATTAATCTGTTTTCTTGGATTGAACACTTTTTATTTTAAGCATCAATTTATCACTTGTATATAATGTTGTTCTATTTCTGCTCCTGTAGAAAAAAATCATTCAGTGAATCATATGGGTACACAGAAAGAGGACTGAAAAGGTGAAAGGAAGGAAAGAAGTAGATAAGAATAACAAGTGGAATTAAGAAAGACTTTATGTCGGGTGGGGAGAGGGCCTCCCCATCATGCTTTGTGTCGTGCAAACCCCTAATCAGGTACCAACACTAGCAACTGAGACCCATAGATCATCACCCCACCTCTATAGCCTAAGGCTTCAATTTTTACTTCAACTGTTGTCTGTTCACTGTCTATAAAATGATCGGCTCATGCCCTCAAGGTTTTTGCTGTGGAGCTAAGGAGACAGTATTTCAACAGAATTGATGCCATATGGAAAATCCCAAGTTTTATTTTGCATTTGTCTTTATACAAGTGCAAAATAAAATATTTAAAGCAGATGAGAAGCTTGCAATAGTGATAGGAACACAGGCTTTGGTGTTAAACAGCCCCAAGCTGGAATTTCATCTTTTCTACTTAGTAGCTGCAAAGACCTGGTCAAATCTGACCCTTCTGAACCTCCTTTTCCCTAACTGTACATGAGACTGATAACACTGAACTTGCTTAGTTGTTATGAGGACTAAATGGCACAATGGGAAGTATGTGGCCTCTTTGGCACAGAGATGTTAAATAAGTGAGATGTTATCGCTTCCTTACTATGTGCTGGCATTGTACATGAAGCTTTATGTGTAGGTAATATTGTTAGAACCATATAAAGATGAGGAAGCTGAGAGGTTAACAGTCTTCCCATGGCCAGAAGTAGCAGGGCCAGGATTTGGACTGAGAAGTCTGACTCCAGAAGCCTAGCTCATAATCATTTGTCTCTACAGCCTCTGTTCAGCATAAGCCAGCAACCCACCCACAGGGAAATGATTAATAGATTGCTTCTAGAAGAGACGCGTTTTAAAAGAAGTCATTGATACTGGTAGACAGAGTCACTGAGTTATCCAGGGTGGAGTGTTATTTAAATACACAAAGATATGAAGGTGGGAGGGAGTTGGTGGAGGAGAAGGCACTCAAAACTGTGCCAACAAGCAGCTTTTTTAAAAAAAGATTTATTTCTTTATTTAATTTATTTTTGGCTGCGTCGGGTCTTAGTTGCCGTGCGTGGGATCTTCGTTGGGGCACGCGGGATCTTTCCTTGCGGCATGCGGGCTGTTCGTTATCGTGCGCGAGCTCTTCACTGTGGTGCGCGAGTTTCTCTCTAGTTGTGGCATACAGGTTTTCTCTTCTCTAGTCGTGGTGTGCAGGCTCCAGGGTGTGTGGACTCTGTAGTTTTTGGCACGTGGGCTCTAGTTGAGGCATGTATGCTCAGTAGTTGCGGCACGCAGGCTTAGTTGCCCTGCGGCATGTGGGATCTTAGTTCCCCGACCAGGGATCGAACTGGCCTCCCCTGCATGGTAAGGCGGATTCTTTATCACTGGACCACCAGGGAAGTCCCTAACAAGCAGCTTTGCTTGAATAAATAGCTCAAGAGCATTAAAATTAGGAGGATACAATGAGCAGATGAGAATCATGTGTATAATCAACTCCAAATTTTTATTTGAAATAATAAAGGTCAGTCTTTCATCAATGACCCACTATTTCATCTAATCGCAATTTTTTTCAAAGCAAGAAAGAAGTAAAATTTTAATAGAGCCTCGTCAAATAGATGTCTAAAATATCCCAAACCAGTGTCTATTTTACTATTCTGTTCTACTATGAACTATATAAGTTTTGAAAAATAAATCTTTTTTCTTTTCCCAATTCACCAGCCCACATTTCTAATTTGGTCCCTACCTCGCACCTCTGTCACCCCCAGTTAATGCAACTGGCCAGAACCACAGTTTCATAGAGCACTTTGGGCACACGAGGGCACATGGTAAGAAATGTGACCTTTTTCTATTGACAGGTCAGAGTGCCTCACATTTTCTTGTATTTTCACTGATGACTTTAAGAGAAACCACAACTGTAGTCGAGTAAAAGGAAAGAAAGAAATGGAGTTTTCCATCTAGAAAGACTCATGGACCAAAAACAGATCATTGGCAGTGAATTCAGCATTTATTTGAGCCTATTAACGGTATATTTATTTTATGTGTGATAGTTCATTGAGCACCCAGAAAGTATCTAAGAGTTTTGGATTCAGGCTACTTTTACTGATTAAAAACTCCAGTGGGTCTTTTTCTTCCCTTTGAGTATGAACGAAGAGAAATTTCCCAGTTGACTTCTGTAATGTTCCAAGATCAAAGGAGTTTATGCTGAAAATTCAGCTCTGTAAAAGCCATGTGTAGCATAAGTTCAGTCTGACTCTCCCAAATCCAGTGAAAACGGGGCATTTGGCCACCAAGCTTTGAAACCCAGCATTACAGAGGGTGTAACCAGGAGCTTGCATTAATTTCTCCTTGAACTAGCTTCATGAAAATGGCCCTTAGTGTCACCTTGGCAGTGTTGTTGGGATCGCCTGAAGCCACTGACCCAGCAAATTTCCTTGAAATCATTCCCCTGAAACAGTGCAGAGAAACAAACTCTTGGCAGTATAAATGCTCCCTGGGTCTGGAAATTTCATAAGTCAGAGTTAAAACAAAGAATGGTCTAAAATCTGTTGCTGGTACAGAATCTGAAATGTAAATTGTCTGGATCAAGGAACCTTTCCCGGCTCTTCGGGGCTGCCTCTCTAATTGCTATAATAATAAAGAATGTTTTCAGAACTGTGTGGTAATAAAATGAAAGCATTTGTTATTGGGAAGATATTTGGAATCCAGATGGGTCATCTGGTTAAAGATCTCTGATTTTCTTTGGTTGCTTCTCTACTAGAGCATTTGTACAGGAAACTTTTTCTTTGAAAAGTGGGTTTGGTTTGGAGGTCTTTACCTATCTTATATTTTTGCAAGAAATATTTCATTTATTTACTTCAAGTCAATTTAATTCTAATTCTGAGACTCCACGCTTCTGGACTGAGGTGGAATCAACCTCAGTCATTTTGGAGGTCCATTGGCTCTCAGGGTTCTGGTTCTGTCACAAAGCTCCCCAACGCTGGGGCCCCTGTGGTCATTGTCATCAGTCCACCCTGGTAATCACCAAGCCTGTGCTTACCCAGGCCTGCATGATCTCTTCACGTCTGGAAGTCCTGCCGCTTCCAGGCCCCAATGCTTGGGACTCAGGACTTCTTTCAAGGTGGGATCCATTACGCCTGTAGGCCGCAGCCCTTGACCACTGTCTGCAGGGTCTTGCAACCTGTGTGGGGGCTGGAGGGGCAGGGAATGGGAGGGCACTGGGCAGTGCAGGGCTCAAATCCTCACTTCTCAGGGACCCACAGATCTCTGTTTCTAGTCTCCATTTAAAATTGCTTTTCCTCTCCAGTGGCCTGCCAAGACACCTATCACCTCCATTAACCACCATCATTTCCGTGCCCTTCAGTTTTATAAGCAGCAGAAAGAACCAATGACTTCTGGTTGCTTCAGTTTTCAGCTCCACAAAAATCCCTGAGGCAAGGGATTTCAAAGCTTGACTTCTTGCTCAGCATTGGGGGAGGCGGGAGGTGGGGGGGGAGGAAAATTGTATGAACGTACACAATTGAATATTTTTAAAGTAGTCTCACCAAAACATAAATAATTAGGTGTACAGGAGTAAATTATTTGGAGGGATCCTGAGGAAACTGTTGGTGGTGGTTGTCTCTGGGGAGTAGGACTAAGGGCGGGTACAGGAGGCAGTCTCTTTGCATGGTCTACTACACCCTGTGGTTTTGCTTGAGTCCTTTATATTGGTACTTGTTATTTTCATGATGATAAAAAATTTAAGATTATTAAGTCAAAGAAAAACAAAAATTTTTAGTTCAGTAACCACGAAACACTTTCCTCAACCAAACCTTACCTACCTTAACTACTGTCCTGCTTCTATGGCTCAGAATCCTGAGTTCAGGAGTTAATTTGCCCAAGATTACACAATGGCAGAGTCAGGATTTGAAACCACAGTGTCTTACACTTAGGTCTGTGAATGCCCTTTCCCCTACTCCATGCTCTGTCCTCCAGGGCCAGTTCATTCCCCTAAGTTCTTATCTTTCATTGCCCAAGTAATGAGGTCTGACAAAACCCCTTCATCAGGCCACACTTCTATGCCAAATCCTTGAATACCAATAAATACCTGAAAACATGTTTCAAAATATACCATAAAATGTAACTAAGAATGAGACATCGTTCACCTCAAGTTTATACACAGCAGCAGTGTACACAGTTAACAGTAAAACACATGAGGGAAGTTTAACTTGAAATATTAGGCAAAACCAGTCCTAAAAGAATGAAATAATAAACCTAGGAAAAATTGATTATACCTCTCAATATACCAAAACTGTATTTTGTTTAGGTCAAATAAAATATGACTTTATTAACAAATAGCAAATTGTGGGTTGCTGCCTATGGTTTGGTTGTTGGCTTAAGGAAGCATTTATGGTTGTTAAAAATTAATAAGAATTTGTTTTTTATAGGATGCTATAGTTATCCATGAAGTCTATGAAGAAGGGGCAGCAGCCCGAGATGGAAGACTTTGGGCTGGTGACCAGATATTAGAGGTGTGTGATTATGAATTCTATTTTATACCAGCAAATATGGTTCCTTTAGTGACCTTGATCCACAGTCAGTTTACCTATTCACTGTCTTCTACTCAACTATATCCTTATTATTTCTTTCCCAGTGTAACAAAACATGTACTTTATTCTTTATTTCTTTTTTTGATGTACATCAAATAACTGTCATTAGAATCATGACAGATTACCAACCTAAATCTGTCTGTGAAAACTTTCTTTAATTAAAGGGGAAAGTACAACTAAAGGTTCTATAATCAAATGAAACTGTATAGTATTGCAATTTGATTTTTTTGCCTCTCCACCTTACTAAATTCCCTTCTAAAAACACATACGTATACACACACACATAAACATGCACACCTGATATTTTAAAAGACTTGATTGCAGCTTTAAGTATTATTATTTTCTTATCCCTAATAAGTATATTTATGTCAAATGGAGGTCCACGCCATGGTACCTTTGTTTCCTAGCTGATGAAAACGTAGAATCTTCTTCCTTTAGGTGCTATATGGTACTTATTAAAAATTGAAATGCTTAACTTGCCTCTTTTAAAAGGACTCTCATTTAGCAAAGGTGTTAAAGCCTTTTAAAAAGAGCCAACGCAGGCAGTGTCTGAACTAGGAAACGGATGAATGGAAAGTCAATGCCAGGCACTCTGGTAGGTGGAACTAAAGAGCTTTTTCAATGGTGTGAAACCTTTAGGCAACATTTATTTCTTTCATTGGATGAATTTAATTGAATAGTTAACATTTTATGGTGGGCATGTGCATTTTTGCTTTGCAGCTTTAATGTAGCACATTATGAATGACATCATAGAATTTTATTTTTCCCTTTGGTGGTTCAAGTCTGCCTCCCAAGATGAAACCAGAGATATAATTAAAGGTAGAAAACATAGGCAAGAAGGGGTTAAAGGAGAGGCCAAGCTGAGTTCAAATGAAATTCAGGGTAAGTTATAGGGTTTCTCTGCAGGCCTTTACTGTGCTTCATCATTGGATTAGGACATATTCCCAGTGCATTCATTAAGGTGCAAGTGTATGAGGTTAGAAAAATAAATGTAGCCTCTTTGGGAATTGACTTGACTGTTTTAGCATACAACACCATTTTTTAGTGGTCAGGAGTTTTGAGGGGGTTTTTTTCCTCCCTAGATTTTCTAATTAACTGGTGCTATCATAATTGGCTTTATAGAGGAATAGATTGAATATTCAGAAGAGTACAGATGCATACATGTCTTGATAGTTAACATAATTTGTAAGCCCACAAATTTTTCTGTAATGGACACGTGGAACTAAATCTAATATGTGCATTTCTTGTTTATGGCGATGGTTGCACAGGTATAAATTCACATAAATTCACAGTATAAATCTTTAAATATGTAGTGTTTATTTTATAGCAGTTATACCTCAATAAAAGAAAAATTTTTAATTTATCTATCTGTATTGAATAGACCCTCAGCTGTAGCTGCTGTCTTCCATAAAATATATTCGTGTATAAGTGAACACTCAGGACAGATAAGCATGAAGAAAGCAAATTTGTTTTAACTGCAAGGAGAATTTGAAAGGTCAACTAAACCATTTCCTGGCATCTGGCCGAATTTATTACCCAGTGTGGATGGATGGTCTACACTTCTCATTAAAGATAGCCAGACAGGCTCTTCTCTCACCCCAGACAGGATCTTGTCCACAAAAGCATACTGTGTGTTTAGTTAAGAAATGTAGCTCTCAGGTTGGTCAAGGAACATGTTTCCCTTCTAAGCAGCTTTAGGTTCCACATTGGAACTTGTTCCAATTGTGGCTGTTGTGTACAGATGCATAATGAGGCATAGTCAGCCTGGGGCCTGCAGGTTGCCTCGAGAAGAAGACAGGCCAGCTTTGGTGATACATTTTGAGACTGTACTTTTTCCAAACAATGGCTTCTCTGCTCATGAGAGTCCTCTGCATGGTGCAGGCTGGCCTTCCATGGTTTTATACTATCCTCATGTTAAATGAGGACACGCCAGGTTTTGCTTACAAAGATATAGTCAAATAATTTTTTAGCCTGGTAAGATTTATGATTCTGTGATTAACATGGACTGTCTTCTTTCTGGTTCTTTTTTAAGGTTCAGTCCCTCCTCTTACCCTACACCTATTCCCATTATCCCTGTCTATTTTTGTGCAAGTGGGAGCAGAAAGAGTAGAGGACTAATGCCTGGTTTTCCCTGGGGGGGTAAAATAATGAGGAACTGCTGCCCTAGTTTGGTTATTCTTTCCTTCCAAAGCAGCAGTTCACCCATTTCCCCGAATGCCTGTCCTCCCCAAGGGACATGATATACTCCCATTGACAACTGGGGCTCCCTATGGCCCTTCTCAAATAGGGAACCCTGCTATTACCACTCCTACCCCTCTACAATCAATGTTCTAAATAATGCATCCGGTGCTTATGTAAGACACTTAAGGTAATACATCACTGCACAATATTCTAGCCACACAGCAATATTTCTCTTACAGTTATTGGTGCATTTAATGGTGTCTCTTGATAAGCAGAGGAGAAAATGAAAACTGTGAACTTGGAACAGATCACTTTGATTTGAGGAGACATCTTGATGCTGGCATTTAGTGTGAATTGCTTTTGTAATATTAGAGTTAATGACAATGCTTTTAATTAAAAGCATAATTATTAGGGCCTTTCAAAGGGTATTTTAGAGGCTTAGAGAATTCACCTTCAGTCACGGAGGTAACTTTTTTTCAGTTGAGTAGCAGAAGTGGTCTTGTGTGCCATCTATTGGAATACAGGAAAATAATCAGCTCAGACCACATTTTCTGTAGACATTCTTTTCCCCTTTGTCTGTGGGTTTACCTCACAAACAGTGAAAGTGCATTCGTGGGCCTGAAGTGCATTCGTGGGCCTAAAGTAACAGTGAATGCTGGCACTGAGAAAATACAGCCCTGACTGCAGTTACTTCAATTCCTTTTAAAACTACCAATTCCTAACTTCTGTCAAGCTTAACTGTATGCCAAGCCCTGTGCCAAATGTACTACAGGGTTTATTTCATTTAATCCTCACAACACTACATGGATATTATGATTATTGTTATTATTATTATCTCCAATTTGTGGAAGACAGAGTTGAAGCTGGCCTTGAGTAATCTATGTAAGGTTTCACATAGTAAGTTAAAATCAGCCCTCAAACCGAATTCCATCTATATCCAAAACCCCTGCTTAAACACTGTTATTCTGGGTGTAGTTAATCTAAGTGAGTTCACAGACCCACCAAGATACACCAGAAAAGAAAAAGCAGCTTGAAAATTAGGCTTTTAAACAATTTCTTGACTCATAGCGTCAGCTTTAAATAATAGCTCAGAAGTCACCACCTCCAAGAAGGGCTCATTCTTCTCTTCTCCCTTCTCTGTAACCATTCTTTATGCATGAGTCCTGAGTCTTTGGAATGTTAGAACTAGAAGAGCCTTAGACCAGCCCCTCATTGTACAGATGAAGGAATGGAGGTCCAGAGGTAGGCTTGACCTGCCCAGGACACACAGGGATGGACCAAAACACAGACTGAAACCAACATCTTGAGAGAACTCTGTCATCCACCTGGCCATGGCCTGGGCCCATCCTTCCCTTGGTTTGGCTCTTTTCCTAGCTGGGACCTTGAAGAAGTGACCCATGAGTCCCTTCATTTGAGCCTGGGCTACTCTGCCTCTTAATTTCTCCGTTGTGTCAAATTGAGTTACCAACATCAATACTTGATTTTTGCTGTGGCAGGGAGCTCCAAAAACCCATTCTAAGAATAAGATGAGGCAGCATGGTATAGAGACTAAGGGTGGAAAGATAATCTGGGTTCAAATTGTGGCTCCTCCATGTACTAGCTTTGTAACCTTGGTCAAGTCACTTTAACCTCTCCATGCTTCAGTTTCCTCATCTGTAAAATGGTAATAGTATCAGAGAGTTAGTGTAAGATTGAATGAGGAAATTCTCATAAAGGGCTAATACACAAGCATTTATTAAGTAAATAAATAAGTTGGCTATGATTGCCATTTAACAGACAAGGAAATGGAAGCTCACAGAGGTTACATGACTTGCCAAAATTCACATGATTTTCTAGAAGCGGGGCCATGGTTTTACTCAGTGCTGTTTCCAGTATAGTCTGCTGTCTAATGCATGGTCCTGTCTATGCTCACTCAGATACAGATTCAAATGAGTGGACTTCAGGGAGTCTTTGACACTGTCAGAAATACCAGTCCCTCATTGCCTTCTGGCCTGTTCTGAAGTAGTCATGATGTTAGCAATTAAGAGTGAGGATGTCAAATTCAATCAGCAAACTGAGTCCAAAAAATGCTGACCAAATGCTAATGTTTATTTCCCCTTTGACCTCAATTAAATGAGCCAAGTAGTCCCTGCTGTCTCATGTTGAGTTCACAGTAAAGTTCACAGCCACCTAAAATTGCATTATCATGTGTACTAACCCACCCTCTATGCTCATTTGGGGTGGGGGAGTGTAAGGATTACGTCCTTTGTATCTGAAGCAGCTATGACTGCTAGTGGTCACTCCCTGTGTGCTTTGGGAATGGCTGGACATTTCTGGAGGTTTTTCACTGGTTGGGTCAAGGAGCTCCCCCAGACAGAGAGGCCTCTGCTGTCAGCAGCCCATCTTGGATGCCCGTCATTCCAGGTTAATGGGATTGACCTGCGGAGCGCCAGCCACGAAGAAGCCATCACAGCCCTGAGGCAGACCCCCCAGAAGGTGCGACTGGTGGTATATAGAGATGAGGCGCACTACAGAGATGAGGAGAACTTAGAGATTTTCCCCGTGGATCTGCAGAAGAAGGCTGGCCGAGGACTGGGCCTGAGCATCGTTGGGAAGCGGTAAGGAAACGCTGTGAAGGTCAGGATTGATTGGCCTCGTTCCTTCAGAGTTTTAAGGGCTAAAGCCTATAAACACTGAAAGATAAAGCTTAGTGTAAACTAATGATATGATTTCTAAAATTAACATTTTTATGAATACTTGAATGAGATAGGTCATGTTTCTGAGCAAGATCTTAGCCCAAAAATGTGTCATATAAAGATAGAACTCTAAGCCCAGTTGACCCAGACTGTTCAGACTTTTATCCCCATGGAGAGTAAGAACAGAGTTTCCAAGGTTCTTTCAACTTGGAGTCACTTAGATCTGAGGCTTGCAGGGGTTAATTAAAGCAACCACACCCAAGAAACAGCTGATATCAAGAAAGAGATTTAGGGCTTCCCTGGTGGCGCAGTGGTTAAGAATCTGCCTGCTAATGCAGGGGACACGGGTTCGAGCCCTGGTCTGGGAAGATCCCACATGCCACGGAGCAGCTGGGCCCGTGAGCCACAACTGAGCCTGCGCATCTGGAGCCTGTGCCCCGCAACGGGAGGGGCCGCGATAGTGAAAGGCCCGCGCACCGCGATGAAGAGTGGCCCCCGCTTGCCGCAACTAGAGAAAGCCCTCGCACGAACTGAAGACCCAACACAGCCAAAAATAAATAAATAAATAAAGTAGCTATAAAATTAAAAAAAAAAAAAAAAAAAAAAAAAGTACTAACCATGTGCCACAAACTCAGGAATGACAACAGAACCACAGTGGTAGGGAGTTGATTTTCATTAAAAAAAAAAAAAAAAAAAAAAGAAAGAGATTTATATATACAATGTTGGGTTAGGAAAATTGCTTTGCCATAGAGTACCATGTTAATTTCATACTCAGTTAACTTAAACTAGTTGAGTAGTTCCTGAGACCAGCTGAGTTGACATAGTCGATAGACATAGATTCTTCATGACTATAGTTTTCTATTAAGACAGATGTCCCCAAAATAATAGCTTGCAGCAAAAATGTAGGTAGATCCTCGTGGCTAGGCTACTCTTTTGAAATCTATGCTGCTTACCCGTGTGATAGGAATTGCAGTAATTACTCCAGAATAATATTAACAGGTTAGAGAAGTAAGTAAAATTTTGAAACTGCAATTCTAGCTTCCACAGTTTACTGGCTTTAGATATCTAGTGTGCATTTATTCCAACAGGGCTGCAGGATTTTCATGTAACACCCCAATATAGCCTTAAATGGCATCAAACATATTCTTAGGAAGAATTGAAGTTGGTTTTATATATCTTGTGTCATGTGCCCTCACAGACCTCTGATGACTAGCCTAGTGGGTTTTTTCCAGCAGTCCAAGCTGTTATTAAGATACTAGCTACCATTTTTGAGCACTGATTTTTGCGCCACGTACTGTGCTCTCATGATCTCTTTTTTACTTCAGCACCATAAAACCATCAATTTGGAAATGCATTATGAAACAAGAGAGCTGAGACTCATATTTCTAAGCAAACTCAGTGGACATCTGGGTACAGAGCAACTGACAGAGCCCATGTTGAAGTTTGCTTTCTTGCTGTGATGCATACACGTGCCTGGAGAGATTCCATTTAGAGTAATGGTTTTTCCTTTATTGTCTCGTAGTGGATTGATGAAATAATCTTCATACAACACCAGCATTTTAGATTGAGTTTGTAAGGAACATTTATATTCCTTAGCACAAAAGTTTTCATTATAAAAGATAAGATGTAGGGACTTCCCTGGTGGCACAGTGGTTAAGAATCTGCCTGCTAATGCAGGGAACACAGGTTCAAGCCCTGGTCCGGGAAGATCCCACATGCCATGGCCTGTGCGCCACAACTACTGAGTCTGCGCTCTAGAGCCTGCGAGCCACAACTACTGAGCCTGCGTGCCAAAACTACTGAAGCCTGTGTGCTTAGAACCTGAGCTCCGCAACAAGAGAAGCCACTGCGATGAGAAGCCCGCGCACTGCAACGAAGAGTAGCCCCCGCTCACCGCAACTAGAGAAAGCCCGCGCGCAGCAACAAAGGCCCAACGCAGCCAAAAATAATAAATAAATAAAATAAAAAAACAAAAACCCATCTGAGCTAGAATGAGTTCATCTTTTTAAAAAAAAAAAAAGATAAGATGTATAAGCTCTCAAAATTCACAATTCTTTGCCTAGCAATTCCACGACTAGGAATTTATCCTAACGATATGCTTGTAGATATGTTATTCACTGCACATAGTTTGCAGTAGCTAAAGAATGGAAATAACCTATTGATATATGTCCACCAATAGTTTACTAATAAATGAAATTAAGGAACATTCATAGAATAGTATGTAGCCATAGAAAGAAAACATTGAGGAAGCTCCAAGTGCTAATAAAGACCAGTTGCCAAGGTATTAAGTGAAAAAAACAAAGTTAAAGAAAACAAAACTGAGGGAAAAAAGGAGTGTATGTGCATGTATATCCATTTACAAGCATGTGTACTATACCCACATGCATTTGCTTACGTATACACAGAATATCTCTTGGAGATACCCAAGAAATGAGTAACATTGGTTACCTCTGAGAGGGAAACTTGGGGACAGGGGAACAGAGGTGAGAGGTGAACTCCCCCCCGCCTTTTTAACCTCTTGAATTTTGAGACATTTATTTATTCATCAAATAAATAAACATAATTAAAACCTTAAAGTAATGAAGGCAGGGAAAGAGAGGGAGAATGAGAAAAAAACTAGAAGTAGATCATATGATAATAATTGAGCTGATCTCTAAGGAAATAACCTGTACGTTTTAATAGTACTTAATTCTACTTGTTAAAGTGAATTTCCATTTTATTTCACTAAAATTATCCTCTTGCAGAAATTATGCCCTTGGGCCAATGAAAGTGAATATTACAGGCAACGTAAATAGGTATAAGCTATTTAAAGGACAAGCACTCTGAGGTTTATCATTTGGGAAGAATATCAGTAATCTCAGAATTAGTATAGAAATATTAGGTTGTGCCATTACACTGCTTTATGGTATTCACAGAAATGGAAGTGGAGTGTTTATTTCTGACATCGTGAAAGGTGGAGCCGCAGACCTTGATGGGAGATTGATTCAGGGAGACCAGATCTTATCTGTGAATGGGGAGGACATGAGAAGTGCCTCCCAGGAAACAGTGGCCACTGTCCTCAAGGTGAGTCCCTAGCTGCTTTCTGCGTGGCTGGTATAACTCAAGTCCAATGGGAACAGTTCTAATCTGGCTTGTTTATAAAATGTGTTGAATTTTATGCTGATTCTAGTTTCTTACTAGAGACCTAATATCTGATTATTTTAACCAATCAGGAATAGCTCTAAAAGAAAGCAATTATACTGAATAACAGGATTGAAGGGAACCCTGTTTGGGGATTTAAGCTAGTTTTTCATACTTGTGAGAATTCCGAGTATCCTCAATTGTCCTCTAAATGCATTTGATGGGACAGGTTCTCCTGGAGTCAGAAAATGTATCCTCCTCCCTCTTGGGCTATATTAACATGAATTCATCAAATCCAGCGTTTATTGCTTGAAGGAACATTAAAGATTGTGAAAGACCAAGTCCTTCATCTCACAGTGAAGTCTGAGAAAGTAGAATGGCATGCCCAAGATCGCAGAGCTGCGCTTGAGGCGTTTTCCTGCCACCCAAGCTGTCTCTCACTGAAGTTGCCGGGAGGCTAAGGCTCAAGGTTCCCTTCCAAGTGTCTCTGCCACATGGACCCTACCTCCCTTGGAAGAAACTGGTTAATAAGAATCCTTGTAAATTGCCATTCAGCTATAACCAGGTGTATCTTACTCTGTTTCACAAATACTATAGCTGTAGGAGCTTTTGCAAAGATAAATGAATTTTATTTTAAAATCCTGCTTTCCTAAAATAGTCAACTATCAGTTATTACTCAAGAGAGGACTTGTATTAGATTACCTCTGTGTTTGATTTTTCTGTCCTCCTTTTCACCACTTTTTCTTAATCATTTCACCGCTTGCAAATACTTTCATCAGAAGGGAAAAGGAAGAGAAAGGAGGTGAATTGAAATGTAATCCTTTTAATGTGTTTAAAGAAGTCACAAAATCATGAGATGAATAGCATTGAGTTGATAAATTTTTGTGACCTTGTGTGATTTTTTTGATAACTGAATTTCCTTTCTACCTTCAGCCTTCATCAGCCATTTACAGTTCTTGGCTGCAGAGAGATGAATGGAGGCACTGCCATGAGAATTTAGAACACAAATCCTACTGTTTTTCACCTCTGTTCTTTTCTTGTCTTCCCAAGTGTGCACAGGGGCTTGTGCAGCTAGAGATTGGAAGACTCCGAGCTGGTTCCTGGACCTCCTCGAGGAAGACATCACAGAACAGTCAGGTTGTTGATGGCTTCCCGTTAGACTGGCTCACCTGTCCCAATTGAGAGAAAGTTCCCCATTTCATAAATGATTGTTTGGAAATAATGTGTAATATACAGCATATTCACAACACCAAGTTCAGTGTACTTTAATGTGCTTGAAATAGAAAGTGAAAGGTGGGATGGGAATTCATTAATCCCTAGATTTTTCTCTCCTTTATTGCCTGCAAATGTTTTCTTAGAACCCCTTTTCTCTCCCACTATTAGTTCTATATTGCCTAGGCATTGCATGTACACAGCTGTGTTTATTTTAAAAAGAAAGAAGTAACATCTGGTGGCAATTTGACCCTCATTAGAACAACATTGTTCTATTCATTCAATTAAATATTGCTATAAAGTTAACTTGTGAATAGCCACTCACACATGCTGAGAGCAATTAATGGTATATTCCTGGGAGACCAAAGTGGGGGGGGGGGTTTCTCCTGTGGGAGGGAGGCCTTAGTGGGTGATATTTTGTGGGTTAGCAAACATCTCATGTTTATTTGCAAGGCTGATGTAAGTGCCACTTTTTTTTCAACAAAGTATATTTCACTGTATTTTTTTTTTTTTTTTCATTGTAATGGCTGACAAAATCAAGACGGTAGACAATATGTTAAGTCCCATTTGGTACATAATGAAACTATAGAAACTTACATGGGACCCCCAATCCCTTTTGTGGGTTATTAGATGGGCCTTTGTTTTGAGGTTAAAAGCACGACTTTCGGTCTCCTTCCTAATTTCCTTAAAGCCTCTCCAAGACCTTTGTTTAGATGATGTTCTGATTTTATGGTTAGCACACAGGTGCTTCTGGAATTAAGTTAGCTGCCCCTTTTGCCTCATTGGTGTTAGAAAATGAGTGAAGAAAAAGCAACATTGTTCAGATAGGATCACAGATTAGCTGGCTTGTCTTAGATAATCATCAGAGCAATCAAACCCAATAAACATCATGTTAAGTTTGGAACTTTTTTTTTTTTTTTTGCATTTCTGGTTTATGTAATGGGCAGCAAATATCATGTGTACTAAGAGACAGTGGTGCAGTAGGATTCTAGAGGTCAGTAGTTGGTGAGGACTCTGACCAGACTTGTATCAAAAGTGGGAACTTGAGATGCAAAATAGTTGTCTCGACTTCTTCCTTAATGGAAGACTCAACTTGAGTGATTTCATTGAAGCCCTATTGTACATAGAGGTTAGAATGCAGAATGAACAATACTGGAGATGAAATTTTTCTTCCTGGAGAGTATAGGAGGGCAACACAGAAGGGGTTCAATTGGGTCTCACTCCAAAAGGAGTTTGATAGATTGAAAAGAGAGAAAAGGTATCCCAGACAGAGGATGTAGCCTAGGCAAAGGCACAAAGGGGTACAAGGAATTCCAGTGTTTTAAGAAAATTTAGGACTGACAGGTGAGGTGGTAGGTAGAACTGGATTTCTGTCCTTGAGGAATGTATATGTGCATCTTAGTGATGAATAAAGTTTACACTCAGGTTAAATACAAAGCTAACACATTTAGAGGCTCTATTATTAAAGGTCAAAAACCCACCATGACCATTTATCTGTTATGTAAATGTGAGCTGTCATATTTCAGAAACCTGGGACGAAGTATCAAATACTTTTCTTTAACCTCTTTGCACAGAATTTTAATTTCAGAGGGTAGAAGTTTAATTCAATTTTAAGCAAAACAGAAAATATATATTATCCTTACTTTGTCCTTAAAATTATGACCTAGATGATATGAACGTCTGTACTGTTATGTAGCTAATGGGAAGAAGGCTTGTAGCAGGCTGTGAAAAGGAAGTGTCCTCCATCTTCAAGAATTGAATATCAACCCATGACCCAGATGGAGAAAAAGAGGAACCCATTCCCAAACATTTCCCCTCCAAACCTTTTTAAAGCAGTCAGGACTCTCTAGGGGCACAGATTTCCTTCTGGGCAATTATAAGATAGGGAGGCAGATGCCTCCTTTTGAGGGTCTAGGAGAACTTTAACTCGTTGACTTGGCCTAGAGAAAGTGGGTTCATTAAGAGAGCTCTTCTAGCCATGGGGCTACCAAGCCTCTTTTTAAAAAAATTGTTCTCCTACCAACCAGGAAAGAGTATCTTTACTCTGCAGAGGAAAATGTATAATGGTAAAAACACTTGAGAAATCTTTTCCTCAGATAACTGAGGGAGCACTGCCAGGCAAAGTTCATATTTCTAAAGGCCTTGACAAACACAATATTCTGAGATTTTGTTTAGGCAAAGGTTATAATATGCTGTACTTCCTCATTTCTGAGTAGTTATCTATTATAGCACCATTGATTTAAATCATATCCTTTCAGGAAAAATGTAAAAACACTCCTTTATATATATATATCCATTGTGAAGTGTACTGATGTCTGTAACTTACTCTGAAATGAATTTTTTTTTTAAAGGCAAATTGAGTGATGAATAGATATGTAACAAAAAATATATAGTAAAATATTAATTGTGGAATCTAGGTGGTGTGTCTACTGTATCATTCAACTTTTCTGTATATTTGAAATTTTTCATATTTAAGGAATGTTAAAATATTAAACAACTTTCATCATACTAAGGAAATGGATCAAATTATAATTTGTCAGGTAATAATTATGGTCTTAGGTTTACCTCAAAATTTTGAGGCAGTTAAAGCATAACCGTGAGAATTCGATAGAAAAAATTCTTTATTCATTAGTGGTGTCATTGTTTTCTGCATTGGAAAGATCCTTCACTGTGCATATGATTTTCATTGCATATGATTTTCATTGACTAGCCACTAGCCAGACATGACTATACATTATCTAAATTTATTTAAATAAATGTTAGATTTATTTTAAAAAGACAGTAATGGAGGTATAGCAGATTGAGCTGAATTATTACCAACTCTAGGAAAATCTTTGAGGAAAAAAAAAATTTTAATATTCCTAAAATAACATATTCCCCTGATATTTACTGCTTTTTCTTACAGTTGAGGGTTCTATTTGATCAAGTTCCCATAACTCTAGATTTTATTATATTTGTTTTAGCAAAATAGATCAGTAGTTTAGATAAAAAGAAAATAAATGTTGCCTGTAGTCCCAAATGACACTTAGTGTGGCATTAACTGATCATATGTAAACACTGTGTAACAGGCTAGGAAAATGTTTCTGATTTCACGTGGAACACAAAGAGCTGAAATTACTGCACGTTTTCTACCTTGACGATTGAAACCACATTTAAAAGCACGTATAACGGAGAAAGCAGTGGAGCAAATGTTAAATGGGATTGTTTAGGGTGATAAGAGAGGGAGCGTGAGTAATTTTTGTTTTCTTTTCTGGCCTCCACGGAATCTTCTATTACATGGTTAGGGCTACTTCAGTAAGTAAAATAGTAATGAGAAGTATGAATTTCTAAGACTGACCACTGCGTTTCCTTTTCAGCCGAGTCAGTGCAGCACCCACAGCAGCCTTCACCCTTCCCTTGCTCCTGTTATCACCAGCCTGCACAACCTGGTCGGCACAAAAAGAGCTTCGGATCCTTCCCCCAAAAACTCAGGTATTACTTGAGACACACCCTCAGCAAAACGATCCCTGTTACCCAATTAAAAAAATTTTTTTTTAAATTTTTTATTGGAGTATAGTTGATTTACAATGTTGTGTTAGTTTCAGGTGTACAGCAAAAATATTTTTAAATCTTTGAACATGGCCACATAAGCCCCAAGCTTTCTGAAAGTCCTGTTCTAAAGGAAGGAAAGCCATAGAGATTCGTTTTTGGAATGTGCCTTTAACTTTACGCATGAAAGAGAGAAAAGCAGAAATCTAAAGTACTTCATAAAGTAAAACCATTTCCAAAGAGAAAATTTAAAAATTACAGGTCCCTCGAGGAAGGTCAGAAGTGCATATCCCATCATGGGTGGGGTGGGGAAGGCATCTTTTTAAGCCTTTCCTTGGGTAAGATTATCTTTGATTAAGGCAGAAAAATGTTCAGTGAAACAAAAGTGGCTCACCCTCCAAGCCATTTAATCACCATATTCCAGGCAGCGGCTGCTACAGGCCATCAGCTTTTGTCAGACCAAATGATTATGGCCACATCTATCTCAAACAGAGAGGACTTGTTTAAAATAGAGGACATATCCCCTGATTGATGGTCGCCAGTTTGAATTTTGAGAAAGGGTATAATGCCTGCTTGCCTCAGTATTCTCTCCTGAAAGACCTAGAAAATGATACCATTTTCATGGGAAAATATTATATCCTAAATATATTGTCTCTTACTTTTAAAAAGTTAATTTGTTGCTTCTTCATAGGCACGGATGTGGGACTAAGGACCATTGAGATAATCAGGGTAAGTCAGTTATTTTGCTTTTTTTCTAATTTGTGTTGCATAATATGTACATCTTTCCCTCAATACAATATATTGGATTGTTAGTGTGTTCTTTTAAGTTACTGAAGGCAATATATGGTCTATGTGACACAAGCAGACTTAGGAAAATATAGTAAAGCACATACATGACCACTGTGAACTTTTTGGTACACCACATTCACTTCATTTTGTGCACTGTGTTTAAATTTTAAAAAACAAAAAATGGTATCATATTAGACATATTCTTGCAGCTTGTCATTTTAGTTTAAAGCATGGACTTTTAGCCGTGTGAATAACTATTTTTTGACAGCAGATGGTATGATTTTTGTCAGTTACATAGTATTCCATTGTATGAATGTGCTGTAATTTTTCTTAACCAATGTCCTCTTATTAAACAATTAGCATATTTCTCAACTTTTGCCATCTTTTATAGCAAAATGTCTTTGTATTTTCTTTTTGGATCATATCATGGGTGATTTCTTTAGAATTATTTCTTAGAAATGAAATTGTTGAGTCAAAATCCACACTCGTTTAAAGGCTTTTATATATAATGCCAAATTGCCCTCCTGAGAAGATTGTGTAAAATGCGTTTCAGTTCATAAAGTTGTCAAATCCTGATTTTCAGATTCCTGAAAATCCTGTGCGATTTTTCAGACTCCGGTGTGATATCCAGAATATTGGCAAGCAGTTTTATTTTGCTTATTCTTACCATTAAATTTGGGATTCAAGAAATAGTGAAAAAATTATGACCTTGTTGTAATCATGGATCAACTTCAGTAAAGTGATATCCAGCTTAACTTAGTTCTCTGGACTCAATTATAGTTGTGTTTAAAGACACTCTACCATTATTAGCTCTATGACCTTTGTCAAGTTACTTAACCTCAATTTGCTTATCTGTAGATTGGGGGTGATAACCCTTACCTCACAAGGTAAATCTTGTTGTGTGGATTAAATGAGGTGTAATGCATACAGTATACTTAGCATAGTACCTAGTTCATCATGAGTGTCCAGGAATTCATTATTATTAACTACAGCTTTGACTAAATCTGCCTTATTTGTTCCCAGTATCTTTCCACCAGAGCGGCAACTCAAATGTTCCTCGGATGGGGAAGTTAAATGTACCAACATGTGCATAATTAAGGATAAATTAAGGAAACATCACAATGGATTTGAACAAAGCCAAATTATTCCATAAATTTCTCCTCATTCCACGATTTATAACATATTATTTTATGTTTCCTTAGTCATTTCAGCTGCTTGTTTTTACAGGCTTTTATAAAAAGGCCTGCTCCTACCCACCCTGTTCTCCCACATACGATCCGAGCAGAAACTTCATAATGGAACGCATCTTACCATTTGCATGTAGGGTTTTACTACTGATGCATTCAGAAAATAGAAGCTAGACACAAACACTTTGGAAAACAGAATATTAAAGTTGTTGTCATTTTGTTCTTTTTCCTTTGTCCAACTTTATCGAGGTCAAATTGAAACACACTAACCTGTGTATATTTTTAAGTGATCAGGTAAAACTGCAGAAGCCTTGCAACCCTATTGGTCCCTTTTCTGCAACCACTCCCCTAACATTTATGTCATTGTTGTCATATGTTTACATCTACATAAATTGAGAACCCCACCAGACAATGGTGTCATCTTGGCTTTAAACTGTCCTGCATATTTGAAAAAACTTAACAAGAAATTGATCACATTTTACTGGTTCTCTGCATGTTGAGTAACTTAGGGGTTCTTCCCAGCCCTGGTGAATGTTATGCTGTGTAGACTCTGAGGAATGCTGGTGTTTATGTTTTAGCAGGCATCCACCCAGTTAGGCTCAGACTGCAAGTTATGTCACCTTTTGTAAGTGGTGGTTCAAAACTCAGTTCAGTTCCCGAGTGTGGGTCTGTCCCTCATATGCGTGGCTTAGACTGAGCCTGAGAATTCTGTGGATTCACTCACAGAGGGACAGGATCCCCTTCTCTGACTCTCTCTACTCTAGTTTTCTTCCTTCATTCTCCAGCCATCGGGGCTCCTTTTCCTGGTTCCTCTGACCAGAAAGATGGGAGTTAACATCAAAGTTTTAGCAGTTTGCCCCACCTTTACAGCTCCTTGACTGGGTCTTGTCTTCAGGACAAAGCTGCCAGGAAAACAACTGGGAGATACACCCTCTGCTGTCGTTTCTCCAAGTTTTGGCTCTCCACCACAATTTCTTTGAGTGTCATTACTTTTCAGAAGTCTCAGGTAGTTGTACTTTAAATTTTGACAAGAGGTCTTCATTTTCATCAGTAGGAGAAAGATGCTATAGAGTGTGTATGCCACCATGCTGAAACTGGAACTTGTCATTTATTCTTTTAGTGATTTTTAAAATATTAACCCTGGGATATAAATGTGGGGGAAACCTGCACAAAGGCCAGAATCTCTTCACCAGGGTTGGAGTGAACAAACTGCCTCATCTCATAATCTCAGAGAACATTTTCGGTCGCATGTTACTTCTCTCTCCAAACTCTGTAGTCACTACAGTGGGTGTCCTCAAAGATCCTTTGTTCTAGCACAGTCCTGCAGCTCTTTCAGAGCCAAGTGTGTTTGTTCACACCCAGAAGAGCATGAGATGTGCAGTAATTTAATTGTAAACACCATATGAGGACATACTTGCCAAGTCTGCATCAAAATTGGCCACTACACTGAGCAGTAGCATAGGGTTTTTTTCTTTGTTTTTTTTGTTTTTACTCCTCCTGTTGCCTTTTACTGAGCCCTTTCTGTGGGCCAGGACTGCACTATATCACCTCATTTAATCCTCAGATCAACACTGTGAGGTAGGTGGTTTTCTTCCCACTTTATGCGTAGGGATGGAAGCTCTAAGAGGTTAAGGAACTTCTTTAGGACCCCCAGCTAATTAAGTACTGCAGCTAATTAAGAGCTGAAACACTGGCCTTTCTGACTTCAAAGGCGCTATGGTTAACTCCTATGTTACCCTAGCCTCCTGCATCACGGAAGGATTTTATTCAACAGCTATCTGGGGACAGTCAGGTTGTGGCTCTTTGTTAAACATATAAGTCTTGTTTTCCTTCTTTTTTTAGGAGCTCAGTGATGCCCTTGGAATCAGTATTGCTGGAGGAAGAGGAAGTCCCTTAGGAGATATCCCAATATTTATTGCCATGATTCAGGCCAGCGGTGTGGCCGCACGTACACAGAAGCTTAAAGTAAACAAAGGGGATGGTGAAGTGCTCTCAGCATGTGATGCGGTGGGTGGGAGAGGACATGGCAGCCAGGGGCACTGTGTTTAAAACTGGAATTCCAGCAGCCATCAGAGACCCACACTGAGGGCAAAATGCATTGGAGAAAGTTTATACCTGAAATTCATTATGTCCCTGAACATATAAAAATAGTATCGTTTGTGTCAAAGCTTCTCAATGAAAGAAGAAATTGCAGCTCATTTGCAAAGCCTCCCATATCATTTTTAGCACCTCATTCCACCCAAAATTGATTTTCACCTGAGAGATTTGACCTTAGACTCTTCCTTCCACCAAAAGAATCAACATCCTTATGAATTTTTTTCCCCCATCGCTCCTTAATCTTAACTTAGGTAGAAAAAATAAAGCAGAAAACATTTGGCTTCCTCAATAGAGCTTTATTGAACTGGTAATTTGTACACCCCACTATTACTGGCAAATGGATGTATGCAACACTACCATTACCAAGGTACAAAAGTGGCCTGCCGGGCCTTTTAATAATCAAATCTGACCCCTTTCTTGTTTCTCTGATTGGTCTGTATTTGGGGAAAGCCATAAAAATTCCTCATGCTTCTGGAACATGCATACACAATAGAGACACAGAATCTTCACAATAGCCACAAATGGGAAATATGACTTACAAAGAATTTTAAGCATTCTTCTCAAATTTAATTTTTCTTAATGATAGTGATTTTTCTCGCACTTTTGTACCTCCAGGTTGGAGATCGGATTGTCAGCATTAATGGGCAACCTTTGGATGGGCTGTCTCATGCGGACGTGGTTAATCTGCTAAAGAACGCCTACGGGCGCATTATCCTGCAGGTATTGCGATCAATGGAACTCGCAGCTGCGAGAGGCAGATAAGTGGTGTGCAAAAAAGATTGAGCGTCTCTGGCAGGAGGCATCACCGCCCAGCAGGGTGCCTGCCGATGTGAATTATGAAGGTTGAAAGCAAGAAATTATTATTTGTATTCAGAAATTCTTTAATGCCACCCATACAGGCAGTGAACATGATTATATGAAAGCGTAACAAGGGGAGAAAAATTACCCTTTGCTTCACATGATAAATCAACAAGGCTTTTAGCTTCTGGCATTCTTTTGTAAATCAAAGTTTGCAAGGAATAGAAAATGATTTCTTTTCTTATGCCCCAAAACTGTGTCTGAACTGCCCAAGTGCTGTTTCTTCCACTCCTTTTAAAGGAAGGGAAAAGTAACAATGCTCTTTCTCCTGTAGCATAAATGATTGCCAACACTGCTAAATGCTCACCGCATAGTAGTCATCAACTAAGGCAGACAATCATATTTCAGCTGTGGTCCCCAAGAGTATTGTCCAGAGGCACAGGGAAATATACCAGGAAGTAAAAACGAGGTGTGCTGTTAATCACCCCTCCTTCGATTTCAGCACTTTGAATATCTCTGAGATTGATATCGTGTAGTGAGTGAGAGGCAGCGTACTGGCAGCAAGTTTTGTTAATGAGTTCCCCCCAAAATGTATGATTATAATCACCATACTTCTGCAGGGATAGTATTAAATGGTTTATAGGTAAAAAGAATAAAATCCACCATTTAGTATCTCAGAGAGAGGGCAAGCCAGCCCCTCCAGTCATTCTAGCCTTTAAATAATCAGTTCGAATTGAAACACCATAACTTTGGGGAGAACCAGTTTGTGGTGCTTAACTCTCACATCTCAAAGGTCTAAGTCCAAAGTGCCGAAACAGACATTTTAAAAAAAGTCAGTGGCTTTCAGTACATAGGAAAGGAATCGTAAAGTACTGCCAGTGGTTTCAAGGGAGTTTATGTGATAGGCAACATATTATTCAATGATCTGGGTCCCCAGGTTTCTGTGGAACACAGACAGAAACCCTGTGTGGACTGGCTGTAGAGTCGGCTTCCTTTGTCCTCATCCTCAGGGGTTACCTCTCATCCCACCTTCCACTGCTCCGTCATCCTCAGAACCTGCAAATCCTTGCTTTTTCTTGTTTGCAGCCCTTGCTCTTCCTTCGAGTTATGCTGACCCCTAGAGACCGTACAAGTGCAACTCTTCAATCGCAGAGCTGTGGCCCATTAGTTATACGGAATTTTACCAGGAAGTTATCAAATGATAACTATGTCAAGCAAAAAAAAGTGTTTCCCTTAGCAGAATCTGGTATTATTAACATTTTTATATACCAATATAATTTGTTCAGCTCCACCTTCTTCACAAAGAAATGAGAAGACTCGGTGTAAAAGTGTAACATTACGTAAAGTACTTTAAGTGGAAATGAACTCATGCTCTCCCATGAAGAATTAACCCTTCATTCAGCCAAATTTGCCACTATTAACATACTTTTGAAGGGATTCCTTATTTTTCCTCTTTCTGCATTTTAAGAAAATGACTTTTGGTTTCAGAATGTTCTCTTGTGTTAATCACATTAGTTGGTGGTGGTATTTTGTAACAGGTGCTGTTAAAAGCTTAATGGAATCCTTTGGGATTTTGACAGTTGTGATCTACACAACGCTGGGTATGGAGCACATGTGCTCTCAAAGGCTTTAAACACAGAACTCAGGAAATTCTTACGCCCTGCATCAGATGCCTTTCAGTTGCATAGTCGTATTCACTTTAATTAAAACGATGTGCATGGAATGGTACCAGCAATACAATTATCACAGCTGACTTGTCAGTAGGTAATCATTTTTATTATCAGGTGAGCCAGCCCATTGTCAGAGTAATAGAGAAGGTCAGATAGTTGTGTCTGATGACGTGGAAAAGACTTATTGTCGGTGCAGCATGGGAAGTGGTCAGCAAGTGCTGATGGCACAGGGAAGATTAGGTCTGGGTCAGTGGACTGGAGGGTGCAGAAGGGGAAGAGAGTGGAGGAGACAACTTCTGGAAGCTTCTCCCCGTAGTTTAAATTGCTATTGCTAGGTGTAGTAAGGAAGTAGATATTTCTGCCTTTAAAGTCTTATTATCAAGTTTAGATGGTTTCTTACTGTCAATTATAGATTGGTCAGTGGGGATTGATTTGGGTATAGGGGTCATTTCAAATGTTCTCAACTATATTTGCTTCTGTAGTCTGATAGTTTGCCTGGTTTAGTGCTTTTGTCTATGAACTACCATAAAACCTGTTTTGGACAAAATCAGGTAACCCAGACTGTCTTCTAGAAAATTTTGTTTGTTTTTACCTCTTTCTTTGACAATATAGAAGATAAAAAGAGCACATTAGGGATTTTTATCACTAAAGGAACTTGTGGGGCTTGTTCTGGATCCAAACATTTTAGAACGTAGAATGTGGATGGAGGCAGCACTAACTAAACCAGGGAATATAGGAAGGGCATGTTGGGAGAGAACATTGTATTTTGAGGCATCCAGGTGGAGATATCCAGCAGGCAGAGGAAATGGGCTCCCAATACTCGGGGAGACTTCAGTGCTGGAAACGGGATAGATAAAGCCATCTGAGGCTTCTTGGGGTCGACATCCCCACTGCCTGGCACATTATACTTCATAGCTATTGGTTGAATAAATGAATGTAAACAGTGGAGACAAAGACAGAGGATCAAGGCTTGGAGTCAGCAGCAACTATGGAGAGCAGGAGAAGAGAGTCTGAAGTCAGGGAGATTAACTAAGGGTCTGTCTACAAAGTAGTTTGGGAGGTCCTTGGGGACACCCTCCAGAACACAAAAAACCTGATGTAAGAGGGAGAGAGAGATGTGTCATGTTCAAGATAATATAGAGAAAACAGTGATTTCTCTTGTGCACCCTCTTTTGAAAATGGAAGAGAAAAAATAAGACACAGGATTAATTCAGGAGGTCCAGTATCCAACAACCAGGAGTTTAAAAAAGAAAAACAGAAAAATAAAAAAGAAATGAAATAAATTTAACTTAAGGTCCATTAATCACTGAGCAAAATAAATAAAAGAAGAATAATACCTGTATACTACATTCTAAAACTTTCAAAGAGAAAAGTATAAGCTACTTACAAAAGAACAAGAGATTCAAATGTCACCTGACTCATTTTCAGCAATATATTTCTGAGAAAATTACTTTAGCATATACTCCAACAAAAGAGGAAAGTAAGAGAGAGGGAAGCAGGTGGATCCAATGCTAAGGAACATGGAAGTCCCAGGACAGCTGTGCAGCAGGCAGAGAGAAAAACTTGTCCAAGTCGGGGCAGGAGAAGAGGGCTCTAAGAGAAATGCCTCTGAATTAGAAGAAAAAAAAAAAGGAACAGATAGATGACCTTGTATGTTTAACTGAATTGGAGGTTTAAGATCCAATTAAGTTGGAAAGTTTGGGGCTGAATTAGTGATAAGTATATACAAATTAAACAAAATAAGATCATTATTAACCTTGAGGACAATAAACTTATACCAAAAAAAGAGAGACAGAGAAATGTAATCCTAGTATAGTAGTTGGCTCAGTATGAATAACATTTATATAAACATAAGTCATAATAAAACTGATAGAACAAAACATCATGATGCATGAAATATTAGTAGCATGAGAGTTTGAGATGTGTTCATGGAGATGAAAATATAAGAGTTAAATCTTCAAAGTTGAAATAACAGTTTTGGAAAGCGTTAAAACTACAAAGGTTTAACTATATCTAAAGAAACATAAGAAACAAGTAGAACTTAAAAATATAAAAGTTAAGTGTCAGATTTTGGCAAGCTAAATTTTCTTCTGTTGGAATAGGGCGTCTATTGATGTCATCAAGATGATAAATTTCAAAATAGTCTTATAAAGTGTATTATTTAGCCTATACCTCTAGAATTGAAAAGAGAAATGTTCAATCTGTATCTAGGGAATGAGAGTGTTGAATTTTTTTTATCATGTACTGTAATACTTAATTTTTAATCATGTGCACACAAAAGGAAATATACTAGGAAAATATAATAGAAAAGAACCAGGAGTTAAGAATACAGGTACTAGACCCTAAAGGAGAAAAGAATTTTCTTGAGCAGAAGCAAGAAGAACTATAATCCTGCAGCCTGTGGAACAAAACCTACATTCACAGAAAGATACACAAGATGAAAAGGCAGAGGGCTATGTACCAGATTAAAGAACAGGATAAAACGCCAGAAAAACAACTAAATGAAGTGGAGATAGGCAACCTTCCAGAAAAAGAATTCAGAATAATGACAGTGAAGATGATCCAGGACTTTGGAAAAAGAATGGAGGCAAAGATCGAGAAGATGCAAGAAATGTTTAACAAAGACGTAGAAAAATTAAAGAACAAACAAACAGAGATGAACAATACAATAACTGAAATGAAAACTACACTGGAAGGAATCAATAGCAGAATAACTGAGGCAGAACGGATAAATGACCTGGAAGACAGAATGGTGGAATTCACTGCTGCGGAACAGAATAAAGAAAAAAGAATGAAAAGAAATGAAGACAGCCTAAGAGACCTCTGGGACAACATTAAACACAACAACATTCGCATTATAGGGGTCCCAGAAGGAGAAGAGAGAGAGAAAGGATCCGAGAAAATATTGGAAGAGATTATAGTTGAAAACTTCCCTAACATGGGAAAGGAAATAGCCACCCAAGTCCAGGAAGCACAGCGAGTCCCATACAGGATAAACCCAAGGAGAAACACGCCGAGACACATAGTAATCAAATTGGCAAAAATTAAAGACAAACAAAAATTATTGAAAGCAGCAAGGGAAAAACGACAAATAACATACAGGG
Source organism: Balaenoptera ricei (assembly GCF_028023285.1). NCBI lineage: Eukaryota > Metazoa > Chordata > Mammalia > Artiodactyla > Balaenopteridae > Balaenoptera > Balaenoptera ricei. The sequence continues at coordinate 53,207,485 of NC_082639.1, forward strand.
GAACTCCCATAAGGTTAACAGCTGATTTCTCAGCAGAAACTCTACAAGCCAGAAGGGAGTGGCATGATATACTTAAAGTGATGAAAGGGAAGAACCTACAACCAAGATTACTCTACCCGGCAAGGATCTCATTCAGATTCGATGGAGAAATCAAAAGCTTTACAGACAAGCAAAAGCTAAGAGAATTCAGCACCACCAAACCAGCTCTACAACAAATGCTAAAGGAACTTCTCTAAGTGGGAAACACAACAGAAGAAAAGGACCTACAAAAACAAACCCAAAACAATTGAGAAAATGGTCATAGGAACATACATATTGATAATTACCTTAAACGTGAATGGATTAAATGCTCTAACCAAAAGACACAGGCTCACTGAATGGATACAAAAACAAGACCCATATATATGCTGTCTACAAGAGACCCACTTCAGACCTAGGGACACATACAGACTGAAAGTGAGGGGATGGAAAAAGATATTCCATGCAAATGGAAGTCAAAAGAAAGCTGGAGTAGCAATACTCATATCAGATAAAATAGACTTTAAAATAAAGAATGTTACAAGAGACAAGGAAGGACAGTACCTAATGATCAAGAGATCAATCCAAGAAGAAGATATAACAATTATAAATATATATGCACCCAACATAGGAGCACCTCATTACATGAGGCAACTGCTAACACCTATAACAGAGGAAATTGACAGTAACACAGTAATAGTGGGGGACTTTAACACCTCACTTAACACCAATGGACAGATCATCCAAAATGAGAATAAATAAGAAAACAGAAGCTTTAAATGACACAATAGACCAGATAGATTTCATTGATATTTATAGGACATTCCATCCAAAAACAGCAGATTACACTTTCTTCTCAAGTGCGCACGGAACATTCTCCAGGATAGATCACATCTTGGGTCACAAATCAAGCCTCAGTAAATTTAAGAAAATTGAAATCATATCAAGCATCTTTTCTGAACACAATGCTATGAGATTAGAAATCAATTACAGGGAAAAAAACGTAAAAAGACAAACACATGGAGGCTAAACAATACGTTACTAAATAACCAAGAGATCACTGAAGAAATCAAAGAGGAAATAAAAAAATACCTAGAGACAAATGACAATGAAAACACGACGATCCAAAACCTATGGGTGGCAGCAGAAGCAGTTCTAAGAGGGAAGTTTATAGCTATACAAACCTATCTCAGGAAACAAGAAAAATCTCAAATAAACAATCTAACCTTACACCTAAAGGAACTAGAGGAAGAAGAACAAACAAAACCCAAAGTTAGTAGAAGGAAAGAAATCATAAAGATCAGAGCAGAAATAAATGAAATAGAAACCAAGAAAACAAGAGCAAAGATCAATAAAACTAAAAGCTGGTTCTTTGAGAAGATAAACAAAATTGATAAACCATTAGCCAGACTCATCAAGAAAAAGAGGGAGAGGACTCACATCAATAAAATTAGAAATGATAAAGGAGAAGTTACAACAGACACCACAGAAATACAAAGCATCCTAAGAGACTACTACAAGCAACTCTATGCCAACAAAATGGACAACCTGGAAGAAATGGACAAATTCTTAGAAAAGCACAACCTTCCGAGACTGAACCAGGAAGAAACAGAAAATATGAACAGACCAATCACAAGTAATGAAATTGAAACTGTGATTAAAAATCTTCCAACAAACAAAAGTCCAGGACCAGATGGCTTCACAGGTGAATTCTATCAAACATTTAGAGAGGAGCTAACACCCATCCTTCTCAAACTCCTCCAAAAAATTGCAGAGAAAGAAACACTCCCAAACTCATTCTATGAGGCCACCATCACCCTGATACCAAAACCAGACAAAGACACTACAAAAAAAGAAAATTACAGACCAATATCACTGATGAATATAGATGCAAAAATCCTCAGCCAAATACTAGCAAACAGAATCCAACAACACATTAAAAGGATCATACACCATGATCAAGTGGGATTTATCCCAGGGATGCAAGGATTCTTCAATATACGCAAGTCAATCAATGTGATACACCATATTAACAAATTGAAGAAGAAAAACCATATGATCATCTCAATAGATGCAGAAAAAGCTTTTGACAAAATTCAACACCCATTTATGATAAAAACTCTCCAGAAAGTGGGCATAGAGGGAACCTGCCTCAACATAATAAAAGCCATATATGACAAACCCACAGGAAACATCATTCTCAATGGTGAAAAACTGAAAGCATTTCCTCTTAGATCAGGAACAAGACAAGGATGTCCACTATTATTCAACATAGTTTTGGAAGTCCTAGCCATGGCAATCAGAGAAGAAAAAGAAATAAAAGGAATACACATTGGAAAAGAAGAAGTAAAACTGTCACTGTTTGCAGATGACATGATACTATACATAGAGAATCCTAAAGATGCCACCAGAAAACTACTAGAGCTAATCAATGAATTTGGTAAAGTTGCAGGATACAAAATTAATGCACAGAAATGTCTTGCATTCCTATACACTAATGATGAAAAATCTGAAAGAGAAATTAAGGAAACACTCCCATTTACCATTGCAACAAAAAGAATAAAATACCTAGGAATAAACCTACCTAGGGAGACAAAAGACCTGTATGCAGAAAACTATAAGACACTGATGAAAGAAATTAAAGATGATACCAACAGATGGAGAGATATACCATGTTCTTGGATTGGAAGAATCAGTATTGTGAAAATGACTATACTACCCAAAGCAATCTACAGAGTCAATGCAATCCCTATCAAATTACCAATGGCATTTTTTACAGAACTAGAACAAAAAATGTTAACATTTGTATGGAGACACAAAAGACTCCGAATAGCCAAAGCAGTCTTGAGGGAAAAAAACGGAGCTGGAAGAATCAGACTCCCTGACTTCAGACTATACTACAAAGCTACAGTAATCAAGACAATATAGTACTAGCACAAAAACAGAAACATAGATCAATGGAACAAGATAGAAAGCCCAGAGATAAACCCACGCACCTGTGGTCAACTCATCTATGACAAAGGAGGCAAGGATATATAATGGAGAAAAGAAAGTCTCTTCAATAAGTGGTGCTGGGAAAACTGGACAGCTACATGTAAAAGAATGAAATTAGAACACTCCCTAACACCATATACGAAAATAAACTCAAAATGGATTAGAGACCTAAATGTAAGACCGGACACTATAAAACTCTTAGCGGAAAACATAGGAAGAACAGTCTTTGACATAAATCACACAGCAAGATCTTTTTTGATCCACCTCCTAGAGTAATGGAAATAAAAACAAAAATAAACAAATGGGATCTAATGAAACTTAAAAGCTTTTGCACAGCAAAGGAAACCATAAACAAGACGAAAAGACAACCCTCAGCATGGGAGAAAGTATTTGCGAACGAATCAACGGACAAAGGATTAATCTCAAAAATATATAAACAGCTCATGCAGCTCAATATTAAAAAAACAAACAACCCAATCCAAAAATGGGCAGAAGACCTAAATAGACATTTCTCCAAAGAAGACATACAGACGGCCAAGAAGCACATGGAAAACTGCTTAACATCACTAATTATTAGAGAAATGCAAATCAAAACTACAATGAGGTATCACCTCACACCAGTTAGAATGGGCATCATCCGAAAATCTACAAACAACAAATGCTGGAGAGGGTGTGGAGAAAAGGGAACCCTCTTGCACTGTTGGTGGGAATGTAAATTGATACAGCCACTATGGAGAACAGTATGGAGGTTCCTTAAAAAACTAAAAATAGAACTACTATATGACGCAGCCATCCCACTACTGGGCATATACCCAGAGAAAACCATAATTCAAGAAGACACATGCACCCCAATGTTCATTGCAGCACTATTTACAATAGCCAGGTCATGGAAGCAAACTAAATGTCCATCGACAGACGAATGGATAAAGAAGATGTTGTACATATATACAATGGAATATTACTCAGCCATAAAAAGGAACGAAATTGGGTCATCTGTTGAGACGTGGATGGATCTAGAGACTGTCATACAGAGTGAAGTAAGTCAGAAAGAGAAAAACAAATATAGTATCTTAACGCATATATGTGGAACCTAGAAAAATGGTACAGATGAACCGGTTTGCAGGGCAGAAATTGACACACAGATGTAGAGAACAAACGTATGGACACCAAGGGGGGAAAGCGGCAGGGGGGTGGTGGTGGTGGTGTGCTGAATTGGGCGATTGGGATTGACATGTATACACTGATGTGTATAAAACTGATGACTAATAAGAACCTGCTGTATAAAAAATAAATAAAAATTCAAAAATTAAAAAAAATAAAAAATAAATTTATAGAAATTTGTAAAAGAACTACCTCAAACCAAACTATATCTAGAGATTCAACAATTGGGGATATTGAAATAATTTTTTTAAAATATAGCACACTTACGAATGAGGCAGAAGTAAATAAAACTGTGGGAAAGTCATTACAGCTGGCAGGTAAATCACTGGCAATCTTTGTTTTAGATTTTTTTTTTATGTTGACCCTTTTTAAAGTCTTTATTGAATTTTTTACAGTATTGCTTCTGTTCTGTGTTTTTTGGTTTTTTGGCCTTGGGGCATGTGGGATCTTAGCTCCCTGACCAGGGATCGAACCCGCACCCCCTGCACTGGAAAGCGAAGTCTTAACCACTCACTGGACCGCCAGGGAAGTCCCGCTAGCAATCTTTAAAAGAATTGATTTCTCTCTTTAAAGTTTATGGCAAGTCAGTAGAGAGCAAGGGAGTAGTTGGGAGCAAAGGACATAGAAAAAAAGATGGAGATGATGTTACCTCTGAAAAAGAGGATAAAAACTTTTTCAGGGGAGTTTGAGTCGGATGGCTTTCCTTCTAGGATGGTCATTTTCTAAGAATGAATAAAGAAAATATTTTGACATTTGAGAGAAATGCTTCTCAAACCTCAGCATGTTCCAGAACTATCTGGAGGGCTCGTTAGACAGACAAACTGCTGGGTCCCACCCCTAGAGCTGCTTATTGTGTAGGACTGGGGTGGATCCAGGAATTTCCATTTATAACAAGCTGCCAGGTGGTGCTGATGCTGCTAGTTAGAGAGCAACATGAGACCCACTGGAGTAGTGCATTCTTTAGGGATGAACAAAGGTTTGCACATGCTGTTCTCTGTGCCTGGAATACCTGTCTCACCCCACCTGTATCCCCTCTCTATAAAGGTACATGTGAGTAGTTCTTAACCTTGGTTGCCCAGTAGAATCACTGACTCTAGTATCGGTTCCTGGGTCTCACCCCATGGAATTAATTGGTCTGGGATGTGGCCTGAACACTGGGATATTTTAAAGCTTTCTAGGTGATTTATTATGTAGCCAGGGATAAGACCAGATGATCTGTGAGGGTTCATGATGGGTAGAAAGCCAAGTGATGCCAGAAAGAGGGTGATAAGCTTCGGGAAAAGCATCAAGAGCTAAAGGTTTGAAAGTTGAAGCAAAGACCTGGGGTAAGTTCTGTAGGACATGCAGGCTTTAGTGTCAGAAAGTTGTGCATCTTGAATCCTTTTAACTCTTAAGTTTCCTGTAGGAAACTGGATCACGGCTTCTTTCTTTCAAGGTTGCCGTAAGGGTTAAATGAGGTGTAACATTTAATAAAAATAGTGGATTGAAAATGTTAAGCATTAAGTAAGTGATACTTTATTACTCTCATTATAATAACATAGTCTTGAAGTCAGAGGATGCTAAAATTCCTTTTAAAATCCTAGTAGTGTGGTGGTTTTCCAGGTGGCATTTGAGGTGTGTGCCACTAGATGGTGATGTGACTAGGTCACTTTGCTTCTTCTTACTTCACTCCAAACTTAAAATATTTGACACTTCAGACCATTATATTTTGAAAACAGATACATTAAAATCAGTATATTCTGATGTCACTAGAATCAGTGTCCCTAGATTCTAAATAAAAACTTTAATCAGATATGCTTTCTAGTTCATTAAGTTACACCAAATGCCAGGCATGGGACAAAGCAAGCTTTTTTTGATTGTTCTGTAATGTGCCCTCATCTTAAGATGCCAGCTTTCTCAGGGGTCACCTTAACATGAAAGTCTTCCTGTCTGTTTCCAGCATATCTGCACTATGGATTTAGGATGCAGGCTGGGTGTAAGTGCTGAGTTTGTATTTTGTACTACAAGATTTGAGTCCTAACAAATCTAAAGGCTAATCTCATTCCTTTGCAAGACCAGCAAGTCAGGAAAGTTCTAAGCAAGGAGCTCAAGCTTTTATGCACTGTAATGTCCTACTTACCTGGAAAATATTTTGACTTCTCAATTCTTCAAAACATAATTCCCCAAACCTATTTTTAAGGAAAGGTACTCATCCTAGGGTCCATGCAATAAAGACCTGTGCTTTATTACTCAATTAGAAAATTTACCAAGTATACGTGGTTCTATTATAGAACGTACAAATCTGATTGAATTTAGTTTTGCTTTTAGCATAAATTATTAAATGCCACAAGGAGCCAAGGCACGAGAGAGCATATCAGAACAGATAGCTTTCCAAGGAGAAGACAAAATTTACGGAATTAAATATTGAAGGGGAAACACTCTGGGAGGGGGAAATTCATTTGGAGGGGGAAACAGAGTGAGGGGTAGGTGCAGTTGGAGGGGAAGCACAGGGGAGGGGTAGGTGCAGTTGGAGGGAGAAACACAGAAGGAGGGGAAAATTCATTTGGAGGGGAAAACACGCTTATTGGTTCATCTTCTTCCAGGGATTCAAAGGTCTCTTGTTCCTTAGGCTTAAAGGATAAGGCTTCTTTCCCATCCTTCTTTTCACAAGTCTCGCCCTGGAGTGGAGTACTTTCCTCTTGTCTTCTTTCATTTCACAAGTCTCCTCCTCCTCAGGGGATGAGATCCCCTCCTCCTCTTCCTTTGGGTCAGCAGCCTCCGTCTGCTCAGGTAGGCACTTATTAAATGTTTGATCATAACAAGGTTGGGGAGATATGAGAAAACAACGTACTTTCATTAAGCGTCTGGTGAGTCTAAACTGATGATCACGTGGCAGCTCGGGAAACTCTGTTAATTTATTGCATGCGTCTCCATCACCCAGCAGTTCCATATCTAGTTCTCCACCTTAAAGAACCTCTCGGGATTTCCGTCGCAGTACTGTGTGCGACAATGAGGAGGAACATAGACTTAATAGTTTTGAACCAGGTTAATGATTTTGAAGGGTGAGTGGGAGGCAAGGCGCAACATCTGCTGCCTCCAGGCCCGGGGTATGAGGCATGAGAGGAAGGGCTGCTGATCTGAGTGGTGTAATAAAGCCAGACCATAGGCTGTGGATCTCATGAGATGGAGCTGGACCTAGCCGGGTGGAAGGACTCCAGACACAATGGCTCTTTCAAGTTGCACAGACCTTAGTACCACCATCACCTCAGGACGTCGAAGGCTGTCTGCCTTCCCCAGGAATCCCTGTCTGTCCCCTCCCCTCTCCGTTTAGAATGGCATCCATATCTGCCTCCCCCGTTAGGTGACAGCAATGGCAAGCCTGCTTGTGGGAGAGTGGGGAACACATTTGCTTTCCCTGGGTTTCCTCTGCTCCCACCCATGTCCTCAGAACCTACCACAGAAGTTTGCACCCAGTAGTTCAAAATTTACTTTAAAAAAAAATGACCAAACTTCCCATTAGCCTTTTTGCCTTCCCCCTTCCTCAGACACAGAAATAGACCTCTCCCAGCCTCACCTCCAAGCCTAGTCCCCGGTGTTGCTGGACAAAGAGCACTTCAGACGCGGGGCTGAGCCAAGACTCCTAGACCACGGCTCTGTCTCCTCAAACTTGTATCCAACTGAACATGCCCTTCCAAGATCGGGTTATCCCCTTTCACAAGTCATGCCCAGGAAGGCCAATCAGCTCTGAGACCAAGAAGGTTGATGCAAATGCCTTGGGGCTGTAGAGTTATCCTGGGGGTGACGGGTTTGTCTCCTTGCTTCCCTGCAAAAGACCAAACTATCAGTGAAAATGCTTCACATTTCCCATCCAGCCCTTTGTATTCCACTCCTACAAAATAGGCAGGAGCTCAGGGATCCTAGGTTTTAATATTATCCGTTATTGAGAGGCCCATCTTATTTCAGGGTTGGGGGTGAGCGAGAGGCCTTCAGATTTTAGAGGGATATGAGTTTTTCTGTAAGGTGGTGCTGTATTAGTGTTTTTATATTTTCTAGCTAGATAAAGAAATTTAATTTTTACCCAAATAGAACTATGGCTTTGGTTTCACAGTTTATACGGACTCCTGAAAGTTTATTAAAGTTCAAAAGCTTTCTTCCTAGAATACCCATGGTGTATAGATCTCCTACCTCCCAACCCCTCTCCTTGTAGTAATGGGGGGAGGGGTGCGTTTTTCCTGCCTGTTGCCCAGCACAGCCATGAAGATCAGCTCTACTTGCAGCTGCTTGTTGGACTCTCTGCCCCTCTTTCTTCCCAGCTCCATGTCTAGACTGTACTTCATTATATGCAGGGTGAAGCAGATCTCTAGGTGTGAGGGTCCAAGACCAGGTCTGTACCGTCTCACCAGGCGATTTGCCTCACACTGAATTCAATTAAAAGCACAGAGTTCCAAAAAAAGAAGAAAGAAAAAGCACAGGATTCTAGAGTAAAATGGCATGGGTTTGAATCCAGCCTTCACTCCTTAGCTGACTCGAGAAAGTTACTTAACCTCTCTGCTCCAGGTTCCTCTGTCTGTAATATGGGAATAATTATGGTACCTACGTCTGTAGGGACTTAGAAGAGTGCTTAGCATAGAGGAAGTGCTCAGTTTATATTCAGTATCATGGTGCTGTTATATGTTGAATAAACGAGCCAGTAAAGAAAGGAGCAGGTTGCCATCAAGTCTTGGCTTTTGAAGGTAACTTAGAAAAAGTAATATTTTACTGACTTTCTTCCTCAGCCCCATAACAGATGGTCTGGTTCATGGACAGCTGAGAGTACATGTCCAGATTCCCACCAGGTATAGGAATCCCCCCTCACCATATCCCAAATTGGTAGATTTTTGAGTCTCTGAGTCCTTTGCTTTGTGGGGGGCTCATGTCCTAACAAGTTGAGCCATTCCTTTCTGTAACTGCCTTAGTTATTAGATTTTTTCTTCTTAAAAAGACCCAGAACCAATCTCCTTGTAACCTCTATCAATCTCACTCTGTTCCATGGAAATTCAGAATATTGAACCCTGTACGCCCTATTCCTTAGGAAGGTTTTAGGTTCATTCATTTATTCATTCCACAAATGCTTATTAAGCAGTTGTGTGCCAGGCACCTTCACATTGAGAAGCTGTTCTTATCATGAATCCTGTGATTGGGTGGGAAAGACAGCTAACAGTCACACAAATACGTATCATGACGATTTGTAAGGAATACTTAGAGCGCTACGGAAAGGAAAACAGGGGAAATTAATTTAAACATGGGTAGTCAAAGAAGGCTTGTATAATGGAAGTGACCTTTAAGCTGATGCCAGGCCAGCTGGTTTGGTGGAGGGGAGGGGGCGGGACTCCAGGCAGAAAGAACTGTGGAATGTGGGGTGAAGTGGAAGATATAGATGGGATTAGAGGGGTAGGCTAGGAAGGACATTTGTGTGTATAGTTAGGGAGTCTTAATTTTATTCCAGGTACAAAGAAAGACCACTGAAAGGTTTTAAGCAGGGAAGGGCCATTATCCATTTTATATTTAAAAAGATAACTGGCTGTTGTGTGGAAGAGAGATTAGAAGAGGGTGAGTGGGGATTCCAGGTAAAAGGCAGCTGAAGATGATTGACCGAATTAAGATGGTCACCAGAGAGATGAAAAGGAAACAAACTTGAGAAGTATATTGGAGGTAGAGTCCAGAGGATTTGGTGGTAGATTATTCACAATAAGCATCAGTTAGGTTAACATTCTAGTACCTTTCCAGCTGGACAGTCACCACCAGCCAACAATCGGATATTTTCAATATTATACCTAGTGGGTTTCTAATTAGGCAGCTGGAGGTGCCATCTATTAAGAAGAGGAAACCTAGAGGGAAAATGAATAGAAGGGATTTGGTTGTTGGATCAAGAATTTGGATTCGGTTGTGTTAATTAGGCTTTGAGATATTAAAATGCAGATGTTGAGTTGGCAATTGGATATAACAGACTAAGCTGGGAATTGTTAGCACGTTGTTGGAATTTAAAGCTGTGGGAATGTGTATGCTGTGACCTAGACCCTGAGTGTGCAAGTGGGAAGTGAGCCAGGACTGAGCCACGAGGGGTGAGTAGAATAGCAAAGATGGAAGCAGCAGGAGGAAAGCCGGAGAGTGGGTCATGGAAGTCTGGGTCTGGCAACAGGGATGGAAACTGGAATGGAGTGGGGTTTTGAAAATGATGTAGGCTGAGAGTAGGTAGGATTACATGCAAAGACAACTCCTCCACTACATTTGCTGGGGAGGAGAGGAAAAAAAAAAAACAGAAACTGGTGGTAAGTGCAGAGGAGTCTATCATTTTCTTTTTTGTTGTTTATCCTAAATATTTCCCCAATTTGTTCATTCTTTATATTATAGTATTTCCAGAAGATCCTAAAACTTATGGATGGAAATGTTTTCCCCCAGAATAGGATGCTTCACCCAAAATGTGTTCTGATCCAGCCAGGGCTGGGGCCAGGGCCAGCCTGTGGCTTTCCTTGTCTAAATACTCAATTAATAGATGCAACTAAGCTTAACTATTTAGGCAGTCATGCCCTCTGTTGGCTTATTCTGAAACTGCAATCAAATCAAGGTCTTGCATTGTTGTCAAGCTAAGTCCCTTCACTCTGTACTTGAGTGCTATTATCTGGAAGAACTGTTAATCAGAAGCAGGGGTAGACCAGGAGTTCTTGAGAAAGAATCTCTGATAACTAGTTGAGGTGGAAGACAACTCCAGGATAAGCAGACAAGGCAGGCTATTTATGATTCCTCTTTAACAGATGAAGAAACTGAAACTCAAGCCACAGTATCATTTAAGTGGCAAAAACTGAACTTCAGATCTTCATTCTGTCAGAGTTATACCATATTTCTTCTTAATTCTTTGGAATGTTTTTGCAGAATAGAAATATAAGTGAATGTTTAAATGTTGGCTGTTCTATACTTTTGTTTGGGACCATCTAAAAGGCAAATCATAGGAAGTAAGAGATATTCTTTCTTTCATTCACCAAATATTAATTGAACACCTACTATATACTAGATATGTTCTACATAAGGGGCATACATTAGTGAATAAAACAGACAAACTTCATGCCCTCACATTCTAATATGAAGTGGTAAGACAATAAGGCATGATATATAATTAATTAGATAGTAATGGTAGTAAGAAGGAAGCATAAAGCAGGGAAAGAAGATGTTGTTAAACAAGATGCAACTGAGTGAGTTTGAAGATCTATTTGGCTTTACCCAATGATTCATGAATTGGGCAACATCCCATTTAACAAGTAGAATGGCACTCCAAGGATCTATACAAAATAGAAGGCTTTTATAGGGAGACAGAAGGTGGAACAAAGAAGTTAAAAAGTGGGTTATTTCAGGCAAGGTCACCTTCCCTTCCTGGGAAGGCAGGGGGTCTTATCAAGCAGATCCCCTCACTGGTGTTGATGAGGAAATTCCAGACTGATTGGTTTAAAATTCCACTCCAAGGAGGGGCTGAAACTGCAGTTAGGTTAGGTGTTAAGTCCTAGTAGGGCTTAGCATACATGACTATTTTGGGCCTGTTTCTTTTCTTTTTTTTTTTAATTAAGTTTTTAATTAAAGTATAGTTGATTTACAATGTTATATTAGTTTCAGGTGTACAACATAGTACTTCAATATTTTTATGGATTATACTCCATTTAAAGTTATTATATAATATTGGCTATATTCCCTGTGCTGTACATTACATCCTTGTATCTTATTTATTTTGTACCCAGTAGCGTGTACTTCTTAATCCCCTTCCCCTATCTTGCCCCTTCCCACTTCCCTCTCCGCACTGATAACCACTAGTTTGTTCTCTGTATCTATGAGTCTGTTTCTGTTTTGTTATATCCATTCATTTACTTTATTTTTTAGATTCCACATATAAGTGAAAACATACAGTATTTGCTTTTCTCTGTCTGGCTCACTCCACTCATCATAATTCCCTCCAGTTCCATCCATGTTGTTGCAAATGGCAAATTTCTTTTTATGGCTGAGTAATATTCCACTGTATATAGACAGCACACCTTCTTTATCCATTCATCTGTTGATGGACACTTGTGTTGTTCTGTACTGTTTTCCATTACGGCTGCACCAATTTACATTCCAACCAGCAGTGTACTAGGGTTCCCTTTTCTCCACATCCTTGCCAATTTATTATTTGTGGTCTTTTTAACAATAGCCAGTCTGGCAGGTGTGAGGTGATATCTCATTCAGTAGGTTGTTTTTTCATTTTGTTGATGGTTTCCTTCACTGTGCAAAAACCTTTTAATTACTTCCCATTTGTTTATTTTTGCTTTTTGTTTCCCTTGCCTGAGGAGACAGATTCAAAAAACTATTGCTAAGACTTATGTCAGTGAGTGTACTGCTTATGTTTTCTTCTAGGAGTTTTATGGTTTCCAGTCTTGCATTTAGGTCTTTAATTCATTCTGAGTTTATTTTTGTATGTGGTGTGAAAAAAATGTTCTAATTTCATTCTTTTACATGTTCTTGTCCAGGTTTCACAGCATCACTTATTGAAGACACTGCCTCTTCCCCACTGCATATTTTTGCCTCCTTTGTCATAGATTAATTCACCATAAGTGTGTGGGTTTATTTCTGGTTTCTCTATTCTGTTCCATTGATCTGTGCATCTGTTTTTGTGCTAGGGGCCTGTTGTTTCTTTTTAAACAATATAAAATGTTGGGCTGGGGTGTTGGTGTGGGACTTTTAGTTAGGGTGGCCAAGGAGGGTGACTTCAGAGTAAAGACCTGAGGGAAGTGAAGGAGCTGGGGGCAGAGCATTCCAGGCAGAATGCACAGCACTCGCAAAGCGCCAAGGTGGGGATCTCTCTGGCATGTTAGAGGAACAGCCAGGGGCCAGCATGGCTGGAGCAGGGCGAACACAGGGGAGAATGTTTGGAGACGAAAGTGGAGACATAACTGGGCAGATCACCTGCAGATGACCTTACAGACCATCTAAAAACTTCAGTGTGTGATCCAAGGGGCTCCAGATTTCCTTTGGATGGTTTTAAGCAGAGGAGTGAAGTAATCTTCTGAATTTTAACAGGAACATTCTAGCTGCTATAGACTGAGTGGAGGAGGGGCTGAAGCAGGGAGATGAGTAAGGAGGCTTTTGTAAAACTCCAAGCAAGAGATGATTTTACAGGGACTTCCCTGGTGGTCCAGTGGTTAAGACACCGCGTTCCCACTGCAGGGGACATGGTTTTGATCCCTGGTCGGGGAACTAAGATCCTACATGCCACGTGGCACGGCCAAAGAATAGAAGAAAAAAAAAAAGAGAGAGAAAAAGAGATGATTTTATAGAAAGACCAGTTGAATTTTATGAGGATTGAAAGTGGGTTGTGAAAGGAAGCATCAAGGATGACACCAAGGTGTTTGCTGAGACTGGAAGAATGAAGTTGCATTACCTGAGATGAGGAAGGCTAGGGAGCAGAGGAGGGGGCGGGGGAGTGGCTCAGTGCTGGACAGGTTAGATTTGAGATACCTGCTGGGCATACCATTAGGGAGGTCAAATTGGTGATTGGGTATGTAGGTCTGGAGTTAAGTAAGAGGTGGTGCTGGAGAGACAGATTCAGGAATTATCATTACATAGATGATATTTAAATTCATAAAGTGGTATGAGGTGCGATAACTAAGGGGATGTTGAGATGGAAAGATAAGAAGCTCCAGGAGTGAGCCCTGTGGCACTCTGATAGAGTTTTGGGAGCTATGAAAAACATGGCCAGAAGGTGGAAAGGAAACTAGTAAAGTGTAGTGTCACAGAAGCCAAATGAAGAAAATAGTTTGAGAAAGAATAATCCATTGTGTCAAATTCTACAGATAGATTAAATAAGACTGAGAACTGACCATTGGATAGAGTATGGTTTCTCTAATTCTCCCCTGCCTTATAATGGATTGTCTTGTTCTGACTCCTCATCCCCCGCCCAGGTTGTGGCAGATACCAATATAAGTGCCATAGCAACTCAGCTTGAGAACATGTCTACGGGCTACCCCCTTGGTTCACCGGCTGCCGAGCACCATCTGGAGGACACAGAGTGAGTATTCTAGATGCAGAGTGCCTCTTATGTGTGTGGGCAAAGCTCAGTGAGACCTTTTCCAGGTTGTAGAGTGTGCTCCCTAAAGGAGAGGAATGGGAAAGTACACATTACCTTTTCTAACTCCTAGGGAATCTCCAAGAAAGCAACAGGATTGCCCTACATCTCACAAGGCTTTGCTCCACCGCGTGAGTTCTTCACAGACTGTTACCACAGGGCCTGCACACACTGCACCTGGCCACTGGGACTGGTGCCTGTGCCCTCTCCCCTCAGAAGCCTCAGATTTATAGCCCAGATTCACCCTTCTTCATTACGCAAGGAACCAGGTTTCCTCAGTTTTCTAAGCTAAAATCTTGTTCTGAGGTTAAATCTTCTTGTCATACTTGCTGGCATTTTTCACTAAAACCTGTCACTGCAGTTAAAGTTGCTCATTAAAGCAGTGTTTCTCAAACTAGAATGTCCACAAGAATAACCCAAACAGCATATTTAAAAATGCTAATTCCTCTGGCCCATTGTCAGAGATTCTGAGTAGGTGGTCTAGGGAGGGGTTCTCCGGGACAGTGTTGCTGCAGATAAGCCGAGGACCCACACTTCGAGAAATGCTGCCCAAAGTTATTCCTCTCAACTATACCAGTGCCTGGTCACTAGCTGGTGCTCAATAAATGTTTGTTGGCTGATCCGAACCCATTATTGGAATGATCTGATGGTCACAGCCATTCCCAACTTTTTCCTGATTGTTCATTAACTTAAATGACATCTTTGAGTTTGTTTTTCTTGAGGAAAAGAATATTAAACTAGGCTCATTTTACTTTTTTCTCATTATGAAAGTAATGAACGCTTGCTATTAAAATGTGACAAATACATGAAAGTATAACATTTTCAGGCTACAGTGGCCATTTACTTAAAAAAAAAAAAAAGAAATCAGGACCCTTATATGAAGAATAGTATACACTTAGCATCCTTTAACATGTCCATGGAACTACCGAGATACCCTGTGATCTTGGGTCCTTTGCTATGATTCCACAGCTCCTGGCAGGTTGGGAACTACTAGCATAAAAGAATTTAAAAATCACTTATAATCTGACCACTGTTAACATTTGGAGATTTTTTTTTTTTTTTTTTTTTTACTAGTCTTCTAAGTGAAAGTAAATTAAAACTAACTGAAAGTGTGAGATAAATGGAGGTAAACTCCATCGAATGCTGCCAGTGGAGGAGTGAAGCTGCATTCCTCCCTCTCCTGGAGAAAACAGGCTCTAATTGTGAATAGGTACAATTATGAAGGTCTCTAATGATTTGGTGGCCCCCAGGGGCTAGCTCTAAAACAATGGCTTTGGACATCTAGGTTCCCATTTCAATAGGGGCTGGCTGTGTTTGAAAGAGGAGACATGAATCAAGTTCATGTCTAGCCAGTGGCCTGTTACTGAGAGTGCTTATAAGGCCACAAAGTGATGAAACGTAGAGCCTTATTCATGACGTCATTACCATTCAGCCACAGGGGATAATACTTCATTATTTCAGCAGATATTTATTGAGTGCCTTCCTAAGGCTAGACACTACAAGTGCTGGGTCCTGAGGACTCAAACTTAGAAACGTAGGTGAAGGCATTGCCCCAGTCCTCATAGAACTGCCAGAGGATTGGAAAAGCAGACCCATAAATCCATGGTTATAAAAGAGTTGGTAAGTGTTGGAGAGCTTAGTTCAGTGAGAGAGAGAAGTAAGCACAGAGTCCTGTGAAGCCATGGAAGAGAGGCATAACTCAGCTACGGAGGGTCCTTGGAGGCACTAATGCTTAACCTGAGTTTTTAAATAATTGGAAAAAACAGGAGTGGCATTTAAAACAGGTAATAATATATACAGTATAGATGTTCAGCAATTACTATGAATGCCTGCTGTAAACAACCAGCAAGTGCATAGCAAACAACTGGTATCAGTGGGAAGCAGCTGAAAATCAAGCTTAAAATAAGCCAGGCAAAATCGAGGAGGAGGAGAGGGAAGAATATTCTAGTCAGACAGAACAGCATATTCAAAGGTTGCTCACATCCCAGTTTTGCAAATTTCTCTGAGTACACGAATGGCTGCATTTATATCAGATGGCTCTGCCTCTCGGACGTGCATGCTGCCGCAAAACAAGTGACCCTGCCAGGATACGCATACAAACGTCCTGCAGATGAGACGACAGGGCCCAGGTACCAGAGTTCCTTTAGGTTTTTACCCTTTGGACAGCCACGTATGGGAATAAGAAATTGGCGTTAGTTAAGCTTAGCTTTAACTCCTTGAGCCCACACATGTAATTTAATTTTTACCCATGTTGTTTCTGAGAGAGATGACTTCCACACTGGACAAAGCTTTGAAAATCTAAATTATGCATTTGAAACAAATTGTCTTTATCCATTTTGCTTCACCTTGGTTTCTCTCTTCTCTCCTGGATTTCAGTTCTCATTTACATAGTCGTGATTCTGAGGGTGTGACAGGCGCAGTGCTTGGTGCTGGGAATGCCCAGAGGGCGGAGACTTAAGGAGTTGATAATCTGGTAGAGGAGAAAGATGGTTAAGAAATCATGATACAGTATGACAAGTGCTATATGGAAATCTGGACCAAGAACAAAGGGAGCACAGAGAAGGTGGGGGTGAATGCTTCCAAGGGAGTCAGGAAAGCATCGCATTGGAGATTGGAGGTGGGTTTTGAAGAATGAGTTCCCACACTCAGTGGAAGTGGGGATCAGGTGCAGCGAGGATATTCAGGCAGAATAACAGCAGCCGTTACTGAGCTCTAGGGCTGCCGTCACCTGCTCTGTTCAGAGGTCCACCTGTGCACTGCGGTGTACACCAAGCTCAGGTGGTACCCTGCCTCTCCATCTCCATGCACGTTCTTCAAAGATGTAAAGACAGTTCTGTTCAGCTTTAGACAGTAAGTTTAAAAGTTAAAAACAAAGCAAAAAAAAAGAGTGCTTGGACAACTTCAGCATCATGACTTTATTTTCAGTTAAAAAACAGTGGGTTTTATGAAAGAGAAACCTCTAAAACATCAAAAATATTGGCATGGTATAGGAAATTCAAAAATAAGTTTCTAGATTGCTTTCTGCCAGTTTGATTTGATAAACTGACCATCATCATTTCGCAGTATGAAAGTCTCTCTCAAATCTGTGTTCTTCCATTAAAATGAAATTCCCTCTCAATATCTATTCTTGAATTAAACAGCGTGCATTGTGTTTTCAGAACACCTCCACCTAAGATTATTACTTTGGAGAAAGGCTCTGAAGGATTGGGGTTTAGTATTGTAGGGGGTTATGGAAGTCCCCATGGAGACCTGCCAATTTATGTCAAGACTATATTTGCAAAGGTATTTTTTTCCTTTTTACTGTACTTTTTTTTTTTTTTTAAACTTAGGTGAGATTTTTTTTGTGTTTTGCTTTGCTTTACTTTGGGTGATACCTGAATGTGCATGTATGCTTGTTTCATTTTCATCTTACAGGAAATTCCCACACCACACTAGTGCAAGAAGTGTTCTTTTATAAAAGTGGAGTCACAAGAAGTGTAATATTCTTTAGACCATTTTACAAAAGTAGATGCTAACAGATTTTAAAGAGTGTCTTCTTTCAACAGCCAGTGTAAGGAATATGGCATGCTCTTTGGAAGAGCTCTTTGGCCTTGGAAGTATTGTTCTTGCTAGAACAAAGATTTAGCTTTCTACTTTAAGATATTGCAGAGGGCCATGGCATAAAGCTTTGTACAAGCCTGGGATCAGTGCAACATTAATGGCTGCCCATCACTAAAACCTCAGGATGCTTTAGCTGAAGGTGGTTTCTCTCTTCCAATAGTCTGCCAAGTACTTGCAGGATCAACCCAGTGAGTTAGACTAAGACTGGATAACGGGGGACTTCCCTGGTGGCGCAGTGGTTAAGAATCCGCCTGCCAATGCAGGGGACGTGGGTTCGAGCCCTGGTATGGGAAGATCCCACATGCTGCAGAGCAACTAAGCCCGCATGCCACTACTACTGAAGCCCATGCGCCTAGAGCCTATGCTCCACAACAACAGAAGCCACTGCAATGAGAAGCCCGTGCACCTCAATGAAGAGTAGCCCCTGCTCGCCGCAAGTAGAGAAAGCCCACGCACAGCAACGAAGACCCAACGCAGCCAAAAATTAAATAAATAAATTTATAAAAAGAAAAAAACAAAGAGTGGATAACAGTATCTTTCAAGAATTAAGTAGTCCAATTCATCCTACTTAATACACAGGTCATAGTGTAGGTTTCTGCTACTGCCACTAGATGGCTCTTAGATAAGTTTTTAATTTCATTATTAAAGTTGGAATTTAAATTTGTTATAAACTAAAAGATCTCTGAAAGTATTTAGTTTTGATACTACAACTTTATTCTTCATTGCTTTTGTCACAATCATTTGTTTATTAATTGATCCAATTGCCTCCTAGTGCTTTATTTTCCTAAAGAAATAAAGGCCTTCCAAAGAAGAAATAAGATAGATTCTTTCTCTTTCCAGAAGGCTGTACTATACACTATATACAAGTTTGCTTTTACCTATGCAGATCTTATCACCTGTTAATTGGGTGTAACCGTGACCTGACATAAGCCTCAAGTCGTTTGGCGTTTGCTTTTGGAACACATTAGGCAGCTACAGAGTTACACACCTGTTTCCATCTTGCTAGGATGCCTGTCAAGGGGGCATGTTATTCCCATACACATATCTGTTGACCTGATGATGGATGAACAGGGAAAGGAAAGGCAGATCAGAAACATTCTGGATGACAGTGCTGCCCCAGTCTGATAATTCCCAAGGTGTATAAACCACCTACAAACCCTCCTTTTCCTAGGATAACACCATAAGTAGCTGTGATAATGATTCTTTGGGAGGATTGTTATACTTTGCATTTGAAAGAGCCAGCTATGGAGATAATGACAGTGGAATGGCTGCAAAGTGAGCCCCCACTACGCTAAAGATTCCCCCCATAGGAGTTTTGATCTAAGAACTACAGTTAATATGTTTTCTTTTTTTTTTTAAACACTGAACATACATTCTTTAAAATGTTTATCTCTGATTCAGGTTTCTGGATCTCAGATGTCCACAGGGTGGACACAGGGTGTGGATTATTACGTGACCTTTTTGGTGTCCTAAGCATCTTTTAACAGTTCTCTTGCTCAACTAAGAAATTAATTTGGCCCATCCAGGTCTTTTCTTCCCCTCCAGAAGTAGGAAGCATCACAGACACTTAGGGTGTGTAGGATTTGCGAGGCTTAATCAGTCTGATTAACAGGCTGTCAGGGCCTTCCATTTTCTTTCAGGTGTTTGGTTGGAAACTTCAAAACTTCAAAATCAAAGCCAACTTTAGATCTTAGTCCCTTCAGCAGCCGAATTTTACCATAAGCCAACAAGAGATTGGCCTAAAGACTTCAACAACCCTGAAAATTGAGGGAGCAGTTTTTTTGAGCCTGTGAAATCTGAAAACATGAGTTTGATCATCATTCATTTCATTTTATTATACTACCACCATGATTGAGTAAATACCGTGTGCCGTACACTTAATCCTTAGAACAGGACGAAAGATAGATAATAGAGCCTATTTTACAGCATAGGGAAGGCGAAGTGACCAAACTAGGACATAGCAAGTGGGTAAGACCACGTTTCCAAGCTAGATTGAGGTCTGTCTGTGAGCCATTTATTTCTTCCTTCCCTTGTTTAGTCTACAGATGCCACATTAATAAAGTAGGAGAGGAGATTCAGGTCAGTGTAATTATCAAGTAAGCACGGCAATACCTGAAATAGTGTACACATCCTAGGAAGTTGAAAAATCGACCTTTTTTGGCGTTAGTGAAAATGAAAACTTGAAGAGCTTAATGTGCTTTTTAAAGAACTAATTACACAGGTATCTGAGGTTAACTGAAACCCTTAAATCTCAGCATGTAAAATTTATTAAAATCAAGTTAGATTTATCCGTTAGCATTACTTGTTTAATCCTGTCTTCGGTGCAGTTAGCACACTTTCTTAAAAGAAAAGAAAATTTGAATAAAGCTGCAAATTATTTAATCTTGGTATTTTCCCCCCAGTATAGTCCTGGTTTTGAATATTCTTTATTACATCTTTTTACAGGAATTCCACCCTTTTCACGGCTTTGAAATTCTAGATAATTCACCCACCACCTCAGGACCTCCTGTAGGACACAGGTCTCTGGAGTGTTAGTGCCTCTTAGCTCGGCTTCTGCAGGAGGCCATCAGCGACCAGGTGCCCGCGGGCCTTGGTTAATTTCCCCAATAGTTCGACATCATTTAGAGGACTCTTTTGGCACTCACTTTTCAAGGAGTTCTCACAATTACCCCGACAGATGGAGAAAGCTTCCTGTGAATCATTTTCTAGGTCTTTTCTTTCCTTACTCGTCCAAAGTATTTCTAGTAATATCATGGCGTTTTTGATACTCAGCTTTAGAATGACGAAAAGCCCAAGTTTCACTTGCTTTGTGCCGTTCGGAAGAGCCATGCATGACTGAATATGTAATGAAAGTAGTCATTTAGAAACCTATTAGATGGATCAAAGGTAAAGTTGAAGCTATTGAATATGATATTGCAAAATTTTAGGAATGCTCCACTTCTGTGTGTGTATATATATATATATATATATAATATATATATATATAGAACAGCTTTATTGAGATATGTTCACATACCATAAAATTCACGCATTTAGAGGATAAAACTAATACCAGATTCAGTTCTGCCTTTGTATGCTACATATTCATTAATGTGACATGATATGACATTCAAATTCCATTCAGTACTGAATATTGAAATAAGGTCCTACTTGTATTAAAAGAAATGTGAACGTCAGGACATTTCTACTAGTATGTTATGTAAACAATGCATAATTATGATTACTATTCAACCATTATTCAAATAACATATCCTACATTTTTCTTAGTTTTCTTAATTTAAAAATATTACCTAGAAATAACTTTAATTGGTAGTTTTAAAAGTTTTTCTTTTAATATGCACACCATAATATTAATATTATTTGAATATTAATTGCATCGTCCTAGATTAAACTGGAATGTTTCTTGTTTGCAGGGAGCAGCTGCAGATGACGGCCGATTGAAGCGAGGTGATCAGATTTTAGCTGTTAATGGTGAGACTCTGGAAGGTGTTACACATGAGGAAGCTGTGGCCATTCTAAAACACCAGAGAGGAACTGTAGTCTTAACTGTGCTGTCCTGAGCCTTGGGTCCTGATCACAAGATAGATGTGGTTGTAGAATATCCATAGGAAGACAGAGTTCTGAGGATGAAAAGCAGCCTCAAATAAAACCCACCTTCATTCTTACCATCTCAACCTCTCTGCTTGGGAGAGATGGCCCAGGTTTCACATGAATTTCCCAAGTTGACAATCTGATGTTTCCCAGATTCTCTCACCTCTTAGTGAGGTTAATTTCTAACAGCTGAGTCTTATGTGTTTTGCATTTAACGTCAATGTTTATCAACTAGTAGTAAGTGGTTCTGATTATATTTGCTGAAATAGAAGTTAACAACCTCTCATTCCTTGTGTCCTTCTCTCCCCATCCTGACTCATACGGAGGCTGAGCAGCAACCAGATCGCATCCGATGAACAGAAACAAATGTTAAGCAACTTGTCATCTCACTCATGATTTACGTATGCTAATTGTCTCTTCAGAGACACCAGAAAACATTAGCAGTGTAATTAACTTAGCAGTGATGCCCATGATGAAATACCAGATTCTCCTGTGGGAAATTACTGTGCTCTTTTCTGTACGACTTATCGTCAAATAAGCCTCAAATTCATTTCTCTGGGTAGATCTTTATAAGTTAGTCATTGGTGATTATGATGAGTCAATTTGCAGACTGTAATCTAAAAATTCTGAATGGCTTTCTAATTGTTTTCTTAGCTACATAAATGCATACTACTGAGAAAATGCACCTTCTTCTCAGCAAGAACAATTAGCATCCGTATTCTGAATTCTAACAATGCTAAGTTATGTTCAAGTCTGGGAAGTTCATCTGGAGTTAACAGCATTTCAGTAGGCGGGCATCATTCCCACACCTCAGGCTTCAGACGAGGAGGTGGAAGCCCCAGAACCACACTGCAGAGATCAGCGAGTTTTTACTAAAGTCAGCCAAGGTCTGGATGGCCTTGGCATTGTGCAAAGTGGAGTGACAAATTTGAGTATCCCTCCGCTTGGCTCCATACCTGTCAGTCGAGCAGCACACAATGTAGGAACATAGATGGAGCAACGCACTTAGCCACAAAGTGACTGAACAAATGGACTGAGCCTAGGAATCAGTGATGGCTCCTTGGCGACTGTTTTCTGGTCTCCAGGCAGCCTCCCATTTGCTGAAGTGTGCATGCTAAGAAAGCAACTACAGCAGAAAATACAAGAATACCTTTAAAGTTGGTTCGGGGCCTTCTTATTCAGGTATTAGCAGGAAAAGTGGGGGGAGGGAGATGCTTATCAATGAATGTTATAGGTTCTTCTGTGAAAAAATGCACCACAAAAGATGAGTATCAGAATGGGTAATAGAAGTAGTGTGGCATTATTTACCTAAAACACAATGCTGCAAATGATTCACAATAATTATCAAAATGTAATGGGCTCCAATTTAAAATGTTATTTAATAAGTATAGATTTTAATTGAGAACTATCTTTCAGTAGATGTAATCACAAAGTGCATTAACTCTTGTTGGAATATTTTGTGGCTATTCCAAAGTATAGAGTGCCTAAATTTCATGTTGAAAATGTCTTTCATTACTGGTATTAAGTTTTCTGAATTTACACGTGGCTTTTGAAATGTCTAATGTATCCCAAGATACGCAGTGTTGTTAGAAATTATTTTTCAATGCATGAGAACCTATCAGCCTCAGAACGTTCTCTGTTAATTGTATCTGCAAGGACACCTCAAGCAGCCAAGAAGAAATAAAGCCCAAATAAAACTTGAAAATGCACCTTAAAAAAAAATACATACATATGTTATATATATATACTTTTGAAATGTGATTCTGCTTGATTTTGATGGAATGGCCATTAAATACACATTTTGAAGTAACATATCATTGTTTTGTTTCTTTACACATTATCCTTTTAGGACACACTATAACAAGTCTCTTGATAAAGGAATTGTGGTGCTTTATACTCCTTGCTGCAGTAAATTGATATAACTATTGCGTCTCATAACTGGTTCTGTCTCTGCTTGCATGACTAGTAAATAACTGCCTTCCCAAAAACATTTTTTTTTTTTTTTTTTGCATCAGAATTTACCAAGCTAAGAGGATATGAAGATGGGAATTTGTGAAAGGAGTAGTTCTCTCATAGCCACATATATTGTTATAGCCTCATCATTTGGGCCATTTAAGTATAGTAATGATATCATTTATTAGAGTTAGCATGAGAGGGAAGTAAACCAGGAAAGATAAAACTGCTGAATGTTTGTATGTATAAGATATTTCCAAAAATTCTAAATAAATGTAGTTACCAAGGAGCAAATGGAGTTTTATTATATATGAAAAAGTTTAATTTCTGCATCTGGTTTTGTGTTTTCATCAGCTATTTTGTTCCCTAATAGAAAAAGAATCAACTTTTCACAAAGTCTAGTGTCCTATTAATATCTAGGATCCATTAATAGCTGTCTCGTATTAATTGCTGCTGTGTTGTCAGGCATTAGAAGAGATACTTTACAAAGGAGGCGGTATAGCAGTCCAGAAGGTGAGTCTTGGCATCACACTGCCTGAGTTTGAATCTTGATGTAGTAGCCATGTGACCTTGTCCAAGTTATTTAGTTTCTTCAATCAGAAAGGGGGGAGAGGAGGGTTCAAAGCACTATAATGAATAACATCCGAGTAGAACTCTTAGTCTAGTGCCTGGATCGTAGTAAGTACTACATAAATAAATATTAACAATAAACCTCTTATCCCATTTGGAGATGGTCTGAAATTAGACACATGCTGGTGATTAGTGGTTTCAATAAGTAATGACCTTTAAAAAAAAGATATTTCCGAGAGTGGCTTAGCTCTGAATTGTTGCCCCAAGTCAGATAACAAAAAGTGTGTAACTGATTAAAATGGTACGAGCTTGTGTAACTAGAGCTTGTGTTATCAAAAAGCTGAAACCAAGGCTTCCATTGTCAGCCATGCCACTGGGATATAGCTGGATGGGGAGTAATACCAACTCCATAGGCCTGCTGCCCACCTCCGGAACCAGGCAAGGCACTTCAATTACCATCAACCCTCGGCAAGCAATTTTAACCTGGTACATTCCAGGAATTTGGAATTGTAAACTATTGTTTTATTAACCCAGCCACACTCCCTTTCTTCCCTTCTTCACACCCATCCACTGTCAAAGAATTCAGCCCCCCCCCCACCCCCGCCTCCACCAGATGAGATGCTTATTTGAAAACATGGACTAGGTCACATTCACCTTCGTGTTAATTTCATCCAGTGTACTTTTCAAATTCTGTATGTCCCGTCTTTAGATGTTTTATTTGGGTCTTTTTAAAATATCTTCCATTTCCCTCCTCATGTCCATGTTTTCCTTTACATCAGAGGTCAACAAACCTTTGATGTGAAGAACCAGATAATACATATTTTAGGCTTTTCAGGCCTTT
The DNA here is from genome assembly GCF_028023285.1 of Balaenoptera ricei. NCBI lineage: Eukaryota > Metazoa > Chordata > Mammalia > Artiodactyla > Balaenopteridae > Balaenoptera > Balaenoptera ricei. The sequence continues at coordinate 53,232,312 of NC_082639.1, forward strand.
GTAATCTTTGTCATAAGTACTCAACTTTGCCATTGTAGCATGCAAGCAGCAGTAGACAAAACATAAATGAACAAGCTGGCTGTGTTCTAATAAAGCTTTATTTACACACACAGGCAGTGAGCCAAATTTGGCCCACAGGCTGTACTTTGCCCCTGCTCTATAGACGTGAATATATTTTAAGACTATAGTAGTTGGGATCCTTATCTACTATAGTATTCCATCTTTGCTATTCCTGGAGTGTTCTATTGATTGAATTTTCTTTCCTGATTATGGATGGGTCTTATCTTTTGGCTTCTTCGCATGTCTGATAATTTTTTATTGGATGCAAGCATTGTAAAATTTACGTTGTTGGGTGATGGATTCCATTGCATTCCTTTAAATGGCAGTGGACTGTTCTGGCATGCAGTTATGTTAACTCATAATCAGTTTGATCCTTTCAACTCTTGTTTTCAGGCTTTCCTAGGGCAGATCTAATGCAGCCTTTAGAGCTAATTTTGTCCCACTGTTAAGACATTCTGAAATTTCTATTCAATGCCTATATATCATGAGGTCTTTCCACTCTGACAGGTGGAAACCATCCACAGCCCTGTCTGAACTCCAGGTGATTCTTTCCTTGAAGAGTTCCCTCTCGTGCATGTGCAGATTCGTATTCCAACCAAGACTTAAGGGCCTCTATAGCTGCAGGGCTCTAATCTCTTACTCCATGCAGCTCCCTCCTGGCCAGCACTCTGCCTTACAGCTCACCCACCATGGCCTCCCTGAACTTTGATCTCTCTCTGCAACTCATGGAGTCTATTTGGTTCCCCTTCCCTGGGTTGTAGCCTGGGTACTGCCTCCAGGCAGTAAACCGGGGCACTTGTAGACCTTCCCTTGTTTCCCTTCTTTTTGGGCATTAAAATCCTGTGCTACCTGTTGTCCAATGTCTGAAAACTGTTTTTTCATATATTATATCCACTCTTCCATCGTTTACTACAACAGGTGCTAAGGGCAATTCCCATAGCACTTAATTCATGGACAGAAGCAAAAGTCCTTTATTCTTGATCTAATCAAAAGGATTTAAGGTGGTAATAAGAATCAGTTTCTCACAATATGATGATTCAATTTTCTGTAAGCATTTTGCACTTAAAGAAGCACTATCCCAGTAATCCCCCTTGGTTTCTCCCAGTTTCTGGAATTGACAGCCCATTTGACTCAGTCCCTGGGTTCCTTCTCCCACCCCTGCCCACAGCCACCCCTTCCCAGGTGACCTAGGGAGGATATCCCTCTTCAGGAACACACTTTTTCAGGATGCGGACTCCCACCATTTTATCTTGGGAGATGGAGCCACATCGCCTTTCCTTAGTGTTGGTTTTCAAACTTTATAAGAAACTGAAACTTTTTGTCCCCAATTCCTCTCCCCAATTTTATACTTTATTTATACTTCTGTTTTCCTATTAAAGTCAATCAGAATAGTGAGACTCTTTTGAACACACAATTTTAAATTTAGGTAATAGTTCCAGTTTTATGTCAGCCTCCTGCAAATGTAAAATTTTTGACAGCTTGACTCTCAAACTTCAAATTCTCTATATTTAAGTAAAGATGAAAAAAGAAACATTTCACTGTCTGTATAACACCAAGATAAACTGAAATTTGGAAGTGTTCTCTGTGTGTGTGTGTGTGTGTGTGTGTATGTGTGTGTGTAAGAGTCTCTAACCTGCACCCATTCTGAGCAGTGCTTCCATTTCCACTCACTTTAAGGAGGAAGAAGGTGCTTTGGTCTTGAGTCCCGGAGATGCTGCTGTCAAGTATCAGGACCTGTGCTGGGCAAAGCTATTTAGGAGCAAATATTTTTTCTGATCCTCCTTCTAGAATCAGATTTTAGAAATTGTGGCAGCCTCAGAATTGGAGTCTGTCCTGCTTGCCACAATGCCACTCTCATTTCACAGGTGGGAAAAGCATGGCAGAGGGAGTAAGTGGCTTGCCCAGTCCACTCAGCTAATTTGCAGGCAGAAGAGTCTTCAGTAAATCTTGGTGGAAATTCATCAATTTAGCAAACTGTCATAGAGCACCCACACATGGCTTCTAAATTAGCCCCAAATTTTTAAAGCTTATTTCAGTTCTCCCTAACTTAGCTCCACAACACAAGGCACTTGCAAGACAAAAATAAAGGCTAGGAGACCAAGAAAAATAGACGTATATTCTGGAGGTTGACAAAGAAGACCCAGTCTGTCAACTCCCCATACAGCTCTACATTCTGGGAGGAATTCCCATAGCAGTTTAGGCATTCTTCTCAAGGCAGCCATAGCTGATGACAGGTGCAGTGTCACCTGCCCCTCCTGCCTAATGTCTTGACTGGGCACGTGCCCCACTTTCCTCTCCTGGGAGAGCAGAAGAAATGTGATGGAGTGAGGGGTACCAGCCACTCCAGAAACATTTTATTTCCTGGGAACTTCAGGATAGCTGTTTGAAAACAGATTCCAAGGACCCCCACACCCTGCGGGATGGGATTCATCCATTTGTAAAGGTTAGGAGCAGAAATTTCCTGTCTGACATTTTATTGGTCAGGGTTCTCCAGAGAAATAGAACCAATAGGATGTGTGTGTAAAGAGATTTATTATAAGGAAATAGCTCATGCAATTATGGAAGCTGGCAAGTCCAAAATCTTCAGTGTGGGCTGGCAGGCTCACAACCCAGGAGAGTTGATGGTGCAGATGAGGTCTGAAGGCTGCAGGAGAATTTCTTCCTGCTCAGAGAGGCTAGTCTTTTTGTTCTATTCAGGCCTTCAAGTGATTGGATGAGGCCCACCCACATTACAGAAGACAATCTGCTGACTCAAAGTCTACTGATTTAAATGTTAGTCTCCACACAATGGCGCCTGCCAGCACCACCTTCCTCATGGTAGAATCAGCTCCTAGGAGTGGCCGCTGCCGGTGTCTATGCCCCCAGGGTGAGCTGCAGCAGATCCACCCCCCTTCCCTAGGAGACTCTCCAAGACCAGCAGCCGTGTGGCTGACAGGGTCTTGGTGCTCTGGCCTGGTGTCAGGCCTGAGCGTCTGAGGTAGGAGAGCCAAGTTCAGGACATTGGACCACAAGAGACCTCCCAGTCCCATGTAATATCAATTGGCGAGAGCTCTCCCAGAGATCTCCATCTCAACGCTAAGACCCAGCTCCACGCAACGGCCAGCAACCTCCAGTGCTGGACGCCCCATGCCAAACAAATAGAAAGACAGGAACACAACCTCACCCATTAGTGGAGAGGCTGCCTAAGATCATACTAAGTTCACAGACACCCCAAAACATACCACTGGATGCAGCCCTGCCCACCAAAAAGACAAGATCCAGCTCCACCCACCAGAACACAGGCATCAGTCCCCTCCACCAGAAAGCCTACACAAGCCACTGAACCATCCTCACCTACTGGGGGCAGACACCAAAAACAATGGGAACTATAAACCTGAAGCCTGCAAAAAGGAGACCCCAAACAGAGTAAGTTAAGCAAAATGAGAAGACACAGAAATATGCAGCAGATGAAGGAGCAAGGTAAAAACCCACCAGACCAAACAAATGAGGAGGAAATAGGCAGTCTACCTGAAAAAGAATTCAGAATAATGATGGTAAAGATGATCCAAAACCTTGGAAATAGAATGGAGAAAATACAAGAAACGTTTAACAAGGACCTAGAAGAACTAAAGAACAAGCAAACAATGATGAAAACACAATAAATGAAATTAAAAATTCTCTAGAAGGAATCAATAGCAGAATAACTGAGGCAGAAAAACAGATAAGTGACCTGGAAGATAAAATAGTGGAAATAACTACCACAGAGCAGAATAAAGAAAAAAGAATGAAAAGAATTGAGGGCAGTCTCAGAGACCTCTGGGACAACATTAAACACACCAACATTCGAATTATAGGGGCGCCAGAAGAACAAGAGAAAAAGGGGTCTGAGAAAATATTTGAAGGGATTATAATTGAAAATTTCCCTAACATGGGAAAGGAAATAGTCAATCTAGACCAGGAAGCGCAGAGAGTCCCATACAGGATAAATCAAAGGAGAAACATGCCAAGACACATATTAATCAAACTATCAAAAATTAAATACAAAGAAAAAATATTAAAAGCAGCAAGGGAAAAGCAACAAATTACACACAAGGGAATCCCCATAAGGTTAACGGCTGATCTTTCAGCAGAAGCTCTGCAAGCCAGAAGGAAGTGGCAGGACATATTTAAAGTGATGAAAGGGAAAAACCTACAACCAAGATTACTCTACCCGGCAAGGATCTCATTCAGATTTGACGGAGAAATTAAAGTCTTTACAGACAAGCAAAAGTTAAGAGAATTCAGCACCACCAAACCAGCTTTACAACAAATGCTAAAGGAACTTTTCTAGGCAGGAAACACAAGAGAAGGAAAAGACCTACAATAACAAACCCAAAACAATTAAGAAAATGATAACAGGAACACACATATTGATAACTGCCTTAGATGTAAATCAATTAAATGCTCCAACCAAAAGACATAGACTGGCTGAATGGCTACAAAAACAAGACCCATATATGCTGTCTACAAGAGACCCACTTCAGACCTAGGGACACATATAGACTGAAAGTGAGGGGATGGAAAAAGATATTCCATGCAAATGGAAATCAAAAGAAAGCTGGAGTAGCAATTCTCTTATCAGACAAAATACACTTTAAAGACTATTACAAGAGACAAAAAAGGACACTACATAATGACCAAGGGATCAATACAAGAAGAAGATATAACAATGGTAAATATGTATGTACCCAACATAGGAGCACCTCAATACATAAGGCAAATGCTAACAGCCATAAAAGGGGAAATCGACGGTAACACAATAATAGTAGGGAACTTTAACACCCCACTTTCACCAATGGACAGATCATCCAAAATGAAAATAAATAAGGAAACACAAGCCTTAAGTGATACATTAAACAAGATGGACTTAATTGATATTTATAGGACATTCCATCTAAACAAAAACAGAATGCCCTTTCTTCTCAAGTGCTCATGGAACATTCTCCAGGATAGATCATATCTTGGGTCACAAATCAAGCCTTGGTAACTTTAAGAAAATTGAAATCATATCAAGTATCTTTTCCGACCACAACACTATGAGACTAGATATCAATTACAGGAAAAAAACTGTAAAAAATACAAACACAAAGAGGCTAAACAATACACTACTAAATAAACAAGAGATCACTGAAGAAATCAAAGAGGAATTCAAAAAATAGCTAGAACAAATGACAATGAAAACACGATGACACAAAACCTATGGGATGCAGCAAAAGCAGTTTGAAGAGAGAAGTTCATAGCAATACAATCCTACCTCAAGAAACAAGAAACATCTCAAACAACCTAACCCTACACCTAAAGCAATTAGAGAAAAAAGAACAACAACAACAACAACAACAAAACCCCAAAGTTAGCAGAAGGAAAGAAATCATAAATATCAGATCAGAAATAAATGAAAAAGAAATTAAGGAAACAATAGCAAAGATCAATAAAACTAAAAGCTGGTTCTTTGAGAAGGTAAACAAAATTGATAAACCACTAGCCAGACTCATCAAGAAAAAAAGGGAGAAGACTCAAATCAACAGAATTAGAAATGAGGAAGGAGAAGTAACAACTGACACTGCAAAAATACAAAGAATCATGAGAGATTACTACAAGAAACTATATGCCAATAAAATGGACAACCTGGAAGAAATGGACAAATTCTTAGAAAAGCACAACCTTCCGAGACTGAACCAGGAAGAAATAGAAAATATGAACAGACCAATCACAAGCACTGAAATTGAAACTGTGATTAAAAATCTTCCAACAGGGCTTCCCTGGTGGCGCAGTGGTTGAGAATCCGCCTGCCAATGCAGGGGACACGGGTTTGAGCCCTGGTCTGGGAAGATCCCACATGCCACAGAGCAACTAGGCCCATGAGCCACAACTACTGAGCCTGCGCGTCTGGAGCCCGTGCTCCGCAACAAGAGAGGCCGCGATAGTGAGAGGCCCGCGCACCACGATGAAGAGTGGCCCCCGCTCGCCACAACTAGAGAAAGCCCTCGCACAGAAACGAAGACCCAACACACCCAAAAATCAATCAATTAATAAATAAATTTATAAAAAAAAAAAAAAATCTTCCAACAAACAAAAGCCCAGGACCAGATGGCTTCACAGGCGAATTCTATCAAACATTTAGAGAAGAGCTAACACCTATCCTTCTCAAACTCTTCCAAAATATTGCAGAGGGAGGAACACTCCCAAACTCATTCTATGAGGCCACCATCACCCTGATACCAAAACCAGACAAAGATGTCACAAAAAAAGAAAACTATAGGCCAATATCACTGATGAACATAGATGCAAAAATCCTCAACAAAATACTAGCAAACAGAATCCAAGAGCACATTAAAAGGATCATACAGCATGATCAAGTGGCATTTATCCCAGGAATGCAAGGATTCTTCAATATACGCAAATCAATCAATGTGATACACCATATTAACAAACTGAAGGATAGAAAGTGTATAATAATCTCAATAGATGCAGAAAAAGCTTTTGACAAAATTCAACACCGATTTATGATAAAAACTCTTCAGAAAGTAGGCACAGGGAACTTACCTCAACATAATAAAGGCCATATATGACAAACCCACAGCCAACATTGTTCTCAATGGTGAAAAACTGAAACCATTTCCTCTAAGATCAGGAACAAGAGGAAGATACCCACTCTCACCACTCTAATTCAACATAGTTTTGGAAGTTTTAGCCACAGCACATCAGAGATGAAAAAGAAATAAAAGGAATCCAAATTGGAAAAGAAGAACTCAAACTGTCACTGTTTGCAGATGACATAGTACTATACATAGAGAATCCTAAAGATGCTACCAGAAAACTACTAGAGCTAATCAATGAATCTGGTAAAGTAGCAGGATACAAAATTAATGCACAGAAATCACTTGCATTCCTATACACTAATGAAGAAAAATCTGAAAGAGAAATTAAGGAAACACTCCCATTTACCATTGCAAAAAAATAATAAAATACCTAGGAATAAACCTACCTAAGGAAACAAAAGACCTGTATGCAGAAAACTGTAAGACACTGATGAAAGAAATCAAAGATGATACAAACAGATGGAGAGATATACCATTTTCTTGGATTGGAAGACTCAACACTGTGAAAATGACCCTACTACCCAAAGCAATCTACAGATTCAGTGCAATCCCTGTCAAACTACCAATGGCTTTTTTCACAGAACTAGAACAAAAAATTTCACAATTTGTATGGAAACACAAAAGACCCCAAATAGGCAAAGCAATCTTGAGAAAGAAAAATGGAGCTGGAGGAATCAGGGTCCCTGACTTCAGACTATACTACAAAGCTACAGTAATCAAGACAGTATAGTACTGGCACAAAAACAGAAAAATAGATCAATGGATCAGGATAGAAAGCCCAGAGATAAACCCACGCACATATGGTCACCTTCTCTTTGATAAAGGAGGCAAGCATATACAGTGGAGAAAAGACAGTCTCTTCAATAAGTGGTGCTGGGAAAACTGGATAGGTACATGTAAAAGTATGAAATTAGAACACTCCCTAACACCATACACAAAAATAAACTCAAAATGGATTAAAAACCTAAATGTATGGCCAGACACTATTAAACTCTCAGAGGAAAACATAGGCAGAATACTCTATGACATAAATCACAGCAAGATCCTTTTTGACCCACCTCCTAGAGAAATGGAAATAAAAACAAAAATAAACAAATGGGACCTAATGAAACAAAAGCTTTTGCACAACAAAGGAAACCATAAACAAGACAAAAAGACAACCCTCAGAATGGGAGAAAATATTTGCAAACGAAGCAACTGACAAAGGATTAATCTCCAAAATATACAAGCAGCTCATGCAGCTCAATATCAAAAAAACAAACAACCCAATCCAAAAATGGGCAGGAGAACTAAATAGACATTTCTCCAAAGAAGATATACAGATTGCCAATAAACACAGGAAAGGATGCTCTACATCACTCTTCATTAGAGAAATGCAAATCAAAACTACAGTGAGGTATCACCTCACACCAGTCAGAATGGCCATCATCAAAAAATCTACAAACAATAAATACTGGAGAGGGTTTGGAGAAAGGGAACCCTCTTGCATTGTTTGTGGGAATGTAAATTGATACAGCCACTATAGAGAACAGTATGGAGGTTCCTTAAAAAACTAAAAATAGAACTACCATATGACCCAGCAATCCCACTACTGGGCATAGACCCTGAGCAAACCATAATTCAAAAAGAGTCATGTACCACAACGTTCACTGCAGCACTATTTACAATAGCCAGGACATGTAAGCAACCTAAGTGTCCATCGACAGGTGAGTGGATAAAGATGTGGCACATATATACAATGGAATATTACTCAGCCATAAAAAGAAAAGAAATTGAGTTATTTGTAATGAGGTGGATGGACCTAGAGTCTGTCATACAGAGTGAAGTAAGTCAGAAAGAGAAAAACAAATACCATATGCTAACACATATATATGGAATCTAAAGAAAAAAAAAAAGGTTCTGATGAACCTAGGGGCAGGACAGGAATAAAGAGGCAGACATAGAGAATGGACTTGAGGACACGGGGAGGGGGAAGGGGAAGCTGGGATGAAGTGAGAGAGTAGCATTGACATATATACACTACCAAATGTAGAATAGATAGCTAGTGGGAAGCAGCTGCATCACACGGGGAGATCAGCTCGGTGCTTTGTGACCACCTAGAGGGGTGGGATAAGGAGAGTGGGAGGGAGACGTAAGAGGGAGGGGATATGGAGATATATGTATACATATAGCTGATTCACTTTGTTATACAGCAGAAGCTAACACACCATTGTCAAGAAATTATACTCCAATAAAGATGTTAAATATATATATATATCTATATATATATATATTTGTTGAACAACAACAACAAAAAATATTAGTCTCATCCAAAAACACCCTCAAAGTTGATACACAACAATAATTATCACCGACATTATGGGATACTGAACTGCAACTCCTCCAGGGACTACCTTGCTTTACAGTAAGCACAGAAGTGTTCTCCCTCCTTGTTCTCAACCCTTTTCTGCCTCCTGCCCCTCTGGTGTCCACAGCTGCGGTGCCATCGCCATCACCACTATCACCTTCCCAGATCCCCAGGAGCAGACAGCTGAGGTCTTGCCCCTGCCATCCCGCCACCAGGGACCCCCTAGGTATTTATACCTAATTAGGTAGCTTCTCACTGCACTGAGGGTAAAGTCCGAACTCAGCATGTTTTTGAGGCACTTCATGATTTAGCTTCTATCTAAATATCTAGCAGTAGTATTAATACTAGTGTCACCAAATACCTCCCAAGATAAGCCAAGCTCTCTTGCCCTTAGGCCTTTGCACACAGTGTTCATTAGCACAGCGAGCGATGCTGCTCAACGTTTAACCACTGACAGGCATCAGTAGCATCGCCTGGGAGAGATGCAAATGTGTGCTCGGCCCTGGACCAACTGAATCAGAATCTCTGGGATGCGGCCCAACAACCTGTGTTTTAACGGACTCTCCATTTGACTCTGATACACACTAAAGTTAGAGAACCGCTAGGCTGGAGCACTCGCCTCCCTTTTCCTTCTGATCTGTGGTCAGTTACAGTTGGGAAGTTCTTTTTGGTAAATATCAGCGGCCTCCAACTGTTACAAGCGGACAGGAAGACAGGCCTCCTCCCTCACCGCCTTGCTATCTGAGGTATGTTACACCGAGACAAGTCTGTGAGTTGGCCACCTGTATAAACATTCATCGGCGGGCAACACAAAACACAGCCCCACCTGTCCAGAAAGCTCGGTGAGCTGCCTTCTGTCTTTTTAAGCCAATGGTTCCGAACTTTGGCTGTGCATTAAAATCACCTGGGGATATTTTAAATGCCCAATGCCCGGGCTACACCCCAGACCAATTAAATGGGGACTGGGGGGGAGAAAGGGTGAGATCCAAGAATTTTTTTTTAAAGCTCCGCAGAGGATTCTAATGTGCAGACAGGGTTAAGATCAAATGTTTTGGGTCCTCCCACAAACACCTGGTTTGAAAATTTTCAGTCCCAGGCAATTGCAACAACATTCAGACTTTCTGTCCCACCAGATAAACCCTTCCTGAGGAGGGGGTGGAGGTGGGAGGGGACATGCAGAACTGAGGGTTCCAGACCTAGAAGGCTTCCCTGAAGGTGTTGGGCTTTAGATCACTAGGTCCTGTTTAAGCAAGGGGAGAGGGGGTGCCTCTTCCATCCTCCTACCAAACACAGATCTTGTACACATTCATTTCATTAACTTAAAAATTAACCCTAGGTAATTAATGCACTCGTTAGTGTAGTTTTTAGATGATGATATTTGAAGCCATTCTGGAAGTATATCATCTTTCCATTGCTGTTGAAGCCATTCCAGAAATATATGGCATTTCAAATACCAATTCTCCATCTTTGGACATAAGATTTCTACTGTGGGTACAACTTCAGTGTTAATTAACCACCCTGAGGTGTAGAGTAAAGCTAGTTTATGTGTGCATTACACTGTATTACAGTAGTTGTAGAGGCTATCATAAAGTCTCCTTTGAAATGTCACTTCCTCCAGAAAGACTTCCCTGACCTCACAGAACAGGATAAGTCTCTCTCCTCTGCTTGGGGTTCACACTGAGCTTCCCCTATCATGTCAACTATGGGAGAGTTGGTATCTGTTAACCTGTCTCTGTTCATGCCAAATTCTGAACACCCTGAGGACAGAAACAGTGTCTTTCAGACTTGTATCCCCAGCACCTAGCACAGTACTGGCACAACATAAGTGTTCAAATACTTGTTGAATGGAAATATCCAGGCACTATGCCAGATACAATTTTTTTTTTAATCTCTCTGCAATTTACTTTGAAATGCATTTTTGAAAAGATGGATTCATAGGTGAATAGATGGACGGATACATGGACAGCTGTGTGATAAAACATTTTAGTAAAATGTTAACGACAATCTTGGTGGTGGATATGCTCTGTGAAAGTTTTCAACTTTGCTGTATGTTTGAAATTTTGCATAATAAAATATTGTGGGGGGGAACCCAATGAACCATCATAGTCCTTCAGGATAGGTATTCTTGTCCCCACTGTTTACAGAAGGTGGAAACTAACCAAGTAAATTAGAAATCTGCTCAAGGTCACACAACGGGGGACACGGTGGCGGGGGCGGGGGAACAAGCAAAAATCGCATTGTCTCTTCCAAACCACCTCCCCATCCGCCCTGGGACAGACCCCCTTTCTGGCTGCCAAATAGAATGCGGATCCCAGGGCCAGATAGACCAGTACCGACCCATGAATTAAACAGAAATGTTTTGTTTCCAGGATTGGGAAGGCCACAACATGCTTGTTTCCGACCAAGGCAGAGAGTGTGGGTGGGGCTCCCTGTTTCCTTAGGGGCTAGAAGACTCCCTTCCCCGCCGCCCTTCCCGGAAGTGTCCTGACTGCTCAGTGGACAATTCCTTACCCGAAAGTTCTGCAGCCACAGCGCAGGCTTCACAAAGCCATTATGTGTGATCGCCCGACACGACAAAGATGCATCAATTAAATGTAGCTTAAAGAGCAGAGCAGGGGATCAAGGGCTTGAAACACTACTGTGACTTCTCTCCCGCAGCTTCGAAAATTTATGTCCATAATTGAAATACCAATATAATTACTCCTTTCAAACCCTTCCTTGATCACTGGTTTTCTAGGGACACGTGAAGATTCTAACCAGGTAGCTTTGCCAGGCGTTTGGTTTGTCTCACGCTGGTGAGGACAGGAGACTCGCTTCCCTGGCACGTGGATTCTCTTTCACCTTCAGAGGCTAGAAATGAAATCCTGGCTCCGGACCAAGTGCACCCAAACTTGCTGTCGTCCAACTCCATGCACACCCGAGCCAACAGCAGCCTGCGAAACCGCAGATGGGCACGCGGGGGCGCACGAGAGACACAGCAAATCCCAGGAGTCTATGCAATCGGCGGTTGCGCCAGCTTGGAAAAATGTACATTTAGGGCTTGGCTGAAAGATACTGGGGTTGCTCAGTTGCAGGAGACTGAGTGGTCTGCGCTGAGTGGTTAGGTAAGAGGCAGATCTGATGCTTTTCCTCATTTCAGCTGCCTTAATAGAATTTGTCGGGATAAAAGTGAAGATATTACATGAGAGCTTTTTCTCTGAAGGACAGGGAAGACTCCTCCCGCAGGTTACGACTTTCTCAGGCGACTGAGAAATATACGGGAGTGGTGGAGGCAGAGTTCTCATACCGTGCAGTGGTCCCATAGGGAAATCCACGCGTTAATTAAAACACTTGCTCGACTGGGGGTCGTGGATAAGAATTGGCCATTCAGCAATCCGAGCACCCACGGTGGTCTTAGACCCCCCAAGGGAGAAACCGAGACACGTAAGACGGCTGAAATGACCCCAGGGCGATGCCTAGAGGGGTTAAGTTCACTAGCAGCACACTGGCCCACCACACAGTTTCACTAGTAAATTTTATCCCTGAAAAATTCAACTTTAAAATGGGGAATAGAGCCTCTCAAACACAGAAACAAGGGACGTCAGAAAACCAGCCTCTGACCAACACCTCAGTCAGGTTTATACTTGCAAATACCTACTTAATTGGGGAAATTATACTAAAGGAGATGGCAACCTAAAATGGCCAAATTGGGGTCTTCTGATATTCCAAAATTGCTATTTTTGTGCACACAGTTAGAAAAAGCCGACTGGAATGCTTACTTTAATTGGTACGAGGAGTTTCTAAACTAAAAAAAGGCTGCTAGCGCTCTCTGTCTCTCCCTCTGCTCCTCGCACGTACCCTCTTCTATCTGAACTGCCTGGCCCAGACGCTATCTCTTCTCTCCCAACTCTTCTGCTTCCAGCTGCTCCCCTTTCCCCAGCAAAGGAGGATAAAAAAACAGAAGTGACTATAGTTCCCTTTAAGGAGAAACCTATTACAGGGAGAGATGAACCATCCTCGGTGTTTACGTACACACCTTGGACCCAAGCAGAACTTAGAGCCGTGGCTAAGGAATTTCCCAATCCAAGTCAGGATCCATTGGGATTTATATTTCTGATGGAGTTAACCATTGGAGATATAAGCTCAGTTTTCAGGTCTATGTCAATTAATACAGCTATTAGTTTCTGAAAGCAAAGCAAGGGAATGGATAAAGAAAGCAGAATAGAAACACCCCTTAGTGGATTTTGAATCATAGGCTCACACTGAATGCAAGGAATTAGCTCAGAAATAACTCAAAGTTATCCCAGAGCTTTTCCCAAACAAACCGTACACTGGACAGAGATTCAACAGTGCAAGCAAAGATCGGATGAATAAATTCTGGACTGTTGTGAAAGGTTAGAAAAAATCTTTCAAGCAATATTCTGGCTTGACACCTGAGTCATTCTCTAATGACCAAAATGATCCTTTGCTTAACTCTGCCTTTTTAGAAGGCTTAGATGAGGATTTAGCTACTCTAGTCAAAAGACACAATCTAGGTTGGTCCACATTACATACAAACACCCTTGTTACATTGGCTGACCAACTTTTCAAGACCATAAAAAGAAAAAGAAAAAGAAAGAAAAGGGGCTATCTACGAAAATTATGAACCTTCAATTGTGCCAATTAACTACCCAATGCCAGTTGAAGTTTAACCAACCCCTGTTTAATTCCCAACCAGTAGAGAAAGCTAGCTTGAAGGAGAAAATAAATAAATAAAAAATTTTTAAAAATTTCTTCAGAATTCTAACCCTGAGGGAATAAGTCCTACTAGGAGAACCTGATTTTCTCTCCGTGTGCCTTGAGACCAGAGCTCTCAGGATTACTTATCTTTTCTAGATCATCTCTAATTCCTGAGACTGAGGGGGGAAAAAAAAAAGGATGGAAAAAATTCTTTAACTTATTCCAACAGTTATTTACAACAAGTGAGTTTTATATTGTGATATCTGATTCATGACAGTTTAGAAAATGAAGTTATGAGATCTTTCATTGTGCCTGTCTATATGTTTATGTGTGCATTATTTTTGTTTTTACCTTTGGATGGTATTATCAGAATTAAATTGTGAGTTCTACTTAATTGGACTAAAGGAAATTGTTTATATAAATTCTCAACAAAAAAAAAAATGCAGGAGGTTAATGGCCGGAATTAGTTTCAGGTTCACGTGAACTGGGAAATATTCAGTATTAAATTAATACCTGGTATTAATGTTTAAGTTTGTTGATCTAATTAATATAGACATGTCTTTAGAGTCATCAACATTAAGTGTAATACTTTTATTGCACTTAGGTCTAATATAAGTTGAATAAAATCTTGTTATATCTGTAGCAAATTTGTCAGCAAGGAAAGTAACTTGATGCGAAGAAACTTTTAAGGAAAGAAAATGTAAATGAGATAAGAGATTTTAGATAAACTCTGTTAAGAATAATTTTGTCTTAGGAATGTCTGTCTAAAATAGTCTCTCCAGATTTTGGTAACTTGAAATTCTAGAGTTGTGCTAAGTTAAGTGATGGAAGTTTGTTCAACAGTTAGGTCATTCCCAAATAAAATAAGATACTGAAACATTAATTACTGAACATTGGCTTCCGTTTACAGAGAAACAAAAGGTTTAGAACTATTAATAAATATGTTTGGTGCCACACTGAGGTATTTTCCATAAGAAAGAACATTTTTCAAGAAATTATTATTTGGATTTATGTTTACCAATCTACAGAGTGCTGATATAGAGGACAGTTCATGGGTGCTTAAGGAAAGTAGGATGTGTGTTTTCAGTGAAGAACGCATGAGGAACGGAATTGCAGTTTATCAAGGGAAAAGGAAATAGGTTTGATTCACAGCTGTCTGTTTCTGGATGGAAAAAAAATTAAGTGATGGTACAGAAAGTCATGAAAGGCTTATGGAAAGTGGACCCCAAGAAAAGAGTTTTGTGCATGGTCAGGATTGACTAAGTTTAAAATTAACTGAGTAAATGAATTTTAAAAGTAAGCTGGTGCAAAACTTGAATTTGGCTTTTTCTCTCGAGAGGACAAGATTTCTTAAAATGTTGAACTGCCTTTGATAACAGATTTCAAGTTTCTTTACCTTTTAAGTGACGTGTTCTGTATTTGCCTTTGAAATCTTTTACTGTTACTTTGACTAAGTGAATAACTATTGTTTCACAGTGACCTGTGATCCTATCTGACTGAATGTTCTAAACCCTTTTGATATATTTTTTTTTTTTGACGAAACTTCCTAAATCAAATTCTAATGAAATCCTCTTGACCTCTAGCTAACTTTGGGATGCTTCAAGGGGCCCCTGAAACATCCCAAAGAGAGATATTAAACTAATTAGGTTCATTTGGTATGTTAAATTACATGGGAACTATTGCCAAATGAGTAATAAATCTTCTTAGGTTATATTGTATGGTAAATGTTACTAATATAGATATCCTAGAAATTATATAGAGTTCCTAAAATTGGTAAAATGTTATCAGTCATAATTCTAGTTATTATCTTAAAGTGTTGTATGTCATAGCAGTAACCAAGTTTCTCCGTTAGTTGCATTGTAATCAGATTTTAAACATGCTTTCTTAAGTCTTTTGTTATTATAGACAGTTGTGGTTTTATTCTGAGGCCTTTGCAAAAATGCTTCCTCTTCAAGAAGATTTATAGAAAGGACCTTTGGATAAATACAAGTTTCTGACTTTCAGACCATAATGCTGAACTGGGTAAGAAGTCAAAGAATTCTAATGGGAAACCTGATGGCTTCATAAAACTGTTAACAAAAAGGATTAGTTACATAGGACTGAGTGAACTGCTGAATATGGTTATAATTTTTATGGTTTCTATCTGGAAAATTACTGGTTTAAATCTGTGTTTTCCAGGTATAAGGAAATCTTCCCCTCAAACTAATTATGACTTACAGTAATTTGGTAAATTATACCTTTGTAAGCGAATTGAAACATTTATCTTTTCTATCTGCTCCCTCCAGAGATTGGAAACTCTTTGGTTCCCAGCAGCTTTATCAGATAAATTAGGAAGGCTACCTCACTAACAGGTACAGAAATCTCAAGGTATTTTGGGAACCTTGAAAAGGGAAGAATTCACCTAAATACGGGAGGAATTCACCTAGATAAATCTGTGATAAGCCCTCGTCGTGACTTTCCAAGCCCTGAGAGGTCTTTCAAAAGTTCAGTCTGGGACCCCTTATAAAAATTTCAGCAAAGCAAAAAAGTCTATGTGATCAATTATAGTCACATAAATCATCAGGCCAAGTTTTTGAGACCAGATTTATTTTGCAAATAAATTAGTCTTACTTTGGTTATATTTGGTAGAAATGAGGATAATTTTAGAGAGAAAAAGATGTTTCAATGAATGTTAAATCCCAGTTTTGTTAATGGAGGTCTGTATTTACTAAGGCTCACTTCCTGGATAGTTCCTTACTGTTACATTATATTAATGTAAAGTTTAATTGAATTATTAAAAGGACACTGTAAGTTTGTTCCTGAAGCGTATCTCAATAATCTATCTTTGGATGAAGATCAGATGCTCCATGATCTGCAACCAGGGGATTATGCATACTGGAAAAGACATAATTTAAAGGGCTATCTCCAACCTAGATGGCAGGACCCTTATCAGGTACTCTTAACTAGCTCAGGCACAGTGAAACCGAAGGGAATTGACTCTTGGATGAATTTCCACTCACAAAGGGCCCCTGCACTGGATTGGCCTATAAAGAGGACGGCTGACCTCAAAATCACTTTAAAACAACGCTCAAACAGAGGAAAAACTACACTCACACCAGGACGAGAAGAAGACGACATCAGAAGTAGACAGCTAGCCCAAGATCCTGGACCTGAGTCATATGATCATTTATAATGTTTTCTTGACTTCCTGGACCTTTGCATATAAATCAAATATTTTTCTATCATGGGCATAACCCTATGCTAGTTTTAAAAATCAATCCAATTCTTGGGTTTGTAGCCAAGTACCTGTGTCTAGTACTTCTGGGTTACCTTGGTGAATTTCTTCCCTCCAAGGCTCTGATTGGTTGGCCCTTGGGAAATTTATTTTAAAAGAAAAAGTTTATAGTCCTGTTCCGGCCACTACTGATGTTACTAGATGGGATAATTTCACCTGGCCAATTAATAATACCTGCTCTGACCCTGGCCATAAATATGAATTTTCCTTGAAAGCTACTCAAGCTCAATCAGAGCAACAAGCAAATTTCAGCCAAGGAATAAAACCTCCCACAGTTATGGGATAGATTTATGTGGTTAACACCAGGCTATGGTCATTTAAGTTTAAAAGCTCCTCTATGTTGGGAACAATTGAATCATACTAAGGATGATCAGCCTAGTAACATTAGGAAATTAGGCTGGGTGCCTTATGAACAAGGCCTACATATTCTTTCCCTTAGAGACGGTGATTGGTATGGAACTGACTGGGTCAGAGGATCAGAGATTCACTGGGTTGCACCTAATGGAACTCAGTGGATTTGTGGTGCTAATTTATGGCCTTGGCTTACCCCAGGATGGATAGGAAAATGTACCCTGGGATTCCCTTGGAGTCAAGGTCATATACGTAACAATTTAGAGATGACCCCAGCCAATCTACCATTGGTACGAGTCCAATGGGTCAAGAGATCTGTATTATGCTGGTATGACCATTTAACAACAATTTTTTTGCCTTCTTCAAGAGGATTGGAGAATGTAATTGGCCATATTGAAGCCTTAACAAAATTCACTCAACAGCCTTTAAATGATAGTAACCAGGCTATTAGCTTACTGAATTCTGAGGTCTCCATGATGAGAAGAGCAGTGCTACAAGACTGCATGGCCCTCGACATCCTTACAGCATCTCAGGGAGGCACCTGTGCCATAATTCAAACTGAATGCTGTGTTTTCATACCTGATGGATCCTCTAATGTAACACATTTAATGAAGCATATGAAAAATCAGATTTCTGCCTTAAGGGACCCACTCCCTAGTCTTGACGATCTCTTCTAAAACTGGTTTGGCGTAGGAAGCTCTTGGCTTAAATATTTACTTGTAACTCTATTAATGTTATTAGCTATGTTATTTGTATTTTGCCTGTTTTACAAGATTGTTGTTTCTTGCATTACCAAATGTGTGACTGAGCCACTGACAAAAATATATGGTTCTGTATGAGATCAATGATTGCAGTAGTGTAGCTCTAGATATGGGAAGATGCAACAAGAGGGAATTGTTTCCTGGATCATAACAGACTAGTAAATAAGAGAGGTGGTCCAGAGACCTTTGACTATTGTTTACAAGGTCTAGTCCAGTAATAGCACGTTGAGTGGCCTATCAGCAAAATCTTCATTAGACCTAGGAATGAGCCTTCCTAGCACCGTGGGATGAAATGGTCATGAAATGGCTCCCAAAGCATGGTCGAATTTATGACCATGAGAGGGCCCTATCAACTACAAATTGACACTTGCCATCTACCTCTACAAGGATTAAATCATGTGCTGCTGCAGCTGCTGACTTTCAACATCCCCCCTGAAAGGAGTTCAAGGTGGAGAGCTGACATGAGGCACTCTGTGCTCTGAGAAGAACTGGCAGAACAGGTCTTCAGATAGTCAGATATTTTCAGGAGCTGATTTTATGAGTCCAATTCTTGCATCTCCTCATATTTGGAAAAGAACTAAAATCCTTCATGGTGACGTCTGCTCCTCATGACTAGCAGAAACCTTCATGAGACTAGCAGAAACCTACTGCAAAAAATATGTGCTTGATTGCATGAGCTCCCCCTTCACCAAAATCACATATACTGATCTTCCTCCCTACCTCTTTGAGCAGTGTCTCAGAGCTCTCTGAAATGCTGTCTCCTGGGCTGCAGCCCTCATTTTGCCCCCAATAAAACTTAACTCGCAATTCTCACATTGTGCTTTTTTTTTAAAAATAAATTTATTTATTTAATTTTTTAATTTTTGGCTGTGTTGGGTCTTCACTGCGGTGTGTGGGCTTCTCACTGCAGTGGCTTCTCTTGTTGCAGAACACAGGCTCTAGGTGCATGGGCTTCAGTAATTGTGGCACGCGGGCTCAGCAGTTGTGGCCCGTGGGCTCCAGAGCACAGGCTCAGTAGTTGTGGCGCATGGGCCTAGCTGCTCCGCAGCATGTGGGATCTTCCCGGACCAGGGCTCGAACCCGTGTCCCCCGCATTGGCAGGCGGATTCCTAACCACTGTGCCACCAGGGAAGCCCCTGTGCATTTTTTTTAAGTTGACCACTTCTTCCGTTTGGTGTGGGGTTTAGCATCTGTAAAACAGCTCAGGAAATGTGCATCAAATACTGTTATCTAGGTACTTCAGAGAGGAACTAAAGCAGAGGACAAGCTGGGAGGGTTCTGTTCTGGAAGGCCGCACAGAGTCCAGCATGGTTACAGAGCCACGGAGAGAGAAAGAAGTGGACAAACACAAGGGCTTGGGAATGATTAAATGTGGGGATTGAAGGAAGGAGAGAAATCAAGGTTGACGCCTGGGGTTATGTCTGAATAACAGGGCAATAAGTGGTGCCTTTATTGCCTCGAGAGCCTGGAGTTGTGGCGGTGGGGTGGGCGTTGGACACGCTCAGCCGGAGGCGCCCAAGAATCGGAGCTGGAGGTGGAGCTCAGGAGGTTACTGGATTGGAAGTCAGCAGTGGCTTCAGGCCTGCGTGAGATGTTCGGAGAAGCAGCGAAGGGGTGCAGATTGAAAAGGGATTGGGCCTAGGAATTTGCAAACTCTGCAAGGGGAGGGAGGAGCCAGCAAAAGATTGGGTCAGTCCTCCAGCCTCCTTCCTCACTTTGCTCAGGGCTGCATCTCAGGCTGGAGCCCCTCTCCAGGTAAGGCTGGCAGAAGCGTGGGGCACGGGGTGGGTGCTGCCCTGGGGCCCCCTAGCTTTACAACCTGCTCTGTCCCTCACTGACCCGTGAGAAAGGCACCTTCCTAGGCATCCCTTACCCTGAAACTGGGGACATTAAAATAGTAGTGCCATGAGAAGAAGATGAAGGCCAGGAGGAAATGAGGAAGGACTTAGGTACTAACTTTAAAAACAGAGTCAGGAGGTGAAATTGACAGTGTCTTTTGGAAGCAATGGTATAAATGAGAGCTTTAGGTCTTAGGGGACCTTCTCCTCCATTCCCTAGACGTGAGGTCTTGAACTTTATCTCCAAAGTATTTCTTCAGAGTATTTCTGACTGGGGATAGATTTGGAAGTAGTAACTTTTTCTGCATTTCCTTCATTGTTAGAACAATTGATTGAACTCCTTTTTTAAACAACAAAAGGAATAACATGTTTACTGTTATAATCATATAAATTTAAGCAAACATATCTAGAAAAGTATCTTTGTGTGTGTGTGTGAGTACAAAATGGGATACTTTTCTACATACTAAACCTTAAATTTTGAATTCGATATCATGGGCTTTGCTTGAATTCTAGACCCTGAGCACAGCTGCACGGGAGACCAAGTCCTGCTCTGCAGGGAACTCATCCTCCTTCCAGGACAAGGACCCTCAGTGGGTGAGCAGTGGTAAAAAACAAAATTCAACCAATTTGAAGGTCGAATTGGACAGCATCCCATCTAGCAACTAGAAGGGTGCTCCCAGTGATTACACAAAATGGAAGGTTTCTAAATAAGAAGAAGGGTGGGACAAGGGAGCCATTAGGGAAAGAAAAGATTATTTTTAGGCCAGATCGTCTTTTGAGGAGAAGGGAATGGCAGTTTTATCATGCAGACTGTTTCTTCCTCTGGGGGTCAGGCTATGGAGAGGGCCCACATGACAGATGACCTCCTTGGTGCCAGTCAGAAAATTCCAAACTGGTTGGCTAAGATTACATTTCTGGGGAAGGTGGAAACTTCAAGTAAGTCAAGTATTAAGTCTAGGTTTGGTGTTCTGGGCTTTAGCATAAGTGATGCCATTTGGGGCCTGTGGTTTTTCTTTAGCAGCAGCTAAGACTTTGTAGTTGAGTGGCTTGGTAATTGGAGAAGTGGAGAGGGGTGTGGGAACAGACATATTTTACAGAGAAATCAGGGGAATTGACCTTCTGAACACATGAGGAATGATTCTAGGGTGGGGACCCTTAACCAGGAGCTTTGGTAGTCTGATATTATTAGCAGAATCCATGACTTTGTCACCACTGGAAATCACAGGTATTTTCATTTCATATTACAGTTTTGCAGGTATCATGAAACAAAGTTTTACACTGTAAGTCAAAATTCAAAAATAGTTTAGATCTGCCACTCAATCTTGTTAAATAATAGATTAAGAAGCTCACATATTCTATATCTCCAATTATTGTTTTGATAACTGTATCATGCTAAATTCCATTCAGATATGAATGAAAACAAATGTGGTCTCTTTTCTGCCCAAGATCCTAGACACCCTGAAATTCTATCCACTCCGGGTTCAGAATCCCTAAATTAAGGTGGAAAGAAAGGTTTAAACACCCAGGCTGGACCAAACTTGGCAAGTTTCAGGTCAGGCTTCAGGATCATCAAAAGGGGTTTAGCATTTAGGAAGACTCCAGAGTGTTGACCTAAAATAAAGGCACAATGTGAGAGTTGCGAGTTAAGTTTTATTTGTGGCAAAATGGGGACTGCAGCCTGGAAGACAGCATTTCAGAGAGCTCTGAGACAGTGCTGCAAAGAGGTAGGGGGGAAGGGTCAGTATATATGTGATTTTGGTGAAGGGGGAGTTCATGCAATCAAGCACATATGTTTTTGCAGAAAGTTTCTGCTAGTCATGAGGAGCAGACATCACCATGAAGGATTTTTGTGCTTTTCTAGATATGAGGAGATGAAAGAATTGGGCTTATAAAATGAGCTCCTGAAAATACATAACTGTCTGAAGATCTGTTCTGCCAGTTTTTCCCAGAGCACAGAGTGCCTCATTTCAGCTCTCCACCTTGAACTCTTTTCAGGGGGCATGTTGAAAGTCAGCAGCTCCAGCAGCACATGATTTAATCCTTGTAGAGGTAGATGGCAAGTGCCAATTTTTACTTGACAAGAGGCTTTTAATCAGTGCGGTGATGAGTGCTGCTTTATGTTCTAAGGAACTTGCTCTAACAATATACAGCAGGAGGGTGAAATTTGGAGACAGGAATCAGGAAGGGTGAGAAACGCTGAGCAATTCACACACCCAAGGCATTGCAGGTGGGGAGGGTTGGCGGGGTGGTAAACGTTTTGGTGTGCCTTTTAATAGTGTGATTCCTACTCATCTTGTATGACTTTAGGCTGTGTTAAGTAGTTCAAAATGGAGTCACAGTGGCCAGTGGGCGCCTCCATGATGATTGTTCTTAAACAGTCGATGTTAGACTTTGAGTGTTTAAGTGTGGCATTTTAGGTGTGTTAATATGGGTACGGAATTTGTTTGGTAAGGCCCAAGGAGAGACATCATTGGAACAGGAGCAACTGATGTAGTTAAGACCCCCTCACCCCCACCCAGGGCTTAACTGGTACTCCCTATTGGATGCTCCTTAAAAATGAGACCACTGAGCTGAGCAGCTGGAAGGCTCTTGTCTGGGGACTGAGTCTGTGCAGCTGGAGGCTCTGTGACTTCCTGCTCACCCTAGTCTTAAGACCCGTTGTTCGGGGGCGCCACTCATGAGCGCTGCCTCCTTCCAGATCCCTCTTCTCACTTGCGTGACTAACTTATGGTGCGTGTGTGACTGTGTGCAATAAATGTGATCTCGGGTGGCCTCAACCTGCAGCGGCTTGAAGCGGGGTTTCAGTCCCCGGCCAGAGACTGAGGTCAGGTCGCAGCGGTGAGAGCACCGAACCCGAGCCACTAGACCAGTGATCAGTGACAAGGCCCTGGCCCTTTTGGCTTTGCAGAAAAAGAATTTCCACAAAGACGGAAAGTAGTGAAACAAGTAAAGTGTTTATTAGGAGGAAAAAGAGTATACAGTACCTGTGGATAGACACACGGGCGGACTCAGAGAGAGAGAGTCGCCCCTTGTGGCAGTTTAAATCACTTACATGGGAGATTTCTTCCGGGTTTCCTTTGGCTAATCATTTTGATTTGCCTTGTTCAAAGTCCCTATTCGGTATATCTCAGGATCCTCCCATGTATGCGTGCACATCTCTTAGCCAAGACGGATTTTACCAAAGAGGCCTATGGGGACACTTGGCATCACTTACTATGGGGTGGTGCCCCCTCCCTTTTGACCTCCAGGGAGCCTTTATGCACATGTGTAGCCAGGGAGGTCTCCTGACTTCGAGAATGAGAAATATGTGGTCTCTTATCTTCTCTCTGGGCAGGGCCCGGCCTCCTCTCTCAATTGTCCTGTTATTCTCCTCTTGGAGTATCGGTCCACAGGGAACGAATCTCCAACCGTTTGCCCTGGGGGCCCATCTGTCTCCTGCCTCAGCTGGAGCAAATCATAAATTGAATTTGGCTGTGTTTCGTAGTCTCCAATTCCGGGACTCACCTGGCCTTCCTGAAAGGCTAGGCCACCATAAACCAATTTCCCCTTAATCAGGGGTGGAAAACAGCTTGCTTTGATTTTCTTGGCTTGTGACTGCCATCATTTCATATGTTTATTATCTACTTGCATTTCCTCTATGCTGAATTAACTTTTCAGAATAGGCAGGTTGTTCTTAGTGTGATTTTTTTTTTTTTTTTCTGTATTTGCTGGCGGTTTTGTGGACTCCCTTTTCTCGAGAGAAAGAACAGTTCATATTCCCATCCTGCCCTCTGTGACCACCCAGCGTTTGACATTACTGTATACTTTTTACATTTTAATTACCCAAAAGGTCTAACAGTTCCTGCTGCCCCTCTCAAGGTGGAGAGGGGGGATATTTGGCCCAGAACTGACCATCATCAGCTTTCTCCAACACTGGAACCAGTTTTGTTAGCATTCCCCTGACTGCTAAAACTGAGCATGTTTTTATCTGTTTACTGTCCATTCTCATTTCTATGGTTTTGTGTCTATTTACAAAAATGGGACTGTCCTATCTGCATTATCTGCAGCTTGTTTTTCCTCTGATATATCCAGGACATCCCTAACCAGTGCACTGTGTCTCTGATATAGTCACTAATAGTCACCTACCTCTGACTCCTCAGTGGGCATAGGGCTTCTTTGGCTCAATCCTTCTCTTATTAAAGGGCATTGTTTTCTGAGTTTTTGTCACAAAAAGCTCAGTGCTAAACCTTTTTTTGTGTACTGTTAAGTCTAGGTGGTTTTACTCCTGGTGTAGATTCTCGAGGGGAGAGTATATGTATTGTTTCTGATTTTAATAGGTGTTCCAAGTTCCTGAAAAGTTATAACTATTCCCACACCAGATGGGTAAAATGATCCAATTTTTTTCAATTATAGCCACAGTTTCTGGGTTTGGGCAACTTTTCATGTTTAGTATTCATTACTTTCCAATTCCCTCTTTTTTAAATTTTAGTTTATCAATTTACATAAACTTTTACTATAAGAAACATTAATGATTTTTGTGGTGGTTTAGAATTTGTTATTCTCTCTTCTGTGAAATACTTCCCTGTTTTAGCTTTTTTTCAGTTCACAACTCTTTAATGAAAACTGTCTGTTCTATATGGTTAAATGGAAAGTTCTGGACATCGAACCTTTTATTAAATGTTGAGCATTTTATTGACTTTTCTTTATACTCATCTGACGAGGACTTTGTGTTTGTTTTTACTTATGGATCAATATTTGATTATTTTACAGTTTTGCTAGGATATCATTTATTTCACCTAGATTTTTTTCTATATTACTATACATTTGCAAATTTATCTTTTAAAATCCTCACACTGGGTCCTTCTTCATGCTTAACTTTGCACACTGTAATTTTCTTCTCTTTAAGGAAAATTCTTACTTGGTTTTTGATTTTATTCTTTACAGCTTTCTTTTAAATTTCTACTTTTATCGCAACCTTTTGTCTTTTCTTTTCTTAGTTTTGTCTTAGCCATGTTGTTTGGATCACAAAGATATTTATATTTGGAGATTACTGTAACTGAAAATTTTTTCTTTGCTTCATTTCATACTTTTGACCTGAATTATGCTTTATTGGTCAGTACTACCTTCTCTGTGCTTTAATTTTGTCAGCATTTATCTGTACAACTTTGCCCTTATTTTCAGTTTTCCTTGGTATTTTGCTTTAATAGTATTTGTAGGACATAGAGAGCAATCTTCTTAATGAAATGAACTTGGGTTCACTCACCTAACACACAGCAGTCAATCTACTGACACTGGGTTGTGGTGAAGGATAGAACAGCATTTATTTGCAGGGCACCAAGCAAGGAGAATAGGTAGCTAGTGCTCAAAGGACCTGAATTCCTTGCTTGGTACCCTGCAAATAAACACTGTACTTTTCCTTCACCACAGCCTGGTGTCAATAGATTGACTTTGTTGCAAGAGAACCTGAGTTCAATTATGTAACAATTTTGGTGACCATGAAATGACCACCATCCCAACTGGGTGTCTTGACTGTGGCACATTGGTCTCTGACAGGAGGTGGCTGTAAGATTCTGTCCAACAGCTTCCTGAGCACCTTTGTCTCAGGGACAGCCCTTAGCATCTGCCACCACCTGGGTGTCGATGGTCCTCAGTGCTTTCATGGTGAAGGAAGCAAGGCACTTGCTTGAGATGTCTCTGCTAAATAGCAGAGCTCATGTGTGATGGCACCAGGGTAATTTTTCTTTAGGCGCTTGGCTCTGTCTGTGGCAGGGCATTGATTTTGGGGATTTTCTGTATTGGACTAAGGAATCTGTAACCCTGAGAGATGCCTTGTGTTTGTTTGCTTGCTGGCCTCCTTGATATTTGACAGCATGAGCTGTGAACAACTAAAGATGGGTAATCAGAGCTCTGTTCCATCTTGTAGCCTGTTAGGGTATATTCAGCAGAACTGGGAAATTTTTAGTTACGCACCTCTGAAAAGAAAAAAAAATGGTGTTCTATAGTAACATTCCTTGGCCTCAGTACTCTTTAGGATCTAGAGAACACTGGCCCCCAAAGTCTCTCTAAATTATAACACTATCTTTCAACTAGAAATATACTGTGAAAGGGGAGTATAGTATATAATGTGAAAAAGGGATGATGTTTCTTATGAAGAGCCTTTTATACTATTGTATCAAAGTGAGCCTATTCAGAGAAAAATGTATCATGCATAGAATTATGATACACAAAGGAATTTCTTCCAGTAAGGTGATATTAAAAGCTTTACCAGATTCTCAGAAATCAAGAGACAAGGAATTAATTCAACAAATAAATGCTCCTAGAGTTCTGCCACCACTGCCTCTGTATGGTGGGCAGAATGGGGAAGCAGGCACCAGGGCCTAATATCAGACAGTAGCCAACTCACCCCCACCTGCTCTGGCAGGAGATGAGGAAAACAGACTGGTGTCCTTCTTGTACCTGACAGGGCACCAATTTTGGCCAGGGAACTACTATTGTTCAGGCAGAGCATTTCCCACTGAGGCAGATTCCTATTGGAGGAATAAATGCCCAAGATCAGCCAGCAGGATTCATGTGGATACACTCTCCCTTTTCAACCTCAGACTTGTTTAATTGGAAAAATAATATACCAACCTATTGGGAAGACCCTAACAGGATGGAATATTTATTCTTCTCCATCTTTGCCACCCACAACCCAAATTGGGCTGACGTTCAGAGTTCACTAGCTACCCTGTTGGCTGAGGAAGAGAGGAGGATGGTGATAGAAAAGGCTAGAGAAGAGACAGATGGAATGCATGCTTCTGCCCCTCACAAACCCATCCAAGCACCAGCAGCAAATGCAATTCCCACCACAGATCTAGGAAGGGTTGAGAATGACATAGGAGATAAAGCTCGAAATGAGCATTACACGGAGTGCATCTTAGCAGGGCTCCGAAAGGGAGAGCTGACACAGGTGGTTTCATAAGGTGCAAGGAGTGTGCCAACTGCCACAGGAGAACCCCTGAGTCTTTGGAGAGAATGTATAGGGCATATTGCCAATATATAGATGTGGATCCAGATAATCCAGAGAATTTCAAGTTAGTTAATCAGACCTTATGGCTCAGAGTGCCCCAGCTGCAGAACATAGAAGGGCTTTTTGGCCTGCTCATATCTCATTTGGTAGAAATTGCTTTCAGTTTTTCACAGTCGGGAGGATATACAGACCAAAAAGAGACCCGTTAAATGAAGCAGCAGATGTCCCTTTTGGAGGTGACACTCACAGGAGAAAGGGAGAACAAGTCATCTGAGCAGAGGGTAAGATCCCAGGGAACCAAGAGAGTGAAGGGTGGCCCCCAGAAGGGAGACCCCAAAAAGGGACATGTTAAAGTGGGTCCCCAGCAGTGCCTATCGTAAGCCAAGAAGGAAATTTTCCCCAGCTCAAAAAAGAAACTGGAGGAGGAGGAAAAAGGATTGTTCATGCTGTAGTAACGGAAAGTGACAGAGTGAGGAAGGCCTGGCAGGGAGTCTGCTTGGGGGAGACAGACTCCTTCCCACTTCCCAAGAGGAGCCCTGGGTAACCCATTCGTGGGAAACTAACAAATTGACTTTCTGATTGATACTGGAGCCACTTGCTCTGCTTTGGACACTCGATTAACTAGTTAACCCAAAAAAGCGCAATGGCGAGAGGAGTCTCCAGGAAGCCTTTCCAAAAACTGCTTGTGCAACCTCTAGACTGTCAGATTGAGGCTACTAACTTAAAACACAGCTTTTTGTACATGCCAGAGTGCCCAGCCCCATTGCTGGGGTGAGATTTATTAAATAAATTCAATACTAAATTGACTTTCATACCTGGACAACTGGATATAGAGGTACCACAGGAACAAGTCTGTGCCTTGCAGGCGGCCCTCTTCTGTCAAGGGATGGAGGAGTCACCACCAGCATTCATTTCTGAAGACATCTTGCAGCAGGGAAGCCTGGGACCATGGGCTACTGTAGGCCAGGGAAAGCCATTAGGGCTGTCAAGTAAAGGTGAAACTGAAGCCAGACACTCAGGCTCTGAGCTTAAGGCAATACCCCTTAAAGGAGCAAGTATAACAGTGATCCAGGCTTTTATAATTGCCTTTTTGAAATGCAAGCTTATTTGCCCCCCTTTCACCATATAATGCTCCCATCCTGCCTTTAAGGACCTACGAGCCATAAATCAGATAGTGGAAGATATTCACCCTGTTCTCCCAAATCCCTATATTCTGCTCATTGTCTTACCCGGAGACATTTGTTGGTTCATTGTGCTAGGCTTAACAGATGTCTTTTTCTGTGTCCCTGGGAGTCCTAATTCCCAAGAGTCATTTGCATTTGAATGGGAAAATATAGAAAACAAAAGCAAGCAACAATACTGCTGGACAGTATTGCAAGGACTTTAAACCCCACCCCACCCCATGTTGTTCAGGAAAGTGCTAGCTAAAAATGTAATGGAGCTCCAGCTACAGGAGGGAGCTCTGCTCACATATGTGGATACCTTCACAACTAGCAAGATGAAGAACTTGGGTAAAAACACTGGGACTACTTTGAACTCTCTGGCCAAATGACGCTATAAAATCTCTGGGAAACAAGCCCAAATTTCCCAACCATCTGTGAAATATCTAGGATTCAAACTGACAAAAGGCCAGAGGAATTTGCTCCAGGACTGCCGGCAGACAGTAGCCTGGGTGACAGTGCCCACCACCCAAAGACAGTTGTGTGGGTTCCTGGAATGGCAGGATTCTGCTGCATTTGGATCCCCAACTTAAGTTAATAGGTAAGCCACCGTATGAGGCCCTAAAAGGGGCTGACAATAAGCCCTTAGTGGGGACGGGAGAATGTCAAAGACCTTCCAAACAATGAAGGAAAAACTACTGACTGCCCCTGTTCTAGGTTTGCCAGAGTTGAAAAAGCCATTTGATCTTTTTAAACATGAAAAACAAGTAGTGAGACTGAGGCATTGACCCACAATCTGAAAAACACAAAATGCCCAGTATCCTATTTGTCAAAGACTTTGGACATTATAATCCAGGGATGGTCAACATATTTGAGTGTCATAGCTGCTACTCGAGATTTATTGCAAGAGGCAGAGGATTTCACTCTAGGACAGCCAAGCAGGGTGCATACGTCCCACTATGTGCTGCCACCATTGGAATAAAAGGATGGATATTGGCTCACTTCAGGCCACCTGGGAGGATATCAAGCCATTTTACTTGATAATCCTAATGTGATTCAAAGACTGTGTCTTCCTTGAACCCAGCCACACTGCTCCCCACCCCTTTGGGTGGCCCATGCTTGCAGGCCCATGTATGATTTATGCAGGTCATTGAGCAGCTGCTCAGACTTGATTAATGTTCCCTTGGGAGATCCAGACTTGGAGGTGTTCACAGATGGAAGTAGCTTCATGGACCACCAACACTAAAAAAACAGATACTCAGAGGTAACCCTACAGGAGATCCTAGCAGCAGAAGCTTTGTCATCAGGTACCTTGGCCCAAAAGGCTAAAATTATTGCCCTTACTTGACCTTTACATCTCAGTGAAGGTAAGAAAGTTAACATCTATACTGACTCAAAATATGCCTTTTCAGTTGTGAATGCACATGGGGCAATTTGGAAAGAGAGTTTGCTCACTTCTGAAAGAAAAGAAATCAAACATGGCCTCAAGAAGTTTTGAAACTGCTAGACACAGTGCTCAAGCCAAAGGAGGTGGCAGTGCTGCATTGCCCAGGACAGCCAGGACCAAAACACCTTTGGTTATAGTTCTGTTCCTAAGTATACACCTGACCCAATTTAGCCCGACATACTCACATGAGAACTTCGAAAGTTCACAGAATTGGGATTTGATTTTACCCATCTAGGATCAAATGGTAAATGCTCAAGGAGTGTTTTCAATTCCTGAATATCTAATGGAGAAAATAATTGGATCAATATACCTGAGCACCGATTATGGGTATCCAGTGGATCCAGGAGTACATTTAAAGACCAAATATGCAAAGGACAACTCAAAGAATATTACGAAAATGTAAGATTTGTGCTAAAAATAATTCCAGCACTGGCACTCCCCAACCCTGCATGGAGTCCAAGTTAGAGGGGAGGGCCTGAGAGAAGTTTGGCAAGTAGACTTTACAGTCATGCCCAAAGTTAAAGGAAACTTTCACTATGTACTAGTGATGACGAACACCTTTATAGGCTGGCTACAAGCATTCCTTTGCTAGAGTGAAGAAACTTCAGAGGTAGTAAAGGTCTTGCTCCAGGAGATAATTCCTAGATTTGGGCTACCCAGCTCAATTCAGAGTGAGAATGGAGGCGCCTTTATTGATAATGTGATTCAGGAGGTATCTAAAATATGTGGAATAAAATGGAATTTGCATGCATCTTGGAGGTTTTGATCGACAAGAACCACACCTTAAAAAGGATGATAGCTAAAATCTGTCAAGAAACTAATTTAACCTCAGATAGAGTGTTTCTGGTTGAACTGTTTAGAATTAGAATGGGTCATAGAAGTAGACTCCAAGTGAGTCCTTATGAAATATTGTATGGGAGACCCTTCCTCTTATCTGAGCAGTTTGGTAGCCAGACATATGACCAAAAGGTAAAAGAAGTAGACACTGTAAGATATGTGCAAACACTGGGGTTAGTTTTAAATGCTATTCTTAAATTTGCTACTAAAAAAAAATGATGATTCCCACAGATGTCCCCCTCCAGTGTTTTTTTTTTAAATTAATTAATTAATTAATTTATTTATTTTTCTGGACAGGAATATCATCCATTTATTCATTCTACAAATGGGATACATAAGCAAAACAAGTAAATATAAATCCTTGCATTCTTGGAATTTATATTGGTGGAATGGGTGGAAGACAGGCAATAAATAATAAACAGAACAAATAAGTAAAATATATGACATACTACATGGTGATAAGTGGTACAGAAAAAATACAGCAGAGTCAGCAATATTGTGAAGCAGGAAGTGGTTTGTGGTTTTAAATAGGGTAGTCGGGTGAGCTTTATTCAGACAGCAATATTTAAGGAAAGGTTTGAAGCAGGTGCACGTACAACCAGGTGGGTGTCTGAGGAAAGAGCACGGATAACGACAGCTGCCTCTAGTGGATCAGGTGGCCAATGCCAAGGTCCTCAAGCAGGAGGTGCCTGTTGAACAGGAGGAAGATCAAGGAATCCAGAGTGAACAAGGGAAGACTAATAGGGGACAATGCCAGAAAGACAGAAGTGCCTCCAGTGTTTTAGACCTGGAGACTGGGTGCTCTTCATAACGTGGAAGGATGTACACCCAAAGAACCAACTCCAACCATGGTGGGTGGGGCCTTACCAGGTTCTGCTAGTAACTTGTTCATCTGTTAAATCAACAGGAGTCAAGCCGTGGATCTGCTGCACACGGCTGAAGCTGGCTTCTGATCCAACTACAAGTCCACAGTCCTCGGCAGTTACAGAAAGGACAACCACAACGCTGACTGAAAGCCAGTGCTCCTCCCTACAAGTCTGGACCGGGGCTTCAGTTAAAATTAAAGAAAGTATCTTAGATAAGTAGAGAATGAATTGTGGCCATTCATAATAACATTTGTAATTGGCTGGAGCATTTTTCTGATTTATTATTTGCTTATATCCCTGTGCTTTTTTCTTGATTCATCTAATCATTTTACCTGTGATTATATTGCAGTCAATCAAACCTGTAATTTGTTGTGATATTACATAACGCTTGCTCTATTTTAATTTAACCCTTGTGATAATAGGGTTAATACCAAAGTTTAGGGTCACTGCTATTTTCCCAGACAAGCTGTTGGCCCGAACTGTAATGATGGCTCTTGCTTTTCTTTACTGTCTCATCCCACTGGTATCTGCTGCTTCCTGGGAGGAAAATACTCTCATTAGGTTGTCTCAGAGTATAGCCAGAAGTAGGAATTTAAGTAATTGTTGGATATGTCATTTGAAATCTGAAACCATCCAGGAAAACTATATCCCATTTGTGATCCCTGTAACTGAGTTTTATACTGTGCCAGACCCCATAACCTACTATAATCTTCCGCCTTCAGGCCTCACATTCCAAGTTCAGCTAATTCAAGAAGTTCAGAATACCCCAACACCTTGCTTCAACCTGTCTGAAGTAATTTCCATTGGAGGGGAACTTACCACAGGTCCCCCGCGTTCCCTCAATTTCCTTCTGAAAAAATGTGATGCCCAAAATCCCCTGAATTGTACACTTGACAAATGTGTAAGGGCTAAAACTGACACAAATTTATGCCAGAAAGTCAGACAAGTTGGATATCATGTAAACGGGCTATGGAAGGCTTGCAATGGCTCTCACCCCTGGCTTGATAACATAATCTCTGCACTCCCCAAAAATGAAAGAATTGATGACACTACCATGGGAGGTATAACTTGCTCCCCTCCAGGATATATCTTTGTCTGTGGCATAGGGAGTGACTCACCAACGCAAGGATGGGCATTTCGCTGCTTAGACAGCTGGGAAATTGAAGGGTCATGTCTACTGGGATATTTTAGGATCCCTTTCTCCTTGCACAGCCTGGAGAGCATCACTTCCCTCTCTAAATCAAACACACATCTTAAAAGAGAGATATTGGAAGGATATGAGGACAATATAGGACAAAGTGTTTTTGGCAGCCCCATACCATCTGCCAGAATTTATGTCAATAGAGATATGATCCATAACCTATCTGCCACAATTGGGCAAATTGCTGAGGACATAGCTAAAAGTATTGCAGCCCAACAAACATCTTTGAACTCATTGGCTCGAGTGGTCCTGGATAATAGAATAGCCCTTGACTTCTTATTGGCAAAACAAGGAGGAGTATGTGCAGTGGCTCATACCACATGCTGTACATACGTCAATACCTCTGGAGAAGTTGAAACCCAAGCCAACAGAATAATTCAAAAGGCTACCTGGTTACAGGATGTACGTAAAGAGGACATGCACCAGGACTTATTTTCCTGGGTACTATCTGGAATAGGGGGACTCTTTTGAGTACTGTTACAAGGCCCCATTTGATCATCATCCTCTTTTTAATGTGTTTATTAATTTTCAAATATTTGTCCAGACGCTATGGCAAAGTGGTCAAAGAGAGAGATAATATGTTCATAATGCAAAATACTGATGCTAGGCCTGGGACTTGAGAATTCTTAGAAAAGAAGGTCCAAGACTTTCTCTCCTCTAATCCTGAAGAATTGACATCGCCCCTGTTCAGCAGGAAGTAGCCAGAACGGTCATCGCCCCATTCCCCTCAGGATTGAGGAGTATCGAAGAGAAGAGGGAACTGAAACGGAGCTTGACCCTGCAGTGCCCTCCTTCATACAATTCCCTCTTGTCCCCACTTCTTTTTTGTAGAAAAAGCTTGAGTTTTTGAGGCCTTCCCAGAGTTCTAAAGAGCAGACTCAAGCAGTTAATGATTACAGAAGTGAGGAAATGCAGAAACAAAGCAAAAGCAATCTAGCAAGAAAAGCTCAGCCATAAAACAGAATCACGGGACTCCTAGTTCCTCCTCAAGGGATATAGATAACAATCTGTTGCAACATATCTCTGAGTTGTTTTACAGAAACCAAGACCCCATGATGAAACCTGATGACCACAGCTAAGGAGACCTAGACAAGTTGGAGACAGAAGAGTGATGATCAAGATGCCAGATATCACTTTGTTGCTTAACACCCATCCAATCAGAAGAATCCATGAGATAATCACATGTTTAAGACCCTTATCCTTAATTTTAGTCTTTAAAAACACTTGCCTGAAAGCCCTCAGGGAGTTCAGGTCCTTTAAACATTAGCTGCCCATTCTTCTTGCTTGGCACCCTGCAAATAAATGCTGTACTTTCCTTCATTGCAACCCTGTGTCAGGAGATTGACTTTGCTGTGCCTCGGGTGAGTGAACCGAAGTTTGGTTCAGTAACAACCTGTGTTTCAATTGGGAGAGCTCAGTGGTTTTTTAAAATGATTTTTCAGTTTTTCTGAATGTTAGGAGCACTTTCAAGCATACAAAAGAGTAAACTCTCATACCCATTATGCAGATACAAGAACAAGCATCTTCCTCACTTGCCTCATCTATTTTTTTTTTTTTTTTTGCTGAAGTATTTTAAAGTAAATCCCAGACATCATGCCATTTCACCCTTAAAAACTTCAGTACCTATCTCTTAAAACATAAGGGTGTTTTCTCAAATAATCACAATATTATTATCCCAGTTAATAATGTTAGGGAATATCATATTCCCTAATATTTAATACTCAGTCCATATTCAAAATTTCTTGCTCTTCAGCAACTGATTATTCAATCCAGGATCTAAATAAGGGGCACACAATTCTCTCCATCTGCTAAAGTAGAACAACACCTTATTCCCCAAGGCATTAAAGTATAGGAGCCCTGTTGAAAGTGCTATCCAGTGGACTTTTCCTCTCGCTTCCTCATAGTCACCTGGACAGCTTCAGGTACAACTCCTGTTTTTAAATAATTTGCTCCATTAAGAGGGATAAAACTAATACTGATCACTTTTTTATTAGTAGTCATTTTTATGCTTTCTCTTTTGACTTTTTCTCTGACTTAAGATCTTTTGTGTACATTTTTTCTTCACCTCCTGTCACTCATAAATTGAGTTATTTTATCATAAATGAATGCTAAATTTAAGGCTTTTTAATAACCACTATAGGTTTTTAATGTGGTTAATGTAGTGAATTATGTTTATAAATTATTTGCTTTTAAACTTCTTGCATTTTTTAATGTGGTAAAGTATACACAACACAAAATTTACCACAACTATTTTTAAGTATACAGTTCAGTGGCAGTAAATGTATTCACATTCATGCAACCCTCACCACCACCCATCTCACAATTTTTCCATCTTTCCAAACTGAAACTCTACCCATTAAACACTATCTCCCTATTCCCCTCCTCCCCCCAGCCCCTGGCAATACCATTCTATTTTCTTTCTCTCTGAAGTTGACTATTTTAGGTACCTCATATTAGTGGACTCACACAATACTGGTCCTTTTGTGACTGGCTTATTTCACTAGCATAATGTCTTCAAGGTTTATCCATGTGGCAGCATGTGTCATATTTTCCTTTCTTTTAAAGGCTGAATAATACATTGTATGTATACACCACATTTTGTTTATCCATTCATCCTGTGAAGGACACTTGGGTTGCTTCCACCTTTTGGCTATTGTGAATAATGCTGCTGTGAACATGGGTGTACAAATAAATAACTTAGTCCCTGTTTTAAATTCTTTGGGCTATATACCCAGAAGTGGAATTGCTGGAACATATGGCAATTTTATAGTTAATTTTTTTAGGAACACCCTTATTTTCCATAGTGAATCCCCTTGCACTCTTGAATAAACCAACTCGATCTTGGTGTATCCTTTTAAATAACTGTTGAATCTGATTTGCTACTATTTTTTAAAGATTTTTGCATCTCTACATATTTTTGAGTTTGAGGAAAATAGCTTTGTTTTCCATTGTCCTCTGGTTTGTTATTGAAGTTATCTAGCCTTCTGGAGCATATTGAAATATTCCCTTTTTTGCTGTTCTCTAGAGGAGTCTGGGTACTACTAAGATAAAAGTTGTGTATCAATTTTCAAGTTTAATTGTGAAAGTTTGATAATATTCCTGTTTTGTTTATCTGTGCCTGTATCCCCTTTTTGTTCATAGTGTTATTTATTTGTACCTTTTTTTCTATCTAGGTCAATGCCACCCAGAGGTTCAATGTTTTCAACTTTCTGGGTCCATTTTGTTTGTTTGTTTCTCTCACAATTTAACTCAATTTTCACCTATTCTACTTTTCTAATATTTTAAGTCTATAAATTTCCTTCATTTCATCACTTTCACCACAAGTAGTTATTATGATTGATATCCAATATTTTCAAATTTCCCTTATTTTTGGCTGATGAGTTATTGTAGAATTTAAATAACTGTATCTTTTAGTATTTAAATACCAAACATAGAAATCTTTACCTTTTAATTTTGTGCTCTCTTAATTTTTCCTGGTTCAGTTTTTATGTAATGAGAAAATTTGGACTTCTTAATTGTAAGTATACATCTTTCCTTTGCCCTGACATTAATGTTGTGTTAGCTGCTCCTATGAGTCTTACATCACAGTCTTTTTGTAATACAGTAAGTTCCCTACATACAAACAAGTTCCATTCCGAGAGTGCGTTGTTAAGTCCAATTTGTTCATAAGTCCAACCAAGTTAGCCTAGGTACCCAACTAACACAATCAGCTACATAGTACTGTACCATAATAGGTTTACAATACTTTTCACACAAATAATACATAAAAAACAAACAAACACAAAAAATAAAGAAAACATTTTTAATCTTACAGTACAGTACCTGGAAATGTACAGTAGTACAGTACAACAGCTGGTGTACAGGGGCTGGCATCGAGTGAACAGGCAAGAAGAGTTACTGACTGGAGGAAGGAGAGGAGGTTGGAGGTGGTAGAGCTGAAGGATCATCAGCAATAAGAGATGGAGGGCAAGCTGCAATTTCACTCATGCCTGACATTGATGGCACAGGTTCTGGTTCCTTGCAAGATTTGATTCTATCTGCTTGCTTGAAAAAACAATCCCATGATGTCTGAGTAGTAGCTCTTTTTTTCTCTCATCATGTATGACACAGTAGCACTGGATTGCATTCTGAATGGCTGCTTACACCTTCATGTACCATTCTATGTTCGGGTCCTGTGTCTCCTCAAATAAAGAAAATCCCCTTGCCTTTTCTTGTGTCATGAATCTCTTTGGTTCTTCAGTTACTTCTTCTTCCTCTTGTCTCTCTTCGTCCTTTCTCTGGGCCTCCAGTTCCATCAGGTCTTCATTAGTAAGGTCCTTGTGTTGCACGGCAAGGAGTTCAATGAAGTCGTCCTCTTGCAGATCTAGCTTGAAATAAAGATACTGTGCTGGGGCTTCCCTGGTGGCGCAGTGGTGGAGAATCTGCCTGCCAATGCAGGGGACACGGGTTCGAGCCCTGGTCTGGGAAGATCCCACATGCCGCAGAGCAACTAGGCCCATGAGCCACAGTTACTGAGCCTGCTCATCTGGAGCCTGTGCTCCACAACAAGAGAGGCCGCGATAGTGAGAGGCCCACGCACCGCGATGAAGAGTGGCCCCCGCTTGCCACAACGAGAGAAAGCCCTCGCACAGAAACGAAGACCCAACCCAGCCAAAAATAAATAAATAAATAAATTAATTAATTTTAAAAAAAAGATACTGTGCTACTGTACTCTATACAATACTGTACAGTAA
Source organism: Balaenoptera ricei (assembly GCF_028023285.1). NCBI lineage: Eukaryota > Metazoa > Chordata > Mammalia > Artiodactyla > Balaenopteridae > Balaenoptera > Balaenoptera ricei. Next base: position 53,269,490 of record NC_082639.1, read on the forward strand.
AGTACACAAAAGCACAACCACTTGTAGAGGGTGCATGCACGTGACAATGTACACAACACACGTGAACTAACTTACGTGATTGGACATGCGAACACACGTTCATATCTTTGAAAGTTAGCAACTTGAAGGTTCGTATGTAGGGGGCTCACTGTAGTCTCTAAAGTTCCATTTTCTAGGCTTCAGCATTGCAGGTAAGATATCTTATACTGATTCTTAAAAAATTAATAAAGTTAATTTTTTAGAGCAGCTTAGGTTCACAGCTAATTGAGTGAAAAGTATAGAGAATTCCCATATACTCCAAGCCCCTACACAAGCACAGCCCATCCTACACGAGAATCACGTTCGTTACAAGCAGTGAACTTACATGATACATCTTATCAGCCAAAGTCTCTAGTTTACACTAGTGCTTTACAAATGTGTGACATGTACCCACCATCGTACCATACAGAATCGTTTCACTGTCCTAAAAATCTTCTGTGCTCTGCCTATTCATTCCTCTCCCCACAGTCCCTGTGAAGGACTGATCTTTTTACTGTCTCCACAGTTTTGCCTTTTCTAGAATATCATATAGTTGGAATCATACAGTATGTAGCCATTTCAGATTGGCTTCTTTCACTTGCTAATGTGCATTTCACTTTCCACGATGTAATGTAGTTTGTCTTTGGTGAAATGGCCTCTAATGCAATGACTGGTGTCTTTATAAGAAAAGAAAACAGAGAACATAGGCACACACACAGTGGGAAGGCCATGTGAAGACAAGGCAGAGGTTGGAGTGATGAATCTACATGCCAAGAAAGACCATGTATTTCTGGCAACCACTGGAAGCTAGAGGAGACAAGGAAGGATTCTTCCCTAGATCCTTTGGAGGGAGCACGATCCTGTTTATACCTTGATGTCAGACTTCTACCCTGCAGAGCTGTGAGAGAATGTGTTTTTGTTTTAAGCCACCTAGTTTGTGGTACTTTGTTATGGCAGCTCTAGGAAACTTAATATAGTGATCATGAACCCACGTCAGCTCCCAAGCTAGTGCTGTCCCCTAGACTAATAACCCATTCCTGCCTAGATATGAGAGGTGAAGGATTAGAGGAGGTCAAGCCACAGGAGTCTGCTGACACATTTATTTACAGACTAGATTGAGAGACAAGCCTGCACTTCTGCAGCGTCCTCCAACAGGGATGCTTTCATTGACATAGCCACACAAACTCAAGCCTCCCTGTCCTGTGGGATTTACTTGGGGATAGTAATTAAGGTGGTTTTTTTCCAAGGCTGGAGGAGAGGTAAGAATTTCTACTGTAAAAAGTAAACAGTTGATAGTATCCTTTAGTCTCTGCTCCTCTATCATCAAGTCTACACAAGGTCCCTCTCCATTTCCACTTTTATCCACTGTCCTCACTTGTACTCCCCATCCCCAGAATTCACCCACTCTAATGTGTGTCATGTAAGTCCTTGGATATATGTTTTTCTTCTAAAATATATTATTTTGTGGATGATTATGTCCTTAGTTTATGTAAACAGAATTACGCTTTAGACCTCATTTATTTTCTACAATTTATACTCGACATCCTTTATTAAAAGATCTGTGCTGGTTGTCATGCACGTAGAATTCATTGTTTCTAACTTGAATTTCACTGTATGCACCCACCATATTTTATTTATCATTTTCTCTAGTGATGAACACCAAGCTGCCTCCAACTTCCCACCACTACAAACAATGCTGCCGATGACCATTCTCACCCCTGTCCCTTTAAGGACCTGGGTGAGGGTCCCTCTGTTGGCTCCTAAAGTAAGCTTATGTTTAATTCTGCTGAGTATTGCCAGTTTGTTCAGAGTGGTTCTAATATTGAGAAAATGAAGAACCACTCAAATAACTTCTAGTTGTGCCATCTTGGGGAGAGGCTTGCCTCTGCCAGGTCCAAGTCGCCCACTGCCCTGCTCCTCTCCATTTCCACAGGCTTGAGCCATTCAGGGAAACTGCAGGTCCCTCAATTTCTCTGTTTTTGTGCTCAGTGAAGTATGTGTAGACTCTTAGTAATGGTTACATTTATGACCTAGAAGGTTGTTAGCTTAAATACAACAATGTTATTCTTAAATATATATATATATATGTATCTATATGTACGTATATATATACACACACACTAATATATATATATATATATATATATATATATATATATATATATATATATACACACACACACACAAATGCCTCCATTGTTGTAGATTTGATAAAAGGAAAATATTCATTTCCCACCCATAAATTTTGTTTACTGGGCTTGTAAAATAAAAAGCATGGCATATGAGTGACATCATCAGTATTTATCCTTTTGTAACTGGCTTAATTCACTTAGTAAAGTATCCTTGAAGTTCATCCATATTGTAGCATATGACAGGATCTCCCTTTTCAAGACTGCATAATATTCCACTGAATGAATAGGTAATGTACCACATATTCTTTATCCATCTGTCAATGGACATTTGGGTTATTTATATCTCTTAGCTATGAATAATGTGCAATGAACATTACTGTGTAAATATCTCTTTGAGATACTGTTATGAATTTTTTTGCATATCTACCTAGAAGTGGGATTGCTGGTTAATATAGTAATTGTATTAAAATTTTTTTTCCGGAAGCTCGGTACTGTTTTATATAGCAGGTGTACCATTTTACATTCCCAACTACCTCCAGAGTTTTAAAGAAATATGAACACCCTAGGGGCTAAATCCCCACACACAAGGTGGCCTTGTCTTTACAAGGACTTTACAAGCTTACGAAGAGAGTTAGAAGATACCTGTGGGTCTGAGCATCATTGAATGGTTTGCATCCATTCTCAGAAATTAATTGTTCCCCGCAAATTTGCACAGTCTGGGGAGTCAAAGAAGACTTAAAGGACGTGATATCCACACTAAGCCATGAAGGGTCCTAAGAGTTAGCTGGGGCAAGACAGGAAAAAGGGCTTTCAGGTAGATAGGGCAGCCTGGAAAAACCCAGAGAAGAGAGGACTGGACTCATGCAGAGAATTCCTGTCCCTTCGGTATAGCTGGGGCATAGAGATCTTATAAAAATCTGCATTTTTGACTTTCTGTTTAATTGTTAGTTTTTCTTTGGGAGTATGTAGATGTTTAAACTTTTTATGTGGTAATCGCCCCAGGCAGGCAGCAAAGGCCAGCCTGTTAGAGACCGTCATGTCCATCTTTCTTTTCGTTGCAACAACAGAAGATGCTAACTGAATACCAAGGGTCTGAACATCTTCTTTAAGAGGCACTCCTTGACCTCATAGAGTTTATGGTCTTAGTGGGAAAGCCAGGCATTAAAAAAGGAATTGCGAGTTCTATAAAGGGAAATACTGTGTGCTCTGGGAACCTGTAGAAAGGGGATAGAGGAGGCTCAGAAGGTTTATCTGAAGAAATGGAAGCAGATAGGGTAGGGGGTCCTCAGAGGAAAAGAACCTGGTAAATCTTTCTGACATATGACAAGCCATTTTAGGGCTTAAGCCATTTTGTGATCTAAGCCTGACCACAGTGCTTGCCCTTGAACAGGTCTCAGTAACAATGATCTTAGGGGAACAAAACAAACTACTATTACCAGGCAAAAGAAGTAAAAATAACAAAGACAACAGATTAGTTTTAAAGACTCCCAGTTGTGTTTCAATGGTAAAGATTAGCCTGAAGCACTTTCTTGAGCTTTGTTGTGGAATTTTAACCCCCCTCCAGAGGTCAACCGCTAGATCCATAGGAACCTAAGAGATGATGATGTTGACTTTTCCTGACCTTTGTGACTTCAGTCAACTAAAGCCTGTGACTCTGTCAACCTTTGCCCCAATTCTATGCTGAATTCTCCTCTGTCCAATCCCCTTCATGGATATGCGTGTACCCTTACTTAAACCTTCCCGAATTTTGCTTTTCCTGGAGACACTGCTTTGGGAAAGATTCATGGTGTTCTCCTTATTTGCTGCAAGTAACAAATCCTTCCTTCTCCTGATCTCTGTTTCGTTGTGTCTTTTTGCTTGAAATCCAGCAAGAGGCAAACCCAGTTTTGGGGGTAACAAAGGGAAGGGGGAATAACCCCTTATTTACCACCGAAACATCACAGCTGTTATTAGGCATTAAGTTTTTAAAAAATTATTTGCCTTATATACCTTGTTTAATTTTAGAGCACAGTGAATTTTATTTTTGCATATGTCCCTTAATAAATGTATCTTGGGACTTCCCTTCCCTGTACCACCACTTCCCTGGTGGTACAGTGGTTAAGAATCCGCCTGCCAATGCAGGGGACACAGGTTCGAGCCCTGGTTCGGGAAGATCCCACATGCCACAGAGCAACTAAGCCCATGCGCCACAATTACTGAGCCTGTGTTCTGGAGCCCACGAGCCACAACTGCTGAGCCCACGTGCCACAACTACTGAAGCCCACACGTCTAGAGCCTGTGCTCCACAACAAGAGAAGCCACCGCAGTGAGAAGCCTGTGCACCGCAACGAAGAGAAGGCCCTGCTTGTTGCAACTGGAGAAAGCCTGCACGCAGCAGAGAAGACCCAACGCAGCCAAAAACAAATAAATATAAATAAATAAATAAATAAATAAATAAATAAATAAATAAATAAAATGGTATCTTTTCATTAAAAGGCTTTATAACCATCATCTTAACTGCTGCATAATTCCTCAAATAAATGCACCATGATGTGTTAAATCTTTCCCCTACCTGTGGACGTTTGATTGTTTTAAGTTTCTAACCAGCATAAATACAAAGACAGAAAACTTTATGGATAGTGTAGGGGAGCAAATTGTGCCACCTCAAAATGTCTCTTTTGGGCATGAGAATTAATTTAGGCTGATTACTTTTAAGGCCCAAAAGACCAGGAAGAACCTTTTGTTACAGGAAAAAGTGGGGCAAGAGAGGATGGTCACATCCCAGATCTCCGGCGAGTCCCTGAACAGGCTGCCTAGGATGGGTCCTTGGTTTTGCTCAGGAAAGAATTCAAGAGCGAGACATAGTAAAGTGAAAGCACGTTGTTTAGAGAAATACACTTTCCATAGATAGAATGCGGTCAGTCTCAGAGAGTGAGAGCGGCCTTGGGAGAAACAGGTTCCACAGACAGAGTGTGGGCCATCTCAGAAAGCGAGAGGCCCCGAAAGGTGGGGTGGTTAGTTTTTATGGGCTGGGTACCTTCATAGGCTAATGAGTGGGACGATTATTCCAACTATTTTGGTGAAGGGGTGGAGATTTCCAGGAACTGGGTCGCCACCCACTTTTTGACCTTTCATGCTCAGCCTTGGAATTGTCATGGTGCCTGTGAGTGTGTCATTTAGCAGCTGATGTATTACAATGAGTGTATACTGAGGCTCAAGGTCTAGTGGAAGTTGACTTGTCCACCATCTTGGGCCTAGTTGGTTCTAACCAGTTTATGTTGTGTCTTCAATGTCTATGTCATTCTTTTAAAGGTTTTGCCCTGCCCCCTTCCTGTCTCACTTTGACTTTCCCCCTGACTGCCTTAAAGAATGTAGACAGAGGGGAATTCCCTGGCAGTCCAGTGGTTTGGACTCTGCCATTCCATTTCAGGGGGCACAGGTTCAATCTCTGGTCGGGGAACTAAGATCCCACAAGTTATGTGGACAAAAAAAAAAAAAATGTGGATAGAGGAACTATTCCAGGAAGGGAGCTGTCACCATACATAAAACTATAGTGTGAACTAAGTGTGTAGACAGGGAGGAACCTAGTAAATTCTGTTAAAATTTCTCTCTGTGTCCCACTGTCTCCAAAGGGCCCAGCAAACATTTGTTTATCAAATATTTGTTTTCCTTCTCCATGTAAATTGCCTTCCTCGCCTTTGAAATCCCAATCCAATACCAATCCAATACCCCTAACATCCTCTTTTGTCTTCAGCTGAAGATGATATTTAATGTGACGGTTTTGGCCATTTTGGTGAGTTACTCAGTTTTTCTTGGTTTCTCTCATGTATACATATCACTAAATTTTTTTTTTAAATTGGGGTATAGTTGTTTTACAATGTTGCTGTACAGTGTACAGCGTTAGTTTCTGCTGTACAATGAAGTGAATCAGCTATGTGTATTCATATACCCCCTCTCTTTTGGACCTCCCTCCCACCCCACCTCCATCCCACCCTTGTAGGTCACCACAGAGCACAGAGCTGAGCTCCCTGCGCTATACAGCAGGTTCCCACTAGCTATCTATTTTACACACGGTAGTGTATATATGCCAAACCTAATCTCCCAATTCATCCTACGCTCCCTTCCCTGCACTGTGTCCACACGTCCATTGTCTACGTCTGCGTCTCTATTCCTGCCCTGCTAATAGGTTTGTTAAACTTCTGTTTCATTTTCTCCTGTTAATCTGTCTCATGTCAATTTAATTCTTAGAAGAGCCAGAAGAACCTAGAAGGGTAGAGGAAATTTCTTCCTCCCCATCAATAAGCATGTGTCCTTTGTTCAACCCTACCCCCTTCACCACAGAACTCCTACCATAGGACAGTCTAGCGGGAATGGAATGAATGGATCAAAGATCATGGTCATGTTATGGCTTTTGCTAAATATTACCCACATGATCTTCAAAAACTGTTAACGATTTAGATTGCCTTGACTGAGAGGGCCAGCTTCTGGCCTCTGCCTGCCAACAAAGGTGTACAGTAGTCCCCCTCATCCATGGGCAATACGTTCCAAGTCTCCCAGTGGGTGCCTGAAACTGCAGATAGTGAAACCGTGCCCCGTAGAGTTAACAGAAGCTGATAACTAATAGGAATTCTTGAACTTGTCTTCCAGAACAATATATAAGGGAACAGCTTGTTAAAACTCCTTTGCTTGTAAATTGCCTTCACAGCTTCATGCAGCTCAGTTGTTTTACAGGATCTTGGAGTCAATTCCTGCCCAGTTTGAGCCAGCTGGGGCTGGTTCGGACCACCAAACCTAAAACTGGGCCTGCGCAGGTGTCCAAAGACTAGAAAACTCCACCCTCAGATCAGCTGAGAGCCTCCATTTTGAATATTCAGAAGTTGTAACTCAGAGACACCTGCAGAGAACACTGATTCCCTCGCCTTTTTCCTGCCTCCAATCACCTTTCCTCTCACCTAAGACCATCATGAGTATCCCATAAACACCCCAACTCCTTTGCCTTAAGGGACGGGTTTGAGAATTATTTCTACCTTCTCTTTGCTTGGCTGCCTTGTGAATAACTCTCTTGGCTGTAAACCTCGGCGTCTCAGCGTTTGGCTTGCTGCAATTTGGGTAAACTGACCTGGTTTGGTAACAACAGTACTAAACCCTATATATACACTTAACCCTTAAACAACACAGGTTTGAACTGCACGGATCCACCTATACACCTATACATTTTTTTCAGTAATAAATACTACAGTACTGCACAATCGTGGTTGGTTGAATCTGTGGATGTGGAGCTGCGAATACGGAGGAACTGCAGATAGAGGGCTTGACTACAAGTTATACTCCGATTTTCGACTATGTGGAGGTGCCCCTAACCCCCACGTTATTCAAGGATCAACTGCATTGTTTTTTGGGGTTTTTTTGATATGATAAAGTTTAATTTATAATTTAGGCACAGTAAATAATAATAAAAGAGAACAATAACAATATGCTGTAATAAAAGTTATATGATTGTGGTTTTTTTCTCTCTCCAAATATCTTATTGTACAAATTTAATGCCTTTACCATCTCAACTAAGCACTTACCATGCACTGTGGCTATAACTTTTGTAATTTGAGGTGCAAAAGCCAAACTAGCACAAATTTCTCTTTCCTTCTTTACAATTACATGGATAAAAGATTCGTTCTTACTGTACATCTTAGGAACTTCAGCGTATGGATTTTTTTCCTTTCCTTATTAAGTCGAGAACTTTCACCTTTTCACTTAAAGGAAGCACTTTATGACTTCTCTTTGGCGTATCCAAATGGCCAGCAGCACCACTCTAATTTGGGGGACCTTATTACATAAAATAGGGTCCCTTGAACACAAGCACTGCAATACTGCAGCCAGCTATCTGATAACCTAGACGGCTTCTAAGTGGCTAACAGACAGGATACACTGGACAAAGGGATGATTCATGTCCCGGGCATGACAGAACAGTACGCACAAGATTTCATCACGTTACTCAGAACAGTGTGCGATTTAAAACTTATGAATAGTTTATTTCTGGAAACTTCCATTTAATCTTTTTGGATTGAGGTTGACCATGGGTAACTAAAATCGTGGAAAGAGAAACCATGGATTAAGTGGTGGGGGGGAGGACTATTGTAATTAAAAACACATTTTAATAAGAAAAAAATGGTGCCTTGTAACATAACTTTCAATGTTGACATCTACTGAGATAACAACACTTCTGTTTGCATTATTTCACTGGGTATTATGTTCAGGCACTGCACCCATTTATCTACTTGTAGACTGTGCTTTTACTTTTATATATTTAAGTGCTCTTTATCTCATTTCTCCTTGTAGGACTAAAGAGCTGGGGCAGTCGTCTTATCTTTCTACCCACTAAATCTTTTATCCCCTCTAGTTTTGTGTTTTTCACTTCTTGTATTGGTTTTAGCCTTTGAATCACTTATGTTAAATATCCTTTATCATATCTCCTAGGGGTTTCCAGTGCTAATTTTTGAATTTTGTTTCTTTTACCAATATTTACCTTTTTCTTATTCTTAATGTAGTTAGTTTTAAGTCACTTCTTTCCTTTTACCCTCATTCTCTACTTCACTTTAGAGTTATATTTGATTATGTGTTTGTTCCCTTGCTCTCCTGTGTTTCATTTTAGTTTGTGTTTAGAGCAAGGGCTAGGAAACAGTTCCCCAAGGAAGAAGTATAGACAGGACCCAGTGTGTTCACAAGCAAACTTGGAGGCCACCACTGTCCTAAAACTCCCCCTAATCTAAATCCCTGTCCCACTGGGTTCTCCAAAGCTCCTCACCCCTTGGACCCTCCTCCCACCCACAAGAGGAGTCCAAGGAGCTGAGGGAGGGGCCCACATAGAGAGTCTGCCCCTCCCCCCACTGTCTAGCCAAGCTCCAAGAATTTCTGGGCCAAGCAGCTTGGACCCCCCTGCTAGGGCTTTCCAGAATCACTCACCCACCTAACCCCTGGAGCATAGATAGCCGGTGTGAGCATCCCTGGGCCCTAAAGTTGGCTGAGGCCTGACTTTTTGAGTGGAGCTGCTTGGGGAGACATGTGGATGAGTCTGGATGTCCGCCAGTGTATTATGAGAATCCTCCAAATTGAAGAATGAACATGGGGTAGGAAGAGAAAGAGATGGGCTGTGGGCCAGAGATGACCCTCTCCCTGTCTCCAGATTCTAATATGGAACTGTGAGGGGTCTGAGAACTCTGAATTTGAACTTGGCATTCTATGTCCTCATGAAGGCACATTTGTAGTAGTTTGTTAGCTTTATAATTTTTAGGTGTTTAGGTAGGATAGTGGGCCTCCATTTTTACCCTTGCTCCAGAGTTAGGGGTGAGCCATTCTGATTTACTGGAACTTGGGAGCTTTTGAGGGCTTATTTCAGGGGGATGTCATGATGGAAGCTATGCTCAAAGATTTAGGTGGTAAATTTTTTAAAATATGGGATCAAATGAGAATTTATCAGGCAGGATGAAGAAGGAGGTGGTTAAAACTTAGGGGAAGCAGACTCCATAAAAAAGATACAAAGTCCTGGGGCTTTCCTGGTGGCGCAGTGGTTGAGGGTCTGCCTGCCAGTGCGGGGGACACGGGTTCGAGCCTTGGTCTGGGAGGATCCCACATGCCGCGGAGCAACTGGGCCCGTGGGCCACAGTGGCTGGGCCTGCGCGTCTGGAGCCTGTGCTCCGCAGCAGGAGAGGCTGCGATGGTGAGAGGCCTGCGCACCGGGATGGGGAGTGGCCCCCGCTTGCCGCAGCTGGAGAGGGCCCTTGCACGGAAACAAAGACCCAGCACAGCCATAAATAAATAAATAAAAAAAATCTGATTGTCTTTTAAAAAAAAACAAAAACAAAACCAAAACATAAGGCAATCCAAAAATCTGATTGCATTCCCCTCCTCCTCAAACTATTTAAGGATTTCCCAAGTTGTCTTTATCTCTGTATTAAAAAAAAAAAAAAAAAAGATACAAAGTCCTTTTACCTTTAATTAAATTAAAATACAAACCAATTATTTTTACCTTTAGTCAGAGGTAAAAAGAGAGTAAGAAAACAAAGGTAGATGTTTAGAGATTAAGAGGACAAAAAGATGTACACAAACTTATACACAATGTTATATGGCATTATATCACAGAAAATTTTTTTGTCGTGAAAATGGTAAGAAAGAAATAACTTTTAAAAAAGGACAAAGTTCGGGCTTCCCTGGTGGCGCAGTGGTTGAGAGCCTGCTTGCCAATGCAGGGGACACGGGTTCGAGCCCTGGTCTGGGAAGATCCCACATGCCGCGGAGCAAATGGGCCCATGAGCCACAACTACTGAGCCTGCGCATCTGGAGCCTGTGCTCTGCAACAAGAGAGGCCGCGATAGTGAGAGGCCCGCGGACCGCGATGAAGAGTGGCCCCCGCTTGCCGCAACTAGAGAAAGCCCTGGCACAGAAACGAAGACCCAACACAGCCAAAAATAAATAAATAAATTTAAAAATTAAAAAAAACCGAAAGGGCAAAGTTCAACTGAAATAGAGTTAGAAATAGCAGAATGCATCAAGGTAATGCGCTGTGATGCACCGTCATTTCCTGGAGTTCAATCTACCACCTACCAAGCTTTTCCCTGAGCCACTGTGTGACCTGACCTAACAGGGTTTAGGCTGCTGTAAAAATCGAGGTCTTAGTATGTAACACTGGGGAGGGTAGGTATTGCTAGTAAGTTTTATATGCTAGTGAGATTTTGAGTTCATCTTATCAATGACGCTGTCACCAACAAAGCCAATTAACAATTCCCGGGAAATAAAAATAGAATCCGGTAATAAAATAAGGGCTAAGCCTTTTCTTTGTGCTTCATCTGGTGTCACTTGCTCATAGGGGGCTGCGTGCAGAGGCCTTGCACCCAGCACGTCAGACCAGAGTTCCTGGTGCAAAACACCTGCACAGAGACCTCAGCTCTGCAGGCCTTGTGCGTGTGTGGAAGAGACGCCCATGACACCTCAGATCAAGATGGTGATCATGGGCCGTGTGCAGAAACGCCACGCCTGCCCCTCGAGAGCTCCGCCCCCTGCCCCAACCAGATCCCTATACAGCAGCCCCGCCCACAGCCTCAGGGAGAGGGTGTTCTCTAGAGCCTGAGCTCGCACCTCTCTGTTCTTTTTTTTTTTTTTTTTTTTTTACAAAATATTGGCTATATTCCCCCCTGTTGTACAATATATCCTTGGAGCTTATTTTATAAATAATAGTTTGTATCTTTTTTTTTTTTTTTTTTTTTTTTTAGTTGTTTTGTTTGTTTTTTTATACTGCAGGTTCTTATTAGGCATCAGTTTTATACACATCAGTGTATACATGTCAATCCCAATCGCCCAATTCAGCACACCACCATCCCCACCCCACCGCAGTTTTCCCCCCTTGGTGTCCATATGTCCATTCTCTACATCTGTGTCTCAACTTCTGCCCTGCAAACTGGCTCATCTGTACCATTTTTCTAGGTTCCGCATACATGCATTAATATACGATATTTGTTTTTCTCTTTCTGACTTACTTCACTCTGTATGACAGTCTCTAGATCCATCCACGTCTCAACAAATGACTCAATTTCGTTCCTTTTTATGGCTGAGTAATATTCCATTGTATATATGTACCACATCTTCTTTATCCATTCGTCTGTTGATGGGCATTTAGGTTGCTTCCATGACCTGGCTATTGTAAATAGTGCTGCAATGAACATTCGGGTGCATGTGTCTTTTTGAATTACGGTTTTCTCTGGGTATATGCCCAGTAGTGGGATTGCTGGGTCATATGGTAATTCTATTTTTAGTTTTTTAAGGAACCTCCATATTGTTCTCCATAGTGGCTGTATCAATTTACATTCCCACCAACAGTGCAAGAGGGTTCCCTTTTCACCACACCCTCTCCAGCATTTGTTGTTTGTAGATTTTCTGATGATGCCCATTCTAGATCCCTATACAGCAGCCCCGCCCACAGCCTCAGGGAGAGGGTGTTCTCTAGAGCCTGAGCTCGCACCTCTCTGTTCTTTTTTTTTTTAAATTATTTATTTATGGCTCTGTTGGGTCTTCGTTTCTGTGCGAGGGCTTTCTCTAGTTGCGGCAAGTGGGGGCCACTCTTCATCGCGGTGCGCGGGCCTCTCACTATCGCGGCCTCTCTTGTTGCGGAGCACAGGCTCCAGACACGCAGGCTCAGTAATTGTGACTCACGGGCCCAGCCGCTCTGCGGCATGTGGGATCTTCCCAGACCAGGGCTCGAACCCGTGTCCTCTGCATTGGCAGGCAGACTCTCAACCACTGCGCCACCAGGGAAGCCCCAACCTCTCTGTTCTTTGATGGAAGAATAAAACTTTCCTTTGCTTCTGAACCGAACCATTCTATTGGCAGGAGGGACACCAGGCAGAAGGACCTTTACTGGGGGCCTACTCAGGAGGGTTGGTAACAAAGTAAGTACAGATACGCTGCTTTTGGCAGGAGAAAGGCCTTGGATGTCACAGGAAAAACAAAAACAAAAAGAAAAGCAAAACCGAGATTATTATTGGTGTATCCTTGTGGGAGGATAAAGAGCTAGCTTATTACTTATAACAGTGCGCTGGGTGCGAGCTGCTCCTGGAAGACCCGGCATGCTTCCTTGCCAGCCGGCCCCGCCCCCACGCCCCACCCCCACGCCCCAGCCCCAGCCCCGCCCCAGCCCCGCCCCCAGCCCCGCCCCCACGCCCCGTAACTGTGCCCGGAGGCCCGCATACGGAAGACTAAGTTGCCCAGGACTCTATTTCTCACTCACCGGAGATCGATTGATGTTTGGATGGAGCTAAGTTTGAACCTATGGAGCTTTTATACTAAAATATTGCTGAGGGGCAGATGGGGGATGAGGGAGAACACTTAAGACACCAGGAAAAATGTAGACAACTTTGCAGAGGAACTGGTCCATTTCTAAGTGGAAACAGGTTTCCGCAGAAAATGGCTTTACTTTCACAGCCAGATCCCAGCCTTTGTGATCCATCACTGCTCAAAATCAGGCTGCTTGTAACTAAGCCATCATCAGCTATTTCACCAAAAACAACTACAATGGAATTAGAAAGGTGCAATGTGTGGGCAGCCCAGAGTTTGGGACCGGATTCTGCTTCTCCAGGGTTCTGGCTACAAGGAGACCATGAGTCTCGGGCCATCCACCCCAGGATCCCCACCGTGGCCTCTCTTGGAGGGGACCTGCGTGGGCACACACTTCCCTATCAGCGTCTAGAGATGGTTGGCATTCTTGGGCCTTGGAAAAGGTGAGGTCGAGGTAACGTGGGCATGCAAGGTAGGGCCAGGTGGCCACCTAGACTCAGGCCCCCAAACCAACAGCGTGTCACGAGGTCTGATCAGCAGCCCCCCACCTCCTCAAAGCCAAAGGCCTCACACGCCTGACTTCTTTAAAAGAAAAACATTTTTATAAAATTTCCTGTTATAAAGTTACCTATGCCGAGCTTTGTGCATATTTAAAGTCCTTGGGCTTACAGCTCCTATACAAGTATAAAATGGAAACAGACTTACATCTGAATTACAAACAAAGCTGCAAAGCCAATCAAATTTAAATCATTAATATAACCCTATCCACGGTGTTGTTTTTCCGGAATGCAGTAATTGCTCACAGCACGATGATGGTCCCGCCCTCTCCAGAACAGGCTCTCTTGACTCTGCCTGTTTTGTGGAGACTTAATCCTCATAGGGCATTTCTCTCTTCAGACCAGCTGGAGACCCTTCTTTCTCGCAGGTGCCAAGACAGAAGCAGCTCTGACACTGTGAGGCAAAGACCCAGAAGATGCTTATAGTGAACTTTGTTCTTATCCTCTCCAAATTAAAACAGAAAATCAAATTGTTCCTGAGACCACATGGATTTCTCCAAACACACTGTTTGAAAAATTCTGAACTCTGCTGCCAAATTTTCAAAAAATTAACACAGCAACTTCTGACATAAGAAATGATCCTCTCAAAAGCAATATCCTTGCTGTGTCACCCAGAGTGAGGGCTTTGGGGGTCTCCCCGCTCCAGCCCCAGAGCCCCTCTCTCCTCTGCCAGGGACTTAGGAGCAGAAGCCTCTGTGTTCTAAGCCGAGCCCATGTACACCAGGGACAGAAAGCTTACAGGTCTTTAGGACATTTATCATTATGTGTTCATCCTTCTGATGATTCCAAATTTGGGCATGTCTGGCTGGCAGTAGGTCTCCCCACACTAGGATGGGGCTCTTCTGGGAAGAAAGGTGTATGTCAAACGCTCTGCCGTCCAAGAATTTATACTCTAATTAGGGAAATTTTATTTTAAAAAATTGTATGTGCTGAAGAGACAGCCAAAGGATGTTTAAAAATTAAGACAACAGAGATTTAAAGAGACTACTCGGGCTCTCCCTTCCCTCCCTGCACTTCTCCATCCAGCTGTTACAGGAATGAAAGTGGGGCGTGAGAGGATGGTCACATCCCAGGTCTCAGGCAAGTCCCTGGGATGGCTAAGTGTGGGTTCTTGGCCTCACAGCAGAAAGAATTCAAGAATGAGCCATAGTAAAGCAAAAGAAGGTTTATTCAGAGAGATACATGGTCCATAGACAGAGTGTGGGCCATCTCAGAAGGGAAGAGGTGCCAGGGTTCGGGGTTGTCAGTTTTTATAGGGGTGGGTAATTTCATAGGCTAATGAGTGGGAGAAGTATTCCAGTTATTTGGGGGAAGGGGCAGGGATTTCCAGGAATTGGACCACCGCCCACTTTTTGACCTTTTATGGTCAGCCTTGGAACTGTCATGGTGCCTGTGGGTGCGTCATTTAGCATGCTGATGTGTTACAGTGAGTGTCTACTGAGGCTCAAGGTCTAGTGGAAGCTGACTTGTCCTCCATCTTGGACCTAGTTGGTTCTAACCAGTTTGTGTTGTGTCTTCAACGGCTATGTCATTCTTTTAAAGGTTGTGCCCTGCCCCCTTTCTGTCTCACAACCTCTCGGGACCAGCAGTTCTCTATACAGAGTTCTCTTTTCCTCTGCCTATCCATCTGCTGTCCCCACTCCCACAAAACTCTGCTCCTTGTGGTCACCTGGAAATTAGTTCCACTTAGCAGTCAGCTTTGCCCCCTCCAGGAAGCTGTACCTGTAGCCGAAGGCCTGAAACCATATGGCCCTTTCATGCTCTTTAAGCCCCTGGCTGGAAGCAAATACTCAGTGTTGGGGCTCAGTGTGGGCCACCACAAAATCTGCCACAATAGCATATTGATTATTCTGAATTGGAGTTGCTTGAGAAGCAGCCGATGCAAGAAGGAATCTCTGACCATTTTCTGTCTCCCTGAAAAGCAAGAGATAAACGTCCCATGGGAAAGGTGCACTCCCTGCATCTGGAGGTAAGAGGACACCCTTGTCATCAGAGATAGGGAATTTGTAGCTGAGAAGCCTGTATAAGCACACCTTGTTACCTCTTTTAATTTACTATCCCAAGCCCAAACTCTGTTCAGATTCTTCACTAATTAAGCACCCAAAGCCTGTTTCTTTGTCTTGTCGATTCCTCACAAATTTATTGTTTCTCTGTCTGAAAAGTCTGAAAGCTGCCTGCTTCGGCCACTTCTTAGGTCCCTTTTCTGTGAGACTTCCGTGTGCGTGAAATAAAATTTGTTTCTTTTTCTCCTGTGAATCTGTCTTGTGTCAATTTTATTAATCGCCCAGCTATAACAACTCAAGAAGAGTGGAAGGGGAAATTTCCCCCTTCCCTGGCATCAGTAATGGAAGGGCCACGCTGGCAAGCCGTGAAAGATTGACGGTCCCTTTTAGACAGCAGGGTACTTGGCTGGAGCTTCTTAATGCTGCCTGAGGTCAGAATTGGCCCCAACCTGGCAAGTTGCTGAGATGGCAGGTGAGAGTCAGTTGGCCCAACCAAAAGCCTGCCAGCCAAGTGCGGTTTGGTAGTGACAAGCTATCAATTTCCTAGAGAAGCACTTAAAAATGCAGATTCTGAAAATGGAAAGTCTGTACTCTCACCACACTTCCAACCTGATGTCTCTAAATTCCACCAGAAAAAAAGAACAAAATCAAAAAGTCCTAAGTGTTTTAGGGAGTGTTCAAATTAAAAAAAATTTTGGGGGGATATGGACAATATTTTAAGTTTTTATTGAATTTGGTACAATATTGCGTCTGTATTATGTTTTTGTTTTTTTTTTTTTGGCCAAGAGGCATGTGGGATTTTAGCTCCCTGACCAGGGATCGAACCCGCACCCCCTGCATTGGAAGGCGAAGTCTTAACCACTGGACTGACTAGGAAGTCCCTTGAAATGTCACTGGTTTTTTTTTTGGTTTGTTTGTTTTTTGCTGCTGGATCTTACTTCCCCAGACCAGGGACCAAACCTGTGTCCCCTGCATTGGAAACACAGAGTCTTAACCCCTGGACCACCTGGGAGGTCCCAGGGAGTGCTCAGTTTTCTTGAGCAATGACTTTGTCCCTGACCCGTGAGACTGTGTAATCTCCTCACAGCTTCTGTGTCTTTGCCCCTCTCCCCACCTGACGGCTTAGCCTTAATTCCATCTCACAGAGCCAGAGCAAGAAACTAAAATCAGATTAGCTCAAAGTAAAGTGTCACAGCAGAATCTGTGTACTCTTTGTGTGCCTGATGAGGCAGTTGTAGGCGAGGACACTGGTAACCTTTTCCAAACCTGCTGCTTGTCAGGGAAACCAGCAGGCCTGGCTGGGGTGAACGCTAATGAATGCTGGAAAGGTCAAGCTGACCCAGCAGCACACACATGACATCGGGGGGTGCTGGACATCTTGGGCTTGAATAAAAGCAATGAGACAATTTTCCAGCAGAAAGGCCCCAATTCAATAAAATTAGAGTGAGGCAGGCTTTGCCTGGCTGTGGGTTCCCAGGGATCAGAAAGTGCTTGGGCACAATGGGTCTGAGCCCAGCTTGTATGTCTGGATCCTTGTGCCAATGCTGGGAGCAGAACTGTGGCTCCCCCAAGGCAGTGGATAATTCCACGCCATTCTTCTTGATTTTGCAAGGCAGACTCTTAGGTTTTAGGCACTAGGTTTACTATTGTATATTTTTCTAGAAAATTAAAATAAGTTTGTCTTCCCAGTTCCTGGTATGCAGAAAGGTGTACCCAAATTAAATAAGCTCATATATGCAAATTATTCTGCATATTGAATTGGGTTTGAATTTATAAACAAAATGTAAAGGATGGCTGTTGAGTTGGAATTTTAAAACAACAGCAGACAAATCCAGAAGCAATTCACCATGGAAAAGGCCCTGGGCAGCCTTGAGGGAAGGGTGTAATAGAACTTTTTCTGTGTTTGCATTAAGGTCGCTGCCCCTTCCAGCTCTCCCTTCGTCTGCTGAGCTCTGGATCGAGGGGGCAGGGTGGCTTAAGGAAACAAGGATCTTCTAGGTAGAAATGGATTGAGGCCCTTCTACAACCTTTCTATTAGAAATTCATATTTAGGAAATGCTGTTGGAGTGGATGATGACACCTTGACATCCAAGTATCCCAAGGGGGAAATCGCATCAAATGGGTAGGGGGAGTTGGGGCCGTGAAGGTGGTCCTACGGGGATCTCGTCTAGAAGATTGTCGGAGAGAACAGATTCTGGCAGAGCAAGTGACTAAGGCTGGAAGCCTTACTGGCTTGAGTCATGCTAGTAGAGTGTCACCTCCTATTTATGCTTAATGGTGCTATTCTTTCTTTATCCACACATCTCAAGTGTACTTATTTTAATTTCTCTTTTAGATTGTTCTAGTACCTTTACTTCTTCAGGAGTGTGTAGATTGTACTTAAATGGCATTGGGCTTCCTCACATGTATATTTCTTGCCCAAGAGATTTCTACTAATGTGACTTGGCTTGTGGGGGTCTCCATTTGGGGCAACTCCATTTGGTTGCCTCTGCTCAGGTCCTATTCTGGATCGCCTGACTCTAGATAATTTTTTTTTTTTTTTTATGTTAGTGGATTGGCTTGGATTTTGCTACTTTGAGAATGCGGGTCCCACATGTATATGGCGCAGACCCAAGTTTCCAATTTCATGATTCCAGTCTGGGAAGACTAACTCTCTTTTCTTGCTGAGAACTTGGGTGAGTGGAAGGACATTCAGATTCCTGTTTGTGGATGGGCAGCTTGGTCCTGGCTCCAGCTCCAAGTCCTCATTAAATGCCAGGCCTGTGGGCATTTTAACCCCAGCTCCTACAGCCTGTCTCTCTGTCCCTGGTCCTTTTGAGGGCTATACACCCTCAGCTACTGCTGTATATATCCCGACACCTAGGGAATCCCCTTTTCTTGCCTTTGAGACATGTATCTTATTTTAATATTCAAATATTTTAAATATATTCTGTCTAGCATTTCTAGGTTTTAGGCATAGAAGGGAGTGTTTTAGAATGTGCCCAATCTACCATCTTGACCTAAAATTTTTTTTTTTAATCAGTCATCAGTTTTATACACATCAGTGTATACATGTCAACCTCAATTGCCCAATTGACCTAAAATTTTAATAGAAGTTATTTTTAGTAAAGTATTGCCTTTTAATATTAAATTTGTAAATAATGTCTTTACTCACCTCTTATTTTTCTAGCAGGTTTACGCTGTTTCTCTTTTTTTTTTTCTTTTTAGATGTACAATCATATGATCTCTAAATAATGACAGTTTTGCAACCTCTTTTTTATTAATTACACACTGAAATCCCAACCTTGTCTAATTGCACTGTCAGGAACTTCTAAAACAATATCCAGTAATGATGGTACTATCAGGCCCCCTCTTGTATCTGAGTTTATTAGAAATGTTTCTAGTGTTTTAATATTAAACACATCCTGGCTTTGGTTTTGAGAAATGTTTTCCTTAAGATAAGGGAATACCCCTACATTTTCATTTTATTAAGAGGTTTATAAGAAATGGGTGTAGGAATTTCATTACCTGCATTTTCAACATTTATGAAGGCAATCCTATGGTTTTTCTCTTTTGACTTATTTAAAATTAATTTATATTATTAAATTTCCTAATATGCAGCCATGCTTAATTTCTTGATTTTTGAGATGAACCTCACTTGGAATTGGTGTATTACTCTTTTAATGTATTTCTGGTTTGATTTGATATATATGATTTATAGGTGGAGCTATATGTTTTTAGACATTTTTTTCTTTTTCATTTCTATTCACAAGTAAAATTATTTTGTAGCTTTGTTTTCATTAGATTAGTAGATTAATGATTTGTTAATTTTTTTAAAATATATTAAGATATTACCTATATTTCTCTGTGCTCTTGAATAGTTTAAACAGCATCAGAAACATCTGTTTGTTTAATAGTGGAAAGATTCATATGTGAAATGATCTGGGACTAGAGTTTCTGAGAAGAATTTTCTTAATTTCTTCTATGTTATTAACTTCTTTAGGTTTTCCATCTCTTTCCAATCCAATTTTGGTAATATGTATTTTCATAGAGGAGCATCAATTTTATTTGTGTTTTCAAATAGACTAATTATAATAGTATATGATAGTCTTACACCTATCTATATTTCCTCTGTCTATGGGGGCAAGTCTCTATCATAATTTTGTGGTTTTGTGCTTTTTCCTCTTTCTGTTTCTTCTTTAAAGCTAGCTACAGAGACACCCATATTTTGCAGGGATCCAGCTTTTAGAGTTACAGATCTATTTTTTGTTGTTGTTTTCTTTTTTTTTTTTTAATAAATTTATTTACTTATTTATGGCTGCCTTGTGTCCTCGTTGCTGCACGCGGGCTTTCTCTAGTTGCGGCGAGCGGGGGCTGCTCTTCGTTGCGGTGCGTGGGCTTCTCATTGCGGTGGCTTCTCTTGTTGTGGAACATGGGCTCTAGGCGTGCGGGCTTCAGTAGTTGTGGCACGCAGACTCAGTAGTTGTGACACACGGGCTTAGTGGCTCTGCGCATGTGGGATCTTCCCGGACCAGGGCTCGAACCTGTGTCCCCTGCATTGGCAGGCAGATTCTTAACCACTGCGCCACGAGGGAAGTCCTGTTGTTGTTTTCTTAATCATTAATTTCTGATTTTACCTTACTGGCTCCTTATTCTACTTTCTTTGGGTTTATTTTACTGCTTTTCTAACTTCTTGAAATAGGTGAGTCCTCATGTATTTTTTCTTTATTTTTATTTTTGGCCACACCGTGTGGCATGCGGGATCTTAGTTACCCATGCAATGGGAGCACGGAGTCTTAACCATTGGACCGCCAGGGAAGTTCCCCTCATGTATTTTTTTCTGTAATGGCAGTTAATATAACTGGGCTTTCCTCTGAAGTGGATATGTGCCATCTGTTGACCCTCCAGGATATTACACACACTGGAGATGGCCTTTTGGGATTTCTGTACTTTCCAAGAGATTTTGGTACCTTAAACCAGCGGTCCCCAACCTTTTTGTCAACAGGGACCGGTTTCAAGGAAGACAATTTTTCAGTGGAGGGGGAGGAGGTGGTTTAGGTGGTAATGCTAGCGGGGTGGGGGGGCGGGGGGGCAGGAGGGGGCTGGTTCAGACAGTAATGAGAGCGATGGGGAGCAGCAGATGAAGCTTCGCTCACTGGCCGCCGCTCACCTCCTGCTGTGAGGCCCAGTTCCTAACAGGCCGAGAACCGGTACCGGTCCATGGCCCGGGGGTTGGGGACCCCTGCCTTAAATCCAAAGGACTAGATAAGAACCCTGGGTGAGGACTGACTATGCAGAAATTGGTCATGAAAAGGTTGTAATAGCTGAGGAAACACTTTAAGAAGTTCTCAGAGGTAGGGAAAGAATAGAGGTGTTGTCTAGCTGGAGAGTATGACAGATAGGGTAGATGTTTGGAAGCCAGACCACATTGAATCTTGAATCTTGAATACAAGGCTAAAGTTTAGAGAACTTCTATAGGCTCTGGGGAGCCCTTGATGGGCTATTTTAGGGTAGAATGCCATGAGCTCAGAAGGGGTTCTGGCAGATGCCAGGACCAGGGTGTCAGACACAGTGAACAGGGCAGGACGCCAGACACACCTGCACGATCTGAACTCAAGTCAGGTGGGATGAATGGAGCTCGAGGGGGTCAGGGCAGACATGCAGGATGGAAGTGGTTGGCATGAAAGTAATCATAGAAATTCTGAGTGTTCTAAGGGAGAGGGGGGAAGAGAGGAAGAGTCGCGGATGAATCTTTATATAAAGGGATTTAAAGAGAGGAGCCCGGCATGGGGATCTGGAGGGGAGAACCAGGGAGAGCAGACATAGAAGCCAAGGGGCAGAGCCACGCTGAGCTACAGGGAATCACGAGGGCGAAGCTGCCAGCAGGTGGAGGAGGGGAGAACCTCCGTGAAGACTCCTCGATCTAGAGGGCGCCCTCACTGCGAACACTAAACTAGTGAGTGTTACAGAGTAGAATGGAAGCACTGATGGAACATAGGTTCTGGAGAGAATGGGCTCTTCACCCTTCAGATCTTTTCATGTTATTCACAATTAACAAACAAAATATTAGACAATTGTGGTTTCTGTTGTTGGGACCGGGATGTCAAATTTAACCTTATCTATCTGGGTAGCATGTATTCAGTGGAAAATTAACTGGTGCCTTTTTTCAGATAACAGTTTTTGTCAAAGAGAAGTCAACTAGAGGACAAAACAAAAACAGGGGATGTAGCCTTCATTTTAGAGAAGATTTGCTACAAATTTCTTTTAAAGAGAGGTCTCTCTTAGAGTACTGAAAATATTATTCAATTTACTAAGATTGAGGGTATGCTGAGCTTTCCCATGAAATGATGTGTAAAGAATGCCTTGCAGGCCCGCAATAAACGTTAGTTATTATCCCTCACCTCCCACTCCCAATGCATTTCTAGGCAAATCAGGCCTGCTGTTCCGTCACAGGGAGCTATGTTCTTCCTGCTTAGAAATTAGATCAGGTCTTCTCGTCTGGGGCCAGCGTGCCTGTCTTTCCCAGCCAGAGACTGTGTGCTCGCCAGCATTGCTTGACCTTTCCGACACGCATCAGCATTCCCTCCCACTAGGCCTGCTCGTTTTGCCTGCTGTCTGCAACAGGATAATCACTTTGGAAGCTGCTGGGCAGGTCTCCTGCTTCCAGAGGGGTGTGGAAAAGGCCACCCATGCAGTCATATGTGACTGGCCTACCAGCAAGTGCTCACACTGGCCATGGTGGGCTCTGGGAGAAATGGGGAAGCCTAACCAGATTTTCAGCACCTAGTCTAACCTCATGATTGAGTCAAGGCTATGCCAGGGCCAGAAGGAGAGGGAAGGTGGAGGAGAAAGACCAAAGGGCTTCCCCTGGGGTCAATGATGAAAAGTCAATGCCAAGAGAACAGTGAGAGTGCATTCAAATGACATTATTGTGTTATGCGGTTATGAGGGACGGGAGTTTCTCGTTGCAAAATTATTTTTTAGCATCCTGATAAGCAATTGATATGTGTCTGTGCCCACCAGGTCTGAGCATCCCCCACTCTCTCCTCCCTCAGTTGGGCTGCCTGACTTGTGAGAACTTAAACCATCTCCACCCACACATTGAATGTGTACATTCACATGACTTTCCTATTCCACTCTCTGCGTCACTGTAAGTTGACTATTTCACGAAAGTCTTGCCCAGAAGATGAAAGTTGAAGTAACTATTGTTTATTCCTGGAAGTTTCCAAAAAACTATTGAAATGATCATTCAATTGTTCAACTCTTCAACAGATAACATCGACTGACAATTTACTCCCCAAGATTCTTTGAACCCTTGCTGCTTCCCTTAGTGGCCATCAATCTCAAACTCATAATTCATGATCCTTACCCAATCCTAATCAAGCTCCTCATTGAAAGAGCTTCTGAAACCAGACTCCAAAACCTTGTAGGTCTCCCAATTTTGCCTTCCCCTCTGCAAGACACTACTAAGACTCCATCTTACTGAGAAAAGAATGAACTCAGTCTTGTCTTAACAACAGGTTGTCCCGGTGCTATTTGGGGGAAAGGCAGCATTCAATGAAAATCTTATCTGTCATCTCAACCTTCCCCGAGTTCTGGAATCCATTCAGACTTCAGACAAAGGGGATATGGGTTAGAGGGAGCTCAGTAGTTGTGGCTCGTGGGCTTAGTTGCCCCGCGGCATGTGGGATCTTATTTCCCCGACCAGGGATCGAACCTGCGTCCCCTGTGTTGGAAGTGGATTCTTGACCGCTGGACCACCAGGGAAGTCCCTTGCCATCCTAATTTAATCACATCTGCAGAGACTCTTTTTCCAAATAAGGTCAGATTCCCAGGTTCCGAGAGAATAGGAGAAGGACATCTCTTTGAGGACCACCATTCAACCCACAGCATCCATAAAAATGAATAAGTAGGACAATGAAATTAAAAACAAACACAGTAGAAGCCCACTGATGGCAAAATGTCAAATTACTGTAAAGTTTCTAGCCACAGGTTGAGTGACACTGACGTGGAGTGTACGAGGGCTGCACATCATCCCTCCAGCTGTGTGGGTATCTGTAGTGGTGCTGAGGACAGAGGTCACAGAAGGCTTCCCAGAGGAGGTTACAATGAGTTGCAACTTAAAGAAAAGGTAGGCATTAGCTGTGAGGAAGGGTGAGAGCTAGAGGGAAGAGCATCTTAAGAAGAGAGGAACAAAAGCATGTCATGGGTTGAAATGTGTCCCCCTCCTGCCCCCCCCCAAAAGATATATTGAAGTCCTAACCCCTAGTATTTGAGAATGTGATCTTATTTGGAAATAGAGTCTTTACAGAGGTAATCCAGTTAAAATAAAGTACTTAGGGGGGCCCTAATCCAGTATGACTGGCATCCTTATACAAGAAGGAAGATGATGTGAAGACACACATAGGGAGAAGACGGCCACATGAAGGTGGAGGCAGCAATTGCAGTTATGCTGCCACAGGCCAAGAAGTGCCTGGGGCCACCAGGAGATGGCAGAGAGGCCCTGGCTGAGCTGATCCCTCAGGTCCCATATCTGCTCCCTGCTGGGCTGGGAGTGCTTTTAAGCCTAGGTCGTGTCGATTGGGATGGCACTCAGGTGGCTTTATAATTGTGCCATCCTGAAGTGTCACCCTCCTTCCTCCCTGGCTGGGCCCCTCCTTGGACCACTGACTCCCTCCTCCTGATTCCTGGATGGGCTCCTGGTGTGCACACCTTGCCCCTTGGTACGGTCTTATTTACTTGCATGTCCGTCCACCAGCCTGCCTGACCAGACCTCTGAACCGTGAGACCTGGATGCCCCAAATTCCCCCCCAGTGAGGCCCTGTCCTACCTCACCCTGACTCAGGGCATCCTGTTCCAACTTTACCGGGGACACCATTGTGCCATCTGTGAATGGCAGTTCCTGGACACAACTGCAGAAGGTGATGTTCACTAGAATACAGCGAGATGGCGCCCCCTGGAGTTGTTCAACAGAAGCGACTAGTATCACTGCAGGCTCAGACATCCTTTGGGTCTGGCAGTGCCCCCTTCAGGCAAGATTCCTTCATCTGCCTGTAGCCCCCAACCCCTCTTTTCCATCCCACTTCACCAATGAGACCAGGCTGGGCCTCATCCACAAGATCAATGTGCTGACCAGGGAGTGTGGGGGACTTGGGGGAGGAGTTCAGGGACAATAAATACCGTTACTTTACTCATTTCCAAAGCTGGGAAACCACTGGGAGATGAGACACCAGAGATGTCAACTTTATTACTGATCACAGCTGGAAAGAAGGACGTGGCTTAAATGTACACAGCGAGTATCTCACACCTGAGCCCAGAATCACAGGTTCACTCTGGTCACAGGCAGAGCCGCAGTGCCCCCTGCAGTGTCCCTGTGATATTGTGATTAATAATAAGAAATATATATTTGAATTTTGTCCTGTTTCTGGCACAGAGCTCCTAAAACCCTTGGAATCTCCTAAGCGATGAGAGCCATAAAGGTGTCTTTTGTTATGTTGATGACTGACCTGGGACAGCACCTAAGGTTGGGGACTGATTGCCAGAAGAACCAACCATGGGATTAAAGGGTTGGAACTTTCAGTCTCACTCCTCTGACCTCCGAGGAGGCGACAGGGGCTGGAGATTGAGATCAATCACCAGTGACCAATGATTTAATCAGTCATGGCTGTGTAGTGAAGCCTCCATAAAAACCCAAGGACCAGGGTTCAGAGAGCTTTCCTGTTGGTGAACACGTGGAAATGCAGAGAGTTGCATGCTCTGAGAGGATGAGGAAGCTCCGCCCCCTTTTCCCACACCTTACGCTACAAGTCTCTTCCATCTGGCTGTTCCTGAGTTATATCCTTTTATGATAAACCCGTGACCTAGTAAGTAAGTGTTTCTCTGAGTTCTGTGAGCTGCTCTAGCCAATTAATCGAACCCAAGGAGGAGGTCATGGGAAACTCTAACCTATAACCTGTCCATCAAAAGCACAGGTGCCAACCTGGGCTTGTGATTGGCAGCTGAAGTGCAGGGCAGTCTTGTGGGACTGAGCCCTTAACTTGTGGAATCTGATGCTGTTTCCAGGTACATAATGTCAGAATTAAGTTGAAAGGTAGGACGCCCAGCTGGTTTGCAAGAATGGCTTGGATGAGGGGAAAACCCCACACCCTGGAGTTGGTGATCAGAAGCTCAGTCCCCTAATGAGGCATGGCCAGGCCTGTCCTGCTGAGCCAGCAGCGGGGTGGAAAGCAGACCTGAGTGCATCCTCTCTGTGGGCAGGCAGAGCACAGACAGGGCCTGGGCTTTGCTCCCATCCTGCTCCAGGTCTATAGTTCCCTGTGCTATACAGTAGAACCTTGTTTTTTATCCATCCTGTATATAATAGTTTGCACCTGCTAATCCCAAACCCCCAATCCTTCCCTCCCCCACCCCCTCCCCCTTGGCAACCACAAATCTGTTCTCTATGGGTGTGAGTCTGTTTCTGTTTCTTAGATAGTTTCATTTGTGTCATATTTTAGATTCTACATATGAGTGATATCATATAGTATTTGTCTTCCTCTTTCTGACTTACTTTGCTTAATATGATAATTTCTAGGTCCATCCATGTTGCTGCATATGGCATTATTTCATTCATTTTTATAGCTGAGTAGTATTCCATTGTGTGTGTGTGTGTGTATGTATAAATATACCACATTTTCTTTAGCCATTCATGTGTTGATGTACATTTAGTTTGGTTCCATGTCTTGGTTATTGTAAATAGAGCTGCTATGAACATAGGGGTGCATGCATCATTTTGAATTATAGTTTTGTCTGGCTATATGCCCAGGAGTGGGATTGCTAGATCATATGGCAACTCTATTTTTAGTTTTTTTTTTTTTTTAATTTTACTTATTTATTTATTTTTGGCTGTGTTGGGTCTTTGTTTCTGTGCGAGGGCCTCCTCCAGCTGTGGCAAGCGGGGGCCACTCCTCATCGCGGTGCGTGGGCCCCTCACCATCGCGGCCTCTCCTGTTGCGGAGCACAGGCTCCAGACGCGCAGGCTCAGCAGTTGTGGCTCACGGGCCCAGTTGCTCCGCGGCATGTGGGATCTTCCCAGACCAGGGCTCGAACCCGTGTCCCCTGCATTAGAAGGCAGATTCTCAACCACTGTGCCACCAGGGAAGCCCTATTTTTAGTTTTTTGAGGAACCTCCATACTGTTCTCCATAGTGACTGCACCAGTTTATATTCCCAACCACAGTGTAGGAGGGTTCCGTTATCTCCACACCCTACCCAACATTTGTTATTTGTAGACTTTTAATGATGGCCATTCTGACCAGTGTGAGGTGGTACCTCACTGTAGTTTTGATTTGCATCTTTCTAATAATTAGTGATGATAAGCATTTTTTCATGTGCCTATTGGCCATCTGTATGTCTTCTTTGGAGAAATGCGTCTTTAGGCCTTCTGCCCATTTTTCAATTGGGAGTTTTGTTTTTTTTGTTCTTGAGTTGTATGTGCTGTTTGTATATTTTGGAAATTAAGTCCTTGTGGGTCACATCATTTGCAAATATATTCTCCCAGCCCTTATAACCTCAGCTTTAGACCCTTGAGACTGTCATGGGATGCTGAGTGCATTTGTCCAGCTCCTCCTGCAACAGAGATCCCAAATGTGCAATGGTGTAAACAAGTTAGAGAATTATTTCTTGCTCACATATCAAATGGGGAATAAACAGTCAGGGGCAGATTTGATGGCTTTACAGTGTTGGGGGGTCTAAGCTCTTTCTGACTTCTAATTCTATGAGCCCTAGAGAGCTGGCCTCATCTTCATGGATCAAGATTTATCGCTACCACATTCCAGCCAGTGGGAAGGGAGAAATGCACTTTTTTCCTTCTTTAAATGCAGGAGCCAGAGTTTGCACACATCGCTTCACTCACATCTCAGTAGCCAGAACTTAGTTATGTGGCCACATCAAGCTATAAGGGAGGCTGGGAGATGGAGTCTCTACTCTGGGTAGTGATGTGTCCAGCTAAAAGTTGGGGATTCTATTACTAAGGATGATGGGAAGAATAGATATTAGGGACAGTGACACCACCATTTTCCTGTCAGTCATTTTAGACCCTTCTCCACCATCCAGTTTGTCATCACATCCTGGCCCATGCCCACTCCTGATGCCTTCCCCATAGGGCCCTATTCTTTATCCCTACTGACACCAGGACGAATGGCCCTTACAGCTTTATACCTCGTGTATTATGAGAACTTTTAGCAGATCTTTTTGCCTCCAGTCTCTTTCCACCCTCCCCCTGTGATCATTTTAAAGTGCAAATCTGATCATATGGCTCCACAGTTTAGAAATTCTTCAGTGGCTCCCCACTGCCCAGAGCAGTGAGATTTTAACTGCAGATTTCTGAATCCCTGAGATTGCATGCATATTTGGCACATATGTGCATTCTTCCAAAAGGAGCTTCAGATTTTCCAAGGACTCTGTGATTTCCCCTCAAGTTACAGGCTCAAGTTCAAATCCCTAATGTCAACATACAAGTCAACAAGTGAGATGTGTCTACTGACCTTCTTCTCAAATATCCTCTCCAGTCATTCCTCTTTGCAACCTAAACCCAAGTCATCGTGAAATGACTCTGAAAGAGCTGGCCGTGCTCTTTCACACTACACATCTTTACACCTGCTGTTCTATCTAGAATGCCAGGGAAAACTCCTATGCATCCCGCTGGCTTAGCTTAAAAGCCACCTCCTCTGGAGGCTTCCCTGACTCCCTCTGACCGAGTCAGTCTCTGCAGCATGTCTCAGACTTCCATTATTCATCCTATCGCATAGCTGCTGTCAGCCAATGTCTGTCTCCTCCACCAAACCATGAACTCTGGAGCCTCGGACCCAGAATAGATAGTCCACAGATGTTTGTTGAATAAATGTCACTCATGCCCCCCAAAACTCTAGTGTTCTTTCTGAAATGTAAATCTGAGCATCGCTTACTATGTTCCTATTTCCTTCAAGTCTTGTTACAGTGGCTTTCTCTCTGGTCTCATCTTGCCATCCTTCAGTTTTTCTACTCCAGAAAAACTGAAGTTCTTCTAATGTCCCAAGTCAGTGTTCTCCCTTGTCTTGAGGCTTTATGCATGCTTCCTCAGCTCCTCTTTGCCTGGCTAATGCCTAGTCACCCTTCAGATAGCTTAAACATTCCTTGGGAAGCCTTCCTTGACCTCCTCCCTACCCTCGGACTAGGCTGAGGGTCCCACCTACGTGTTCCCATCACACCTTGTACTTTCCCAGTTGCAACATGCATCATTCTGGGCCAAAAGGAATTGTTTGTCTTTCTTCTCTGCTAAACAGTGTGTTCTGTGCCTAACTTGACTACCAGCATGTCCCCATCCCCAAACACACTACTTGGAAGGGAGTAAGTCCCTGACAAATCTGTGTTAAATGAAAGTTAGTTGCATGAATTTTTCAATCATAACTCAATAACTTTTCATTGCCTTTAGAACAAAGACTCATCACAGCTTTAGGGCCCTTTATGATCTGGTCCCCATATATTTTCAGTCTCATCTCTTCCAAACCCACTCTTTTATCTCAGCATCTCTCTCAAACTCTACATGCCAGTTCTATCTAATTGAATGAAGGTCCCCAAATGCCGGCTCTCAAGTCTTCCAGCCTTTGCAACACTGGTCTCTCTGCCTGACACACTCTGTTTTCGCCTCACCTCTCAGTCTTCTTCCTTTTCTGGCTAACATCCACTAATCTTTACATTTTCTTTTTTTTGTTTATAAATTTATTTATTTTATTTATTTATTTTTGCCTGCGTTGGGTCTTCGTTGCTGCGTGCGGGCTTTCTCTAGTTGCGGCGAGCGGAGGTCACTCCTCCTTGCGGTGCACGTGCTTCTCATTGCAGTGGCTTCTCTTGTTGTGGAGCATGGGCTCTAGGTGCCTAGGCTTCAGTAGTTGTGGCTTGTGGGCTGTAGACCACAGGCTCATTAGCTGTGGCGCATGGGCTTAGTTGTTCCGTGGCATGTGGTATCTTCCCGGACGAGAGATCGAACCATGTCCCTTGTACTGGCAGGCGGATTCTTAACCACTGGGCCACCAGGGAAGTCCCTTTACATTTTCAATTAGACCCCTCTTTCTCTAGTAGCCTCCCTTGACTTCCTAAGACCAGCTCTGGTGCACTTTGTTGGTACGCCTGTAGTGTTCTAAGCTTCCTTCTCACCATTCTGTTTCCCCAAGTAGATGAAGTGGCTGTCTGAACTGCGTCACTGTGATGTTTCTAATTCAAGCCCAGCACCTGCACACAGTGGGGACTCCAGAAATATCTGTGGAATGAACTGTGTTATCTGGTCTTATTCTTTACTGTTAGCAAGTGTGTCTTGTCTTCCTAAAGCCAATTGCAAGCTCCCATGCAGGCAGTGAGGGAAGCTAAAATACCTGTGGGTCTCTCCCCAGGCCTGAGCTTAATTCCTGTCTCCAGTGAGCCTGACTTATGTTCCTTGGCAGCTGTGCTGTCAGACACTTGATAAATGTATTAATCAGTGGAAACTTGGCTTACAGTCCTGGAAAGCCTGGGATTGGGATCATGGTAACCTTAGACACTGGTTTTCTAGAGGGGACCACAGCTGCTTTCCAAAAGCCAGTGCTGGGAACAGTGTCAGGCACTGGGCCGGTTTCAGCAGATATTTGTGGAATGAATTCTAGAGCAGTGACAATGACAGGGAGGCAGGCTGTGCTTGTTCATCTCACCATGCTCTGGGCTCAGACATTCCAATGGAATGGAATGGTTAAGTGATGAGATCATGTATTCACGGTCCAAACTCAACATGAAAAGAAACTTATTTAAAATCTCAGAAAGGGTGGAGAAATCTTTCTGATAATGACTCAATGGCTTTAAACTCTACGAAAACCAGTTTGCCTTCTCTGGTCAATAAGCAGTTTTTTTATAGCTGGATTCGAATGAAATAATTATAAGAAATATGACCAAATAAAAGTTGCCACCCCAATATGAGATGCAGAGATAGACCCTAAATTGGCAACACAGGACACGGATCCCCTTACTGCTCTCTGCAGAAACACAATAGAAAATAAGACCCATATTGCAAATTCCCAAGAGCTGAGAGCAGAGAAATGCAAGGAAACACTGAGACAGAATATCGAGAGGCAGCATTTTAATATATAAACGGTCAGGATAGGCCAGAGTCTTGCTACTGCACGTGTGGTGTGGCCCTGCAGCGTCAACATCCCCTGGGAACTGGTTAGAAATGTAGACTCTCCAGCCCCCTGTTCTCGCAGACTGACTGCGTTCTAACAAGCTCTCCAGGTGATCTATATGCACATCAAAGTTTGAGAAGCACCCGGCTAGAACATTTATTAATGTGGGGTTCTGCTCTTTAAATGTGTTTTGAGATCAAAATAGACCCACTGAAAGCATTTTAGATCATTATTTGCTCCATTCTCTCTGAGCAACACCGTCCCACATCGATATCCAGCTCTAGGACTCTGAGCCTCTCTTATAAATTACAACGTTGTACTGAAGTTTGCTGTGCCATTTCGGTAGACAGTCTTTATGGATTATAAATTGGATTCCAAAACTTCCATCAACTGTTCCTTGCTCAACACCCCCAGGAGGTAGGTTGTATGATGATTTCCTTTTCTGGAGATCATGAAACTGGGGCCCGGAGAGGTTCCATGACTCACCCACGGGGCAACAAGCAAATTGGTATCTGAGACAATTGAGAACTCAAGCTTTAGAGCTGTCAATGTGAGGCTTACCCAACTTTGATGTCTTTCCTTTTTATATAAGAGGGATTTTTTTTTTGTTTGCATAATAGGTTTTAAAGAAAGAACAAATGTGTAGGTAAAGCCGTGCACATGTGGGCACCTGGGATTGTAGAAGTTTAGGAACAAACTTTCCAGTAGACAGATCTGTCAGTGCAGAACGGGCCATGCCCGGCCCAGCTTCCACATTCCTCCTGCAGCCCAGGAATGGTCCAGGCCACCATCATTTCGTGCCTGGAACTACTTCTAACTGCTCTTCCAGTTTTCAGTCCCTCAACTTTCAATTCATACTCCATAAAATTGAATAACCTTTTTGAAATGTTAATGGCGCCTTATAACCTCCTCTCCTCCCCTGCTTCAAACTCTTGGTTCACCTTAGGATAAATTCAGTTTCTTTTAACATGGCCTAGAATGATCTGTTCTCACTAGTATTTCCCTTGCTGTTGCAACACTGTTTCAGTTCCTCTTGCCCCAATCTCCTGACCCCAGGACCTGAACTCAAGTTCTTCCCACTTTTGTGCCTAACTCCTCCTCTTCCTTCAGCCCCAGACTTCGTGTTTCCTCAGAGAGGTCATTCATGACACCACCATAACCGAGTACCCCCTCCTCATCCTGGTGTTAGTATTTTTATATTATTACTTGGTTCTTTGCCTTCATGGCACGTAGGCAATTGTGTATTCATTTGTATTTTTGTTTGTCTACTCTATGGCTGCCTCTGTAGATTGCAAGTGTAGAACAAAGAATGTTGCCCACTCTCCAGTTCTACAAGGATCATCAAATCATTAGCCACTGCAGTCACTGACCAACAGTGCACCCTGAGAGGAATTCAGGACGAATAACAGGATGTGGCACTCTGTGCTTTGGAAATAAACCCTTAGAAAATTAGATATATATTTTTTAATATTTTTATAAAATTTTTATGAACGCTTGCATCTTCCCAAACATACAAAAGCACTAAAATCATTAACTAAGATACTGTCCCTCATGACTGGCAGTAACCTTTTGCTGAGACATATGGTTGACTGCACATGTTCCCCAGCCAAAATCATATTTATACTGGCCTCTTCCCCGTCCTCTTTGGAGCAGTTCCTCAGAGCTTTTTGAGGAACTCTTCTCAGACTATAGTCTTCAGTAAGGTCCCAGAATAAAACTGAACCTCGCAACTCTTATGTTGTGTGTTTTTCTTTATATTGGCACAAGCTTCAAGAAGACAGGGACCATGACTATCTTTTTCAGCATTGTATGTCCATCCAGCTCTTTGCACATTGCTTGCCATGTAGTAGTTGCTCAATTAACATTAGTTGAAAGTATTAATTTTTTAAATTGTTCTTGATCCTCCAGAGTTTTAATCCTTCCCTCCTTGCTATTACAGAGAGACGTTATTGTTTAGCGGTTACGTGCATGGACTTTGGAGCAGGATCACCTAGATTCAAATCCTGGCTCTTCGAACTTTGGGCAAGTTACTCTGTCTTAGTATCCCCATCTGTGAAGTAGGGAAGATGATGATAAGAATAATACCTACTTTATAGGCTAACATAACATAGGATGATTAAATGAATTGACATAGATATAAAAACAGCAGTGCTTGGCACATAGTAAAATTAACTATTATTACTATAACTGTATCTTGTGCATTGCTTTATTAGTGCATGCATCACTCCTTTTTGTAATTATTTTCATACCTATGTCACTCTCTAGGTCATGAATTAGATCGTTGCTTACTTCACACTCATGAGGTCTAACACAGTGCCTGGTCAAGTCAGCACTCAATAACATTGAACTTAACTTGGTATGTTACATAACATTCAATTATGAAAAATGTATATTATTTCTTTTTCTCACCACACTCTCCTATTATTGTATCTCTTCATTAAAATTAGGCTAATAATGAATAACAAATCATTGAAATTAAAGATTTTCTTTAGCTTGGGGAAAAAGAAAATGGAAAACAAAGAACAGAAGTATAACGTATACCTGGAGAGGAAATATCTCTTGGGTTGCAAAATCCGGAAACCATTTGGAAGCATAGGCTTTATGATTCTACTTAGAGGCCATCATGTTTGTAGAGGAATTAACTCCTTTCATCTCTGCAATCCATGCTTTGGACATTCTACCTAACATATTAAGTCAGGAAACGATGAGCCGGCAATATTATCAAGAATCAATCTGTACCACAGTCATTCCTAGTACACCCGAAAGAAATAATCAAAGTTGTACACAAAGATTAATGTAAATGGATGGTCATACCAATACCATACTATGACTTATCATAGTGAAAACAGCCTAAAAGTCTTCCATAACCCATGTGGGAACAGTTAAACATGACATGGCACAGAGCCACCTAGTTGAAAATGATGCAGCTAGTTCAAACCATATTTTCGAAGAAAATATGTTGGAGACACAAGATTGAAAGGTACAAAAATTAGATTATAAAATGGTGCTTTACATGGGATTATATGTGATTTTAATTTTCATCTCTAATATTTCTGTACTTTCCAAACTTTTACACTTTAACGGAAATGTGGTTTCTTTTCTCTTTTTTTTTTTTTTTTGGCCATGCTTTGTAGCTTGCGGGATCTTAGTTTCCCAACCAGGGACCAGTCCCAGGCCCACAGCAGTGAAAGCGCTGAGTCCTAGCCACTGCATTTCCCGGGAATTCCCAAAAAGTGGTTTCTTTTTAAATCATAAAATAATTTTTAAAAACCCTTTATCCATTTTATATTTTGGCATTCATCCCATTATTTTTACTGTTTCTCAAGAGTGTGGGCCATGAACAGTTTACATCAGGATCCTGGTGCAGGCAGGTGCACAATTAGGTATCAGAATCTGCGTTCTCACCTAACTGCTCAGGTGAGTCTTCATTGAATACATGCTAAAGTTGGCAAAACTTCAGATTTAGTAACTAGGGAAGAGGAGAAAAACCTGTGTTTAATATTAAAGAATTATAAATGGATATAACCTTTAAAATTGTGAATCACTATACTGTACACCTGTAACTTACAGAATATTGTACGTCAACTATACTTCAATAAAAATGTTTTTACAAGAACAATGTCTCAAGAAAGCTACGTGGCCAGAAGATGGCGCAGGTTTTCCATTTACCTGATCTACGTCATCAGAATGAAATCTTGTTCAAAAGAAATTGCTCGATCTCATTAAGTAAATCCAGGAGAGCGTCCTCACCCTGAAGTGAGAAACTAGAATCTTTACTATGGGATGGGATTAGGCATCCTTTCTTCATAGAATCCACTCTCCTCTAGAGAAGGATGAGTAGGTTAGGATATGTCCTCTGGGCTAGAACAGTACTACACCCCAAAGGAAAGCTCTACCCAACCCCTTGTTTTGTCTTGGCTGCAAAATCAGGCTGGGTTAAGTTAGGGTGGGTCTCTGTGGAATTTAGGGACAACAGGAGTGAAAAGCAAAGGGAGAGGGTCTCTAATTCCAGGGCAGGTAGAGATGGATGCAACAGACTCCCCAGCCTCTCCTCTTCTTTTGCCTCCACTTTGAGTCCTGGCATCAGCGGGAGAACCCACCACCTTGGCACCTCCACTGAAGTAGTGATGGGAGCACCAACTACAGGTGCAAAACGCCTTGTCTTTCAAGACCCAGCTCCCTATGACAGCTTCCAAGGAACCTTGCCCAGCCCTTCCCTGCAAGTGTGGCTGACAGCCTTCTCTGTCATTCCTAGAACCCATGCTTGCCTTTACCTTTTCAATAACACGTTGTCTTAAAATTAATCTGTTTACAAGGTCTATCTTTCCCAGGAGATGCCAGACTACGAGCTACTAGCCATAGGCTATCAGCTACTGCTTTCCTCCATATCAGCCATAGACTGGGGGGAAAATATCATTCACAGTGGTGGTGAAAATAATTATTACCCAGTAATAATATTAACCAAAGGAAGAAAAAAAAAATGGAAAAAGAAAATGTGTAAGACCTATTTGAGAAAAAAAAAAAACTGCCAAAAGTTTAAACAAATGATAATAACAATATTAAGAGCAAACGTTTATAGGAGTCTTACCATAGCACTATTCTAAGCATTTTTGCATATTTTACTTCATTTAATCAACAGTCTATGAGGTAGGTAGCACAGTATTTCTCGTTTTGCAGGAAATGGAGGTACAAAGAGGTTAAGAAACTTGCCTGATGAGATTTCATCTTCACGGCTGGAAAGCTTGAATAATATATGACTCTTCCCCAATTGTTTTTTTTTTTTTACAAGAAAATTAGTTATTTCTGAGATATACATTTTAAAGTAATAACTAGGATTATTACTTATAACATTATACCAGAACATATAAGATTTTTAGAAATTTCATGTAATGTCTGAAACATTTATATTAACATATTTCCATACATATTTCCATACAAATACAAATATAAGATTTTTAGAAATTTCATGTAATGTCTGAAACATTTATATTAACATATTTCCATACAAATAACCCAATGAAAGTTTAGTATTAGTTGTTTTGTTTGTTTGTTTATACTGCAGGTTCTTATTAGGCATCAATTTTATACACATCAGTGTATACATGTCAATCCCAATCGCCCAATTCAGCACACCACCATCCCCACCCCACCGCAGTTTTCCCCCCTTGGTGTCCATATGTCCATTCTCTACATCTGTGTCTCAGCTTCTGCCCTGCAAACTGGCTCATCTGTACCATTTTTCTAGGTTCCACATACATGCATTAATATACAATATTTGTTTTTCTCTTTCTGACTTACTTCACTCTGTATGACAGTCTCTAGATCCATCCACGTCTCAACAAATGACCCAATTTCGTTCCTTTTTATGGCTGAGTAATATTCCATTGTATATATGTACAACATCTTCTTTATCCATTCGTCTGTTGATGGGCATTTAGGTTGCTTCCATGACCTAGCTATTGTAAATAGTGCTGCAATGAACATTCAGGTGCATGTGTCTTTTTGAATTACGGTTTTCTCTGGGCATATGCCCAGTAGTGGGATTGCTGGGTCATATGGTAATTCTATTTTTAGTTTTTTAAGGAACCTCCATATTGTTCTCCATAGTGGCTGTATCAATTTACATTCCGACCAACAGAGCAAGAGGGTTCCCTTTTCTCCACACCCTCTCCAGCATTTGTTGTTTGTAGATTTTTTGATGATGCCCATTCTAACAGGAGTGAGGTGATACCTCATTGTAGTTTTGATTTGCATTTCTCTAATAATTAGTGATGTTGAGCATCTTTTCATGTGCTTCGTGGCCGTCTGTATGTCTTCTTTGGAGAAATGTCTATTTAGGTCTTCTGCCCATTTTTGGATTGGGGTGTTTGTTTCTTTAATATTGAGCTGAATGAGCTGTTTATATATTTTGGAGATTAATCTTTTGTCCGTTGATTCATTTGCAAATATTTTCTCCCATTCTGAGGGTTGTCTTTTCGTCTTGTTTATGGTTTCCTTTGCTGTGCAAAAGCTTTGAAGTTTCATTAGGTCCCACTTGTTTATTTTTGTTTTTATTTCCATTACTCTAGGAGGTGGATCCAAAAAGATCTTGCTGTGATTTATGTCAAAGAGTGTTCTTCCTATGTTTTCCTCTAAGAGTTTTATAGTGTCCAGTCTTATATTTAGGTCTCTAATCCATTTTGAGTTTATTTTTGTGTATGGTGTTAGGGAGTATTCTAATTTCATTCTTTTACATGTAGCTGTCCAGTTTTCCCAGCACCACTTATTGAAGAGACTGTCTTTTCTCCATTGTATATCTTTGCCTCCTTTGTCATAGATTAGTTGACCATAGGTGCGTGGGTTAATCTCTGGGCTTTCTATCTTGTTCCATTGATCTATGTTTCTGTTTTTGTGCCAGTACCATATTGTCTTGATTACTGTAGCTTTGTAGTATAGTCTGAAGTCAGGGAGTCTGATTCCTCCGGCTCCATTTTTTTGCCTCAAGACTGCTTTTGCTATTCGGGGTCTTTTGTGTCTCCATACAAATTTTAAGATGATTTGTTCTAGCTCTGTAAAAAATGCCATTGGTAATTTGATAGGGATTGCATTGAATCTGTAGATTGCTTTGGGTAGTATAGTCATTTTCACAATGTTGATTTTTCCAATCCAAGAACATGGTATATCTCTCCATCTGTTGGTATCATCTTTAATTTCTTTCATCAGTGTTTTATAGTTTTCTGCATACAGGTCTTTTTTCTCCCTAGGTAGGTTTATTCCTAGGTATTTAATTCTTTTTGTTGCAATGGTAAATGGGAGTGTTTCCATAATTTCTCTTTCAGATTTTTCATCATTAGTGTATAGGAATGCAAGAGATTTCTGTGCATTAATTTTGTATCCTGCAACTTTACCATATTCATTAATTAGCTCTAGCAGTTTTCTGGTGGCAGTTTTAGGATTCTCTATGTATAGTATCATGTCATCCGCAAACAGTGACAGTTTTATTTCTTCTTTTCCAATTTGTCTTCCTTTTATTTCTTTTTCTTCTCTGATTGCCGTGGCTAGAACTTCCAGAACTATGTTGAATAATAGTGGTGAGAGTGGACATCCTTGTCTCGTTCCTGATCTTAGAGGAAATGCTTTCAGTTTTTCACCATTGAGAATGATGTTTGCTGTGGGTTTGTCATATATGGCCTTTATTATGTTGAGGTAGGTTCCCTCTATGCCCACTTTCTGGAGAGTTTTTATCATAAATGGGTGTTGAATTTTGTCAAAAGCTTTTTCTGCATCTATTGAGATGATCACATGGTTTTTATTCTTCAATGTGTTAATATGGTGTATCACATTGATTGATTTGCGTATATTGAAGAATCCTTGCATCCCTGGGATAAATCCCACTTGATCATGGTGTATGATCCTTTTAATGTGTTGTTGGATTCTGTTTGCTAGTATTTTGTTGAGGAGTTTTGCATCTATATTCATCAGTGATATTGGTCTGTAATTTTCTTTTTTTGTAGTGTCTTTGTCTGGTTTTGGTATCAGGGTGATGGTGGCCTCATAGAATGAGTTTGGGAGTGTTCCTTCCTCTGCAATTTTTTGGAAGAGTTTGAGAAGGATAGGTGTTAGCTCTTCTCTAAATGTTTGATAGAATTCACCTGTGAAGCCATCTGGTCCTGGACTTTTGTTTGTTGGAAAATTTTTAATCACAGTTTCAATTTCATTACTTGTGATTGGTCTGTTCATATTTTCTGTTTCTTCCTGGTTAAGTCTTGGAAGGTTATACCTTTCTAAGAATTTGTCCATTTCTTCCAGGTTGTCCATTTTATTGGCATAGAGTTGCTTGTAGTAGTCTCTTAGGATGCCTTGTATTTCTGCGGTGTCTGTTGTAACTTCTCCTTTTTCATTTCTGATTTTATTGATTTGAGTCCTCTCCCTCTTTTTCTTGATGAGTCTGGCTAATGGCTTATCAATTTTGTTTATCTTCTCAAAGAACCAACTTTTAGTTTTATTGATCTTTGCTATTGTTTTCTTTGTTTCTATTTCATTTATTTCTGCTCTGACCTTTATGATTTCTTTCCTTCTGCTAACTTTGGGTTTTGTTTGTTCTTCTTTCTCTAGTTTCTTTAGGTGTAAGGTGAGATTGTTTACTTGAGATTTTTCTTGTTTCTTGAGGTAGGCTTGTATAGCTATAAACTTCCCTCTTAGAACTGCTTTCGCTGCATCCCATAGGTTTTGGGTCGTCGTGTTTTCATGGTCATTTGTCTCTAGGTATTTTCTGATTTCCTCTTTGATTTCTTCAGTGATCTCTTGGTTATTTAGTAACGTATTGTTTAGCCTCCATGTGTTTGTCTTTTTTACGTTTTTTTCCCTGTAATTCATTTCTAATCTCATAGCGTTGTGGTCAGAAAAGATGCTTGATATGATTTCAATTTTCTTAAATTTACTGAGGCTTGATTCGTGACCCAAGATGTGATCTATCCTGGAGAATGTTCCGTGCACACTTGAGAAGAACCTGTAATCTGCTGTTTTTGGATGGAATGTCCTATATATATCAATTAAATCTATCTGGTCTATTGTGTCATTTAAAGCTTCTGTTTCCTTATTTATTTTCATTTTGGATGATCTGTCCATTGGTGTAAGTGAGGTGTTAAAGTCCCCCACTATTATTGTGTTACTGTCAGTTTCCTCTCTTATAGCTGTTAGCAGTTGCCTTATGTATTGAGGTGCTCCTATGTTGGGTGCATATATATTTATAATTGTTTTATCTTCTTCTTGGATTGATCCCTGGATCATTATGTAGTGTCCTTCCTTGTCTCTTGTAACATTCTTTATTTTAAAGTCTATTTTATCTGGTATGATTATAGCTACTCCAGCTTTCTTTTGATTTCCATTTGCATGGAATATCTTTTTCCATCCCCTCACTTTCAGTCTGTATGTGTCCCTAGGTCTAAAGTGGGTCTCTTGTAGACAGCATATATATGGGTCTTGTTTTTGTATCCATTCAGCCAGTCTATGTCTTTTGGTTGGGGCATTTAATCCATTCACGTTTAAGGTAATTATCGATATGTATGTTCCTATGACCATTTTCTCAATTGTTTTGGGTTTGTTTTTGTAGGTCCTTTTCTTCTGTTGTGTTTCCCACTTAGAGAAGTTCCTTTAGCATTTGTTGTAGAGCTGGTTTGGTGGTGCTGAATTCTCTTAGCTTTTGCTTGTCTGTAAAGCTTTTGATTTCTCCATCAAATCTAAATGAGATCCTTGCTGGGTACAGTAATCTTGGTTGTAGGTTCTTCCCTTTCATCACTTTAAGTATATCATGCCACTCCCTTCTGGCTTGCAGAGTTTCTGCTGAGAAATCAGCTGTTAACCTTATGGGAGTTCCCTTGTATGTTGTCATTTTTCCCTTGCTGCTTTCAAGAATTTTTCTTTGTCTTAATTTTTGCCACTTTGATTACTATGTGTCTCGGCGTGTTTCTCCTTGGGTTTATTCTGTATGGGACTCTCTGCGCTTCCTGGACTTGGGTGGCTATTTCCTTTCCCGTGTTAGGGAAGTTTTCGACTATAATCTCTTCAAATATTTTCTCTGGTCCTTTCTCTCTCTCTTCTCCTTCTGGGACCCCTATAATGCGAATGTTGTTGCGTTTAATGTTGTCCCAGAGGTCTCTTAGGCTGTCTTCATTTCTTTTCATTCTTTTTTCTTTAGTCTGTTCCGCAGCAGTGAATTCCACCTTTCTGTCTTCCAGGTCACTTATCCATTCTTCTGCCTCAGTTATTCTGCTATTGATTCCTTCTAGTGTAGTTTTCATTTCAGTTATTGTATTGTTCATCTCTGTTTGTTTGTTCTTTAATTCTTCTAGGTCTTTGTTAATCATTTCTTGCATCTTCTCAATCTTTGCCTCCATTCTTATTCCGAGGTCCTGGATCATCTTCACTATCATTATTCTGAATTCTTTTTCTGGAAGGTTGCCTATCTCCACTTCATTTAGTTGTTTTTCTGGGGTTTTTTCTTGTTCCTTCATCTGGTACATAGCCCTCTGCCTTTTCATCTTGTCTATCTTTCTGTAACTGTGGTTTTTGGTCCACAGGCTGCAGGATTGTAGTTTTTCTTGCTTCTGCTGTCTGCCCTCTGGTGGTTGAGGCTATCTAAGAGGCTTGATGGGAGGCTCTGGTGGTGGGTAGAGCTGACTCTCCCCAATTGTTTTTATTTTTAACTCAAATCTCATCAAAATCCCTAAAGAATGAAAGTTCACTGCTGTAAGAGGTTCATATTTTATGTAAGTACATAAATCCTAGAAAAAATCTGAAAGATTGTGCATCAAATGTTGGAGGTCTCTTTGATTCTTTACACTTTCACGTATTTAACAAACTTGTTGCAATATGCATGTATTACTGAATTCTAAGCATTGTGAAAGGCACTTCAACTGAATTATCTCAAGTTCTCCCAACACCATGAGGTAAATACTAGTTTGCCCACTTTATAAATTTTAGAAATGCAAGCACAGAGGAGTTTGCTAACTTACTCTAGGTCACACAGCTGGTGAAGTGGAGGTCTCAACCCAACAGCCTGAATCTGGAGGGATGAGTGCCTTAATAGCAGAAGTCCCAGGACTCTGGGACTCAGAAGAGTTCCTAATTCAGGCTAGAGCATCAAGCAAAGCTTCTCTTAGAGAAGCAGAGGGTCATCAAAGCAGAACTTAGAAAAAACAGTGCTCGGCACACAGTATGTACACACTAAATGTTTGACAAATGAGTTGATTAACCTAGCAAAGTGAGTAGAATTAGGGTGAGGAAGGGCATCCCAGGAAGAATAAGTCTTAGCTCTGGCTCCAAGCTGGGTTTCTTCAACATTCTGGTGCTGCAAGTCCAGAAATGACTCTCCTTTTCGGGTCTAGGGTGTCCTGGCAGGTGGCAGGGGTGTCAACTTGATAATCAAGCTGGAACCAGACAAAATCTTCATTTCTGACAGTCCAGACAAGGCTGAAGAGCTGGTCATACTCAAAGATGAACCGGTGCCAGACAAGAAGGCCAGTGCCAGGCTCAGCCTGTTTGCTCAAACTCCCTGGGAAGCTCATCCTCTACTTCCAAAGTGATTCCCTAGGATCGTTCTGGACCAGGTAGGGGACTAAGGGGCAATGGTTTTCCAGGACTTTTTGCTCATATTCTTCACAAAACACATTTTTAGGTTGAC
Organism: Balaenoptera ricei; assembly: GCF_028023285.1. NCBI lineage: Eukaryota > Metazoa > Chordata > Mammalia > Artiodactyla > Balaenopteridae > Balaenoptera > Balaenoptera ricei. Next base: position 53,311,300 of record NC_082639.1, read on the forward strand.
ACCTACGATTTTTCAATCATAAATTTAAATATTGATAGTTTCAAAGGTTATATTTTCTAGTGTTTTTGTATTCTGAACATACCTTAAGTGTATTTTTTGTCAAAAACAGATTTAGTTCTTCCAGTTTATGGAAAGTGTTCTCCTTATAACCTAACTGGCAAAGCCAGTACCATGAGACAAATCATACTTTCTATCAGGAAACGTTGGAGTTCACATTTCAGTTCAAATAATGGTGTTAACGTACATCCTGGGGACATGTATCTCACTTCTGATTCTCAGTCCAGTAGAGACAGGGTGTGTCGGAGGGAGGGAGGGAGGGAAGGGTGGGTGGATAGATGAAAGGAATGGATGGATGAGTGGATGGACAGATGGATGGATCAATGGTTGGATGGAGAGGCTTGTTGCCTGGATGAGATGAAGTACCTCCTCTTTCAATATCTCTCATGGAAGCCTCCAGGTTGGGCTTCTTAGGCATTCCTACTTAGAAGCTGGTACCCTCAACCAGATTTTTATGCCAGGCAGAAATGCCGCCATAATGAATCTAGTAATCATTTTGCAAAGAGAGAAAAGAAAGATTGAGAAAGAGAGAGGGGAAGGTCATACCTCAGTCACCTTCTCAAGGAGATCAGCTTTAGATACATATGGAAGCTGAGACCCTGGAAACTAAGTCTCTTAAAACTATGTGGGAGCCACAGCATGTGGGTGGGGGTCTGTGGCTCCATGGTCTTTCCCTTGGGTTTTTCCTCTCTCACCCTCTTGCACAGACACAACACTGAGAATATGCAAAGCCACGGGGAAAATGGTAGAAACTTCACCATGGCTGTTGCTGGGAAGAGCAATTCATAAATGCTCTGTTCTTTTTTTAACCCTCCAATTTGACATCATACTATAGCTCATGTAGGCTTTTATTCCTGAATACCAGCTAAACTTCTTAGGCTTAACCTTTCGGCCTCAAAAATACTGGGCAGATGCATTACCTGTCTACCTCTTTATAACTATAATAATTGGCTGTGTGCTCTTTTTTAAATTAACATGATGAGTACCTCGCCACTCAACTCCATTCATACAATCACAGAAGAAATACCAAGAAGAAGCCATCTCAGCATTAAGATCTAATTCCTATCAATGGAGTGAACCATATGTTCTTTCCTACAGCTGAGGAAATTTACAACAAAAACTGAATGTAGATATATGAACACTAAGCAGTTATAAGTTTTTGGCCTTATAATTTTGACCATGGTTAATTTGACTGTCTCTCTTATTGAGATGTAAAACAAAATGTAAATTGAACTTCTTAGATTAAGTACCATTAATATTATAACTGTTCTCAAATATTAGTTATAAATGATGTTATAATATGATTTCTTTTGTGTTAGGATCCCTACTCATCTTCTGTGACACTTGAAGGATTTAAGCTAAGACATGTAAAATTGTTCAAAATGGAGTCCCAGTGGTCCCAGTGTGAACTTCCATATTTGTTGTCTTGAAAAGTCTGCTGGAGGACTGAGGATGTCTTAGAGGGATAAACGAAGAGAAGTTTGATGGGTGACGTAAGTCACTGGAACAGAAGAAGCGACTGATGAGTCAAGGCCCCCTCCACTGGGGTAAATGTTATTCCTTAAAATGAGACGCCTCACTGAGGACCTGACTCTACCTGCTGAGAGCTGTTGCAGAGGGACGCTGCCAGAGGCCCTCTCTCAGCAGAGGGCCACTTCCCACTCCCACTTGTCGGGAGACCCATTGTGGACTGGAGACCACTGCTCCTGCAGAGATGTCTCCTGCCCAGGCTTTTCATTGGAGAGGTCCTTACCCCCTTTTCTATTTTCCCTACTTTGACTAACGTGTCTTGCATGCTAACTGCATGCAGTAAATCGAGTGACTGGTGAATTGAATTTTGGCCATGTTTCATCTATCTCCAAGCCATGATGCGTGCCTGCCCCTACTGCTGGGCCCTGTGACAAACATTGGGATCTGTTACCGATCAAACTTGGGTCAACTCGCCTGAATGCAGTAAAGCCAATCCACTGACACCAGGTTGTGGTGAAGGAAAGTGCAGGGTGCCAAGCAAGAAGTCCAGGGCAGCTAGTGCTCAAAACACCCGAACTCCCAATGGCTTTCAGGAAAGCTTTTTTTTTTTTTTAGGAAAGCATTTTTTTTTTTTAATATTTTATTTATTTATTTATTTATTTATTTATTTATTTATTTATTTATGGCTGTGCTGGGTCTTCATTTCTGCGTGAAGGCTTTCTCCAGTTGCGGCAAGTGGGGGCCACTCTTCATCGCAGTGCGCGGGCCTCTCACCATCGCAGCCTCTCTTGCTGCGGAGCACAGGCTCCAGACGCGCAGGCTCAGCAATTGTGGCTCACGGGCCCAGTCGCTCCGCGGCATGCGGGACCCTCCCAGACCAGGGCCCGAACCTGCGTCCCCCGCACCGGCAGGCAGACTCTCAACCACTGCGCCACCAGGGAAGCCCCTAGGAAAGCATTTTTAAATGCAGGTGAGGGAGTGGAGTCACAGGGTATATGATCAGCTTGTGCACAATTCTCTGACTGGTTGGTGGTGAGGTACAGGACAGTGTCACTTTATCAATCCTCAGGTACCAGGGGGCTATGTGTTCATGGTCATCAGGACTTTAACTTCTTCCATTTGGTGGGGGTTTTAGCATCTGTAAAACAGCTCGGGAAAAATGCATCAAATACTGTTATCTAAGTACTTCAGAGAGGAACTAAAGCAGAGGACAAGCTGGGAGGGTTCTGTTCTGGAAGGCTGCACAGAGTCCAGCATGGTTACAGAGCCACGGAGAGAGAAAGAAGTGGACAAACACAAGGGCTTGGGAATGATTAAATATGGGGATTGAAGGAAGGAGAGAAATCAAGGTTGACGCCTGGGGTTATGTATGAATAACAGGGCAATAAGTGGTGCCTTTATTGCCTCGAGAGCCTGGAGTCGTGGCGGTGGGGTGGACGTTGGACACGCTCAGCCGGAGGCACCCAAGAATCGGAGCTGGAGGTGGAGCTCAGGAGGTTACTGGATTGGAAGTCAGCAGTGGCTTCAGGCTTGCGTGAGATGTTCGGAGAAGCAGCGAAGGGGTGCAGATTGAAAAGGGATTGGGCCTAGGAATTTGCAAACTCTGCAAGGGGAGGGAGGAGCCAGCAAAAGATTGGGTCAATCCTCCAGCCTCCTTCCTCACTTTGCTCAGGGCTGCATCTCAGGCTGGAGCCCCTCTCCAGGTAAGGCTGGCAGAAGCGTGGGGCACGGGGTGGGTGCTGCCCTGGGGCCCCCTAGCTTTACAACCTGCTCTGTCCCTCACTGGCCCGTGAGAAAGGCACCTTCCTAGGCATCCCTTACCCTGAAACTGGGGACATTAAAATAGTAGTGCCATGAGAAGAAGATGAAGGCCAGGAGGAAATGAGGAAGGACTTAGGTACTAACTTTAAAAACAGAGTCGGGAGGTGAAATTGACAGTGTCTTTTGGAAGCAATGGTATAACTGAGAGCTTTAGAGCTTAGGGGGCCTCCTCCTCCATTCCCTAGATGTGAGGTCTTGAACTTTATCTGCAACCTATTTCGTCAGAGTATTTCTGCATTTCCTTCACTGTTAGAACAATTGATTGAATTCTTTTTTCAAACAACAAAAGGAATAACATGTTTACTGTTATAATCATATAAATGTAAGCAAACACATAACTAGAAAAGTATCTTTTTTGTGTGTGTGTGTGAGTACAAAATGGGGTACTTTTCTACATACCAAACCTTAAATTTTGAATTCGGTATCATGGGCTTTGCTTGAATTCTAGACCCTGAGCACAGCTGCACGGGAGACCAAGTCCTGCTCTGCAGAGAACTCATCCTCCTTCCAGGACAAGGACCCTCAGTGGGTGAGCAGTGGTAAAAAACAAAATTCAACCAATTTGAAAGTCGAATTGAGCAGCATCCATTCTAGCAACTAGAAGTGTGCTCCTAGCAATTACACAAAATGGAAGGTTTTTAAGAAGAAGAAGCATGGGGCAAGGGAGTCATTAGGGAAAGAAAAGATTACTTTTTCAGGGAACTCTACCTAACGCACTGTGGTAACCTAGATGGGTGGGAAGTCCAAAAGGGAGGGGATATCTGTATGCGTATGGCTGATTCATTTTGTTGTGCAGTGGAGGCTAACACAACATTGTAAAGCAACCGTACTCCAATAAAAGTTAATAAAAAAAAAAAAGAAAGAAAATATTACTTTTAGGTCAGAACATCTTTTAGGGGAAGGCAATGGCAGTTTTATCATGCAGACTGCTTCTTCCTCTGGGGGTCAAGCTATAGAGAGGACCCACATGACAGATGACCTCCTTGGTGCCAGTCAGAAAATTCCAAACTGGTTGGCTAAGATTGCATTTCTGGGGAAGTTGGAAACTGCAAGTAAGTCAAGTATTAAGTCTAGGTTTGGTGTTCTGGGCTTTAGCATAAGTGATGCCATTTGAGGCCTGTGGTTTTTCTTTAGTAGCAGCTAAGCCTTGGTAGTTGAGTGGCTTGGTAACTGGAGAAGTGGAGAAGGGTGTGGGAACACACATATTTTAGAGTGATCCAGGGGAATTGACCTTCTGAACACATGAGGAATGATTCTAGGGTGGGGACCCTTAACCTGGAGCTTTGGTAGTCTAATATTATTAGCAGAATCCATGACTTTGTCACCACTAGAAATCACAGGTATTTTCGTTTCATGTTACAGTTTTGCAGGTATCATGGAAGACAGTTTTACACTCTAAGTCAAAATTCAAAAATAGGTTAGATCTGCTGCTCGATCTTGTTAAATAATAGGTTAAGAAGCTCACATATTCTATATCTCAAATTATTGTTTTGATAACTGTATCATGCTAAATTCCATTCAGATATGAATGAAAACAAATGTGGTCTCTTTCCTGCCCAAGATGCTAGACACCCTGAAATTCTATCCTGAACTCTGGGTTCAGAATCCCTAAATCAGGGTGGAAAACAAGATTTAAACACCGAGGCTGGAGCAAACTTGGTAAGTTTCAGGTCAGGCTTAGGGGGCCATCAAAAAGGGTTTAGCACAGGAGGACTCCAGGGGCTTTTAATCAGTGCAGTGATGAGTGCTGCATTATGTTCTAAGGAACTTGCTCTAACAATATATGGCAGGAGGGCAAAATTTGGAGACAGGAATCAGGAAGGGTGAGAAATGTTGACCAATTCACACACCCAAGGCATTGCGGGTGGGGAGGGTTGGCGGGGTGGTAAATGTTTTGGTGTGCCTTTTAATCGTGTGATTCTTACTCATTTTGTACGACTTTAGGCTGTGTTAAGTAGTTCGAAATGGAATCACAGTGGCCAGTGGGCGCCTCCATGATGATTGTTCTTAAACAGTCGATGTTAGACTGTGAGTGTCTAAGTGTGACATTTTAGGAGTGTTAATGTGGGTACGGAATTTGTTTGATAAGGTCCAAGGAGAGACATCACTGGAACAGGAGCCACGGATATAGATAAGACCCACCAGCCAGGGCTTAACTGACTTATGATGCATGTGTGATTGTGTGCAAGAAGTGGAGAGAATCATAAATTGAACTTTGGTTTGTATCATAGTCTCCAATTCCGGGACTCACCTGGCCTTCCTGCAAGGCTAGGCCACCTTAAACCAATTTCCTCTTAATCTGGGGTGAAAAACAGCTTGTTTTGATTTGCATTTTCTTGGCTTGTGACTGCCATCATTTCATATATTTATTATCTACTTGCATTTCCTCTTTACTGAATTAACTTTTCAGAATAGGCAGCCTGTTTTTAGTGTGCTTTTTTTGTTTTGTTTTGTTTCTCTGAATTTGCTGATGGTTTTGTGGACTTCCTTTTCTCGAGAGAAAGAACAGTTCATATTCCCACCCCATTCTCTGGAACCACCCAGCGTTTGACATTACTGTATACTTTTCACATTTTAATTACCCAAAAGATCTAACAGTTCCTGCTGCCCCTCTCAAGGTGGAGAGGGGGGATATTTGGCCCAGAACTGACCATCATCAGCTTTCTCCAACACTGGAACCAGTTTTGTTAGCATTCCCCTGACTGCTAAAACTGAGCATGTTTTTATCTGTTTACTGTCCATTCTCATTTCTATGGTTTTGTGTCTATTTACAAAAATGGGGCTGTACTATCTGCATTTTCTGCAGCTTGTTTTTCCTCTGATATATCCAGGACATTCCTAACCAGTGCATTGTGTCCCTGATACAGTCACTAATAGCCACCTAACTCTGACTCCTCAGTGGGCATAGGGCTTCTTTGGTTCAATCCTTCTCTTATTAAAGGGTATTGTTTTCTGAGTTTTTGTCACAAAAAGCTCAGTACTAAACCTTTTGTTCATGTATTGTTAAGTCCAGGTGATTTTACACCTGGTGTAGATTCTTGAGCGGAGAGTATATGTATTATTTCTGATTTTAATAGGTGTTCCAAGTTCCTAAAAAGTTATAACTATTCCCACTCCAGATAGAGAAAAGTGATCCTAATTTTTTCTATTATAGCCACAACATCTGGGCTTGGGCAACTTTTCATGCTTAGTATTCATTGCTTTCCAATTTCCTCTTTTTTAAATTTTAATTTATCATTTTACATGAACTTTTACTATAAGAAACATTAATGATTTTTGTGGTGGTTTAGAATTTGTTATTCTCTCTTCTGTGAAGTACTTCCCTGTTTTACCTTTTTTGCAGTTCAGAACTCTTTAATGAAAATTGTCTGTTCTATATGATTAAATGGAAAGTTCTGGACATGGAAACTTTTTTAAAATGTTGAACATTTTATTGATTTTTCTTTATACTCATCTGATGAAGATTTTGTGTTTGTTTTTACTTTTGGATCAATATTTGATTATTTTAAAGTTTTGCTAGGATAGCATTAATTTCATCTAGAGTTTTCTTAATTACCGTACATTTGCAAATTTATCTTTTAAAATCCTCATACTAGGTCCTTTTCCACGCTTAACTTTGCACATTGTAATTTTTTTCTGTTTAAGGAAAATTCTTACTTGGCTTTTGATTTTATTGTTTACAGTTTTCTTTTAAATTTCTACTTTTATTTGAGCCTTTTGTCTTTTCTTTCCTTGGTTTAACTTAACCATGTTGTTTGAGGCACAAAGATTTTTTTTTTTTTAATAGTAATCTTTTATTTATTTATTTATTCTTATATTTATTTTTGGCTGTGTTGGGTCTTCGTTTCTGTGCGAGGGCTTTCTCTAGTTGTGGCAAGCAGGGGCCACTCTTCATCGCGGTGCGCGGGCCTCTTCACTATCGCGGCCTCTCCTGTTGCAGAGCACAGGCTCCAGACGCGCAGGCTCAGTAGTTGTGGCTCATGGGCCTAGTTGCTCCATGGCATGTGGGATCTTCCCAGACCAGGGCTCGAACCCGTGTCCCCTGCGTTAGCAGGCAGATTCTCAACCACTGCGCCACCAGGGAAGCCCCAAAGATATTTATATTTTTGGATTATCATAACTGAAAATTTTTCTTTGCTTCATTTCATACTTTTGACCTGAATTATGCTTTATTGTTCAGTACTGCCTTCTTTGTGCTTTAATTTTGTCAGCATTTATCTGTACAACTTTGCCCTTATTTTCAGTTTTCACTGGTGTTTTGCTTTAATAGTATTTGTAGGACATATAGAGCAGTCTTGTTACTGAACTGAACTTGGGTTCACTCACCTAACACACAGCAGTCAATCTATTGACACTGGGTTGTAGTGAAGGGAAGTACAGCATGTATTTGCAGGGCACCAATCAAGGAAAATAGGCAGCTAGTGATCAAAGGACCTGAATTACTTGCTTGGTGCCCTGTAAATAAACACTTTACTTTTCCTTCACCACAGCCTGGTGTCAATAGATTGACTTTGTTGCAAGAGAACCTGAGGTTGAGTTTGTAACAATTTTGGTGACCATGAAGGGACCACTGTCCCAAGTGGGCGTCTTACCTGTGGAATATTGGTCCCTGACAGGAGGTGGCTGTAAGATTCTGTCCAACAGCTTCCTGAGCACCTTTGTCTCAGGGACAGCCCTGAGCATCTGCCACCAACTGGGTGTCAATGACCCTCAGAGATTTCGTGATGAAGGAAACAGGGCACTTGCTTGAGATGTCTCTGCTAAATAGCCGAGCTCATGTGTGATGGCACCAGGGTAATTTTTCTTTTAGCCACTTGACTCTGTCTGTGGCAGGGCATTGATTTTGGGGATTTTCTGCATTAGACTAAGGAATCTGAAACACTGAGAGATGCCTCGTGTTTGCTGGCTGACCTCCTTGATATTTGACAGCACTAGCTATGAACAACTAAAGATGGGTAATCAGAGCTCTGTTCCAACTTGTAGCCCATTAGGGTATATTCAGCAGAATAGGGAAACTTTTAGTTATGCGCCTCTGAAAAGAAAAAAAAATGGGGTTCTATTGTAACACTGCTTGGTCTCATTACTCTTTAGGATCTGGGGAACACTGGCCCCCTAATGGCTCTCTAGATTATAAAACTATCTTTCAACTAGAACTATTCTGTGAAAGGGGAGGAAAATGGGATGATGTTTCTTATGGATAGCTTTTTATGCTATTGTATCAAAGTGGCACTTATTCAGAGAAAAATGTAACATGCATAGAATTATGATACACAAAGAAATTTCCTCCAATAAGGAGATATTAAAAGCTTTACCCGATTCTCCGGAATGAAGAAATGAGGGATTAATTCAACAAATAAATGCTCTTACAGTTCTGCCATCTCTGCCCCTGTATGGTGGGCAGAATGCGGAAGCAATCGCCAGGGTCCTATATCCCACAGGAGCCAACTCACCCTCACCTGCTCTGGCAGGAGCTGAGGAAAGCACACTGGTGTCCTTCTTGTTACCTGACAGGAAACCAATTTTGGCCAGGGAACCACTATTGTTCAGGCAGAGCATTTCCCACTGAGGCAGATTCCCATTGGAGGAATAAATACCCAAGATCAGCCAGCAGGTTTTGTGTGGATACACTCTCCCTTTTCAACCTCAGACTTGTTTAATTGGAAAAATAATATACCAACCGATTGGGAAGACACTACCAGGATGGAAAATCTATTCTTCTCCATCTTTGCCACCCACAGCCCAAATTGGGCTGATGTTCAGGGTTTGCTAACTCCCCTGTTGGCTGAGGAAGAGAGGAGGATGGTGATAGAAAAGGCTAGAGAAGAGGCAGATAGAATGAATGCTTCTGCCCCTAACAAACCCATACAAGCACCAGCAGCAAATGCAATTCCCACCACAGATCCAGGAAGGGATTGAGAATGACCTAGGAGATAAAGCTCGAATTGAGCATGGCAGGGAGTGCAACTTAGCAGGGCTCCAAAATGGAGAGCCAACACAGGAGGTTTCATAAGGTGCAAGGAGTGTGCCAACTGCCACAGGAGAACCCCTGGGTCTTAGGAGAGAATGTATAGGGCATATTGCCAAAATATAGATGTGGATGCTGATAATCCAGAGAATTTCAAGTTAGTTAATCAGACCTTATGGCTCAGAGTACCCCAGCTGCAGAAGATAGAAGGGCTTTTTGGCCTGCCCATATCTCATCTGGCAGAAATTGCTTTCAGTTTTTCACAGTCGGGAGGAAATACAGACCAAAAAGAGACCCGTTAAATGATGCAGCAGATGTCCCTTTTGGCGGTGACACTCACAGGAGAAAGGGAGAACAAGACATCTGAGCAGAGGGTAAGATCCCAGGGAACCAAGAGAGTGAAGGGTGACCCCCAGAAAGGAGACCCCAAAAAGGGACATGTTAAAGTGGGTCCCCAGCAGTGCCTATCGTAAGCCAAGAAGGAAATTTGTCCCAGCTCAAAAAAGAAACTGGAAGAGGAGGAGAAAGCATTGTTCATGCTGTAGTAACGGAAAGTGACAGAGTGAGGAAGACCTGGCAGGGAGTCTGCTTGGGGAAACAGCCTCCTTCCCACTTCCCAAGAGGAGCCCCCGGTAACCCTTTCATGGGAAACTAACAAATTGACTTTCTGATTGATACTGGAGCCACTTGCTCTGTTTTGGACACTCAATTAACTAGTTAACCCAAAAAAGCGCAATGGCGAGAGGAGTCTCCAGAAAGCCTCTCCAAAAACTGCTTGTGCAACTTCTAGACTGTCAGATTGAGGCCACTAACTTAAAATGCAGCTTTTTGTACATGCCAGAGTGCCCAGTCCCATTGCTGGGGTGAGATTTATTAAGTAAATTCAATACTAAATTGACTTTCATACCTGGACAACTGGATATAGAGGTACCACCGGAACAAGCCTGTGCCTTGCAGGCGGCCCTCCTCTGTCAAGGGATGGAGGAGTCACAACCAGCGTTCCTGAAGACATCTTGCAGCAGGGAAGCCTGGGACAATGGGCTGACTGGAGGCCAGGGAGAGCCAGGAGGGCTGTCGAGTAAAGGTGAAACTGAAGCCAGACACTCAGGCTCTGAGATTAAGGCAATACCCCTAAAGGAGCAAGCAAAACAGGGATCCAACCTTTGATAATCGCCTTTTTGAAATACAAGCTTATTTGCGGCCCTCAGTCACCATCTAAAACTCCCATCCTGCCTTTAATGTGCCCAGCACTGAGGACTAACAGTTCGTTCAGGACCTAAGAGCCATAAATCAGATAGTGGATGATATTCACCTTGTAGTCCCAAATCCCTATATTCTGCTCACTCTCTTACCTGGAGACCTTTGTTTGTTCACTGTGCTAGGCTTAACAGACGTCTTTTTCTGTGTTCCTTGGAGTCCTAAATCCCAAGCATCGTTTGCATTTGAATGGGAAGATCTAGAAAACAAAAGCAAGCAACAATACTGCTGGACAGTATTACAAGGACTTACGCCCCCAGCCCATGTTGTTCAGGAAAGTGCTAGCTAAAAACGTAATGGAGCTCCAGCTGCAGGAGGGAGCTCTGCTCACATATGTGGATACCTTCACAACTAGCAAGATGAAGAACTTGGGTAAAAACACTGGGACTACTTTGAACTCTCTGGCCAAATGATGCTATAAAGTCTCTGGGAAACAAGCCCAAATTTCCCAACCATCTGTGAAATATCTAGGATTCAAACTGACAAAAGGCCAGAGGAATTTGCTCCAGGACTGCCGGCAGACAGTAGCCTGGGTGACGGTGCCCACCACCCAAAGACAGTTGTGTGGGTTCCTGGAATGGCAGGATTCTGCTGCATTTGGATCCCCAACTTAAGTTAATAGGTAAGCCACCGTATGAGGCCCTAAAAGGGGCTGACAATAAGCCCTTAGTGGGGACGGGAGAATGTCAAAGACCTTCCAAACAATGAAGGAAAAACTACTGACTGCCCCTGTTCTGGGTTTGCCAGATTTGAAAAAGCCGTTTGATCTTTTTGAACATGAAAGACAAGTAGTGAGACTGGAGGTATTGACCCAGAATCTGAGAAACACAAAATGCCCAGTATCCTATTTGTCAAAGACTTTGGACATTATAATCCAAGGATGGTCAACATATTTGGGTGTCATAGCTGCTACTCGAGATTTGTTGCAAGAGGCAGAGGATTTCACTCTAGGACAGCCAAGCAGGGTGCATACGTCCCACTATGTGCTGCCACCATTGGAATAAAAGGATGGATATTGGCTCACTTCAGGCCACCTGGGAGGATATCAGGCCATTTTACTTGATAATCCTAATGTGATTCAAAGACTGTGTCTTCCTTGAACCCAGCCACACTGCTCCCCACCCCTTTGGGTGGCCCATGCTTGTAGGCCCATGTATGATTTATGCAGGTCATTGAGCAGCTGCTCAGACTTGATTAATGTTCCCTTGGGAGATCCAGACTTGGAGGTGTTCACAGATGGAAGTAGATTCATGGACCACCAACACTAAAAGACCAGATACTCAGAGGTAACCCTGCAGGAGATCCTAGGAGCAGAAACTTTGTCATCAGGTACCTTGGCCCAAAAGGCTAAAATTATTGCCCTTACTTGACTTTTACATCTCAGTGAAGGTATAATAGTTAACATCTATACTAACTCGAAATATGCCTTTTCAGTTGTGAATGCACATGGGGCAATTTGGAAAGAGAGATCGCTCACTTCTGAGGGAAAAGAAATCAAACATGCCCCCAAGAAGTTTTGAAACTGCTAGACACAGTGCTCAAGCCAAAGGAGGTGGCAGCGGTGCATTGCCCAGAAGAGCCAGGAGCAAAACACCTTTGGTTATAGCTCTGTTCCTAAGTATACACCTGACCCAATTTAGCCTGACATACTCACCTGAGAACCTCAGAAGGTCACGAAAATGTGGATTTGATCTTACCGATCTAGGAACAAATGGTAAATGACCAAGGAGCGTTTTCAATTCCTGAATATCTAATGGAGGAAGCAATTGGTTCAATATACCTGAGCACCAATTATGGGTATCCAGTGTATACAGGAGTACATTAAAGACCAAATATGCAAAGGACAATACAAAGAGTATTATGAAAATGTATGATTTGGGCTAAAAATAATTCCAAGACTGGGGCCCCACCCTGCATGGAGTCCAAGCTAGAGGGGAGGGCCTGAGAGAAGTTTGGCAAGTAGGCTTTACAGTCATGCCCAAAGTTAAAGGAAACTTTCACTATGTACTGATGATGGCAGACACCTTTACAGGCTGGGTGGAAGCATTCCCTTGCTGGATTGAAAAAGCTCCAGAGGTAGTAAAGGTCTTGCTCCAGGAGATAATTCCTAGTTTTGGGCTACCCAGCTCAATTCAGAGTGAGAATGGAGGAGCCTTTATTGCTAATGTGATTCAAGAGGTAGCTGAAGCATGTGCAATAAAATGGAATTTGCATGCATCTTGGAGGCCTTGATCGACAAGAACCACACCTTAAAAAGGATGATAGCTAAAATCTGTCAAGAAACTAACTAAACCTGGGACAGAGTGTTGTTGGTTGCACTGCTTAGAATTAGATTGGGTCCTAGAAGTAGACTCCAGCTCTGTCCTTATGAAATATTTTATGGGAGACCCTTCTTCTATTCTGAGCAGTTTGGTGGCCAGACATCTGACCAAAAGGTAAAAGTAGACGCTGTAAGATATGTGCAAACACTGGGGTTAGTTTTCAATGCTACTCCTAAATTTGTTACTAAAAAAATGATGTTTCCCACAGATGTCCCCCTCCGGTGTTTTAGACCTGGAGACTGGGTGTTCCTTGTAACATGGAACCATGTACACCCAAAGAATCAACTCCAGCTGCAGTGAGTGGGGCCTTACCAGGTTCTGCTAGTAACTTGCTCTTCTGTTAAATTGACAGGAGTCAAGCCGTGGATCTGCTGTACACGGTTGAGGCTAGCTTCTGATCCAACTACAAGTCCACGGTCCTTGGCAGTTACAGAAAAGACAACCACAACACTGACTGAAAGCCAGTTCTCCTTCCTGCAAGTCTGGACCAGGGCTTCGGTTAAAATTAAAGGAAGTATCTTAGATAAGTAGTGAATGACTTGTGGCCATTCATAATAACATTTGTAATTGGCTGGAGCATTTTTCTGATTTATTATTTGCTTAGATCCCTTTGCTTGCTTCTTGATTCATGTAATCATTTTACCTGTGATTACATTGCAGTCAATCAAACCTGTAATTTGTTGTGATATTGACAATAGGAGATATTTCATCCTTGCTCTATTTTAATTTAACCCTTGTGATAATAGAGTTCGTACCAAAGTTTAGGGCCAGTGCTATTTTCCCATACGAGCTGTTGGCCCCAACTGTAATAATGCTTCTTGCTTTTCTTTACTGTCTCATCCCACTGGTGTCTGCTGCTTCCTGGAAGGAAAATTCTCTCATTAGGTTGTCTCAGAGTATACCGAGAGGTGGGAATTTAAGTAATTGTTGGATATGTCATTTGAAATCTCAAACTATTCGTGAACAGTATATCCCATCGGTGGTCCCTATAACTGATTTTGATACTGTGCCAGACCCCTTAACCTTCTATAATCTTCCTCCTTCAAGCTTCACATTCCAAGTTCAGATAACCAAGAGACCTCAGAATATCCCAATCCCTTGCTTCAACCTGTCTGAAGTAATTTCCATTGGAGGAAAAGTTACTACCGGTCCCCCGCGGTCCCTCAAATTTCTCCTGGAGAAATGTGATGCCCAAAATCCCCTGAAATGTACACTTGACAAATGTGTAAGGGCTAAAAATGACACGAATTTATGCCAGATAGCCAGACAAGTTGGATATCATGTAAATGGACTATGGAAGGCTTGCGGCGGCTCTCACCCCTGGCTTGAAAACATAATCTCTGAACTCCCCAAAAATGAAAGAATCAATGACGTGACCCTGGGAGGTATAACTTGCTCCCCTCCAGGATATATCTTTGTCTGTGGCATAGGGAGTGACTCACCAGCACAAGGATGGGCACATCGCTGCTTAGACAGCTGGCAAATGGAAGGGTCATGCCTATTGGGATATTTTAGGATCCCTTTTTCTGTGCATAGTCTGGAGAGCATGACTTCTGTCTCTAAATCAAACACCCGTCTTAAAAGAGAGATATTGGCAAGGTAGGAGGACAATATAGGACAAAGTATTTTTGCCAAACTCACACCAACTGCCAGAGTTTATGTCAATAGAGATATGATTCATAATGTATCTGCCGCAATTGGACAAATTGCTGAGGACACAGCTAAAAGTATTGCAGCCCAACAAACATCTTTGAACTCATTGGCTCGAGTGGTCCTGGATAATAGAATAGCCCTTGACTTCTTATTGGCAAAACAAAGATTATGTGCAGTGGCTCATCCCACATGCTGCACATATGTCAATACCTCTGGAGAAGTTGAAACCCAAGTAAACAGAATAATTGAAAAGGCTACCTGGTTATAGGATGTTTATAAAGAGGACACGTACCAGGACTTACTTTTGTGATAGCAATCTGGAATAGGGGGACTCTTCTGAGTACTGTTACAAGGCTCCATCTGGTCATCATCCTCTTTGTAATGTGTTCATTAATTTTCACATATTTCTCCAGATACTATGACAAAGTTCTCAAAGAGGGAGATAATGTTTCATAATGCAAAACACTGATGCTAGGCCTGGGACTTGAGAATTCTTAGAAAAGAAGGTCCAAGACTTTCTCTCCTCTAATCCTGAAGAATTGACATCGCCCCTGTTCAGCAGGAAGTAGCCAGAACGGTCGTCGCCCCATTCCCCTTAGGACTGAGGAGTATCGAAGAGAAGAGGGAACTGAAACGGAGCTTGACCCTGCAGTGCCCTCCTTCGTACAATTCCCTCTTGTCCGCACTTCTTTTTTGTAGAAAAAGCTAGAGTTTTTGAGGCCTTGTCAGAGTTCCAAAGAGCAGACTCAAGCAATTAATGATTACAGAAGTGAGGAAATGCAGAAACAAAGGAAAAGCAACCAAGCAAGAAAAGTTCAGCCATAAAACAGAGTCACAGGACTCCTAGTTCCTCCTCAAGGGATACAGATAACAATCTGATGCAACATATCCTTGAGTTGTTTTACAGAAACCAGGACCCTGTGATGAAACCTGCTGACCACAGCCAAGGAGACTCAGAGAAGTTGGAGCCAGACGGGTGATGACCAGCATGCCAGATATCACTTTATTGCTTAACACCCATCCAATCAGAAGAATCCATGAGCTAATCACATGCTTCAGACCCTTACCCTTAATTTTAGTCTTTAAAAACGCTTGCCTGAAAGCCGTCAGGGAGTTCAGATCCTTTAAGCATTAGGTGCCCATTCTCCCTGCTTGGTACCCTGCAAATAAATGCTGAACTTTCCTTCACCACAACCCTGTGTCAGTAGATTGACTTTCCTGTGCATTGGGTGAGCAAACACAAGTTTGGTTCAGTAACAACCTGTGTTTCGGTTGGGAGAGGTCAGTGGTTTTCCTTAATGACTTTCAGTTTTTTGAATATTAGGAGCACTTTCAAACACACAAAAGAATAAACTCTCACAGCCATCACCCAGATTCATGAACAAGCTTCTTCTTCATTTGCCTTGTCTATTTTTTTTTTTTTTGCTGAAATATCTTAAAGTAAATCCCAGACATCATTCTGTTTCATCCTTAAAATTTCAGTATCTCTCTCTTAAAACAGAAGGGTGTTTTCTTATATAATCACAATATTATTGTCCCAGCTAATAAATTTCATATTCCCTAATATTTAATACTCTGTACATATTCAAAATTTACTGCTCTTCTACAATTGATTTATTGAAGCCAGGATCTAAGTAAGGAGCACACAATTCTCTCCATCTGCTAAACCAGAACAGCACCTCATTCCCCAAGCCATTAAAGTATTGAAGCCCTGTTGAAGGTCATATCTGGTGGACTTGTTTGGTTGCTTCATCATAGTCACCTTGATAGCTTCAGGTACAACCCTAGTTATTAAATAGTTTGTTGCACTAAGAGGAATAAAACGTGTGTAACTAATATTGATCAATTTTTTATTCGTAGTCATTTTTACGCTTTCTCTTTTGACATTTTCTCTTACTTCAGATCTTTCATGTACATTGATTCTTCACTTCCTGTCACTCATAATTTGAGTTATTTTTATCATAAATGAATGCTAAAGTTAAGGCTTTTTAATAACCACTGTGGGTTTTTATGTGGTTAATGTAGTTAATTATGTTTATAAATTGTTTGCTTTTAAGCTCTTCTTGCATTTTTAATGTGGTAAAGTGTACATAACACAAAATTTACCACAACTATTTTTAAGTGTACAGTACAGAGGCAGTAAATACATTCACATTGTCATGCAACCCTCACCACCACCCATCTCACAAGTTTTTCATCTTTCCAAACCTAAACTCTACCCATTAAACACTATCTCCCTATTCCCCTCCTCCCCCCAGCCCCTGGAAATATCATTCTACTTTCTTCCTCTAGAAGTTGACTATTTTAGGTATGTCATATAAGTGGACTCACACACTACTGGTCCTTTTGTGACTGGCTTATTTCACTTAGCATAATGCCTTCAAGGTTCATCCATGTGGCAGCATATGTCATATTTTCCTTCCTTTTTAAGGGTGAATAATGGTTTGTACATATATACCACGTTTTGCTTATCCATTCATCCTGTGAAGGACACTTGGGTTGCTTCCAGGTTTTGGCTACTGTGATGCTGCTGTGAACATGGGTGTACAAATAAATAACTTAGTCCCTGTTTTCAGTTCTTTGGGGTATATACCCAGAAGTGGAATTGCTGGAACATATGACAATTCTATAGTTAATTTTTTGAGCAACCCCCTTATTTTCCATAGTGAATCCCCTTGTACTCTTGAATAAACCAACTTGGTCTTGTTGTATCCTTTTAAATAACTGCTGAATTTGATTTGCTACTATTTTCTTTAAGATTTTTGCATCTATATATATTTATGAGTTTGAGGATAATAATTTTGTTTTGCATTGTCCTCTAGTTTGTTATTGAAGTTTTATAGCCTCCTGGAGCATATTGAAATACTCCTTTTGCTGTTCTCTAGAAGAATCTGGATACTACTAAGATAAATGGTGTATCTCTAATTTTCAATTTTAATTGTGAAAGTTTGATAATATTCCTGTTTTGTTTATCTGTGGTTGTATCTCCTTTCTGTTCATAGTGTTATTTATTTGTACCTTTTTTTCTAGCTAGGTCAATGCCACCCAGAGGTTCAATGTTTTCAACTTTCTGGGTCCATTTTTTTGTTTGTTTGTTTCTCTCGCAATTTAACTCAGTTTTCACCTATTCTACTTTTCTAATATTTTAAGCCAGTAAATTTCCCTCAATTCATCACTTTTACCACAAGTAGTTATTATGATTGATATCCAATATTTTCAAATTTCCCTTATTTTTAGCTGATGAGTCATTGTAGAATTTAAATAGCTGTGTCTTTTAGTATTCAAATGCCAATCATAGAAATCTTTATCTTTTAATTTTATGCTCTCTTAATTTTTCCTGGTTCAGTTTTTATGTAATGAGAAATTTTTGATTGTAATTTTTGATTGTAACAACTTCTTGATTGTAAGTATACATCTTTCCTTTGCCCTGACATTAATGTTGTGTTAGCTGCTCCTATGAGTCTTACATTACAGTCTTTTTGTAATACAGTAAGTCTCCTACATATGAACGAGTTCCGTTCTGAGAGTGTGTTGGTAAGTCTAATTTGTTCGCAAGTCCAACCAAGTTAGCCTAGGTACCCAACTAACACAATCAGTTATATAGTACTGTACCATAATAAGTTTACAATACTTTTCACACAAATAATACATAAAAAACAAACAAACAAAAAATAAAGAAAATATTTTTGATCTTACAGTACAGTACCTGGAAATGTACAGTAGTACAGTACAACAGCTGGCATACAGGGGCTGGCATCGAGTGAAGAGGCAAGAAGAGTTACTGACTGGAGGAAGGAGAGGAGTTTGGAGATGGTAGAGCTGAAGGATCATCAGCAATAGTAGATGGAGGGCAAGCTACAATTTCACTCATGCCTGACATTGATGGCACAGGTCTGGTTCCTTGCTGGATTTGATTCTATCTACCCGCTTGAAAAAATGATCCCATGTATGAGTAGTAGCTCTGTTTTTTCTCATCATGGATGACACAGTAGCACTGGGTTGCATTCTGAATGGCTGCTGCAACCTTTGTGTACCATTCTGTTTGGGTCCTGTGCCTCAAAAACTAACAGTGCCTCCTCAAAGAAAGAAAATCCCCTTGCCATTTCTTGTGTCATGAATCTCTACGGTTCTTCGGTTACTTCTTCTTCCTCTTGTCTCTCTTCATCCTTTCTCTGGGCCTCCAGTTCCATCAGGTTTTCATTTGTAAGCCCCTTGTGTTGAACAGCAAGGAGTTCAATGAAGTCCTCTTGCAGATCTAGCTTGAAATAAAGATACTGTGCTACTGTACTCTACACAGTACTGTACAGAAAAGTACACAAAAGTACAACCACTTGTAGAGGATGCAGGCACGTGACAATGTACACCAGACACCTGAACTAACTTCTGTGATTGGACATGTGAATGCACGTTCATATCTTTGAAAGTTCGCAACTTGAAGCTTCGTATGTAGGGGATTCACTGTAGTCTCTAAAGTTCCACTTTTTAGGCTTCAGCATTGTAGTAAGTAGTCTTATGCTGATTCTTAAAAAATCAATAAAGTTAATTTTTTAGAACAGCTTAGGTTTACAGCAAATTGAGTGAAAAGTACAGAGAATTCCCACATACTCCAAGCACTTACACAAGTAGTTTCCCTCATCATCATCCCACACCAGAGTCACATTTGTTACAATCAGTGAACTTGCACGATACATCTTATCACCCAAAGTCTATAGTTTACACTAGGGCTCACTCTTCATGATGTACATTCAGAGTTTTGACAAATGTGTGACACGTATCCACCATTTTACCATACAGAATCGTTTCACTGTCCTAAAAATCTCCTGTGCTCTGCCTATTCATTCCTCTCCCCCCATTTCCTGTGAAGGACTGATCTTTTTACTGTCTCCACAGATTTGCCTTTTCCAGAATGTCATATAGTTGGAATCATACAGCATGTAGCTTTTTCAGATTAGCTTCTTTCACTTAGTAATGTGCATTTCACTTTCCTCCATGTAATGTAGTTTGTCTTTGATGAAATGGCCTCTAATCCAATGACTGGTGTCTTTATAAGAAAAGAAAACAGAAGACATAGGCACACACACAGTGGGGAGGCCTCGTGAAGACAAGACAGAGGTTGGAGTGATGCATCTACATGCCAAGAAAGACCATGTATTCCTGGCAACCACCAGAAGCTAGAGGAGACAAGGAAGGATTCTTCCCTAGATCCTTTGGACAGATCATGATCCTACCTATACCTTGATGTCAGACTTCTACCTTGCAGAGTTGTGAGAGAATATCTTTTTGGTTTAAGCCACCTAGTTTTTGGTACTTTGTTATGGCAGCCTTAGGAAACTTAATACAGTGGTCATGAACCCACCTCAGCCCCCAAGCTAGTGCTGTCCCCTAGACTAATATCCCATTCCTGCCTAGATATGAGAGGTGAAAGATTGGAGGAGGTCAAGCCACAAGAGTCTGCTCACACATTTATTTTCATTGACCAGATTGAGAGATAAGCCTGTAGCATCCTGCAACAGGGATGCTTACACTGACATAGTCACACAAACTCAAGCCTTCCTGTCCTTGGGATTTACTTCGGGTTAGTAATTAAGTTGGTTTTTTTCCAAGGCTGGGGGAGGAGTAAGAATCTCTACTGTAAAAAGTAAACAGTTGATAGTATCCTTTAGTCTCTGCTACTTTATCATCAAGTGTACACAATTTCCCTCTCCATTTTCCCTTTTATCCTCTGTCCTCACTTGTACTTCCCATCCCCCAGTATTCACCCACTCTAATGTGTGCCGTGTAAGTCCTTGGATATATGTGTTCCTTCTAAAATATATCAATTTGTGGATGATTGTGTCCTTAGTTTATGTGCATAGACTTATGTTTTAGACCTCATTTATTTTCTACAATTTATACTCAACATCCTTTATTAAAAGATCTGTGCTGGTTGTCATGCACGTAGAATTCATTGTTTCTAACTTGAATTTCACTGTATGCATCCACCATATTTTATTTATCATTTTCTCTAGTGATGAACACCAAGCTGCCTCCAGCTTCCCACCACTACAAACAATGCTGCCGATGACCATTCTCACCCCTGTCCCTTTAAGGACCTGGGTGAGGGTCCCTCTGTTGGCTCCTAAAGTAAGCTTATGTTTAATTCTGCTGAGTATTGCCAGTTTGTTCAGAGTGGTTCTAGTATTGTGAAAATGAAGAACTACCCAAATAATTTCTAGTTGTGCCATCTTGGGGAGAAGTCTGCCTCTGCCAGGTCCAAGTCACCCACCACCAAGCTCCTCTCCATTTCCACAAGCTTGAGCCATTCAAGGAAACTGCAGGTCCCTCAATTTCTCTGTTTTTGTACGCAGTGAGTATGTGTAGACTCTTAGTGACGGTTACATTTATGACCTAGAAGGTTGTTCGTTTAAATACGACAATGCTATTCTTAAAAAAATATATATATGTATCTATATGTACATATATGTGTATATACACACACACACACTGCTCTTCTTAAAAATATATATATATACACATATATATGTGTGTACATATGTATATATATACATATATGTATATATACACACACACACTATATACACACACACACACACACACACACACACAAATGCCTCCATTGTTGTAGATTTGTTAAAAGGAGAATATTCCTTCCTCCATCCATAAATTCTTTTACTGGGCTTGTAAAATAAAAAGCATGACTTTAATGCTATTGTATGCCATATTATTTGTGAAACGAATCTGCCATTATTGGACATTTAGGTTGTTTCTTCTTTGGAGTCAGCTGAGCACGTGGGCAGCCTGGTGAGGACCAGGGAGGGGAAGAGTGACGACAGCTGAACCTCTGCTGTGTGTTAGACACCAGGGTGCTTCTCATACACACATAGTCTCCTTTATCATCACTAAAATCTTCTTACTATTATCCCCCATTTTATAGATGACAAAATGAAAAATCAGGCAGATTATCTAATTCCTCACAGTTACAGAAGTAGGTAGTAATATGAATAATGTGAAATTCCCAATGGTCATCTAAATATCTATTCTTTTTAAAAAAATTATTTATTTATTTATTTATTTGGTTGCTCCAGGTCTTACTTGCAGCAAGCAGGTGGGTTCCTTAGTTGTGGTGTGCTGACTATTAGTTGCAGCATCCAGGTGGGATCCAGTTCCCTGACCAGGGATTGAACATGGGCCCCCTGCATTGAGATCATGGAGTTTTAACCTCTGTGCCACGAGGGAAGTACCTATATATATTTTTCAAACTTACACTTTTTGTATTTTAGCAAATTGCCTCCAGGGTTTAAAATGTTATTTTATTTTATTTTTAATTGCAGTTGAAATTGCATAACATTAAATTTACCATCTTAAATGTTTTAAAGTGTACAGTTTGGTAGTGTTAAGTATATTCATACTGTTTCCCAATCGATCTCTAGAACTTTTCATCTTGCAAAACTGAAACTCAATGGCCATTAATTCCCTCTCCCCCTCTATCTTTGTACTTCCTGTCACTATGAATGGACTACTTTAGATCCCTCATATGAGTGACATCATCAGTATATACCCTTTTGTAACTGGCTTACTTCACTTAGTATAGTAACCTTGAAGTTCATCCGTATTGAAGCATATGACAGGATTTCCCTTTTCAAGGCCTCATAATATTCCATTGAATGTATATATCACATAACCTTTAATCCTCTGTCACAGACATTTGCGTTTCTTTATATCTTGTGGCTATTGTGAATAACGTTGCAATGAATATTATTGTGTAAATATCTCTTAGAGATACTGCTATAAATTTTTTTGGTTATCTATCTAAAAGTGAGTTTGCTGGATGATATAGCAATTGTATTAAAATTTTTCTTCAGGAAGCTTGGTACTGTTTTACGTAGCAGGTGTACCATTTTACGTTCCCAAATACCTCCAGATTTTTAAAGAAATATGAACACCCTAGGGACTAAATCCCCACACACAAGGTGGCCTTGTCTTTACAGGCAGCTTATGAAGAGAGTTAGAAGGTACCTGTTGGTCTGAGCATCATTGAATGGTTTGCATCCATTCTCAGAAATTAATTGTTCCCAGCAAATTTGCACAGTCTGGGGAGTCAAAGAAGACTTAAAGGACGTGATATCCACACTAAGCCATGAAGGGTCCTTAGAGTTAGCTGGGGCAAGACAGGAAGAAGGGCTTTCAGGTAGAAAGGGCAGCCTGGAAAAACCCAGAGAAGAGAGGACTGGACTCATGCAGAGAATTCCTGTCCCTTCGGTATAGCTGGGGCTTAGAGATCTTATAAAAATCTGCAATTTTGACTTTCTGTTTAATTGTTAGTTTTTCTTTGGGAGTATGCAGATGTTTAAACTTTTTATGTGGTAATCGCCCCAGGCAGGCAGCAAAGGCCAGCCTGTTAGAGACCGTCATGTCCATCTTTCTTTTCGTTGCAACAACAGAAGATGCTAACTGAATACCAAGGGTCTGAACATCTTCTTTAAGAGGCACTCCTTGACCTCATAGAGTTTATGGTCTTAGTGGGAAAGCCAGGCATTAAAAAAGGAATTGTGAGTTCTATAAAGGGAAATACTGTGTGCTCTGGGAACCTGTAGAAAGGGGATAGAGGAGGCTCAGAAAGTTTATCTGAGGAAATGGAAACAGATAGGGTAGGGGGTCCTCAGAGGAAAAAAACCTGGTAAATCTTTCTGACATAAGAGAAGCCATTTTAAGGCCTTAAGCCATTTTGTGGTCTAAGCCTGGCCACAATTCTTGCCCTTGAACAGGTCTCAGTAACAATGATCTTAAAGGAACAAAACAAAATACTATTAGCAGGCAAGAAAAGTAACAATAGCAAAGACAACTAGTTAGTTGTAAAGACTCCCAGTTGTGTTTCAATGGTAAAGATTAGCCTGAAGCACTTTCTTGAGCTTTGTTGTGGAATTTTAATCTCCCTCCAGAGGTCAACCACTAGATCCATAGGAACCTAAAGGATGATGATGTTGACCTTTCCTGACCTTTGTAACTTCAATCAACTAAAGCCTGGGACTCTGTCAACCTTTGCCCCAATTCTATGCTGAATTCTCCTCTGTCCAATCCCCTTCATGGATATGCGTGTACCCTTACTTAAACCTTCCCGAATTTTGCTTTTCCTGGAGACACTGCTTTGGGAAAGATCCATGGTGTTCTCTTTATTTGCTGGAAGTAACATCCTTCCTTCTCTTGATCTCTGTTTCATTGTGTCTTTTTGCTCGAAATCCACCAAGAGGCAAACCCAGTTTTGGGGGTAACAAAAGGAAGGGGGAATAACCCCTAATTTACCACTGAAACGTCACAGCTGTTATTAGAACATTAAGTTTAAAAAAAAAATGATTTGCCTTATATACCTTGTATAATTTTAGAGCACAGTGAATTTTATTTTCTACATATGTCCCTTAATAAATGGTATCTTTTCTTTAAAAGGCTTTATAACCATCATTTCAATTGCTGCATAATTCCTCTAATAAATGCACCATAATTTGTTAAATCTTTCCCCTACTGCTAGACATTTGATTGTTTTAAGTTTCTAATCAGCATAAATATAAAGACAGAAAATTTTATGAATAGTATAGGGGAGCAAAATGTACCACCCCAAAATGTCTCTTTTGGGCATGAGGATTAATTTAGGCTGATTATTTTTAAGGCCCCAAAGACCAGGAAGAACCTTTTGTTCCAGGAAATAGTGGGGCAAGAGAAGATGGTCATGCCGCAGCTCTCAGGCGAGTCCCTGGGACGGGCTGCCAAGGATGGGTCCTTGGCTTCAGGCAGGAAAGAATTCAAGGGCGGGCCATAGTAAAGTGAAAGCAGGTTTATTTACAGAGATACACATTCCATAGACAGAATGCGGTTGGCCTCAGAGGGTGAGAGCAGCCTTGGGAGAAACACGCTCCACAGACAGAGTGTGGGCCATCTCAGAAAGCGAGAGGCCCCTAAAGGTGGGGTGGTTAGTTTTTATGGGCTGGGTACCTTCATAGGCTAATGAGTGGGACGATTATTCCAACTATTTGGAGAAGGGGTGGAGATTTCCAGGAATTGGGTCACCACCCACTTTTTGGCCTACTATGGTTGGCCTCGGGCACCTTTAGTTGTGTCATTTAGCAGTGGATGTATTACAATGAGCGTATACTGATGTTCAGGGTCTAGTGGAAGTTGACATGTCCACCATCTTGGACCTAGTTGGTTCTAACCAGTTTATGTTGTGCCTTCAATGGTCATGTCATTCTTTTAAAGGTTGTGCCTTGCCCCCCTCCTGTCTCACTCTGACTTTCCCCCTGACTGCCTTAAAGAATGTAGATAGAAGACCTTTTTCAGGAAGGGAGTTGTCACCATAGATAAAACTATAATGTGGAATAAGTGTGTAGACAGGGAAGAACCTAGTAAAGTCTGTTAAATCTCTCTGTGTCCCAGTGTCTCCACAGAGCCCAGTAAACATTTGTTTACCAAATATTTGCTTTTCCTTCTCCATGTAAATTGCCTTTCTCCCCTTTGAAATCCCAATCCAATCTCCCTAACATCGTCTTTTGTCTTTGGTGAGGGTTTTGGCCATTTGGCATGTTATTCAGTTTTTCTGGGTTTCCCTCACGTATATATATCATTAAACTTTTGTTTCATTTTCTCCTGTTAATCTGTCTCATGTCAATTTAATTCTTAGAATAGCCAGAAGAACCTAGAAGGGTAGAGGAAATTTCTTCCTCCCCATCAATAAGCATGTGTCCTTTGTTCAACCCTACCCCCTTCACCACAGAACTCCTACCATAGGACAGTCTAGCGGGAATGGAATGAATGGATCAAAGATCATGGTCATGTTATGGCTTTTGCTAAATATTACCCACATGATCTTCAAAAACTGTTAACAATTTAGATTGCCTTAACTGAGAGGGCTAGCTTCTGGCCTCTGGTTGCCAACAAGGGTGTACAGTAGTCCCCCTCATCCATGGGCAATACGTTCCAGGTTCCCCAGTGGGTGCCTGAAACTGCAGATAGTGAAACCGTGCCCTGTAGAGTTAACAGACGCTGATATCTAATAGAAATTCTTGAACTTGTCTTCCAGAACAATATATAAGGGAACAGCTTGTTAAAACTCCTTTGCTTGTAAATTGCCTTCCCAGATTCATGCAGCTCAGTTGTTTTATAGGAACTTGGAGTCAATTCCTGCCCAGTTTGAGCCAACTGGGGCTGGTTGGGACCACAATCCCTAAAACTGGGCCTGTGCAGCTGTCCAAAGAATAGAAAACTCCACCCTCAGATCAGCTATAATTTAGGCACAGTAAGAGATTAACAAGAGTAAGAAATAATAAAATAGAACAATTATAAGAATATACTGTAATAAAAGTTATATGATTGTGTTTTTTTCTCTCTGGAAATATTTTATTGTACAAATTTAGTGCCTTTCCATCTTAACTAAGCACTTACCACACGCTTACCACTGTGCCTATAACTTTTGTAATTTGAGGTGCAACAGCAAAACTAGCAGAAATTTCTCTTTCCTTCTTTCCAATTACACGGATAGAAGATTCATTCTTTGTAGATGTTAGGAACTTCAGCATATGGATTTTATTCCTTTCCTTATTAAGTCAAAAACTTTCACCTTTTCACTTAAAGGACGCACTTTATGGCTTCTCTTTGGCATATCCAAATGGCGAGACTACTCTAAATTTGGAGCCATTATTACATAAAATAGGGTCATTTGAACCCAAGCACTGCAATACTGCAGCCAGCTATCTGATCACCTAGACAGCTTCTAAGTAGCTAACAGATGGGAGACGCTTGACAGGGATGATTCATGTCCCAGGCATGACAGAGCAGGACGTGCAACATTTCATCACGACTCAGAACAGCGTGCAATTTAAAACTTATGAATTGCTTAATTTCGGGAATCTTTCCTTTAATGTGTTTGGATTGTGGTTGACCATGTGATCATGGGTAACTAACTGTGGAATGTGAAACCGTGGATTCAGGGGGGATTATTGTAAGTAAAAACACATTTTAATAAGAAAATCGTGGTACCTTGTAACGTAATTTTCAATGTTGACATCTATTGAAATCACACTTCTTTTTTAAATTTTTTAATTTTTAAAATTTTTTAAAAATTTATTTATTTTCTTTTATTTTGGGCTAGTTGGGTCTTTGTTGCTGCGTGCCAGCTTTCTCTAGTTGCAGCAAGTGGGGCTACTCTTCGTTGCAGTGTGCAGGCTTCTCATTGCGGTGGCTTCTCTTGTTACAGGGTGCGGGCTCTAGGCGTGTGGTCTTCAGTAGTTGCATCATGCAGGTTCAGTAGTTGCGGCTCATGGACTCTAGGGTGCATGGGCTTCAGTAGTTGTGGCGCACAGGCTTAGTTGCTCCGTGGCATGTGAGATCTTCTCGGACCAGGGTTCAAACTCATGTCCCCTGCATTGGCAGGAGGATTCTTAACCACTGCGCCACCAGGAAAGTCTGAGATCACAACACTGTTGGCATTATTTCACTTGGTACTATGTTCAGACACTGCACCCATTTATCTACTTGTAGACTGTGCTTTTACTTTTATATCTTTAAGTGCTCTTTATCTCATTTCTCCTGCAGGACTAAAGAGAGGGGCTGTGGGCTCAACTTTCTACCCACTAAATCTTTTATCCCCTCTAGTTTTGTTTTTTTTTTTTTTGGTTGCATTGGGTCTTCGTTGCTGTGCGCGGTCTTTCTCTAATTGCGGCGAGGAGGGGTTACTCTTCGTTGCGGTGTGCGGGCTTCTCATGGCAGTGGCTTCTTTTGTTACGGAGCACAGGCTCTAGGCACGCGGGTTTCAGCAGTGTGGCACAAGGGCTCAACAGTCGTGGCTCGTGAGCTCTAGAGCGCAGGCTCAGTAGTCGTGGCACATGGGCTTGGTTGCTCTGCGGCATGTGGGATCTTCCTGGACCAGGGCTCAAACCGGTATCCCCTGCCTTGGCAAGCAGATTCTTAACCACTGCGCCACCAGGGAAGTCCCTAGTTTTGTATTTTAAACTCCTGTATTGGTTTTAGCCTTTGGATCATTTACGTTAAATATCCTTTATCATATCTCCTAGGGGTTTCCAGTGCTAATTTTTGAATTTTGTTTCTTTTACCAATATTTACCTCTTTCTTATTTTTAATGTACTTTTAAGTCACTTCTTTCCTTTTACCATCAATTTCTACTTCACTTTAGAGTTTTATTTGATTATGTGTTTGTTCCCTTGCTCTCCTGTGTTTCATTTTAGTTTGTGTTTAGAGTAAGGGCTAGGGAAACAGTTCCCCAAGGAAGAAGTATAGAGAGGACCCAGTGTGTTCACAAGCAAATTTGGAGGCCAGCACTGCCCTTAAATTCCCTCTAATCTAAATCCTTGTCCCTCTTGGTTCTCCAAAGCCACTCACCCCTTGGACCCTCCTCCCACCCACAAGAGGAGTCCAAGGAGCTGAGGGAGGGGCCCACATAGAGAGTCTGCCCCTCCCCCCACTGTCTAGCCAAGCTCCAAGAATTTCCGGGCCAAGCAGCTTGGACCCCCCTGCTAGGGCTTTACCGCATCACTTACCCACCTAACCCCTGGAGCATAGACAGCCAGTGTGAGCACCCCTGGGCCCTAAAGTTGGTCGAGGACTGACTTTTTGAGTGGAGCTGCTTGGGGAGACGTGTTGACGAGTCTGGATGTCCGCCTGTGTATTATGAGAATCCTCTAAATTGAAGAATGTGCAGGGAGTAGAAAGAGAAAGAGGTGGGCTGTGGGCCAGAGATGACCCTCTCCCTGTCTCCAGATTCTAATATGGAACTGTGAGGGGTCTGAGAACTCTGAATTTGAACTTGGCATTCTTCATGCCACTTCACACTTCATGCAGGCATATTTGTTGTAGTAGTTTGTTAGCTTTATAATTTTTAGATGCATAGGTAGGATAGTGGGCCTCCATTTTCACTCTTGCTCCAGAGTTAGGGGTGAGCCATTCTGGAAACTGGAGATTTTGAGGGGTTATTTCAGAGGGATGTCATGATCAAAGCTATGCTCAAAGATTTAGGTGGTAAATTATTTTTTTTTTAAATGGGATCAAATGAGAAGATATCAGGCAGGATGAAGAAGGAGGTGGTTAAATCTTAAGGGGAAGCAGACTCCATAAAAAAGATACAAAGTCTCTTTACCTTTAGTTAAATTAAAATACAAACAAATTATTTTTACCTTTAGTTAAAGGTAAAAAGAGAATAAGAAAACAAAGGTAGAAATTTAGACATTAAGAGGACAAACAGATGTACACCTTAAACTTATACACAGTTATACGTCATTATACCTCAATAAGATTTTTTGTCCTGAAAATTATAGAAATAAATAAATAATTTTTTAAAAAGGACAAAGTTCAACTGAAATAGAGTTAGAAATAGCAGAATGCATCAAGGTAATGCACTGTGAAGCACCCTCATTTCCTGGAGTTCAATCCACCACCTACCCAGCTTTTCCCTGAGCCACTGTGTGACCTGACCTAACAGTGTTTAGGCTGATATAAAACTCAAGGTCTTAGTATGTAACACTGGGGAGGGTAGATATTGCTAGTAAGTTTTATATGCTAGTGAGATTTTGAGTTCATCTTATCAGTGATGCTGTCTCCTGTCACCGGCAAAGTCCATTAACAATTCCCGGGAAATAAAAATAGAATCCGGTAATAAAATAAGAAAATAAGCCTTTTCTCTGTGCTTCATCTGGTGTCACTTGCTCATGGGGGGCTGTGTGCAGAGGCCTTGCACCCAGCACTTCAGACCAGAGTTCCTGGTGCAAAACACCTGCACAGAGACCTCAGCTCTGCAGGCCTTGTGCTTGTGTGGAAGAGACGCCCATGACACCTCAGATCAAGATGGTGATCATGGGCCGTGTGCAGAAACGCCACGCCTGCCCCTCGAGAGCTCCGCCCCCTGCCCCAACCAGATCCCTATACAGCAGCCCCGCCCACAGCCTCAGGGAGAGGGTGTTCTCTAGAGCCTGAGCTCGCACCTCTCTGTTCTTTGATGGAAGAATAAAACTTTCCTTAGCTTCTGAACCGAACCATTCTATTGGCGGGAGGGACACCAGGCAGAAGGACCTTTACTGGGGGCCTACTCAGGAGGGTTGGTAACAATGTAAGTACAGATACGCTGCTTTTGGCAGGAGAAAGGCCTTGGATGTCACAGGAAAAACAAAAAGAAAAGCAAAACCGAGATTATTATTGGTGTATCCTTGTGGGAGGATAAAGAGCTAGCTTATTACTTATAACAGTGCGCTGGGTGCGAGCTGCTCCTGGAAGACCCGGCATGCTTCCTTGCCAGCCGGCCCCGCCCCCACGCCCCACCCCCACGCCCCAGCCCCAGCCCCGCCCCAGCCCCGCCCCCAGCCCCGCCCCCACGCCCCGTAACTGTGCCCGGAGGCCCGCATACGGAAGACTAAGTTGCCCAGGACTCTATTTCTCACTCACCGGAGATCGATTGATGTTTGGATGGAGCTAAGTTTGAACCTATGGAGCTTTTATACTAAAATATTGCTGAGGGGCAGATGGGGGATGAGGGAGAACACTTAAGACACCAGGAAAAATGTAGACAACTTTGCGGAGGAACTGGTCCATTTCTAAGTGGAAATAGCTTTCCGCAGAAAATGGCTTTACTTTCACAGCCAGATCCCAGCCTTTGTGATCCATCACTGCTCAAAATCAGGCTGCTTGTAACTAAGCCATCATCAGCTATTTCACCAAAAACAACTACAATGGAATTAGAAAGGTGCAATGTGTGGGCAGCCCAGAGTTTGGGACCGGATTCTGCTTCTCCAGGGTTCTGGCTACAAGGAGACCATGAGTCTCGGGCCATCCACCCCAGGATCCCTACCGTGGCCTCTCCTGGAGGGGACCTGCGTGGGCACACACTTCCCTATCAGCCTCTAGAGATGGTTGTCATTCTTGGGCCTTGGAAAAGGTGAGGTCGAGGTAACGTGGGCATGCAAGGTGGGGCCAGGTGGCCACCTAGACTCAGGCCCCCAAACCAACAGCGTGTCACGAGGTCTGATCAGCAGCCCCCCACCTCCTCAAGCCAAAGGCCTCACACGCCTGACTTCTTTAAAAGAAAAACATTTTTATAAAATTTCCTGTTATAAAGTTACCTATGCCGAGCTTTGTGCATATTTAAACTCCTTGGGCTTATAGCTCCTATACAAGTATAAAATGGAAACAGACTTACATCTGAATTACAAACAAAGCTGCAAGGCCAATCAAATTTAAATCATTAATATAACCCTATCCACTGTGTTGTTTTTCTGGAATGCAGTAATTGCTCACAGCACGATGATGGTCCCGCCCTCTCCAGAACAGGCTCTCTTGACTCTGCCTGTTTTGTGGAGACTTAATCCTCATAGGGCGTTTCTCTCTTCAGACCAGCTGGAGACCTTTCTTTTTCGCAGGTGCCAAGACAGAAGCAGCTCTGACACTGTGAGGCAAAGACCCAGAAGATGCTTATAGTAAACTTTGTTCTTATCCTCTCCAAATTAAAACAGAAAATCAAATTGTTCCTGAGACCACATGGACTTTCCCAAATCCAATTTTTGAAAAATTCTGAACTCTGCTAGCAAATTGTCCAAAAATTAACACAGCAACATCTGACACAGGAAGTGATCCTCTCAGAAGCAATATCCTTGCTGTGTCACCCAGAGTGAGGGGTTTGGGGCTCTCCCCCCTCCAGCCCCAGAGCCCCTCTCACCTCTACCAGAAGCTTAGAAGCAGAAGCCTCTGTGTTCCAAACCAAGCCCATGTACACCAGGGACAGAAAGCTTACAGGTCTTTAGGACGTTTATTCTAGTGGAAGCTGACTTGTCCACTATCTCGGACCTAGTTGGTTCTAACCAGTTTATGTTGTGTCTTCAACGGCTATGTCGTTCTTTTAAAGGTTGTGCCCTGCCCCTTTTCTGTCTCACAACCTCTCGGGACCAGCAGTTCTCTGTATGTGCTGTGTTCTCTTTTCCTCTGCCTATCCATCTGCTGTTCCCACTCCCGCAAAAGTATTCTCCTTGTTGTCATGTCCCACTTAGCAGTCAGTTTTGCCCTCTCCAGGAAGCTGTAGCTGTAGCTGAAGGCCTAAGACCATACGGCCCTTTCATTCTCTTTAAGCCCCAGGCTGGAGGCAAATACTCAGGCTTGGGGCTCAGCGTGGGCCACCCCAAAATCTGCCACAATGACATATTGATTATTCTGAATTGGAGTTGCTTGAGAAGCAGCCGATGCAAGAAGGAATCTCTGACCCTTCTCCGTCTCCCTGAAAAGCAAGAGATAAACGTCCCATGGGAAAGGTGCACCCCCTGCATCTGGAGGTAAGAGGACACCCTTGTCATCAGAGATAGGGAATTTGTAGCTGAGAAGCCTGTATAAGCACACCTTGTTACCTCTTTTAATTTACTATCCCAAGCCCAAACTCTGTTCAGATTCTTCACTAATTAAGCACCCAAAGCCTGTTTCTTTGTCCTGTCAATTCCTCACAAATTTATTGTTTCTTTGTCTAAAAAGTCTGAAAGCTGCCTGCTTCAGCCACTTCTTAGGTCCCTTTTCTATGAGACTTCCATGTACGTGAATTAAAATTTGTTTCTTTTTCTCCTGTGAATCTGTCTTGTGTCAATTTTATTAATCGCCCAGCTATAACAACCCAAGAAGAGTGGAAGGGGAAATTTCCCCCTTCCCTGGCATCAGTAATGGAAGGGCCACGTTGGCAAGCCGTGAAAGATTGACGGTCCCTTTTAGACAGCAGTGTACTTGGCTGGAGCTTCTTAATGCTGCCTGAGGTCAGGATTGGCCCCAACCTGGCAAATTGCTGAGATGGCAGGTGAGAGTCAGTTGGCCCAACCAACAGCCTTCCAGCCAAGTGCGGTTTGGTAGTGACAAGCTATCAATTTCCTAGAGAAGCACTTAAAAATGCAGATTCTGAAAAAGGAAAGTCCATACTCTCACCCACACTCCCAATCTGATTTCTCCAAATTCCATAAGAAAAAAAAAAAAAAATCAAAATTCTGAGGTGTTTTAGGGAGTGCTCAATTAAAAAAAAATTTTTTTTTTGATGTGGACCATTTTTAAAGTTTTTTTTTGAATTTGTTACAATATTGCTTCTATTTTATGTTTTGGGGGCTTGAGGCATGTGGGATTTTAGCTCCCTGACCAGGGATAGAACCCATGCCTCCTGCACTGGAATACAGAGTCTTAACCCCTGGACCACCTGGGAGGTCCTGGGGAGTGCTCAGTTTTCTTGAGCAATGACTTTGTCCCTGACTCGTGAGACTGTGTAGTCCCCTCACAGCTTCTGTGTCTTTGCCCCTCTCCCCACCTGACGGCTTAGCCTTAATTCCATCTCACGGAGCCAGAGCAAGAAACTAAAATCAGATTAGCTCAAAGTAAAGTGTCACAGCAGAATCTGTGTACTCTTTGTGTGCCTGATGAGGCAGTTGTAGGCGAGGACACTGGTAACCTTTTCCAAACCTGCTGCTTGTCAGGGAAACCAGCAGGCCTGGCTGGGGTGAACGCTAATGAATGCTGGAAAGGTCAAGCTGACCCAGCAGCACACACATGACATCGGGGGGTGCTGGACATCTTGGGCTTGAATAAAAGCAATGAGACAATTTTCTAGCAGAAAGGCCCCAATTCAATAAAATTAGAGTGAGGGAGGCTTTGCCTGGCTGTGGGTTCCCAGGGATCAGAAAGTGCTTGGGCACAATGGGTCTGAGCCCAGCTTTTATGGCTGGATCCTTGTGCCAATGCTGGGAGCGGAACTGTGGCTCCCCCAAGGCAGTGGATAATACCACACCACTCTTCTTGATTTTGTAAGGCAGACTCTTAGGTTTTAGGAACTAGGCTTACTATTGTATATTTTTCTAGAAAATTAAAATGTTTGTCTTCCCAGTTCCTGGTATGCAGAAAGGTGTACCCAAATTAAATAAGCTCATATATGCAAATTATTCTGCATACTGAATTATGTTTGAATTTATAAACAAAATGTAAAAGATGGCAGTTGAGTTGGAATTTTAAAACAACAGACAAATCTGGAAGCCAGTCACCATGGAAAAGGCGCTGGGCAGCCTTGAGGGAAGGGTGTAATAGAACTTTTTCTGTGCTTCCATTAGGGCCGATACACCTTCCAGCTATCCCTTCATCTGCTGAGCTCTGGATGGAGGGGCCAGCATGGCCTAAGGAAACAACAGTCTTCTAGGTAGAAAGGGATTGAGGTCCCTCCACAACCCCTTCTATTAGAAATTCATATTTAGGAAATGCTGTTGGAGTGGATGATGGCACCTTGACATCCAAGTATCCCAAGGGGGAAATCGCATCAAATGGGCAGGGAGAGTTGGGACCATGGAGGTGGGTCCACGGGAGACCCATGTGTGGGTCCATCTAGGAGATTGTCAGAGAGAACAGATTCTGGCAGAGCAAGTGACTAAGGCTGGAAGCCTTACTGGCTTGAGTCATGGTGGTAGAGCATTACCTCCTATTTATGCTTAACGGTGCTATTCTTTCTTTATTCACACATCTCAAGTGTATTTTAATTTCTCTTTTAGATTGTTCTAGTAGCTTTACTTCTTCAGGAGTGTGTAGATTGTACTTAAATGGCATTGGGCTTCCTCACATGTATAATTCTTGCCCAAGAGATTTCTACTCATGTGACTTGGCTTGTGGGGGTCTCCATTTGGGCAACTCCATTTGGTTGCCTCTGCTTGGGTCCTATTCTGGGTCCCCTGACTCTAGATAATTTTTTTATGTTAGTGGATTGGCTTGGATTTTGCTACTTTGGGAATGCAAGTCCCACATGTATGTGGTGCAGATGCAGTATTCCAATTTCATGATTCCAGTCTGCCAGGACTAACTCTATCTTCTTGCTGAGAACTTGGGTGAGTGGAAGGACATTTAGATTACCGTTTGTGGATGGGCAGCTTGGTACTGGCTCCAGCTCCAGGACCTTATTAAATGCCAGGCCTGTGGGCATTTTAACCCCAGCTCCTACAGCCTCTGTCCCTGGTCCTTTTGAGGGCTATACACCCTCAGCTACTGCTCTATATATCCGACACCTAGGAAATCCCCTTTTCTTGCCTTTGAGACATGTATTCTTAAACTATTTTAATATTCAAACATTTTAAATAATATTTTGTACAGCATTTCTATGTTTTAGGCAAGGAAGGGAGTGTTTTAGAATGTGTCCAATCTACCATCTTGACCTGAAATTTTAATAGAAGTTATTTTTTAGTAAAATATTGCTTTTTAATTTTAATTTTGTAAATAATCTCTTTACTCACCTCTTTTTTTTTTTTTAAATTAATTAATTTATTTATTTATTTGGCTGTGTTGGATCTTCGTTTCTGTGCGAGGGCTTTTTCCAATTGCGGCAAGCGGGAGCCACTCTTCATAGCGGTGCGCGGGCCTCTCACTATCGCGGCCTCTCCTATTGCAGAGCACAGGCTCCAAACGCGCAGGCTCAGTAGCTGTGGCTCACGGGCCCAGTTGCTCCGCGGCATATGGTATCTTCCCAGACCAGGGCTCGAACCCGTGTCCCCTGCATTGGCAGGCAGATTCTCAACCACTACGCCACCAGGGAAGCCCCTCTTTACTCACCTCTTTTATTTTTGTAGCAGATTTAAGCTGTTTCTGGGGTTTGCATTTTTTTTTTTTTAGATGTACAGTCTAATGATCTGTAAATAATGACAGTTTTGCAACCTCCTTTCTATTAATTACATACTTTAATTCAGTCCTTTGCAATTGCATTTTAATTCAGTCCAGTTGCATTAGCAGGAACTTCTAGAATAATATCCAATAATGGTGGTACTATCAGGTCCCCTCTTGTGTCTGACTTTATTAGAAATACTTCTAGTGTTTTAGCATTAAACACATCCTGGCTTTGCTTTTGAGAAATGTTTTCCTTAAGATAAGGAAATACTTCTACATTTTCATTTTATTAAGAGGTTTATAAGAAATAGGTGCAGGAATTTTACTAAATGCATTTTCAATATTCATAAAGGTTCATTCATAATGGTTTTGCTCTTTTTACTTATTTAAAATTAATTTATAATATTAAATTTCCTAATATGGAACCATCCTTAATTTGTTGATTCCTGAAATGAACCTCACTTGGTCTTCGTGTGTTATTCTTTTAATGTATTTCAGGTTTGATTTGATACATATAATTTATATGTGGAGATATATATTTTTTAACCCTTTTTTAAAAAGTTTTAATTTCTAATCACAAGTAAAATTAGTTTCTAGCTTTGTCTTTATTAGGCTACTAGATTAATGGTTTGTCGCTTTTAAAAAATGAATTAAGATTGTTTCCTATATGTCTCTGCTCTTGAATAGTTTAAACAGCAACAGAAATATCTGTTTGCTCAATATTTGAAAGGTTCACATGTGAAAGGATCTGAGACTAGAGGTTTTTAAAAAAACTTATTTATTTATTTTTGGCTGTGTTGGGTCTTCGTTTCTGTGCGAGGGCTTTCTCTAGTTGTGGCAAGCGGGGGCCACTCTTCATCGCGGTGCGCGGGCCTCTCACCATCGCGGCCCCTCCCGTTGCGGAGCACAGGCTCCAGACGCGCAGGCTCAGCAGTTGTGGCTCACGGGCCTAGTTGCTCCGCGGCATGTGGGATCTTCCCAGACCAGGGCTTGAACCCGTGTCCCCTGCATTGGCAGGCAGATTCTCAACCACTGTACCACCAGGGAAGCCCTGGGACTAAAGTTTTTGAGAAGAATTTTCTTAATGTTTTCCATGTTATTAACTTCTTTACGTTTTCCATCTCTTTCCAATCTGATTTTGGTAATATATATTTTTATAAAAGAGCATCAATTTTATTTGGGTTTTCAAATATATTAATTATAATAGTATAAAATAGTCTCAAACCTATCTATATTTCCTCTGTATATAGGGCAAGTTTCCCTTTATCCTAATTTTGTGTTTTTGTGCTTTCCCCTCCTTCTGTTTCTTCTTTAAAGCTAGCTACCGACACCCATATTGTTCAGTAATCCAGCTTTTAGACTTACAAATCTGTTTCTTTGTTTTCTTAATCATTATTTTCTGATGTTAACTTTATTGCTTCCTTATTCTACTTTCTTTGGGTTTATTTTACTGTTTTTCTAACTTCTTGAGATATTGAGGTGACTCCTCAGGTATTTTTTCTGTAATGGCGGTTAATGTACCTGGATTTTCCTCTGAGGTAGCTGA
This sequence comes from Balaenoptera ricei, assembly GCF_028023285.1. NCBI lineage: Eukaryota > Metazoa > Chordata > Mammalia > Artiodactyla > Balaenopteridae > Balaenoptera > Balaenoptera ricei. Next base: position 53,348,024 of record NC_082639.1, read on the forward strand.
CATGCGCCATCTATCGACCTTCCAGGATATTACACCCACTAGAGATGGCCTTTTGGGGTATATGTACTTTCCAAGATATTTTGGAACCTTAAACCCAAAGGACTAGATAAGAACCCTAGGTGAGATCTGAATACGCAGAAATTGGGCATGAAAAGATTGTAATAGCTGAGGAAAAATTGTAAGAAGTTCTCAGATGTAGGGAAAGAATAGGGGTATTTTCTAGCTAGAGGGTATGACAAATAGGGTGGTGGTAGACGTTTGGAAGCCAGACAACACTGGATCTTGAATCCAAGGCTAAAGTTTAGAGAACTTCTATAGGCTCTGGGGAGCCCTTGATAGGCTCTTTTAGGGTAGAATGCCATGAGCTCAGAAGGGGTTCTGGCAGATGCCAGGACCAGGGTGTCAGACACAGTGAACAGGGCAGGACACCAGACGCACCTGCACGATCTGAACTCAAGTCAGGTGGGATGAATGGAGCTCGAGGGGGTCAGGGCAGACATGCAGGATGGAAGTGGTTGGCATGAAAGTAATCATAGAAATTCTGAGTGTTCTAAGGGAGAGGGGGGAAGAGAGGAAGAGTCGCGGATGAATCTTTATATAAAGGGATTTAAAGAGAGGAGCCCGGCATGGGGATCTGGAGGGGAGAACCAGGGAGAGCAGACATAGAAGCCAAGGGGCAGAGCCACGCTGAGCTACAGGGAATCACGAGGGCGAAGCTGCCAGCAGGTGGAGGAGGGGAGAACCTTGGTGAAGACTCCTTGTTCTAGAGGGCGCCCTCATTGCTAATACTAAACTAGTGAGTGTTACAGAGTAGAATGGAAGCGCTGATGGAACATAGGTTCTGGAGAGAATGGGCTCTTCACCCTTCAGATCTTTTCATGTTATTCACAATTAACAAACAAAATATTAGACAATTGCGGTTTCTGTTGTTGGGACCGGGAGGTCAAATTTAACCTTATCTATCTGGGTAGCATGTATTCAGAGGAAAATACTAACTGGTACCTTTTTTCAGATAACAGTTTTTGTCAAAGAGAAGTCAACCAGAGGAAAAACAAAAACAGGGGATGTAGCCTTCATTTTAGAGAAGATTTGCTACAAATTTCTTTTAAAGAGAGGTCTCTCTTAGAGTACTGAAAATATTATTCAACTTACTAAGATTGAGGGTATGCTGAGCTTTCCCATGAAATGATGTGTAAAGAATGCCTTGCAGGCCCGCAATAAACGTTAGTTATTATCCCTCACCTCCCACTCCCAATGCATTTCTAGGCAAATCAGGCCTGCTGTTCCGTCACAGGGAGCTATGTTCTTCCTGCTTAGAAATTAGATCAGGTCTTCTCGTCTGGGGCCAGCGTGCCTGTCTTTCCCAACCAGAGACTGTGTGCTAGCCAGCATTGCTTGACCTTTCCGACACGCATCAGCATTCCCTCCCACTAGGCCTGCTCGTTTCGCCTGGTGTCTGCAACAGGATAATCACTTTGGAAGCTCCTGGGCAGGTCTCCTGCTTCCAAAGGGGTGTGGAAAAAGCCACCCATGCAGTCACATGTGACTGGCCTACCAGCAAGTGCTCACACTGGCCATGGTGCGCTCCGGGAGAAAAGGGGAAGACTAACCAGATTTTTGGCACCTAGTCTAACCTCATGATTGAGTCAAGGCTATGCCAGGGCCAGAAGGAGAGGGAAGGTGGAGGAGAAAGACCAAAGGGCTTCCCCTGGGGTCAATGACGAAAAGTCAATGCCAAGAGAACAGTAAGCGTGCATTCAAATGACATTGTTGTGTTATGCGGTTATGAGGGACGGGAGTTTCTCGTTGCAAGATTACTTTTTAGCATCCTGATAAGCAATTGATAGGTGTCTGTGCCCACCAGGTCTGAGCATCCCCTGAGCTCTCCTCCCTCAGTTGGGCCACCTGACTCAAGAGAACTGAAACCATCTACACCCACACAGCAACTGTTTATATTGGCCTGACTTTCCTATTCCACTCTCTGCTTCAACATAAGTTGACTATTTCAGGAAACTCTTGCCCAGAGGATGAAAGTTGAAAATAACTATTGTTTATTCCTGGAAGTTTCCAAAAAACTGTTGAAATGATCATTCAATTGTTTAACTCTTCAACAGAAAACATCAACTGACAATTTACTCCCCAAGATTCTTTGAACCCTTGCTGCTTCCTTTGCTGTGGCCATCAATCTCAAACTCTTACTTCATGATCCTTACCCAATCCTAATCAAGCCCCTCATTGAAAGAGCTTCTGAAACCAGACTCCAAAACCTTGTAGATCTCCCAACTTTGCCTTCCCCTCTCCAAGACCCTACTAAGACTCTGTCTTACTGAGAGAAGAATGAACACAGTCTTATCTTAACAACAGGTTGTCCTGGTGCTATTTGGGGGGAAGGCAGCATTCAACGACAATCTCATCTGTCATCTCAGCCTTCCCTGAGTTCTGGTACCCATTCGGACTTCAGACAAAGAGGTTATGGGTTTGAGGGACTCTGGTCCAGTAGGACAAAGGCCCTAGTCTTATGTTCAACACACATGGCCCTAGGTGATCTGCCTGGGCCTACATGTAAATTCAATGTATTATTGTCTGCTATTTGTGAGTTCAGAAGCTAGGCGATGGGAATTAAAAGCTGAAGAAATATCGAGTCACTCTGTCTGCCTTCAGTCTACAGCTTAGTGGGGAGAGAGACATTTAAACAGATAAAATACATTGTATTATGTACAATGATATTATGCAGAATAGCGCTTCTTAAACAATAGGTGGTTAAGAAGCGATTTTTCCTACCAAATCTACTGTGGATCAATGCTTTTGTAAAATGCCATTGTATTCATGTTCTTTGGCTGCTACAACAAATTAGCCCAAATCGAGTGGCTTAAATCAACAGAAATGTATTTTCTTGCAGTTCTGGAGACCAGAAGTCTGAAACCAAGATGTTGGCAGGGATATATTCCTCTGGGGGCTTTAGGGGAGGATAGTTCTTGCTCCTTCCAGCTTCTTGTGGCTCCAGGTGCTCCTTGGCTTGTGGTTGCATCATTTTAATCTCTGCCTCCATCTCTGTGTGACTCTTTTAAGGACTCACAACATTGGATTTAGGGTTCACCTGGATAATCCAAGATGGTCTCGTCTTGCCATCCTAATTTAATTACATCTGCAAAGACTCTTTTTCCAAATAAGGTCACATTCATAGGTTTCCAGGGAATAGGACAAGGACATCTTTTTTGTGGCCCACCATTCAACCCACAACATCCATAAAAATGAATAAGTTGGAAAATGAAATTAAACACAATAGAAGCCCACTGATTGCAAAATGTCAAACTACCGTAAAGTTCTAGCCACAATTTGAGTGGCACTGACGCGGAGTGTACGAGGGCTGCACATCACCCCTCCAGCTGTGTGGGTATCTGTAGTGGTGCTGAGGGCAGAGGTCACAGAAGGCTTCCCAGAGGAGGTTACACTGAGGTGCAACTTTAAGAAAAGGTAGGCATTAGCTGTGAGGAAGGGTGAAAGCTAGAGGGAAGAGCAAGCATCTTAAGAAGAGAGGAACGGGCTTCCCTGGTGGCGCAGTGGTTGAGAATCTGCCTGCCAATGCAGGGGACACGGGTTCGAGCCCTGGTCTGGGAAGATCCCACATGCCGCGGAGCAACTAGGCCCGTGAGCCACAATTACTGAGCCTGCTCATCTGGAGCCTGTGCTCCGCAACAAGAGAGGCCGCGATAATGAGAGGCCCGCGCACCGCGATGAAGAGTGGCCCCCGCTTTCCGCAACTAGAGAAAGCCCTCTCACAGAAACAAAGACCCAACACAGCCATAAATAAATAAATAAATAAATAAACCCAAAGTTTAAAAAAAAAAAAAAAGCCGTGTACTCATGGATTGAGTATAATCACGTAAAAGAAAAAAGAAAAGAGGAACAAAAGCACGTGATATGTGTTGAATCATGTCCCCCTTTCCCGCAGTAAAGATATACTGAAGTCCTAACCCCCAGTACTTCAGAATGTGACCTTATTTGGAAATAGTCTTTACAGAGGTAATCCAGTTAAAATAAGGTACTTAGGGGGGCCCCTAATCCAATATGACTGGCATCCTTGTAAAAGAAGAAATTTGTTGTGTTTTGTTTTGTTTATAAATTTATTTATTTGTTTATTTTTGGCTGCATTGGGTCTTTGTTGCTGGTCTGGGCTTTCCCTAGTTGTGGGGAGCGGGGTCTACTCTTCGTTGCTGTGCATGAGCTTCTCATTGCGGTGGCTTCTCTTGTTCCATAGCACAGGCTCTAGGCACGTGAGCTTCAGTAGTTGTGGCACACGGGCTCAGTAGTTGTGGCTCACGGGCTCTAAAGTACAGGCTCAGTAGTTGTGGCGCATGGACTTAGTAGCTCTGCAGCATGTGGGATGTTTCCGGACCAGGGCTTGAACCCGTGTCCCCTGCATTGGCAGGCAGATTCTTAACAACTGTGCCACCAGGGAAGTCCTAAAAGAAGATATCTGGACGCACAGATAGACATGCACAGAAGGAAGATGATGTGAAGACACACACAGAGAGAAGAGGGCCACACGAAAGTGGAGGCAGCGATTGCAGTTATGCTGCCACAGGCCAAGAAGTGCCTGGGGCCACCAGGAGATGGCAGAGAGGCCCTGGCTGAGCTGATCCCTCAGGTCCCATATCTGCTCCCTGCTGGGCTGGGAGTGCTTTTAAGCCTAGGTCGTGTCGATTGGGATGGCACTCAGGTGGCTTTATAATTGTGCCATCCTGAAGTGTCACCCTCCTTCCTCCCTGGCTGGGCCCCTCCTTGGACCACTGACTCCCTCCTCCTGATTCCTGGATGGGCTCCTGGTGTGCACACCTTGCCCCTTGGTACAGTCTTATTTACTTGAATGTCCGTCCACCTGCCTGCCTGACCAGACCTCTGAACCATGAGACCTGGATGCCCCAAATTCCCCCCCAGTGAGGCCCTGTCCTACCTCACCCTGACTCAGGGCACCCTGTTCCAACCCTATCGGGGGCACCATTGTGCCATCTGTGAATGGCAGCTCCTGGAACACAACAGCAGAAGGTGATGTTCACTAGAATACAGTGAGATGGCGCCCCCTGGAGTTGTGCAAGTGAAGCGACTAGTATCACTGCAGGTTCAGACATCCTTTGGGTCTGGCAGTGCCCCCTTCAGGCAAGATTCCTTCATCTGCCTGTAGCCCCCAACCCCCCTTTTCCACCCCACTTCACCAATAAGACCAGGCTGGGCCTCATCCACAAGATCAATGTGCTGACCAGGGAGTGTGGGGGACTTGGGGGAGTTCAGGGACAATAAATACCGTTACTTTTCTCATTTCCAAAGCTGGGAAACCACTGGGAGATGAGACACCAGAGATGTCAACTTTATTACTGATCACAGCTAAAAAGAAGGACATGGCTTAAGTGTACACAGCGAGTATCTCACACCTGAGCCCAGAATCACAGGTTCACTCTGGTCACAGGCAGAGCCACAGTGCCCCCTGCAGTGTCCCTGTGATATTGTGATTAATAATAAGAAATATATATTTGAATTTTGTCCTGTTTCTGGCACAGAGCTCCTAAAACCCTTGGAATCTCCTAAGCGATGAGAGCCATAAAGGTGTCTTTTGTTATGTTGATGACTGACCTGGGACAGCACCTAAGGTTGGGGACTGCTTGCCAGAAGAACCAACCATGGGATTAAAGGGTTGGAACTTTCAGTCTCACTCCTCTGACCTCCAAGGAGGCGAGATGGGCTGGAGATTGAGATCAATAACCAGTGGCCAGTGATTTAATCACTGTGATTAATCACTACACATGGCTGTGTAGTGAAGCCTCCCTAAAAACCCAAGGTCCAGGGTTCAGAGAGCTTTCCTGTTGGTGAACACGTGGAAATGCAGAGAGTTGCATGCTCTGAGAGGATGAGGAAGCTCCGCCCCCTTTTCCCACACTTTAGGCTACAAGTCTCTTCCATCTGGCTGTTCCTGAGTTATATCCTTTTATTATAAACCCGTGACCTAGTAAGTAAGTGTTTCTCTGAGTTCTGTGAGCTGCTCTAGCAAATTAATCGAACCCAAGGAGGAGGTCATGGGAAACTCTTATCTATAGCCTGTCCATCAAAAGCACAGGTGCCAACTTGGGCTTGTGATTGGCAACTGAAGTGCAGGGCAGTCTTGTGGGACTGAGCCCTTAACTTGTGGAATCTGATGCTGTTTCCAGGTACAGAATGTCAGAATTAAGTTGAAAGGTAGGACGCCCAGCTGGTTTGCAAGAATGGCTTGGATGAGGGGAAAACCCCACACACCGGAGTTGGTGATCAGAAGCTCAGTCCCCTAATGAGGCATGGCCAGGCCTGTCCTGCTGAGCCAGCAGGGGGGTGGAAAGCAGACCTGCGTGCATCCTCTCTGTGGGCAGGCAGAGCACAGACAGGGCCTGGGCTTGCTCCCATCCTGCTCCGGATCTGACTGCGATGACAGTGGAGGGAGGGTATCTAGTTTCTTCTCATAGCTTTCCCTTCTGGGGAGAAGAGTGGAAATTTCCTCACTTCTAAGGCAATGAGGATTGAAGAATATTTCCCCGCTCCCTACTCAACAGTAGGGTGGTTCTGTTTGCTTCACCGAGGACTTCACTGAGTCTGGATGTGGAGTTGAGGCGGAGAGGAAGGCAGGTAGGACCCCCTGCATCACCGGCTGGGCTCCTCTGTTCCAGGACCATCTCTCTCTGGGATGGGACAGGGGGTGAAGGAACTGATTTGGAATCATAGGGAGTTCCCTACTGAGGGGGCAATGGAGGCAGTGTGGGTTCAGACTATCTGTACCCTGCACAGAAGGCTGCTTTCTTCCCCAGGAATGCTGAGTGCCTGGGGGTCCTGACCCCTCAGCTGTTGCAGTCCGAAACGCTCTGCCTGTTTGTCTCCTCTGTCTTGGGGCCACCCAGCAGGACCTGCAGGTCAGCCACTGACTGAATGCTGGGTCCCTGAAGCAGCTCTGTTCCCTCAGCAGTGTTTACCCCTGCTGTTGGGCACTCGTCCCCAGCCTGGGTCACTGGCAAGGGAGCAAAGAGAGTTCCAGATGTATGGCAGGTGGTGGAGTGGAGTCACAGAGCCAAATCTACTGCTTGGAATCCCAGATCTGCCATTTAGTAGCTGTGTGGCCTTGGATGAGTTACTTAACCTCTCTGTGCTTCAGTTTCTTCATATATTCAGCAAGGATAATATTAATGCCAACTTTAAAGGCTTATTGTGAGAGTAAATGATTTCATACAACACCCTTAAGACTGATGCCTGGGTATTTCTAAGTACTCAGTGAAGACAAGCTTCTATTTTTATGGGGCCAGGTCTAGAGGAAAAGATCAAATGGCCAGCGGAAAGGGGAAGTACTCTTCTGTATATTGAGTTCTGTCACTGGTGCCAAGCGTTAAATGGATGCCTAATCTAATTAACCTCTTACAAGAACAGAGGGGGAACTATTATCCCCCAGTTCACAGATCAGGAGCCTGAGTGGCCAAGTGGTCTAGCTGGGCTTCAGCACCAGAGACAGCCAATTCCAGACACCATGGTCTTGCTCGCCTCCCACCATGCTACGCAGCCCCGAGGGGAGATTGGGAAAGAAAGCAAGTAGGGTAGTTATCTCCTAGGGTCTTAGGAAGGAACAAGCGTTGCTCTGGTGAAGCCAGGAAGTCTGATTCAGTCTTTCTGGCTGAAGAGTCACTTTTGCTCCTCAGTGCACAAGGCTGACCCTGGCCACCAGCAGCTTCTGAGATGAACATGTTATAACCCGGACACCCAGAAGGAGACTGAATCTCTCTCCTAAATCCCAGCTCCAAAATCCCTTGGAGAAGGTCTGATTGGCCCAGTCAGTTCCACGGTCCATCCTTCAGTGGCCAGGGGCCAAGATTTCATGTAGGGACGTGGCTGCTTCTGCTGCAGTCGTGTGGATGCCGGATGGGGCTGGGAAGGGGAGGTTCCTAGGACAGGAGGACCTGGCAGACAATCCACAGCTGTCTACTTGATAGACTTTGCTCTCCAACTTTTCTCTACTCGTAGCTCCCTGTTGCTCATACTTGTTGCCTGGCTTGACCTCTGTGCGTGCAGATTCTACCTGTCCTCCTACTTCACTCCACTTCACAGCTTCTCTCTCTTCTCACTCCCTCACATGACCTTCTACTAGTAGATAAAACTCTACATGTTTCTTCATTCAAGTTTCTCAGATAATTCAGTGGTCTTGCCCATATTTCCATACCGGGCCAGTTCACAGGCACTGTCTTGCTTAAGGACTGGCTGCCCTGTGGCCCAGAGCCTGTGTTTAGGAATCTGCTATAGTGATACCGGGCCTCACCTGCAAGACTGTGGGTGGGGTGTTTTCACTGCGGGCATGGAACAGGGGCCTGTATCTTGAGGACATATCCATTATACTTAGCCATTGAGGGGATGCTGCTTCTGAAGGCCTTCCTGAGCTTTTCCCCCTGAAATCCACTAACCTCAGCTTCATTTATTTGTATTTTTTCATTTTATTGAAGCATAGTTGATTTACAATGTTGTGTTAATTTCTGCTGTACGGCAAAGTGATTCAGTTATACATATATGTATTCTTTTTCATATTCTTTTCCATTATGGTTTATCACAAGATATTGAATGTAGTTCCTTGGGCTATACAGTAGGATCTTGTTGTTTATGCATCCTATATGTAATAGTTTGCACCTGCTAATCCCAAACTCTCAATCCTTCCCTTCCCCCACCCCCTCCCCCTTGGCAACCACAAATCTATGTGTGTGAGTCTGTTTCTGTTTCTTAGATAGTTTCATTTGTGTCATATTTTAGCTTCCACATATAAGTGATATCATATGGTATTTTTCTTTCTCTTTCTGACTTACTTCGCTTAGTATGATAATCTCTAGGTCCATCCATGTTGCTGCAGATGGCATTATTTCATTCTTTTCTATGCCTGAGTAGTATTCCATTGTGTGTGTGTATATATATATCTATATATATATATATACACACATACACATATATACCACATCTTCTTTATCCATTCACCTGTCAGTGTACATTTAGGTTGCTTCCATGTCTTGACTATTGTAAATAATGCTGCTATGAACATGGGGGTGCATGCATCTTTTTGAATTATAGTTTTGCCTGGATATATGCCCAGGATTGGGATTGCTGGATCATATGGCAACTCTATTTTTAGTTTTTTGAGGAACCTCCATACTGTTCTCCACAGTGGCTGCACCAGTTTATATTCCCACCCACAGTGTAGGAGGGTTCCCTTTTCTCCACACCCTCTCCAGCATTTGTTATTTGTAGACTTTTTAATGATGGCCATTCTGACCAGTGTGAGGTGGTACCTCATTGTAGTTTTGATTTGCATTTCTCTAATAATTAGCAATGATGAACATCTTAACATGTCCGTATTGGCCATCTGTATGTCTTCTTTGGAGAAAAATCTATTTAGGTCTTCTGCCCATTTTTCAATTGGGTTTTTTGGTTTTTGTTATTGAGTTGTATGAGCTATTTGTATATTTTAGAAATTAAGCCCTTGTGGGTCACATCATTTGCAAATATTTTCTCCCAGCCCTTATAACCTCAGCTTTAGACCCTTGAGACTGTCATGGGATGCTGAGTGCATTTGTCCAGCTCCTCCTGCAACAGAGATCCCAAATGTGCAATGGTGTAAACAAGCTAAAGAATTATTTCTTGCTCACATATCAAATGGGGAATAAACAACCAGGGGCAGATTCGATGGCTTTACAGTGCTGGGGGCCTAAGCTCTTTCTGACTTGTTATTATATGATCCCTAGAGAGCTGGCCTCATCTTCATGGATCAAGATTTATCGCTACCGCGTTCCAGCCAGTGGGAAGGGAGAAATGCATTTCCCTTCGCTTTAAATGCAGGAGCCAGAGTTTGCACACATCACTTCACTCACGTCTCATTAGCCAGAACTTAGTTACGTGGTCACATCAAGCTGTAAGGGAGGCTGGGAGATGGAGTTTCTATTATGGGTGGTGATGTGTCCAGCTAAAAGTTGGAGATTCTATTACTAAGGATGATGGGAAGAACAGATATTAGGGACAGTGACACCACTATTTTCCTGTCACTCATTTTAGACCCTTCTCCACCATCCAGTTTGTCATCACATCCTGGCCCATGTCCACTCCTTATGCCTTTCCTATAGGGCCCTATTCTTTATCCTTACTGACACCAGGACGAACGGCCCTTACAGCTTTATACCTCCTGTCTTATGAGAACTTTTAGCAGATCTTTTTGCCTCCAGTCTCTTTCCACCCTCTCCCTGTGATCATTTTAAAGTGCAAATCTGATCATGTGGCTCCACAGTTTAGAAATTCTTCAGTGGCTCCCCAATGCCCAGAGCAGTGAGATTTTAATTGCAGATTTCTGAATCCCTGAGATTACATGCATATTTGGCACATATGTGCATTTTTCCAAAGAGAGCTTCAGATTCTCCAAGGACTCTGTGATTCCCCCTCAAGTTCAAATCCCTAATGTCAACATACATGTCAACAAGTGAGATGTGTCTACCGACCTTCTTCTCAAATATCCTCTCCAGTCATTCTCCTGTGCATCCTAAACCGAAGTCATCGTGAAATGACTCTGAAAGAGCTGGCCGTGCTCTTTCACACTCCACATCTTTACACCTGCTGTTCTATCTAGAATGCCTGGGCAAACTCCTATGCATCCTGCTGGCTTAGCTCAAAAGCCACCTCCTCTGGAGGCTTCCCTGACTCCCTCTGGCCGAGCCAGTCTCTGCAGCATGACTCAGACTTCCATTATTCATCCTATCGCATAGCTGCTGTCAGCCAATGTCTGTCTCCTCCACCAAACCATGAACTCTGGAGCCTCGGACCCAGAATAGATAGTCCACAGATGTTTGTTGAATAAATGTCACTCATGCCCCCCAAAACTCTAGTGTTCTTTCTGAAATGTAAATCTGAGCATTGCTTACTATGTTCCTATTTCCTTCAAGTCTTGTTACAGTGGCTTTCTCTCTGGTCTCATCTTGCCATCCTTCCTTTTTCCTACTCCAGGAAGACTGGAGTTCTTCTTATGCCCCAAGTCAGTGTTCTCCCTTGTCTTGAGGCTTTATGCATGCTTCCTCAGCTCCTCTTTGCCTGGCTAATGCCTAGTCATCCTTCAGATAGCTTAAACATTCCTCAGGAAGCCTTCCTCGACTCCCTCCCTACCTTCTGACTAGGCTGAGGGTCCCACCTACGTGTCCCCATCACACCTTGTACTTTCCCAGTTGCAATGTGCATCATTCTGGGCCAAGAGGACTTGTTTGTCTTTCTTCTCTGCTAAACTGTGAGTTCTGTGCCTAACTTGCCTACCAGCATGTCCCCAGCCCCAAACACAGGACCTGGAAGGGAGTAAGTACCTGACAAATCTGTGTTAAATGAAGGTTAGGTGAATGAATTTCTCAATCATAAATCAGTAGACTTTCATTGCCTTTAGAACAAAGACTTATCACAGATTTCGGGCCCTTTTTGATCTGGTCCTCAGGTATTTTCAGTCTCATCTCTTCCAAATCTACCCTTTGATCTCAGCATCCCTCTCAAACCCTACATGGCAGTTCTATCAAACTGAATGAAGGTCCCCAAATGCCGGCTCTCAAATCTTTCAGCCTTGGCAACACTGGTCTCTCTGCCTGACACACTCTGTCCTCTCCTCACCTCTCAGTACTCTTCCTTTTCTAGCTAACATCCACTAATCTTTACATTTTCAATTAGACCCCTCTTTCTCTAGAAGCCTCCCTTGACTTCCTAAGACCCGCTCTAGTGCCCTTTATTGGTACCCCTGGAGTGTTCTAGGCTTCCTTCTCACCATTCTGTTTCCCCAAGTAGATGAAGTGGCCATCTGAACTGTGTCACTATGATATCTCTAATTCAAGCCCAGCACTTGCACACAGTGGGTACTCCAGAAATACTTGTGGAATAAACTATGTTGTCTGGTTTTATTCTTTACTATTAGCACATGTGTCCTGTCTTCCAAAGCAGATTATAAGCTCCCATGCAGGCAGTGAGGGAAGCTAAAATACCTGTGGGTCTCTCCCCAGGCCTGAGCTTAATTCCTGTCTCCAGTGAGCCTGACTTATGTTGCTTGGAGGCTGTGCTGTCAGACACTTGATAAATGTATTAATCAGTGGAACCTTGGCTTACAGTCCTGGAAAGCCTGGGATTGGGATCATGGTAACCTTAGACACTGGTTTTCTAGAGGGGACCACAGCTGCTTTCCAAAAGCCAGTGCTGGGAACAGTGTCAGGCACCGGGCCGGTTTCAGCAGATATTTGTGGAATGAATTCTAGAGCAGTGACAATGACAGGGAGGCAGGCTGTGCTTGTTCATCTCACCATGCTCTGGGCTCAGACATTCCAATGGAATGGAACGGTTAAGTGATGAGATCATGTATTCACGGTCCAAACTCAACATGAAAAGAAACTTATTTAAAATCTCAGAAAGGGTGGAGAAGTCTTTCTGATAATGACTCAATGGCTTCAAACTCTAGGGAAAGCAGTTTGCCTTCTCTGGTCAATAAGCAGTTTTTAATAGCTGGACTCGAATGACATAATTTTTAAAAATATGACCAAATAAAATTTGCCACCCTCACATGAGATGCAGAGATAGACCCTAAATTGGCAACACAGGACATGGACCCCCTTAATGCTCTCTGCAGAATCACAGTAGAAAATAATTTGCAATAATTGCAAATTCCCAAGAGCTGAGAGCAGAGAAATGCAAGGAAACACTGAGACAGAATATCGAGAGGCAGCATTTTAATATATAAACGGTCAGGATAGGCCACAGTCTTGCTCCTGCACGTGTGGTGTGGCCCTGCAGTGTCAGCGTCCCCTGGGAACTGGTTAGAAATGTAGACTCTCCAGCTCCCTTCCCTCGCAGACTGCGTTCTAACAAGCTCTCCAGGTGATTTGTATGCACATCAAAGTTTGAGAAGCACTGGACTAGAACATTTATTAATGTGGGGTTCTGCTCTTAATATGTGCTTTGAGGTCAAAATAAACCCATTGAAAGCATTTTAGATCATTATTTGCTCCATTCTCTCTGAGCAACACCATCACACATCAATGTCCCGCTCTGGGACTTAGAGCCTTTCTCATGAATCACAAAGTTGTACTGAAGTTTGCTGTGCCATTTCAGCAGACAGTCTTTATGGATTACAAATTGGATTCCCAAACTTCCATCAGCTGTTCCTTGCCCAGCACCCCCAGGACGAAGGTTGTATGATGATTTCCATTTTTAGAGATGGTGAAATTGGGGCCCAGAGAGGTTCCATGACTCACCCAAGGGGCACCAAGCAAATTGATATCTGAGTCAAATGAGAACTCAAGCTTTTGAGTTACCAGTGTGAGGCTCACCCAGCTTTGATGTCTTTCCTTTTTATACAAGAGGGATTTTTTTGCATAAGAGATTTTTAAGAGAGAACAAATTCATAGATAAAGCCATGCACATGTGGGCCCCTGGGATTGTGGAAGTTTAAGAACTAACTTTCCAGTAGACAGATATGTCGGTGCAGAGCGGGCGCTGCCCAGCCCAGCTTCCACATTCCTGCTGCAGGCTGACAAGTTCTGCAGAGCTAGGAGCCTCAGAAATCTCAGAGCCACATGAGGGCTCATAGTCCGTTCGTAAGGGTGGAGGGGAAAGGAGCCAGGATTACCGTGAGTCCATGGGTACTGCTACAAAGGAAAAGTGGTGGCTTCTGGATGATAATAACCCATGCCAAGAAGTATGCTCACTCTGATTCATTTGTTTCTTTCACAGATTCAGAAGAGCTGACGTAACTGGACGCTGCCTAGATATATGTGGTGTGCTTCACTGGATTGGATAACTTCCTGATTAATTCCAATTTCCTAGAGCAAAGTAGAGCCACTTGGTGACTTGGAAATGGTCAAGACTGTATATCTGGCATTGATGCCCATGTGCTTCTTCCTACCTCGTCTGAGTTTCAGATTTCTCTGTCAATGCCAACTAAACAGAGGCCCCAGAGGGGTTTGTTCAGTTTCACCTGCCTGCATGGTGATTCTCCTAGGGTCCTCCAGAGAATGACTGCCAGGGAAGCTGCTTAAATCCCACCCCTTCCCCACCCCCTCCTCTCTAGACATGCATATTCAATGGGATATCTTCATATATAATTGATTAAAAAACAGAAAGATGGCGCACTTTAAAATTCCATGTGAAAAGTATTGCTTTGCTACTGTGCTCCTGCCTGCCTGCTCTCTGCACGGTGCTACAAAGGGTAGAGTCACGAGGAACTCGAGGCTGAAGATAGTCGGGATTTTTTAGCCAACACCAATGCACTCTGTACCTTGCACCCCTCTGCAGCCCGCAGTTTTGGGGCTTGGCCTAAGGCAAAAACTACAAAGCATCCTAATGAGCGGAATTATACAAGAGGAATGTATGTGCATATTTGACATAGTTTCTTCTCTTGCGGGGCGGCCCCCTGGCTATGACCCGTGCCCTCTCCAAGGGCGAGGGAGGAGTCCAGAGAAGGCCCCTTCTGTTCCCTGCTGCCAGCTCTTCCGCAGCCCCTACGGCCCCAGGGACCTGCCCTGCTTTGCGTGGGCCCGTAGCAGCCCTGCAATTTCCACATGGGCGGGCGATTTCAGAACGATGGACAAAGCTGTTCGGCCAGCCTACAGGGGAGAAAGAAAAGGAAAAACAAATTTTTATCCCATTTGCCTCCCACCGCAGAAAGGAAGGGTGAGTTGGGAGCAAGGGGTACGCATGGGACATAGAAGTCTATTCCAAGCATTCACAGAGGAGAGGAGGAAACTCGAATGGCATGAGGATCAGAGAAATGGGCCCCCTTCCACGGAAACATCATTCACTCCTGGGAAATCTGTGCCAATGAAAATAATGAAGTGTTGCTTGGTTTTTAACACTTTTTTTAAAAAATTGGAAAACAGAAGAATGAAAACAACTCTTCCATTATTCCATTACACAGACCTAAATGAGAGTTAGGATTTCGGTAAGTTTCCCTCCAGTCTTTTCTCCTGTGCAAATCTGTTGTTGGTTTTTAAATAGAGGAATGATAATGTATATCAATTCTGAATGTACTTTTATTTTTAACTCGCCATGATATGCTATAAGACTTTCCCTGCTCTTACATAGTCATCAGGACGTATAGACTTTTCTTACTGGCTGTATAATATTCCATTATTTACTGAACTCTTTTCCTTTTACTGGAGATTTAGGTTGTTTGCAAGTCTTCACCACCATAAACTTAGTGCAGAAAGCATCCTCCCATTCCTAACTATTTCCTAAGGACCAACTCTTTGAAGTGGGCTTGCAGCCCAGAAAGACACATGCATTTTTACTTCCTGATGCGTGATACCATGCTGCTTTTCTCACTATGGCTGCTGTGCAAGAAGCTGCCCATTCCGCTGTCTAAAGAAGCTGCAAGCAGAGTGGCTCTCAGCAGGCATCACCAACCATTCTCTACCCAGAGATGAGGGGAAGGGCCGCCACGATGCAGTGGACACTGAGCTCCGAGGGCTCAATCCCGAACCCAGAATTCTGAAATCTAAACAGCTCTGAAAACCACTTTTCTGGCAACTCATTTTGAGGGAAAACCTGAGGTTATCTCTGGTCCTTACTTAGTCCATTTAAGTATCAATACTTTTACATTTTGCTGTATAAATATGAATGGGTTTGACACATGGGGGCCACCCAAGACCCCACTAGAGTGTTCTCTGCTCTACTGCAGATGGGGGAAATTACTTTCTAAAATGTGGAAACTCCAAAGAAGCAGGTGGGACGTGTTCACGCTCAGCTAAAAACCCTTCAGTCTCTTCTCTGTGCTCCAGGATGGAGTCCAGCTGCCATCGGGGCTCCACACACACGTAAATAACTATAATGTACGGCCAAAGGCCAAACAAGCCAGCAAAGGAACAGAGTGAGCTCAAGGGACAGGATGACCACCCCGTGTATACGGGGGGAGGGCAGGGGGTGGGGAGAGGAAGGAAGTGGCATTTCAGCAGACAGGCTTCACAAAACAGGTGAAGTTCTTTCCCTGAAAAGGCCTCGTGATTCCTTGTACCCGCCTTTTACCCATCTTTGTAAGTTGGTATTTGTGGGGTTATTTGATAAATCTCAGTCTCCACAAGGTCAGACACTGGATCTGGCCTGCTCTGCTGGCCCAGCCCCTGGCCCCGTGCCTGCGGTCTGGTCAGCCCTCAATAAGCACTGTTGAAAGAGGGAATGCTGGAGGATAACAGAGGATTCATTTCAAGTTGATGAAGAACCTGAGCCACCTAAATCCTAATGAGTATGTTCTTAGATTGGCCAAGTCTGGAAGAAAGCAAAGATTTTCCACAGCAGATTCTTGTGAAAGCCCCACCGGAGGGGCCTGGGTTTATTTAGGCCTGTCCCCTGCTGCTCTTTGTCAACCCTGACGCTCCACGTCAACAAGGAGACAGTGTGATTAACGTTATTATGGGAAAGAGCCACAGGACCAGTCCCAGGGGACACGTGCACCTTTGAACAGGGCCCACCTGGAGAGGACAGCCTGCATCTGTGGGCTCTTCAACTACAGACGTGGAAAGCGGGGGCCCCATTCATTTCAGAAAGTGGGGCCAGAGAGACCACCTAGGGAGGGTGTGTCCCTGAGATGCCTCTGCCCGAGCCCTGGGAACAAGCCCACGGCACGCAGCTCTGGTGGACGCCAAGCACGGCAAGTCCCTGCTCGGCAGCACTGCAGGCCCAGAGAGCCCGAAGGGGTCAGGCAGCCAGCTCACCGTGTGTGTGTGTGTGTGTGTGTGTGTGTGTGTGTGTGTGTGTAGGTGAGCAAGGCATAGTCTATGCTTTCAAGAAGCTTTCACTTTGATGCATGCTTTGGAGTCACTGCCCAAACAAGTCCTTCAAAGGGTAACCCTTGGGGACCAGGGCTCAGGTCTCACCACCACCTCCTCGTCCTCGTCACTCTGGGGGTCCCAATAGGCTGGGTGACCGATTTCCCGAATTACCTTCTAAACGTGGGAGAAGGTGCCTTGCTGGCTGTTCTGGAGGTTCTGCATTTATAGCAACCTTTACGTGTTGGTAGGATGAAAGAAACCAATCTCAGGACATGATTTCCCTTGCGGTTTTCCAAGGGAGCGCCTAGGTCTCCATAGGAAAGTGAACGTTGAAACGAGATGGTGATCATGATACGGGCTGGACTCCACCCTTCAATGCAAAGCTGGAGGCACAGGGCTTGGTGCTTGCCAAGACCCAGTCAGCGGTCCCCATCTCCCACTGAAACTCTTCACCCAAGTCACCTTTGGGAAATTTGGGTGTGACTCCTGAGTCAACCCTGTCCCCAGCAGGCAGCAGGTGATTGGGCCGTGAGCAGGGTCTAGAAACTTCTGTGGGCCTGCCACCTGTATCGCTTGGGCACCCCTGTGCTCACTGGGCATCCCCTAACCCTCTCCACCTTCCCCTAAGACAGGCTTCCGCTGCCATCTCCGCTTTAGCTGCCTAGTTCCTTCTTCTCAGGCTGCCCCGAAGTGCAACCTGCCTGTCCTCAACCCCTGTCTGGCTCTTCCTGATCCAGCACTTGACTGGGACGGCATTTCATCCCACCTGGATTTCAGCACTCACCTACACCAGGGTTTCTCAGCTGAGGCACTACTGCCATGTTGGGCCAAATAACCTGTAATTCTTCACTGTTCCTGTACTTCGTAGGATGTTTAGCAGCTTCCCCGGCCTCTACCCACTAGATGCCAGGACTGCCCCCACACATACTTATTACAGATACAAATGTCTCCAGACACTGCTGAATCTCCCCTAGAGGCCAAATCACTCCCAAATGGGAGTACTTCTCCCTTTGGGCTCCAGCCTCCTCTGAATGGCTCCTCTACCTCCAGACCTTCATCCTCCCTACTCCCTCCAGACGCTTCCTGCAAATGCCCAGGTCCCTACTCATTCGTGCTGTGGCTGCTTCGTATTTGCTATCATGGGTCACCTATTCCCAACAATAACAGTTGCCATCAACTGAGTACCTCCTAGATGTCAAATAGGGGCTTTACAAACGCTACCGTATTTAGGTCTGGTCTATTACTATCCTCATTTACAGACGAGCATGCAGAGGCTCAGAGTGGTTAAGTGACCTGCCCAAAGGCACACAGTCACGGAGCCCTGTTTCAAACTCATGAGTGTTTAATTCTAAAGTCCATGCTTCTAACAATCACTCGATTTGTCCGAAGTTCAACAGAGGCCTACCTCCACCTACTGAAAGCAGCTACTGAGCTCTCTAATCTGGGGCAGGACACTCTCTCAGTCTCACTGCCTGATGACCCCCGCTAACCAGGGACTTGCAAAGCTCCTGCCCCCCGTCCCACAGGCCTGCCCTCTCAGGCCTCCCCTGGCCAACTGCACTGGTCACTCCTAAGAGGGCCCTGGGCCTTTTCCAGATTAAGGGGCCAGCTCCTTCTGCCCCAGGGTGACCCTGCAGGGAGCTCATTAACATAGAGCCTTTATCTGACTGTAACACATTTGGAAAAGGAGGCTCTTATTTCCAGAGCCCACCACTGTTCCCACAGGCATTTCAAGAGGGTCTGTGCTCTCTAATGATCACAGAAATGGCTTTGGGCAGAGCTGGAGTTCGTGGGACCTGAAGATACTGGGCCTGGGTGCCTGCTGCCTGGGTGTGGTACAAGGGACCCAGCAGCTTGAATCAGTGATGGAACAGTGGCAGGGCATTTTCAGATGTGGCCTGGTAAGAGGGGCTGTCCCTGGGCGGGGAGGGGGCTCTCTTTCCCCCCTCAGGCCTTTGTTCCTTTTGAAGTGTGGATGTTAAGAAAGTACAGAGAAGTCTGTTTAAAGTGTTAAATTATAGTGTCAGCATTAAGTCAGACCTGGGCTCGAATTCTTGCTTCAAGAATCAGCAGCTTGTGACCTTATGACAGCTATATAAACGCTCTAGGCCTCTGCTTCCTTATCAATACAAAATGGGGATGGCAGTATCTACCTCACTGGATTACTGAGAGGATTCGTGAGGTAATGCATGGAAAGAGTTAGTTCCTGTGAGTGCTCTTAGGACTTTGACGGAGCTGGTTCCACTAGCTGTGTGATCTTGGGTATGTTACTTAACCACACAGGGCCTCGGTTCCCCCAGGAGCAAATGGGTGG
This sequence comes from Balaenoptera ricei, assembly GCF_028023285.1. Lineage (NCBI taxonomy): Eukaryota > Metazoa > Chordata > Mammalia > Artiodactyla > Balaenopteridae > Balaenoptera > Balaenoptera ricei. The sequence goes on from NC_082639.1 coordinate 53,367,143, forward strand.
CATCAACAAAGTCAGCCTAATAGGATTGTTGTGGGATTTAAACTAGAGAGTCCGTGGTAACTGCTTGGTACAGTACCTGGCACCAAGCCAGCACATGATACAGGTTAGCTTTTATTACTATTGTTATCCCATCACTGTCACCACCACGACCACCACCATCATCACCATCATCGCCATCAACGCCATCACCTTACAAGAAGCATGTATCTGGCAATGCAACTTCAAGCAGGGTGGCTTGATGAAATGGGCCACTCCGTAAGGTAGGTCACTGTCCAAGAGTGGACACAATGTGTACTTGGTTCCTTCATCCAGCCTCTGGGAGCCCCATGGACAGCATAGCTTCCCTACTCAAGCTGCTGCCTCAAAAGCCCACGTGCTGTTGTTGCCATGACCAGATGTGGTTCAGGGCCAAGACCAGGCCTGAGCACAATCCCTCAGAATGGTGTGAAAGCCTAGGGTTTGGGGTTTCTCAGCTCCAAGTCTCGCAGCATTTACATGGGTCATCTCATCTAAATCCAACAACAGCCTTCGGAGGTCAATTCTGTTCCTACTGCCATGTGGTTCCTTGAATTTTGCTGGCTGGCAAGGTACTTTTCAGGAAGGGAAGTGAAACACCCACTTGTGAATCGCCTAGAAGTCTCACCTTGTCAGTCAGGCTGCTGTCACAGGCCGGGTGTGCCAGGAGCAGCCGGACCATGTCGACGTTGCCATGGCGACAGGCCAGCATGAGGGCTGACGATCCATCATGGTCCTGCAGGTTGACATCTGCCTGGCAGCTCAGTAGCGCTTGGACCATGTCCTCCCTGTCGTGGCTGACTCCCAGCATCAGCGCAGTCTGGCCTCCCTGCACACAGACAGCAGGGCTGTGGTGAGGCTGGGGCTGATGGGGAGGACCCCCTCCGCAGCCTGGGTGTAATCAGGAGAGACTTCTCTGGAAAATGACAGTTGACCTGAATCTCTGTGGTAAGGGACACATCCTCCTCGGCCTGGTAAACTTCTACTCCTCTTCCAAGACGCTAGTCAAATGCTGCATCCTCTCTAAAGCCCTCTACTAACACCCCAGGCACAGGGTTCATAACACAGCATTTACCACTTGGCATTTCAACCTGTCAACCTCTCTTTCTCATAGACTGTGACATCTTTGATGGCAGGAACTAAGTCTTTTTCATCTCTGTCTCGCCAGTGCCTAGCACCAAGTACATGCTGGTAAGTGCTGAATGATGGAATAAACGAAGGGTTGAATACTTCAGGACCATGGTTTCTGACTCTCTGCTCCAGCCTAACTTCCTACAGGAAGTCTTGGGCTGCTCTGAACACCTCTGGTATTTTCAGCTGAATGATACCCAGAACCCTCTTTTCTCAAGAAGCTCTCTGTTTACATGGTCCTGTGGTCATTTCTAATCCATAGCCATTGACAACAATCTTTCACATCCCTGTAATCATCAATGTACATGGCAATGGATTAGAGTCAGAAAGTAAGACCAAGCTCTGGTTCTGCTGTTTCCTGGTGCGTGACCCTGGCCACGTCACTTCGTGTCCCTGAACCTTGGTCTTTCTTTCTTAAAAATTAAAATAATTATGATCCATCCTCTATACCTCACAGCGCTTTTGTGAAAATCAAATGAGATAAAGGGCATAAATATAAAAATGTGTGGCAGTAACTTTTCTGATTACAAATTGATCATCATTTTTCCTGAATTTTCCTGTATATACATAGTCCTCTTATACGACTTGATTATATACTTTGCCCTCGTGGTTCTTTCTCTCCTGGGTTCCAGGCAGGTCAGGCGTGTCTCTCTGACTGTCGGGCTTTGTAAGGATGTGAGAATAGGTAAGGACTGGTTTCTTTCCTCTCAGATCCCCTGTGGCTCTGACCACAGTGTCTTACACGTAAGATATGTTGGCTGATGTGTTCACTGATTAAAGCTCCAATCTGCAGTCACTGATGGATTATGCTTCCCTGCCCGCAAGGCTGGGGCTTAGAGAAAAAAAGGGGGTTGCAATCAGAAAAATCCTGGCTTTGCCGCATTCTGTACTTATGTGAATCTGGACAAGTTAACCTCTTGGTGACTCCTCCTGATCTGGTAAAGCAGGAATGCTTAACGATATTACCTGCCTTCTGGGGCTGGTGTGAGGCCTGAGCGCGGCACAGATGCTGTGTACACTTTAGCTATTATTGGATTTATGAGCATTAGAGATGATGTCTGACCATCGCCTGGGACGTGCGAATGTATCGTTAGGTGTCCTGGTTCCCCATTTCTCTGGAACCCAGACAGATCTTTCCAGAGACGCTTGTTTGCTCTTTGGTTTGCTTATGCTCAGCCCTGAGGTAATGCTTGTTTACTGTACTAACCAGACCGTAGGTTTCCCTCCAGACCCCTCTCTTCGAGCGGTATTAAAGCCAGATGACATATGCAGATGTCTTCCTGTCTGCCCCCTGCCTGACTTGGGGCCCCCTCCCTCCTGGTCTGGTTCCATACAATTTAATTCAACAACCATTTACAGAGCACTGCTATGGCCCGGTGCAGCGCTGACCCTGGAGATACAGAGAGAAATAAGTAGTTTAGCCCAGGAGACTCTTGGCCTCCCAGCTCACTCCTATTTAACCTGGTACCTGCAGCTCCCCTCATACGTAAAGCCCCCAGAGGGTGCTGAAGGGTGCAGCTGCACTATGAATTCCCATCCCTCTTTTGGTGACCTGGGATGGGTCCCTTACTCTCCTAGAGCATTGGTTTCTCCTCTATAAGAAGGGCACTGATTTTGATCATTAGTGAGCATTCCCCCTTCAAGAGAACCAATTTAGAAAAAAAAGATTTGATATGTTTATGGAAAACATATTATTTAAAATGAAAACAGCTTTACTGAGTCCTATGGAGTAGGTGGGTGAAGATACTTTGAAAACTAGAGAGTAAGCTACAAATGTCTGTTTCTTGCCACCAATAGAATTGCTAGTATGTGACGTGTGCAAAGAGACTTTGTCATCAGGTTAGGCTACTGTCTGCAATCACTTTGGGGTCGGGATGGTGAGCAGATTTAAATAGGTCGTTGGGAGACAATTTATGGGTCTCTTGGCTTTCTGCATATTTCGTGAGTCAGGCAATATCTGACCTTTTGTTCTAGACTACCTTTTTAAGGATGAATGTACAATGAACAGCGTTGGAACTTAAAGACAGTGTCCCCTCCAGAACAGAGGGCAGACACGCTTACTATCCAGTATGAAAGATTCAGGTTCCCTAAGCTCAGGGTTCCTCTCCAGTAACACAATCCACTCTGTGTGCAGGGATCTGGCCCTCCTCGCACCGCCCTGTGGGAAGTGGGAATTGGGACTTGGGGAACTGGTATAAATACCAATGCTCTGACTACTGTTACTGCTGTGAGTAACACACTGTCCTTTGTCTCTTGCACAAGAGTCCTGGGTCATCTGCCAGCATCCATGACACTTGTTAGCTTTAAGGTAGAGTTAAATCTCAGACCCTTTACAGTTCTTGAGAGTTAGGCTACACTGATGATCACTCTAGGGGGAAATGGAGAGTGGAATGCACTCTACTTGTTCTTCTATTGGTCAAAGATGGATAAGTGGCCTTTCGAGGAATACCCACTGTTCCATATGGAGCTTTGTCTACTGGCTAAGAGCCACACCCTTACTCTGTGTTCTCTAGTAGAAGGGCCCAGAAGCTGAACGGAGACATCCCAACCCTCTGAACTGCTTTGCAATTTATGATCGAGGTGGATCTCCTGCAGGGGCTTTCTACACAACTAGCGAACGCCTTCTCAAGGTGCTAACTGTGGGAGCATTCAGTTTGAGGAGTCAGACCCAGACGGAATTTACCCAGTTTCAGACGGGGACATAGATTACAAGCTCATGACCTCTGTCCCAGCCTGTCTGGGCCTCAGGAGGCTCTGAGGAAACTGAATGTCCAGTCTTTGGACAGATGCCATTTGGAGGGCCCAGACTTCTCGGGTTAAAAACTCTACATGGATCTGCATGGAGTTTCTCACCCCGGTGGCAGGATAAAACTGGGAGGTGCCCGTGTTCATTAAAGAGGAGATCATGTTCACACCTCCTACCTGAGCAGCTTGGATGTTCACATTTCCTTCTCGTAAGAGCTTCCAGACCACAGCCATGTCTTCATCGGTCTCTGCAGAAGCCAGGGGAGTGATCATCACGGCGGTGTAGCCAGCTTTGTTCTGATGGTCCACGTTGCAGACGCCTGCAAGAGAAACACCGAAGCTGGAACAGCTCCCGAGAGGCTGGAAGCCAGGCTTTAGCCTGTTCAACAGGATGCTGCCTGCTGGTTAAAGGGCCACAGAATAGAGCAATCCTTTCCCAGTGGTGGAATCTATGTTCTACATTTTTAGCAGCCTTTAACAGTGGCCACTTTTCTTTACAAGTTTTCTGAGGATACCCAGCAAGAAAGGTCCACATGAGAGTCAGAGGTGGCCAAGGGGGCCAATGACCTTGACTTTATTTCCTAAAGTGGAGGACAAACATTATTCCTATTCTACAGATGAGGACTCTGAAAGTCAGTGAAGCTATATCAACTGCCCAAGTGAAGGAGAAGTGAGACCAGGACTCAGGTCTATCCGGCGCTAGAGCCCATCACTCACATGGCCTCACGTCACCCACAGGTGTGTATTTCAGGTCTGGTTCTATGTCTATGTGTAACTCTTAAGCAGCTGGCTATGGTTGTAGGTCTTTTCCAAAGGCTAGTGATATCTTGTGCAATGGACCAGGGGACATGAAAAACACCCCAGGATAAACATGGGAAATCTTCCGGGAATAACCATTTTCATTTGAAAAGCAGAGCGGAAAATAAAACACTCCACAAATTTTTATATTAAAGCAATTAAGAATATACATTTCACAATAGAATGAAAAACTGGCATATTTTTAAGATGAAGTATTAAATGAGAACTCAAAAGAAATTTCTGCTTTGTAACCCTGGGGATATGCATTCATATCCGTTCCCACCAAAGGAGACGTAGGAGATCTTCAGCCTGTTATCTGTTGTCTGAAGGCTCCCACTTCATAAGGGCGGTACAGTGTGGAAAACCAAATCTTCCCTGTACTGTTGGTCATGCAAAAAATCTACATGTCTCTTTGGGACAATAATAAAGCTATCTCAGTAAGGCAAGTCTGAGATTTTCTTAGCATTTCTTCTGTAAAATGGGGATAATAACAGGATCTATAAGGTTACTGTGAAAGTTAATGAGTCAATGTATTAAAAGCACTTAGAACAGCTCCTAGCACATAATAAACACTCAATAAGTGTTAGCTGTTATTACTATTATTGTCCAGAATGGTATTCTTGTCTTTACATCCTTGCTACTTGCTCTTGAAGACTTAGAGCTTCATTGTAACAAATCTGGTTTACGACAAAATGTCAGGGTTACTTATAAGTTCTGTGCAGGGGGAAAAAAAAACAACATTTGCTTGACATTCCCTCCACTCCACCCCAAACAATTTTTCAGAAATGTGTCATAGTGGACGAGGATGCCAATGGATACAGTTGGGCTCATGTATCTGCAGTTTCCTCCCTGAAGCCTCTCTGGCCACTGTCATGACAAGCTGGGCTATGAAAGCCGAATAATAACTCTATGCATCGCCTCACAACTCTGTTCTGATAAAGACGGGAATATCTGCGTTGCCACGTTAATGACTTTAAAATTTTTACCCCGTGACTATTTTATGTTTGCTTTTAAGATGCATAAATGAGCCTCAGGTTACGATTCTCTATACTCTCTTCAGAAACGTGACCTATAACTCAGTAGAGTGAGAACTAACTCCTACCCAGGGGCTCTGAAAAGGGGCTGAGGACCCCTGGCTTTCACAGCAGATGTTTCTGAGCAGCTCCAGGGAGCAAACCAACCTCCCCAGAGGCGAGGAGAAGGCTCTCGACTGAACAACCTCCAACTCGGCCAGCTTCCTCTTCTGCAGAGGCGTCCTGGCGAAATAGAGGACAGATCACAACGGACTAAAGGGTTGGAGGTGCACCCATGGCTTTATTCTCAATAATGATGAGTCACTTCTGTGCAGCCCTTTACAGTTTGTAATGTGCTTTCCAGATGCTTCACAAATGGCTGGGAAGGGAGCCCAGTTTGGAGTGGGACACATCTGCCCTCCTCAACACCCCTACTACAGTGAGGGAAAGGAATGGCACTTTCAGACCGTCTTACCAGCCCCCTTCATTCTTTATGCTTGCAGCTGTTGTGCTATTTCAGCATGTTAAAGGGAAAAGCTTCCAAACCACTTTAGGGTTGATGAGTATTGACTGGATCTTGGACAACATCAGCAGAAATTTATAATAACCAAATCAAAGGTTGTCTGTTCTCCAGCCTGGCCTGGCCCAACCAGAGGACTTCTAACAGGCTGCAAGCCTGTGAGCTCCTTAGAGATGAAGGTGCTACGTTATGAATCTTTAGAGTTTTTGTGCACATAATAGGTGTGCCTAAGGTCTCACAGTGTCCCTGGAACCTAGCTTCGGGTAGTAGAAAAAAACCCAGGTTGGGAGGGTGACAGATCATGGTTAGAATTCTGGCTTAGCTACCTACTGGCTCTGTGACCTTGACCACATAACTTGACCTCTCTGAGCCTCAGTTGTCTCACTTGGAAAATGCATTAAATATCTGCTTCACAATCCCCGCAAGGACTGCATATGGTAGTATTGCACTGTGTCTGGGTTGGGGAAGGCACTCAATAAACAGTAGGTGGTGTTGTTATTCACGTTCTATAATGAAAGGCCCTAACACTGAATACAGTAAATGCAACCCAGAGGCATGCTCCTTTAATTATGTGCCTTTCTCAACTGAGTTACCATTTTTAGGGTATCCATGAATCCCTGAAGAATGTTAGAATTGTAACTTCGTCTTCCTCTGATGATGCAGAAAGAACTTTAGGCTGTCATTATGTACATCACCTTTCCATGCAGGTAAAGAGCCTCAAGGCTGCTTAATGGACTTTTGGAGAATGAAAGTTTACTGGAATTTAACCTAGCTCCCAGGAATCATCCATCCACTCGTTCATCTAACAAATATTTTCACTCGACACCCACCATGAGCCAGGAACTGGTCTAGGTGCTGGGGATACTGAATGGAAGGAGACAGACAAGAGCCTCCCTCAGGTTAACTGAGTTCTGTTAGACTCAGATAGAAGTGACAAGCAAAGATCACGTGAAGAAAGAAACTGGGTGTACTGCTAGAGAGAGATGGGGCAGCCGCTTTAGATGTATCACCAAGAAGCCTTCTGCGGTGACATTTGAGCTGTAACTTGAATGATGAGAAGAAGCCAGTCATGAGAATAGTTTCAGGGAAAAGGGTCCAGATGGAAAGAAAATGCAAAAGTCCTAAGGAGGGAATGAGCGTGGTGAGTTTGAGGCCCACACGTGGCTGGAGTGAAGGGAAGGAGGGTGCATGGTGGTGGCAGAGAGAGCAAAGGCAGGCAGGACCAGGCCATCTGGGATTCCTGAAGGCCAAGAGCAAGGGGAAGCCGTGGGAGGGATTTAAGCGGGGGGCGGAGGACAAGATACAAATTGGGGGGGAGCTGTTGGATCCAAAATTCAGACTTCCTGATGCCTGTTTAAACTCCCCCTCCAGCTTCCTAAGTAAGGGTGTACAATTCTAGCATGTGCCTAATTCCTGGTTGCCACGGTATCGACTTCAAATCCCAGCAACACACTTAGTCATTGCATGATCTAGAGCAAGTATGTTGACTTTTTGGAGTGTCACTTTCATCACCTATAAAACAGGAATAATCGTCCTAATAACAGGATCGTTATGACGATTAAATGACATCTCAGGTGCCAGGTGCTTAGCAGAGGGCCTAATCCGTGTAGATCATTTGCGGTTTTTTTTTTTTTTTTTAAATTTATTTATTTATTTATTTATGGCAGTGTTGGGTCTTCGTTTCTGTGCGAGGGCTTTCTCTAGTTGCAGCAAGTGGGGGCTACTCTTCATCGCAGTGCGCGGGCCTCTCACTACGGCGGCCTCTCTCGTTGCGGAGCACAGGCTCCAGACGCGCAGGCTCAGTAGTTGTGGCTCACGGGCCTCGTTGCTCCGCGGCATATGGGATCTTCCCAGACCAGGGCTTGAACCCGTGTCCCCTGCATTGGCAGGCAGGTTCTCAACCACAGCGCCACCAGGGAAGCCCCATTTGCGGTTTTATACCTCTTGTAGGTACCCTCCTAGATATCCCTCATACAGACTTCCTAAGCTCACAGATGACATTCGACTGGGACCCACACACCTTCAGTCAGTCCCATCCCCCGCCTGTCCACACAGTCGCTCCTAGGCTGCTTGATGTTGTCACACGCTCTGCAGAAACTCCACTATAAGCCCTGTGGTGTCGTCTCAGCAGACGTAGAGTTCTTTGTTTGACTATTAACCACTCTTTCCAGCTCCTAAGATGATCAAGGCCATTTGCAATGATTCTCCACCAGAGGGAAGAGTCTTCCCTTCCTCCAGACTTCCAACAATTAAGAACCTAATGCTCACTTCCCTTCTCTCCTCCTCAAATCCCTCTGGACCTTCACCCACCCTCCCTTCCTTTTGCTTCCATCTCAGAGGAGTAAATATCCCAGCAGCTTGCCTATGCTGACCTCGTCTGCCTCTGCTGTGGATTCCAGGTTTTTCTAGCTCCTCGAAAACCTTGCTCTTCTCTCCTTTGTATCTTTAATCTCTCTCTCTCTCTTTCTTTGTCTCTCTCTGTCTGCCCCTTTCTCTCTCTGTGTCTCTCTCTCTCTCGGATTCTTCTTCTCGGCCAACAAACATATTCAGGTCTCCTCCATCTCCATTCACTCAAAAATAACTCTCCCCATCCTCTCCTGCTTCCTCCAGCTATTGTGCTACATCACTGCCTTCCCTAGCCCATGAACGTCACTCCTTTCACTTCTGCAATCTGGTTTCCTCCCAACAGGCCCCTGAAACAACTGTTTCCAAAGTCACCAGTGACCCCTTCCCAAATCTGCCAACCAACCCCAGGTATCATCCTTCAGGGACACTACAGTACAGTATTTGACCCAGCGGACAATCTTCTTTCTTCCTGACATTTTCTTCTTCAATGGCCTGGGACTTTTCTCTGTCTGCCAGAACCTACCCGCTGCAGTGCACATTTCCTGCTCTCTAAACAGGGTATTATCTCACTTCTTTGGAGCCCTGAAATCACATTCTGCACCTCTCTCTGGTGAGCCATCATCCTGCTCCATCCTGACTGTCAGGCTGTAAGCTCCTGGGAAGAAGAGGCTCACACCTAGCTCACCTTTGCATCTCTGATGGTAGTCAGTATGGACCTCATACACAGTTCACAAATATCTGATGAACGGTGAATGAATCAAATTGAGTCAAACTGATCAAATGGAGCCATGACTTTTGTTACAAAGTACTGATGAAGATGGAAAATGTGACCTTTCCTAGAGGCAGTGTGGTATAGCTCTGGAGCTGGACAAACTGAATACTTAGTGTGACTCTACCACTTACCAGCATTGTGACCTGAGCAAGTTTTATAACTCTCTCAGCCTCAGTTTCCTCAACGGTAACATGAGAACAATAATACCTACATCACAAGAGTGTTGTGAAGAATAAATGACATAATAAAGGAAAAAATGGTCTAGCCCAGCTCCTAGAACACAGGAGGAACTCAGAACAGTGAAGAATCTCCTCGCTGGAAAGAAGTGGGAACAAGAACTGCCCGTCACAGAGGGACCCAGGCTGCAAAGATGCAGCCATTTCTGACCTGTTTCCAGCAGCAGCCTCACGATGGAGAAGCTGGAGTGGGATACGCTGTAGTGAAGAGCTGTGTTGCCATTGCCATCAGCCAGGTTGACAAGCAGCTTTAGCAAGCGTGGGGAGTGAGGCTGGACCCCGCGGAGGTAGGTGGCCACCACAGCAGGGCTGGATGACTTCCGGCTGGAGACCCGGAACCACTCTTGACTGATGGTATTTAAGCTCTGCTTCTGAAAGATCAACAGATTCCAGTTCCAGGAGGTTACCTACCCGGGTGCTCCAGCAGGGGTGTTAATTTCCACTAGGAAAGGTCAGCTTAGGATGCTTCCACTTCTATCCCTTCAGCTCCCTCCAAATGTCCATGTGATTTACTCCTAGAGGGCTCAGAGCTAGTGGGGTCCCCATGCAGCAGCACACTTTGAACCCGTGGGATCGGTCCCCCATATGAGGTAGACAGGAGGATTGGGAGAGCAACACAATAGCCAGTGACACAGCACATTACTCGGGGACAGTTTGAGTCTACTGTACATTTCGATCACATCCCCCATATGCACAGGATAACCATGACCCCCTCTTTCATGCGTCTATGTAACCCTAGCCCAGACTCCACCAGGGCATGTGCATGTTTTTAACAGGCACAG